>NC_088939.1:3883035-4530208 GCF_033473495.1 Cercospora beticola | reverse complement strand
GAAACAGATCAGTCATGCGCATTCTAAGCATCTCACTCATTTCTAGCAGGGAGCTATTGAAGCCGAAGACTTGTTCAAAAGTAGCGATGTAAAATCTTACGTAAGCGCTTACAATCCGCTTATAAGCCAAGGAATTAGGCTGTAAGGCATCCGTAAGCGACCTCTCCGCACCTACTATACGATCTATAGTACTTTAACTGTCTTATGCCTATCGATACGCCTTAATAGGCTAGCTACGCCTTAATAGGCTAGCTATACTATAATAGTAGTACGTGTTAGAAAGTGCAGTCTAGTTAGATATTCTAAGAGACACTTTAGGGATTAGGATTAGGTAATATAGGTTATGTAACACTAGGTTATATAATCTAGCTAATACCTATCTTAGAAGTAAGATGCAACCTATAACTAACTAATATAATTAACTCGGTTAGTTCCTACTTATTATCTCTACTTCTACTATATTATACCTATCCGACGAGTGCCTACGAGAATACAATTCAATATATATTAATATTATATATAACTATATTAGACATCTCTAGTAGCAGAGAAAGATTATAGTAGAATATATTCTAATAAAAGAGATAGTTACTAATAGCCTAACTAAACTAAAGAGTAGGCTATAGTTTTAGGAGTTTATAAGACAACTCTAGCTTATATAGAAAAGGGCAAAAGATTCTAGCTCTAACTATAGATTGAACTCTAGACCTAGAATTAATAAAAGAGGATACTTAATTAAGAGATATATAATATCCTTAATTAGGTAATATTAAGCCTAGGAGTTGTACTATAGGAGAAGTAGCTTGCTATATATAATAAGTAATTAGGATCTAGGAATCTATATATAGTCTAAAAGGAAAAGCCTAGTAGAGAAGCAAAAACGAAGCTATCTCCCTTATAGTATATACTAGAAGAAGGATTCGTAGATACTAGGCTAAGGAGTTAAACTAAGATAGATTAGGTATATAGCTCTAACTATATAACTATAGCACCTAATAACTTATTATAATTTAGGGATAGATTTAAATATAGGAATATAGGCAGAAGACTATCTAGCCTAAGTAGGAGTATTAGAAAGTGCAGTCTAGTTAGATATTCTAAGAGATACTTTAGAGATTAGGATTAGGTAATATAGGTTATATAACACTAGGTTATATAACCTAGCTAATACCTATCTTAGGAGTAAGATATAACCTATAACTAACTAGTATAATCAACTCGGTTAGTTCCTACTTATTATCTCTACTTCTACTATATTATATCTATCCGACGAGTGCCTACGAGAATACAATTTAATAGTACGTAGCGATAAACTATACGGCCTATATTAGCTAATCTAGCGGCTTATACGATTTCTAACGGTAAACTCGTCCTAGGTAGTTTAGTAGGCGTATCGCTAATAGTACCGAAGAAACTAGCGAAGGCCGCGAAGGTAGCGAATACTATAAAGAAATATATTAGTAACGATATCGACTCTAAGAAACTACCTCTACTTAAGAAACTACTTCCGCTAGCGACTCGACGCTCGAATAGGTACTAAACTACGTCTATCTAGCTACTTATCTAGCCGCTAGCTACCGATAATATATTCGAGAGCTTTAGTAATAACGAGGTAGAGATAGAATTATTAAAAAAGTATAAGCGGAAGATAATATAGAAGCTACGCGAATCTCTAGTATTTAGCGATATAGATACTATAGCGGACGAAATAGAAGTTAATATAGATAATACGAACGTATTACTACTAATCTAGATACTTTATAGGTAGTAGAAGAATACTAAGTAGTCTATACGAAATAAGCCGATTCTAAAGACGCCTAGAAGAATAGTATTTCTAACTATAGTATTATCTAGTAGTAGTTATAGCGAGACTACTACTATAGAATCGCCTTACTAGCTAGCGAAAGGAGCTAATCTACTAGCTATACTACTATAGTAAGCTCCTTTATATAATTAGAAGTAGTATAAAATCGAAGACGTAGTAGTTTATAAGAGTATAGTTCTAAACTCGAATATATACTAGTTAATAGTCGAACGTAATAAGGACTAGTATTCTAGCGTTAAGCGCTTTATATATAAATTTTATAGTATCTAGTAATCTAGCGATAATTATACCTATATTAAAGGATACTAGCGTATCTATAAACGCTTACCTAACGGCTCTTTAAAACTATAGTATTAAGAGTTAGTAATAGTACCTTAAGTTCGAAGTCTTACTATCGAGCTAAAGGTCGCTCTTAATTATACTTAGTATACCTATATTTTCGATAATACGAAGGAGCTTAATATAGGCTAGAACGCTAATCTCTTAAAGGTTTTTAAGCTTCTCGGAGTTAACTAGCGTCTACTATCTAGACCTACCTTATCTAG
Source organism: Cercospora beticola (assembly GCF_033473495.1). Classification (NCBI taxonomy): domain Eukaryota; kingdom Fungi; phylum Ascomycota; class Dothideomycetes; order Mycosphaerellales; family Mycosphaerellaceae; genus Cercospora; species Cercospora beticola. The sequence goes on along the minus strand of NC_088939.1, from coordinate 4,527,838 downwards.
TATACTATTAGATAAAGTAGATCGCAAAGATACGAAACTTCTATAGAACGATATTAGTAAGCCTACTAATTACGAGAGCGTTACTCTAATTAGCGACGGCTAGTTAAACCTTCGGAGTTAGTACGTTCTTAATCTACTAATTTATATATATTCGAAGTCCTAGCTATACTCTTACGTTAAGATAGATACTAAGTTAATAATAGGTAAATATATTTTTTAGTAGCTAAAGCTTATTATCGATTAAGCCGAATCTAATAATATATAGATCTTAGCCGTCTATCTAGATAGCGCCTCGAATAATAAAACTACTACTTAGTTTATCTATAAAGATTATCTATAGATTAAGTATATTATCTATTTCTCGTACTATATAAACTTTATTAGTATAGACTAGCAATTAAATAATATAATTAAGTACTAGCTTTAAATTACGAAGAGTATTATACGCTAGATTAAGGCTTATAGACTATTATATATACGTATATAGAAATAGTTATAGAATAAGAAGCTTATATAGACTAAACCGAGACTATCTAGCTATACGCGCTAGTAAGGTACCGTCGAGCTTCTTAAGTTTCTTAATACTATAAAGAAAGCAATTAAGGCCTTCCTAACTAACTCGGATAATCTACTTTAGAAGCTTAATAGTAGATAGAAGATAGTCTTTAAGGAGATATTAGACTACTATAACCTACTAGGCCTATAGCCTATAGTAGACTATCTCCTTAAGCTCTTTAATCTACTACTTAAAGTAACTATTTAATTAGAGGCAAATAAGCTACTAATATTAGTAGTTTATCTAGTATTTAACCTACTTAAAAAGAGGCTATTCTAGCTTAAGATCGACTCTACTATTATAACTAGTTTTAAGACTAGTCCTATTAGGTTACTAAACGAACTACGCTAAGCCTTAAGTTTACGCTACGACGAGATCGTACTTAATTACTCTCTTACGCTTATAGCGTACTTTAGTAACCTATTCGAACGAGCTAAATAGAATAGCTCTCTAATATCGAATAAGTAAAAGGCGATTAAGTAGTACTTATACGAATAATAAGCTATCTATAACTCTTAATTACCTTATAGCTAGATAGTATATATAGAAATAGAGCTACGTAAGCTTATAGATAATCTAGGTAAATATAGCCTTAAATAGCGACTAGAGACTTAGCGTACCGATTAAGATATAGGGCGATAATCTTCCTTAATAGTAGTAGAAATATATTAAGCTCGCTCGGTAGAGTAAAGCTAACTAGAAGTATACCGACGTATTTACCTTATAGTCTATATCGAGTATTTAGAAGGATCCTTAGCTTATAAAGCTTATAAAGAAAGCTTTATCGATCCGGATATCTATAGGCTCTACTAAGCGTAATTAGAGTGCCTTCGGTATTATTTATACTAAGAAACGCAATCGACTAAGCGCTACGCGAGCTACTAAGTTAACGAAGTTATACTAGAACTACTAAGTATAAGATAACGATATTAAATACTTAGAAGCTATTAAGCTAGATATCTCTAATCTAGCTACTATCTTATAACCTTATTACCTAATAGAGTATACGAACTACGCTATAGAAGAGGCTATTAACGTTAAGCCTACGCTTAATTATACTAGCGATATAACTTCCGACGATAATAATAGCGAGAAGGCTACTAAGACTATAGAATAATCGATTTCTATATTCTCTATATTCTCTTATATAGTTTAGAGGTATTTCTCGGCGTCTAATTAGCTAGAGTCGCCGTCGCTATCTACTCTAACCGGCTTTCTACTCTATATTAACCTAACTTTACTAGGCCTAAGAATATACTTTTAGGTACTTAGGTCTATTACCTACCTCTTCTATACTACTACGAGACTCTACCTACCTACTAATCGGTCTAGCTAGCTCGGAACTACCTTATTATCGTAGGGGTACCTAAGGCTACTTTCCTCTAAAGTCTAACTAAAGTAATATATTAGCTCTATACCTCTACTATTCTATATAATTATATAGAGATATAGCCTCTATAGTCTAGTAGTAAGATTTATCTCTTAGTTATCTTAGAGCCTCTAGTTTAACTCTTATAATATATAGATAGATAGATAATTCTTATACGCTAGTCTACCTCTTTTAAATAGAGTAAGTATATTATAGTATAACCGTATAGCCGCCGCTACTATACTAGCTATACTTAGCAGCCGGTACCTTAGCGGCCGGTACCTCCTTTAGATAGTAGTTAGTAGATATATAGAATCGATATATACTTTACCGCTTATAGCTTATTCGTCCTAGACGTAGCAAACTAGTAGTATCGGAGGTTCTTTCTTAAACTCGTTCGAAAGATATATTTAACTCCGACGAACGACTCTACTCGTATCTCGCCGATCTTAAGTACTACGATCTATACGTCTCGGACGTCTAATCGGAACGCGTCGCGTACTAAGACCGGACGAATACGAGAAAGAGATAGTATACTATACTAATATTAAGTACTATATAATTTAGTAACGCGTCTGCCTTCGTAGCGCTTCTATTTGCCTCTATACCGGCCGTACGTAGCTCGCGACGGCCCCGTAGTCCTATCTTAATTTATATAACGTCTAATTCGGCAGTCGTTAGATACGCTTAATAACGGCTCTTATAGCGTACTAGACTTCTCCTACTAAATACTACGTCTAGACCTACCTACTCTAGCGAATTAGGACCTGCCCGATATTAACGCTACGTCTCTTACTCTTGCTTTTTTATTTAAAGCCTTCCTTAAGAAGGATAATCTTTTAATATATATTAGACGCTAAAAGCTAGCCTTAAAAAAGCTCGTAGACTTCTTAACGATATACTACCCTACTCTAAACGAATACGAACTAGCTATAGAGTTAGCTAAACGCGGTACCTCTCGTCTAGGATTTCTATAGGATTAGGTAGTAAACTCCTCTTCTATTACGACTATAGTAAAAGTCGTACTCTTAAATCTTCCGCTAGTCTAAGAGTTGCCGTAGTATCGCGAACTAGTCGCTATCTAGGACGTAGTACCTAACGTATAATAAGAAGAAGGCTTAGCTCTTAACGATATTCCTTAGGTAGTTATCCGCTATCGACCTATCCGCTCGCTAAACGAGATTCGACGTAGTATAGTACGTAATCGCAGACGCGCAAACCGAGCTAACTGCGCCGTACGTACTAAATCCTTACCGCGTTTATACTCGCGTTCGCGTTTATAGCCTCTATAGCTAGACGCGTACGGCCCGCTATTTTAGTAGCCTAAGACTTTATAAGAATAGCTATAAGAAACTCTATCTAATACGTCCGTTAAGCGCTCTCCTCCTACTAACTTATCTAAGTAGTAGCTATAATCTAAGCCCTCTAGCTTAGAACTACGAACTCTAGAGCACTTCTCGATCTCCCTACTATAGCCGTCTATCGAGACTCCCGTCCTCGCGGCCGTTAAATTACTAGTCGTTTACGTCTATATAACGCCTTTACCGAGTCCGATACTAGTAACGGCGGAAATAGAGAACTAGTAAGAACTAGTTCGTAAACTAGTTTATAATAACCTATACTAATAATACTAGTAGAGACTACTCGGTAGTTTTAGTAGAAACGGACTCTATAGCGAGTACGTAGGACCGTATAGAAATGTATAGCGTCGTAGACGTAGGAACGACTATCTACTACTTACGAGAGCTATAGGTCGTAGTTACTAACGCCGCAATTCTTTACTACCGCTTATTCTAGCTGCCCGTACTATAATAGTAGCTAAGTAGGTAGTAGATAGAGACTCGGTCCCTCTATACCTAGAACGTACTCCTCTACTAGAAGTCGTAGAATAATAGTAGCTAGCCGGTAGTCGTATACTAGAGCCGCTAGCCGCTAGACGAGCTAATCCTCTAGCTGCCGACTCTAGACGAGCTAATCCTCTAGCTACCGACCCTGCCTAAGCTATTATAAGAGTAGAATATAGTAATATATTAAGCGCCTCTAGACTCCCTATCTAGAGATATTAAGAATAATTCTTACCTCGTTAGTTTATATACGTTCTATATACTTTTATCTAGCGCTAAGTATAAGCGGTACTAGCCGTTATGCCTTAACGTCTAATAAGCTACGCCTCTCGAGCTATATATCTCTAGCTCTTATAACTATCTCCTCTCTCTAATAGAGCTACTTTAGCTCGTAGAGGAGACTATATATTTCCGTCGTCTTAGTATAGTATCTAGTACGTTCGTACTGCTTCTTACGTACGTAAATATTAAGTCGAGCTTTAGTTCGTAGCTAGTTACTATATAGCAACTCTCCGTAGTAATAGGCTTATTAATAGTACGTACTATCGGCGCTCGCGCTATAAGGCGCCGGTATACTATAAATTCGTCGTATGCCCTTCGCGTATTTTCTCTATTAACTATCTATATTTAGTAAGCTTATCGTATCTAGCTCGCACTATATACTTAACTATCTAGTACTATCCTCGTACGCGACTTATAAGTAATATACCTCTAAGAAGAGCTACCGCCGCTCCCGCCGCTCCGGCCGCTAACTACCTCTCTCGTATAGTAGACGACCTACCGAAGGCAGAGGATAACGACTACTAGCGCTACCTTCTATACCTCGTAGATCGTAAGTCGCGCGGTTCGTATACGTATTATATACTTCGAGTCTACTAACTCCTTATACCTAGCCGTCGAGCTACGCTATAATAGTAATATAAAGCTCGGCTAGTAGCTAAACTATATTCGCTACGCTAGGTCTAACTATAAGTATGTCCGTATTACTAATCCCGATCTTATAAAGTAGGCGCAGCGCGCGCGCTACTACCGCTATCTACTACGGGCGAGTACGTACGCTATACGCTACTAGTAGCTCCGCTACTGCCTTAATAACGTAGGCGAGGCTATTACTACTACTCTTAAGCGCCTATAGAGCAACTCGGGCAAGTCCGCTAGTATCTTCTCTACGCCGAAGAAGGCTAGCGAGGCGCTAGCTACTAGTATGCCCTCTACTAACGAGCTCGTAGCGACGAGTATAGGCCTCGCTATCTAGCGCGGTATATTCGAGCTTAAGTATAAGATATATCTTATATCCTACTAGTCGCTTACTTGTCTCGTATAGTACTAATTCGTATAATAGAAGCTCCGCCTACTTAGCGCCTCTAGCGAGGCTCTAGACCTCGCCGTCGCCTCTACCTACTCCGGCTAGTCTACTTAGAATAAGAAAGAGCTCTCTAAGCTCGAGGTAGATAATAAGAAGAAGAGTAAGAAGGAGGATAATAATATAGACTTAGGCGTAGGCGGCGAGTAGCCTATAGGCTTCGCGCTCTTCTTCTACTAGGCTCTCGTAGTACTCTTACGTCTCGCTAGCTCTAGGCTATATACTTCTATTACGCGTAGTATACGCTATACCTACGAGTACTATAAATAAATACTTTCTCTCCTCTTATAACGTCTTAGTTTTCTAAATTCTCGTATCTTAGCAGTTCTCGTATCTTAGCGATACTTAGCGTTTAGAATTCTTAGAATTTTCTGCTATTCTACTAACTACTAGTATTACTATTTCTTCCGTAGTTTCGCCTTACGTACGGGCTGCTTAGTTTCGCGTTACGCCTCGAATACGTTAAGTGCCTTATAATCTCCGATATATTCTATCGGCTCCTAGGTATCGTATTCCTCTAGCTACCTACGCTATCGAACTAGGTACTTCTTTACGCCTTTCTCTATACGGCTTTCTAGTATCCTCTCGACTTTCTATTCGCCTTGCTCGTCTACGAGTAGTAGGCTAGTATCCTACGTATCGCTACTTCGCTAGAGTTCTAAGAGGGATATATAGAAGATATTATAGATCCGCGAGCCGGTTAGTAGAGCTAGGCGGTACGCCTGCTTTCCGACTACGTTAATAACCTTAAATAGTCTAGCAAATTTGTCCGCTAGCTTCTTCGATAGTACCTTTAACTAGAGGTTCTTTATAGATAATAGGACTAAGTCGCTAACCTTAAATTCTATCGGCTAGTACTTCTAATTAAAGTACTTAGCCTAAGATTCGCTTACTTATTACTAGCGCTTAGTTAGCTCTTCGTAGTTCCGCTTTAACCTCTCTATAGTATCCTTTACTACTAGTACCTCTCTCCGAAAAAGCGCGTCCTAAGCTTCGCCTATATCCCTCTTACGCGTTTCTATAGAAAGGTCTAGATTAAACCTATATACTACTCGAAATAGCGATATCTTAAGCGTAGTATTCGTACTATTATTATATACGAATTCTGCTAACGATAGAATAGACGCCTAGTCGTCCTATCGCTCGCTATAATAGATACGTAGGTACTACTTAAGCGTCTAGTTTATACGCTCGGTTTAACTATTAGTCTACGGATAGAATATAGTACTTAGCCTACGTTTAATATACGTCTCGTAGTAGAAGTCTAACTAGAACTAGCTAGTAAAGACTAAGCCTCTATCGCTTACGATACTAGCTAGTATGCTACGTAGTCGTATTACCTCGTTAATTAGGATATCCGTAAGCTCTACGCTAGTATAGCGCTTTGTCGTTCGGACGAAAGTTACTATCTTCGAGTAATAGTCTACGATTATAAGGATCGCGTCGAAGATACGGCCGTTCTACTTACTAGGTAGAAGATCCGTAATAAAGTCTATAGATAAATCCTTCTAAGGATAGTTAGGTAGTAGGAGCGTAGCTATCTCGCTATAGAGGCGATAGCGCCTCGCCTTTGCTTTCTAATAGCTACTATACTACTCGACGTACTACCTTATATCGTTACTAACCTCCGGCTACTAGTACTTCCGCTTAACTAACTCTACTATCTTATCCTTACTAAAATAGCCTACTAGGATATCGTCGTAGTATATACGGATTACCTACGTCTATAATACTAGGTCGTTCGGCAGGTATAGAGCCTCTTCCCGGTATATATAGCCGTCCTTAATAGTATATTTCTCGCTCGCTACGCCTTCGCGTTCGGCCTACTTATATAGTACTTTTGCTTTCGGATCGAGCTATACTAATATAGTAGTATACCTAACAATTATATCCGAGACGTTAGCGTACGGCTACTCTTACGTAGTAATAGCGCTAGTAACTCGTAAGAGTAGAGCAAAGCTAAACGGACGAACCGAACGGTTAGCCGCTGCTATAATATACCTACTATCGGGTAGCGCTACTCCTCTGCTCTTAACTACCGCTATAACTACCTTTAGAGTGTCTAACTAAGCCTAGTAAGTAGCTTTTATACGGGTAATAACTAGGCCGCTTATAGGTATAGTGCTCTATACCTAGAGTTTCTACTATAGTAATAGTAGGAGGTTGCTTATCTCCTTCGCCTCTCGTACGTAGTCGCTACGTCTAGATAGCGTATCGGCTAGGTTAAGCTTACTAGCCCGATAGCTAATAGTAAAATTAAAGAGAGCGAGGAATATCGCCTACTTTACTTATCTACCTATTAACTACTTAACGCCTATAAATCCCTTAAGGTTAGCGTAATTAATAAGTACCTTAACCTTATACGTAGCGCCTTCGAGGTATAGTCGCTACGCCTTAAATACTTTAACTACTACGAGTAGTTCCTTATTATAAACCTCGTAGTTATATTTAGCGTTAATTATCTTCTATAAGAAGAAGGCAATTAGATACTATTCCGCTTCGAATAGTTAGCTTAGGATACCGGCTACTACGAAGTCGGAAGCGTCGGTTTCGACTCGTAGGCGTAGCGTAGAGTTAAAGTACCTTAGTAGCGATATAGTCTAAAATCGATTCTTTAGCTTATAGAACGCCTGCTTCTTAGCTGCTTCCTACTTAATTAGCCCTAGCTTCTTTCTATCCTTTATACTCTTTAATAGCGCTATTAAAGGTACTATAACTCTCGAATATCCGAAGATAAATCGATAGTAGAAGTTCGCGAATCTAAGAAAGGATTAAACTTCTATTAGCGTAGTTAGAGTTAGCTACGAGGCGATTGCGGCTACTCTGCTTAGATCTATCGCAACGCTACTAGTAGTTACTACGAATCTAAGGAAGTCGACCTTTTTCTAGAAGAACTTATACTTAGAACGCTATACGTAGAGTCTAAACTTACGGAGCCTCTTAAGTATAGCGTATACGTCTCGTACGTATTCCTTACGTATCCTACTATAGATTAGGATATCGTCTAGGTATACTATATAGCTTATATCGACTAGCCCTACTAGCGTATAGTTAATATATACTTAGAACGTCGCTAGTATATTCGTTAAGCCGAAGGGTATTACCTTATACTAGAAATAGCCGTAGCGCGTACGGAACGTAGTCTTCTAGCGGTTACTTAGCTTAATCCGAATATAGTAGTACGTATCGGCTAAGTCTAAGGACGTAAACTATACGGCTCCTATAAGCCTATCTAGCGTCTTACTAATTAGAGGTAGTAGATACCGGTTCTTAATAGTAATCTCGTTTAGCCTATAGTAGTTAATATATAACCGTAGCTTGCTATTCTTCTTTAGTACGAATAGGATAGGCGTACCCGCCTCGCTATCGGAACGCTCGATCTAATCGTACTCGAGTCCTATTTTTAGGTACTTCTTAAGCTCGTCTAATTCTCGCCTCGACTAGTAATATAGTAGACGGAATAGTAGTATAGTTCTAGGCCGTAGGTTAATCGTATACTCTATACTATTAACTAGCTTGCTTCTTATTTCCTCTATCGGATTAAGAATATCGTTAAAATAATAGAACTTCTTAGAGATAGGCTTAACCTTACCGCCTATCTTACTTAGGCTTACTATAAATACTACTAGTGCCTTCTAAAAATCCTTAAAGAACTTATAGGCTTCTCGGACTTCGAACTTACTAAAACGATCGTTACCGTATAGCTATTTATCTATAGCGCTACTAGCTAGTACGCGCTAAGTACGTCGCTATAGACGGCCTAAGATTACGTTAGGAGTTAGTATATTATATATATAGAAGATACTACCTATAGATCGCTCCTTACTACTAGAGTCTATAATCTATATATATATATAGTACGTACTATAATAGTATCCTAATTTACCTATAAAGGTAGTAACCGGTAGTAGGGCCGTATTCGGCCTTATTAGTAGGTTATACTATAGTATTATAGTATAAAGGCTCTTAATATTATATTAATATCTATAGTATTATCGAGAAGGAAAGCGGCCGGCTTACTACCTAACTACGTTTCGACTTCTTCTTCTACGCGCGTCGCTAGTACGCTCTAAACTAGTAGAGAGTTATCGCTATCTAGTTTAGCGCCGGTAACTCGCGCGTTATCTCCGGCGCCTTAGCTTTTTTCGCTCTAAACTACTCCTTTACTATAGTTACTCTACGAATAGCCGGCTTATTACCGTCTTTCCTAGAGTTCGGGTAGTTAGGACTAATATAGCTAACTTCGTTATATATAAAGTATATAGGTTACTAACTCTTACTCTTACCTTTGCTTCTATATTTACTCTTCGGCTTACTACTATAAGTATCGCGTTAGCCGCTAGTCGAACCGGAGGCTCCTTTATAAGGAGCGTCGCTATTAGTACGCTTACGCTTAGCCTACTTATTCTTAGTATTACTACGATACGGCTTACGAGGTATAGCCTTCTTAGCTTACTCGAGGCGCCTTACTAGAGCAATAAGGTCGGTATACTTATTAGGGACGATATAGTTCTTAATAATATCCTTACGTAGCGATAGCTTTAGTTTTACGAGGAACTAGCGTACTAGCTACGCCTTAGTATAGTTACCTAACTAAGACTCTAGGTTACTAAGGTCTATTACGAACTATCGTATGCTCTAGCTCTTACTCTAGCGTATATTCTCGTATTCTACGGTTATAAGAAGTATATAGTTCGCTTAATCTCTAACGATATTATATAGGAATTAATAGAACCGAGACTAGGTATATTCTATAGATAGAACGCCTAGGTATTTATTATACTATACCTCTTACGCTTCGCCTACGAGGTATATAATACCTATAATTACCTTCTAGTAATCCGTCGGAAACCTCTTTAGTATAGCTATAAAGTTTACTTCGAAGGTATAGATAAATTCGTATACCTCCTTTATAGTCTTACTCTTAAAGAGCTTAGGCGTACGTAGCTTAATAGACTCGTATAAGCTATACTCGTCGCTTTCGGAACGTACGCTGCTCGTATAACTTGCGGACGCGTCGCCTTGCTAAGGTATTAGCTATCCGAGGCCTAGCGCTATCGCGCTTAGCTATACTAGTAATTTAATTATCTATACCTCTCTTAGTAAGCGTTCGTTCTTAGCCTTAAGAGTATAGATCTCTAGCTATTCGCGTAACGTATTATTTTTAGCTTAGAGGCGCCTACGTATTATATATACGTTACTAGCGTCGTCGGTATTATCTATATTCTCGTCCTATTCCTCTTTAGCTTATACTATTCCGGATTCTAATATCTCTTCGATATAGCCTAAAAGCTATCTATCGTTCGGTACGTCGTCGTCGTAATTAGTCCGCTAGGCGGATATGTTTTACGTAAGTATAATAGGCCTTAATAGATTACTACTCTCGATAAGATAGAAGAATTATAATTATAAAAGTAGAATATAGTAATATATTAAGCGCCTCTAGACTCCCTATCTAGAGATATTAAGAATAATTCTTACCTCGTTAGTTTATATACGTTCTACGTACTTTTATCCGGCGCTAAGTATAAGCGGTACTAGCCGTTATACCTTAACGCCTAATAAGCTACGCCTCTCGAGCTATATACCTCTAGCTCTTATAGCTATTCTATAAGTCCCGAACCTTAACGACTTCCTAACTAAAATAAGGAATACTATAGCAACCTACGCGACCTAGACTTAGACTCGGCTTAACTAGTTCGAGGCTCGCTTTATATACCTAGAACGCTAGCTCTAGCCGTAGTAGGTACTATAGCTACGACTAGTATAGCCGCGACTAGTATAGCTACTATAGCGAGTTTTAGAATAAGACGCCTATATAGTAGTAGACTTAACTAATAACGAACGTTAATAGAAAGCGCGCAATTAATGTCTAGAACGCGCCGGTTTGCTCTTACTCTACTATAACGACGATAACTATAAGCGCTACTACGATAGTATACGGCTAAGACGTAGACGTAATAATCCTTCTCTCTCTAATAATAGTAACGATAATAGAGGATCGTATAATCGCCGCTATAGACGTAACGATCGTAGTAGGAATAACGACGGACGCGGTCGCCGCCGCTATAGCCGCCGTAATCCGTCCTTCTCTCCTAGTAACGATAGATCCTATACCTCTCGTAGCTCTCGAAATTACGATCTTTACTATAACGGTAACTAGCGCTCTAGCTATTCTCTAGTCTGCCGTAGCCGTTCGCGAGACGGACGATTTAAGCTCGACGAGATTAGGTACTTCTATCTAGACGCTACGACTATAGAGCTACCTAAAGGAGATATTATAGACCGAGGTAGCAAGACCTTTTATAGGTTAGTTTACTTATTCCTAGACGCCGCGAAGGACTATATATACGTTAATAGCTCCTCTAGTATCCGTTAGTAGCTAGTTAAGTACCTACGAGGTATAGCGATATTCTAGTTCTACTTAGAACTAAATAAGGACGACTATCGAAATATTCGAGGTAGCTATAGAATCGATAGGTAGGAGACGGCTCTTTAGAACAAGTTTTAATTACCGGCCTCTAAGGCTTTAGCCCGCCTAGATTTAGAAGCCTTTACGTAGAAAGACGTTCGTACGGACTGCTTATCTATAGAGTTCGTTCTAAACGTCGTCTACCTATCGAGAGAGGCCCGTATAACTAACTATACGGTATAATTAAGTATAGCCTAGATACGCCTATACCTCGATCTTTATATCTTTATATTCTCTCCGACGTCGGAGACTATAGTTAACGTATTCGTTACCTAAATTAAGAACTAAATATTTTCTTAGAAATAAATAGAACGCGGCCGCCCTAGCCGCCGCCTAGGTAAGTATAATACCGATAGAGCTAATATAGATAGACGTAGTTAGTATTAGAGACTAGCGCGAGAGTACGATTATATCTATAGACGATACTCTATATAGAACTAATCCGATAGCTATCGCTCTATAGATACTTAGCTTCCTAGAGACCGACTATATTCTAACCTAGCTCTATAGCAAAACGACTATATATAAGATCGCCTTCCGCGCCTCTATAGAAACGGCGGCGGATCTAATAACGTCCGTATTAAATAAGAACTACGTATTAAATAAGAACCTATCGACGAACGTTCTAGCTATCCTTACTATAACTATAGTAAGCTAGGCTATTTCTCCCGGGAGTATACTAAACCTAGACGCGAGCGAGCGCGTTCTCGTAGCCGTAGAGGCTATATATATATAGCGAACCTAGATAGCCGTCCTTCGTCTATTAATAGTTACTATACCGAAGACCGATCCTATAGCCGTTCGGTGTCTCCGGACGTTCTAGGTATATTTATAGGTATAATTAACTTTAAGGACGACTATAGTATAGTACTAAGGAACGTAGATTCCTATTTCTTCGCCGCGGATATTATAGCTACGATAGGTTTATTCGCGCCGGCCTTCCTCTCTTGCGAATACTACTATTAGACGTATAGTTAATACTTTCTATTAGCGTCCGCCTTAAGGACGTACTAAACCTCGGTATATTTAATAGCGACCTAGTTTTCCTCGAGGAATAAGGTCGGTCCGCTAGAGCGTATTATCGAATCGACCGCTATTATATAGCGTAGTACGGGTAACGTCCTAATACGATCCTTTTAGTACTTCCGGCTCGCTTTAAGAGTACGCTAGGAGGGCTCTAATTACCGGGTAGTCCTTAATACCGGCGTAGGTAGTACTCTCGTAGACGAGGACTTCTTATATAACTACTACCCGGACGTATAACTCTATCTACTACCTCGGCTATATTAGATTAGAAGTATCGTAGGCACGTAGGAATACGACCGATTCGCTACTATCGATATATAGATTCCGGCCTTAGTTAAGAGAGAATATATTCTCGCTCGCGTTCGCTATACTACTTACGTCGTCTATAACTTACTAGTTAAGATACTTATAGGAATAGACGTTATCGCTATAGAGGATATTATAATAGATATTAGCTATAAGGTTGCTACTTTAGAGTAGTATAAAAACGCTAAAGTCCTATTATTAGTTATAAGGAAAGCTAAGACGCTATTCTATACTATATTAGAGATAGTAGAGTCTTTCGTATTGCCGCTATATTCTAAGTCCTAGGTCCCGATTACTATATACGACCTACTACCGAACGACTATAATTTTAACTTCGTTCCTAAGCCGAACTATCTTACTAGACTCTAGCGTTCTCTACGTATCTTAAACGTAGTCTTAGATAGCTATACGGAGTACGTCTTAGTCGCTAATTATAGTACTACGGAAGTAATTCTCCTACTATAAACGCGTCTCGGAGTAGTTTATAAAATAGTACTAGAGGATACTTTCCTAGCTACTCTAGCTAGCCGCGTTAAAGATTTAGCCGAGCTTCCGGATTTTCTAAGGCCGAGTCGCGTTTAACTCGTAAGTCTACCTTACTAAAGGTAGCGGTCTCTCTAGATATACTACTAAACTCTATAGAGTATAAATTAGAGAATAGGTATATAGCGTATAGAGACGAGACTCGCTAAAAGGCGTATATAGTATTAGTTAAGAAGTAGAAACGCCTCTAGGTTAATAAAGGTACTACGGTTAAAGTCTCTAAGGCCGATTACCTACCTATTCCGCTCCTTACTAGTAGTAAGGCCTACCGCTTATCTACGACTATTTATTCTCTTTCTAGACCCGACTACGAAGTAGTTAATAAAGCCTTTAACGCCTTATACGAATACGGCAAAATAGAGTTTATAACTAGGCCGACTCTCTTCGGTTTTCCTATCTTTATTATTTAGAAGATAGTCCTACTCGATAGTAAACTAGTATAGAAAGGCAGAGCTATAGTCGATATCTATAGTTTAAATAAGATAGTAGTTAAGGACTCTTATCTCTTACTACGATAAGACGAGATCGTAGACGCTCTCTATAGCGTAGAATATATTACTATAATCGATATAGTATCGTTCTTCTACTAATAGGCTATAGCTAAAGGCGACTGCTATAAATTTATAGTTAATAGCTACTATAGATAAGAATAGATAAATGTCGTAATTATAGAGTACGCTAGTAGCGTCTAATATATCTAGCGGTAACTTAACTATATTCTTAAGCCGTTTCGAGACTTCTACTACGTATATATCGATAATATTATTATCTTCTTATAGACGTTCGACGACTACCTTATATATCTTAACTACCTATTCGGCTTCCTTAATTCCTTCGATATTAGTATTACGCTCTAGAAAACCTTTCTTAGGTACCTATCTACGGCTCTTCTAGGTTAGAGAGTTAGTAGCCTTAGTTATACTACCTACGAAGAAAAGATTCGTACTATCCTCGACCTTCTATTTCTATAGACGCTTAAGGAGTTAGAATTTTATATTAGTATTACGGGCTAGTAATAGTACTATATCCCGTACTTTTTATAAATTATAGCTTTATTCGAGGAAAGGAAGAAGTACTTACTATAATAGAGACCTAATCGAGGCAATCTTTATAAGCGATTCGTAGCGCGAACTAGAGTATAGGACGACGCCGAAAACCTTAACTAGTAGCGTCGCTATTTCGATATTCTAGCTAAGATCTACCGAACGGCGTCCTTCCTCTACTATACCGACCTCTATCGTCCTCTTTATATCGATCTTAATTCTAGCCGTAATAGCTTTACTATAGTCGCGTATATAGTAGAAGGCAACTCTACTTCTACCGATAGCGGCAAGGTAGTTCGTTTCCCGGCTACTAAAGTCTAGCTAGTTATATACTTAAGTAAGGTCCTATCGGATATAGAATCGTAATATCTAGTAATAGAACTAGAAGTTGCTAGCCTTATCTAGACCGTAAGGAAACTATACTACGTCTTATAGGCCTTATAGAAACCTATCTTTATATTTACGGATTATACTACTACTTTAGGAATTATAGTATCCGAGTCGATAACTAGTACTACGTCTCTAGACTATATAAACTTTCGCCTTATACGAGCTAGCTAGTACTTATCGCAGTTCTATAGTATAGTTACGATCTACCGGCCTAGCCGTCTATATAGTATTCCGGACGCACTTAGTCGCTTAATCGACGACTAGAGACGTACGAATATAGATATCCTCGATCCTCTTATATATAACGATCTCGACTAAGTCTATAATATAGTCGATAACTCTACGTACCTTTACCTATATAGGTACGAGGACGTATAGTATTTCTACGCTATAATAATCGATAAGAATACCGGTCGTATATATACGTCCGTAGAGACGATAGCGTTTTACTCTATCTTAGTCGAGTTATCGGAGGAGTTTAAGCGCGACTTAATCTATAGATACTAGAACGACCTAGCTTAGGTATAGTAGCTAGAGCAACTATAAGCTATAGAGTAGTAGCGTATCTAGGACCTTAAAGGTAAGGACGAAAACGATAGCGAATAAGAAGCGGTACTCTTAGAGTTATAGTTCTTCTTACGCGACGGCCTAATATATTTTAAGGACGATACTAACGGCCGCAAACGCCTTTATATTCCTAGTTCCTTAATAAAGGAGGTATTTAGAATAGCCTATAACGACTACTACTATTCCGGATTTTACTATACGTACGCCCGCGTCTTTGCCTCCTTCTATATCTATAGGCTAGCTAAGGAACTCCGTCTTTATATTAAGTACTACCCGGACTATATCTTAAACTAGACTTACCGCTACCGGCTATATAGAGAGCTAAATCCTATCTACGCTATCGTAGTACTAGACTATATAGTTACGGCTAACTAGGTCTTTAGCTTTCTGCTAGTAGATAGCTTTAATAGCTTCCTTACTAAGACCTATAAATTCTCGAAAAGAGTTATCCTTACGAAGGTAAAAGAAGACTAGTCTATAGCCGAATATAGTACCGCCTAGCTATATAGCTATATCGTCTACGAAAGATCCCTACTAGTAGTAATAATTAGCGACTATAATTAGAGATAGCTATCTAACTTTATAAAGTCTGCCTTTTAAAAACTAGGTACTAGGTTCCTAGCTACGACTACCTATTACTCTTAGATAGATAGTTAAAGTAAGAGGACGAACTAGACTATAGAAATCGTATTGCGATATTTTATTACGTCCTTCCTAGTAGCTAATTAGATAGAGGCTCTCCCGTATATTTAAGCCGAGCTTAATAATTCCTATAATATCTCTTCTAGCGAAATCCCGAACGTAATTATTTAGGGTTTTAAGAATAACTTAGACGCGCTCCTACCTTTAGCTAAATTACCTATAGCCGACTATATCGCTATCCGCTAGGAGGTACGCGACTAAGCCGCCGACTCTCTAGTATAGGTAGTAGTAGCGATAAAAGACTAGTACGACGTAGTATACTACTCTATCCGATTCGTACTAGAATAGTAAGTCCTTCTTCGCTTATATAGAGAGTATAAGATCCTAGAATAGCGTAACTATAAGTACTATTACTAGCGAGCTAGCCCTTTCCCGGTAGATCGTACTATAGAATAACTCGTATATAGACTCGTCCTCTCTCTAGTAATAAAGATCTATCTAGTCGTTTCGATAGCCTAGTTAGAGCCGTACCTATAAGGTAATAACTCTTACGACTACGATCCGCTAGAACTAGGCCCGGTATAGATAGCTAACTACGACGATAATAATACGCTCTCCTTTAAGATCGAGAGGCTTCTCGATCGTAGGACGTTCTATAGCCGGCTATAGTACTTAGTAAAATAGAAAGACTATAACTACGGCTATAATATCTAGTATAATATCGACGACCTCTACGATACTATAGATTTAATAGCGAATTACGACCGAGACTATCCTTTGCCTTACTAGTAGGAACTACGATATAGTAACTATTAGCGCTAGTAGGAGGCCTAGCCTTTTTTAGGCCGCCGTACTATATTACCTTCGTATTTACTATTACTATATCCTCTACGTCCCGACTCGAGAGCGGATAGAGATACTACGCGCTAGACGCGTACCGAGCGCAGACTACGCCGGTAACGTCGCGCTTTACTTTCGCGTTTACGTCTATATTTATACTAGCGTATTTTGTAGTTAATAGTAACTAGCTACTAGAAATTTCTATTATACGATAGTAGCAAACTTAGCCGCTAGTATCTCCGCTATATCTTCCGCTAGATACGTCTAATACCTATTAGTAAGGCTATATCCTTAACTCTAATAGCGTACTCGCGTCTACCTATATATTAAGCGATACTATTTTTGCTCTAACTCTACCTCCGGAAGTCTACGCTATACGTATTCGCTAGCTCTATAGGGCACGACTCGACGCGGCTACTACTATACGACTGCCTCTGCTACGTAATAAATACTATAACTATCTCGTCCGCTATATAGCTAGTAATATAGCTTCTTTAGTAACGAACGATAACTAGCTCGACCGGCTCGGCCTACTACGCGAAAAGATACGCAAGAAGTTTAATAAGAGCTAGACTATTCTAGTTAATATTCGCGACCTTAAACGAACGGCTCTAGTCGCTAAGCTACTCGAAATATAGACGCTAGTCTTTAAGAACGGAATTACCTCTACGTCTACGACGTTACTAAAGAATATAATACTCTCTAATATAGCTAAGCCGACTATAGAGTAGAAGAAGGAAGACGTCTACTACCTATTCGCTCTCCTAACGCTAGTACTAAACCTATTCCTTTATACTATCCCGACCTCGGACGACTTCTATAGCGAATATATTAAACAAATAGGCCGCGAGAAGGGCGACTATATAACGGAGATAGAAGGCGCTCCTACTATTATAGCTATAATAGTCGCTAAGGATTTTACTCTCTCGTTCTTCTAGCGAAACTCTATTAAATTCCTTACTAAGTTCGACGGCCTCCTACTACTAGACGTAGCGAATACCTCGGTCCCGATAGTACTACTATAAGGTAGGTACTATATCGTTCTAGTTACTACGTAGTAGAAGCGCGACGTAATAACGTACGGCCTAATTATAGTACTTATATCTATCTAGGCCTCCTCTCTAACCGATATAGATCTTTAGTTTACTTTTAAGAATAGCTATCCTCTAATAGTCGGCGCGACTTAGACGCTACTAATCGATATAACTACCGACGCCTAGCTATTACTCCCTACCTAGTCTATAGTTATAGATTTCCTCGACTATAGAGCTAACGCTATATTTATAACGAGAGTATACGCCTATTTAAATAACTACTACCTACTAATTAGCCTCCCTACTATATAGGAGATTTAACTACTAGTCGAGACCTACTATATCTACGCCGCTATCTTCTACTACGATCTATAGCTCGTACTATAGTTCTTATCCTAAATAAAACTAGAAGTATAATAGACGCCTTACCTTCTATATAATATACTAATCTATAGCTTTAATTTTATACCCGAAACTATCCGTCGTCTACTAGCCGTTATTCTATATTATCCTAGTTAGAGCTATAATCGTATTTCTCTACCGGTAGTATATAAATAGATCGCGGTAGTCGCTCTAAACGAAGCGGACGACACCTCTACGGACAAGCTACTCTAGTTAAAACGCGGCTATCTACTAGGTTACTATAAGGTCTATATTAAGCCTACCGATATAAGAGCCTTTTAGGTCGCTACTAAGACTACCCGCTATAAGACTCGTATCGCGGAGAGAATAAGATAGGATATCGTCGGCTAATATAATATTATTAAGCCGGCTATCCTATCTATACTTATACTACTCCTATTTAACCTATACTACTACTTCTACTCTACGTAGACGGCAATTTCCCTAACGTTCGAAATAGGTAGGAAATATAGTCGTAACGGACTACTCGACTAGGACGTCGGCGTTACTAGTAAATAGAGCGACAATAAGCTCGGGAAGATAATATAGATAGCTACGGAACCTAGATAAGAATCTCTACTAGTCGGTAGTAGTAGTTAGCCTAGGACGCTACCCGCCGAGAGTAGACGAGATACCCGAGAAGAAGCGTCTATACCTTACGCGTCCTCCTTTAAGCTCTAAGCTTAACTAAACGCCTTAGCCTAGTTCGACGCCTATATCTCCTCTAGCTTATTTAGTATAGATAAGAATACGTATACTAATCGAGACCTATTATAGTATATAGCCTATATACTTATAGATCTTATAAGAGCCGGGTAGACTAGCTACCTTACTAGTAATATTAACTATAACTAGGCGGCCGTCTATATAGCCGATATCCTTAACGCTCTCTATAGGGAAGCCTTAGGTAATATAGCTTATATCTTTATTCTAGCCTCGCTCGAGGGAGACTACGACTACCTATACCTCTTAATACTAAAACGCTTCCTCTAATTCGTAGAACGAGATACTATTTATTACGATACTACCGATAAGAACTAGTTTCTTATATAGAATTAGGCCGCCTAGAAGCGCTACTTCTAGTAGGCTAAGATAGCTAAGAAGCCTAACTAGGACGTACTAACTATCTACTCGGCTATAAAGAAGGACGCGTTCGTCGACCTCGTTCGACTCTAGTACGAGAATTTTATCTATAGATCTTCTAACTACTAGGCAGAGGTAAATAGTATAGTCTTTTATACGCTACGCCTAACCTAGACTATAATAAATACTAACGCGGGCGGTATCTACGAGCTAACGAGACTTAACTACTACGTATAGTAATACGGCTAGGACGTAGGAAAATTTCGTAGAATAGGTTTTAGCTACTATAGCGCGCCTACCGACGTCTAGCCCGTTATAAATAGTATTATCCGATCTATTACTATATAGCTCCTACTAGTCCGTAATAGAGACGAACCGGAAGGCCTACGGCCTTTACTCTTACGTAACTGCTTCTATAATAGTAGCGATAAGGTCTACCTTATCGATAATAGCCGCTACTATTATATCGAATTCGCGAGCTATAGCTCTAACTCTACCGACCGTACTATCGTTAAGGACTTAGATAACTAACCTACGTATATAGTTCCCTCCGATCCTATAGGCCTATTCGTATTTAGAAGAGATACCTACGAGCTAGACGTAGAAGACTAGAACGTCCTACCTAAGGTCGAGTATAATAAGGATAGTATTATATATAGTAACGTTAGTAGTTAGAACGAGTCCGACGAAGAGAGTAGTACTAGCGTCCCTACCTACGTACTATATCTAGCTCTATAGCCGGCCGCCGTAGTACTTACTAGCAATAACGTAGTCTTCGATACGTATTAGTATAATACTATAGAGTACTCCGACCTCGACTACTAGAAGGCCTTCGACTAGGAGTACCCGAACGCGCCGGTTAATATCCTTAAGATCTTACTATTCGACGCTTAGAGTTTCGTATATATAGATACGCTACTACCGGCCGGTTTCTAACTAGAAGACGTCTATCTCGGACGATTATACGAGCTAAAGGACGCCGGCTATATCTTATTCGATACTCTCTATAAGCTCTATCTAGTAGTCTTCGATTTAAAGAGTAGTATCCTAGATATATATAAGCCTTACGGCCGTCTAAATATTATCTAGGAAGGTAATAGTAAGCGCTATAGTCTAGGATACGGACGCTATATTCTCTATAGTAAGGTAGCTTACGAGAAGGCGCGCTATACGAAGAGCGACAAATACTACCTTCTCGATAGTACGAACTATATATAGTACGAAGCTAACTATACGAGCAATTAGATCGATCCTTCCGACTACGTCGTAAACGAGAATAATATCCGCTAGCTAGTAGAGATTAATATCGTCTCTATCTCGACTTTAATACTAGAAGTACTCTATAAGGAAAAGTAGACGCTAGCTCTAGTATACTTTCTTAAGACGGTCGCTCTACTATAAGCCGCGTTCTGCCCTCGTAACTCTCCGAAGAAGAGTTAGAAGCTACTCTATATAGTCGATAAGTTAAAATTTAAGTATACTACGTCCTTATATCTAGACTACCTCTTCCTCTCCTTACGTTCTATCCGCGGCTACTACTAGGCTCTTACTTAGGTATAGAAGGATAACCTAGCGCTCTGCTTATACCTATCCTTATACTTAATAGATAATACTACTAACGATAACTCCGACGGCGCTATTAACTCTCTACTAGGCGCTATTAACTCTCTACTAGCCTCGGAGATCGGAGAAGATTCGGAGGACGAGCTCTAACTCCCTATAGTAGCTCTAGCTAAGCCTCTTCGCTATAAGAAGAAGTCCGATAATCTTTAATAGGCTACCTCTAAGGCCTAGCTAAAGAAAGGTAAGCCTACTACGACTAAGATACTAAAGAGCTAGAGGACTACTAGAAAGTTAGTACTCTTAGTCTTCTTACCTAAGCTTAACTTCTTAGCTACTAAATCCTCTTTAGCTAAGTCTACGATAAAGACTAGCCTAACGGACGGTTCTATAGGAACGTCTATCGAGAAGACTAAGCGCTACTCGAGCCGTTTAGTAGAGGCTTAGGAAGAGACCGCCGTAGCTACTCCTACCCGATCTATAAAAAAACGTAAGGCTACTAAAGCCTTAAAGTAGGCCGCCGCTAAGAAGGAGCGCTAGTTAGCCTAGAGATATTAAGATATTAAGATAGCTAAGAGACGTAAAGAGAGCTCGCGCTTAGAGACCGAGACGTACTCTCGCGTATTTAGTACTAAGGCGTACGCTATATCGAGGACGATACTTTTTTAAAATAGAGAGGGAAGTAATTATTATAGTATAACTATATAGCCGCCGCTACTATACTAGCCGTACTTAGTAGCCGGTACCTTAGTAGCCGGTACCTCCTTTAGATAGTAGTTAGTAGATATATAGAATCGATATATACTTTACTACTTATAGCTTATTCGTCCTAGACGTAGTAAAGTAGTACGCTCTATATATTTCGTAGGTAGAAAAGCTCTCGTACTAGTACTCCGGTAGAAAAACCTCCTTATATTCTTATATTTTATAGTAAGCTCTATATAGCCTACCGCTTCTATAGTTCCTAGTTCTTCTTAGAATAATTTATATTATCTTAATAGTTTAGTTCCTTTATAATATAGTTCTTCTTAGTTATTTCTTATATTATTAGTACTTAGGAGCCTAACTCTCTTATCTACTAGTATAGGGACTTAAGCCTATATATATAGTCTTAGTCCCTACGCTAGTATCTATATTAATCTTATATCTAACTCTTTCTTACTAGTCTATAGTAGGAGCTCTCTCTAATATTAAGATCCTATTCTAAACTTTCTACCTTACTTAGTATCTAAGTTATATAACCTATATTTATAGAAATTATATTAAGTAGTAGTACTCTAAACTAGCTCTTCTATTATAGGTAGCCTTAAGTATAGAATAAGAGTTACTTTTGTTAGATGCTCTGCTTTTAGAGTTAGTTATAAGGTATCTAGAAGAGCTAGACCTTAGATAAATATCTCTATTCCTATAGTTCTACTAGTTATTACCTAATTCTACTATAGGACCTATAAATAGGCTCTATAGACGGGGTACCTAATCTCTTAGAATAAGTAGTTAACCTAGTAGTACTAGAAGTATATACTAGTATATAGAGATATATCTTCCTTTCTTTCTAGAGTACTTCCTAAGAGGTTTCTAGACCTCTTATTTAGCTTATTATCCTACCTTCTACTTAGACTAGAACGTTTTCCTTATAGTTTTAGCTACTTTGTCTTATACTCCTCTCTGCTCTTTCTACTTTACTTTAAAGCTTTAATTATAGTATACTCCTTTCTTCTCTTTAGCTTATTTTAGTACTAGGTTACTACTCTAGCTTCTAAGCCTAGAATAGAATTTACTATCTAGAGATTCTAGTCTAGTCTCTTAGTACTAGGTCTTATATTAGTTCTAGCCGCGCTAGCTCTAGTTTATAGTATTCGTTAGAGTTCGCCCGGTATATACTTCTATAGATTTCTAGACTTCCTTTTTTTTTTTTTTTTTTTTTTTTTTTTTTTTTATCGCTTTCTTCCTACCTCTATAGGTGTCTAGCCGCCCTATACTTTGCTAGTATAGCCGGAGCTATCTGTTTCTACCTACGACTGCGTAGAGGTATATAATAGGACTTCGTAGGCTCTTATAATATATAATACTATAAATTAAAATAATATACTTTTATAGTTTACCGAATTTATACGATATCGAAGAATTTATACTAATCTAAAGAGACTAATTAAATCTTATTTAAACTACGTTAATTTAGTAATTTCCTAGCTAATTAGCTTATAGGCCTTTACTTTCTTTTTATTAGTAGAGGCCTTATAATTTTAACTAATTAGAGAGCCGAGAAAGCCTATTACTTATTAAAACTAGTACTAATCGACGTATTTAGCTAGCTAGCTAGCTAGCTAGCTTGTCTTTAACCTTCTTAGGCTCGTACTTCGCTAATAACGCTTAATATTCCTTCTATAGCTCCTTAAACTAGAAGTACTATATTACGATCTCTTTATAGTATCTATTTATAGTTACTTAATATAGATAATATAGTTTCTTAAGATATATTCGGTATCTAAGGGATACTAGATTATTAAGGTGTTCGTAGATAAGGTTATAAACCTCCTATTATAAGGATTATTACTATCCTTTAAACGCTAATCCGGACGCGAATACTTACCTTAATTAGCGCCCTATCTGCTATCGTAGTTTTAAGGCTTCTAATTATATTTATACTAAATAGCAGGACGTAGTTTAATTAAGAAGCCGATTCTTATATAGCTTATAAGCCCTATAAGGGGCCACTAAGTTTATAAGGTATATATAAGCCGAGGTTTACATTGCTATTCAAAAGGGAGGAAGCAACAGGAAGCGCTGAGGCGGCATCGAAGACCGACAACATACCGTCGCTTGACAATGCTGTGAGTGAAATCCTAGTGATCCCAGTCCTTTGATCAGCTCAAGCTCTCGGGCTAACATAATCACGTGCAGCTTGAGTCTGATGATTGGTCTGGAGAAAGATGGATGATCACTTGGTAGAATAATGTTGGAGAGGGCCGCGCTGAGTGGTGGTAATGCATGACTCTACTGTGGTAGCGAAGGTCACTCAACTACGATGACGCGAGTGAAAGTGTTTCAAGGCGTTGCACCTTAATCTCGATCATTCGAATGATTACTCGGCGTTATTCAATTTGTTCGAAAGTTGAGATACAACCTGAATTCAACTCAATATCAGCTGTTGGTACTCTCAAGACACAGATACGCCGGGAGTAGAAAAGGTACGTAACATCAATGCTCAGTATTTCAACCTGGCCGACAGCCTACTCGCGTGGGTCATGGACTTTTACACGGAAGGCAATTGAATCTTCATGTTTCTTCTGGCTCGGTGCCTCATCTATAGCATCCAACAGGAGCCTAGCTTCAGGTTTTGGAGCAAGCTGCCATCACTTGTGCCAATTGCTGATTCTTTTCCAACAGTTTTCGTGACCATCTGCGTTCACGGCATAGATACAAGGAACGTCTTGCCCGGATCTTCCCCCATTTGGCCGTCCATCATCATCGTTCAAAACCACTCAACATTATTGTCTTTTCAAGTCGCGACGCGAGAGCAATCATGATCTCCTGCCACTCAAGATGCAGCCTCGGCCATGCTCTCACAAATCTTCATTGAGATTGACCTGGACGGTGACGCTAGAGCTGGCAGCGGCGGCGTCGGTGTGTATTCCAGTGAAGCTGCATGCTCCCTTGTGAACGACTCTGTGCTGTGGTCGACTGTTGTATCGCAGGCGCAACATCTCCGTCTCACCACCAGAAATTGTGCTGACAACGAAAGGTGAGGGCTTGTCAACAGTCTGTTTGGCAGTCGAACCCGAGTAGTTATCTTCAAAGTAGAACCAGTCATCGCCGTTTTCCATGCTGAAAACGTGTGTCTCTACATCGTCATCCTTGATGCTGGCTCTGCCTTGAACATCGGCAGAGAGCTGGAAACGAAGAAGACCACTCTGGACATTGAAGAGACTGCAAAACGCCTTTGTCAGCCATCGCGATCAATGGAGCCGTCGGTGAAAGAACATACTTGAAGCCAAATGCAATGTCAAGCCCGGCTTTGCTGCGAACAATGTCGGCCGCGGGTGGCCAGATGTCCGCGAAAGTTGGCCAAGTGAGAATTTCTACTCCAGCAAGCTCATCATCGTGGGCGAGAGAAAGCGAATGAGCCTTCGCAGTCGATCCGCCAGCAACC
This sequence comes from Cercospora beticola, assembly GCF_033473495.1. NCBI lineage: Eukaryota > Fungi > Ascomycota > Dothideomycetes > Mycosphaerellales > Mycosphaerellaceae > Cercospora > Cercospora beticola. The sequence goes on along the minus strand of NC_088939.1, from coordinate 4,502,648 downwards.
TTCACACGTGCACTTTCGGAGAAGCTGTTAATCTCCCAGCATTCGACGGATGGCTCGCCTTGTTCGTTGACCACAAAAGCCGTGATTCGGGACTTCTGGGCCAGGGGCTCATCTGGTGAGATGTGTCAGCATGGGTTCGTCAGGCACTATTTGCTGCCACTTGACAACGGACGATGTCAAACGAACCATCAGATGTACTCCATGGGCGTGCCGTGGCAGCCGTGGCCAACAAAGATGAGACGATTGCGTTGGTCAATTGCATGATATCTGAAGTTGGAACTGCTCTCCAAGAGGCTCGTGGAGGTGCTGCGGTCTGTTGGAGTGGAACGAGTTGGAAGCTGATGATAGCAATGGAAAGTGAGAGATTTCCACGAATCTTATACTTTTTGGGTTGCTCTTGCGAGTTTTCCGGTCTGTTAAGCTGTTCCATGCACTCGTCTTCCTTGTTGAAGTTCCATGGCTCGATGAAGACCCCGGAGGCACCTGACAAGAAGCCGTGCCAACATGTCCAGGCGCCGTGACGGTGTTCGGCTACCACATTCGACAGGTCTCGATGGCCTGCAGAGCAATACCTAAAGAAGCGAGTAACCCCGCGGGGCATCTTGTGCTCGCATGCGAACCCGTGTACATGTGCTGCACTGCAAATGATCGGCGCTGCATAGACTGAAACGGAAAGTGCAGGTCTGAGATCTCCCAGAGTCTTCCCCAGGACGCTTTGACTTGGGAGACCGCGGGGAGCCCGGATCAGTAGAGGATAGATCCGCCAACCACGATACATATTTACCAGTGATGGAACTGGATCAACATTCGTCTGCCATTCCAATTCTGACCAATTGCAAGCCATAGTTGCTTGCCCGTGCCTTCATACTTCATGTCTTACCTACGTGTGTGCGAGGCATTGGCCCTGGAAGTGTCTGAATACTGTGCTAGCGCCGGCCGCTCAACATCAAGAGCAAGTACTAGCTACCATCGGTCCGTGAAGCACGTCTTGTTACAAGCGCTTGGAAAACACGGTTCAGTGTCTGTGAACTTGAAAGCTCGCGATTTGGATATGGTTCGGAGGGACGGATCAACTCCATGCTGCCCAGTAGACTGCGAACGTGCTGCATTGGTCTCATAGCCACCAGCATTCATCAGAGGGTGACTGGCTACTGATCGTGAGATCACAAACGCTGCCTTCGTGTTGGATTGATAATTTGGATGCGTCATGGTCTCGATTCGAGGTATTCCAAGATGAGAGCAGCACTCGTCAGTCATGATATAAAGATGGTACGAACGTGTTGAAGATGATAGAAAGATCTCTGTCCTGCTGAAGCATGATATCGCTCCAGTCGCACCGCATACTGTGAATTCGAATACGCTTCTACCGGCACCCGCGGTCCGGGAGTGTTCAAAGTGGCAGAAGGACCTCAGCGGGCAGGAAAGAATGACCTGCGCCTGATACTTTTGTGCAGAGCAAAATGATCACGGTGGGCATGGCGATCATTTGCTGAGCCCGAGACGTTTTCCAAGCGGCCTTTGTATGCTTCTGTTGTTCACTTCTCCTCTTCACACGCACTTTATCGTCTCGAGCATTGTCAAAGGCTGCCAGTGCCTGTCATCGAATCCCTATGCTGCTGCCTACGGCTGACACGGCAACCGGTTCCAAGTTCGGTCCCGAACACCCAAGCAGTGTGTCGTATAAGAGCAATTCTCTACCGAAGTGGATCTGCTATACTGTCTGTGCTGTGTACGGTGAGACTTTACCTAGATAGGTTAAAGCAGGCAAGGGTGTAGGCCGACTTCACTCCAGACGAGCTCGCTAGTGAGCGCAAGGGATATGTGGAACAGATCCACCCAGAGATGAAACGTCGATGTCCGTATGGACTTCTGCAGCATCTCTGTTCTCAGAGGTGTATGATCTCAACCCTTCGGCACCATGGAATACACACAACCGGTATCATCTCCAGCATTTCGCGAGAGCGTTGGCCCCATCGCCAAACACGCCTTGAAGCTAGCAGCGAAGGCAACTCACAAATTGGGCCGAGTCCCGGGGTCCGCAGTACTGGGTCGCTACATCCATGCATCATACCAGAATGATCCATTCCGCAGTATCTTGGAACTATTCCTGTTTCTCATCGCCGTTCGCTATCTTGTAGGATCCAAGTACAATCCCAAGAAGAGAGCCAGTCACGTCCTGTTGACCGAAGATGAGATCGATGAGCTGGTGGAGGATTGGGCACCGGAGGCTCTTGTACAGGAGCAGCCCGAGATGTTGAGATCCGGCGAGCACCTCCCCATATTGCATCGAGAGGCACCCACTGGACCAAGAACGAAGCTGCGGGACGGCAGGACTGTCACGAACCTGGCCAACTACAACCACTACAACCTAGCCAATCACCCAGATCTCATTGAGCTTGCAGCCAGAACCATTCGTACCTATGGTGTTGGGCCTTGTTCCGCTCCTGGCTTTGCCGGAATCTTTGATGTTCATTTGAAGCTCGAGCAAGATATCGCAAGCCACTTTGGAACCGAAAGCGCCATAATTTACTCCCAGAGCTTCTCCACCATCAGCAGTGTCATATCCACCTTCTGCAAACGTGGCGATATCATTGTGGCCGATCGTGCGGTGAACTATCCCATTCGCATGGGCATCCGAGCATCGAGGAGCATCGTTCGCTGGTTTGAGCACAATGACATGGAAGACCTGGAAAGGGTGCTCGCCAAGCTCGTGAGTGAAGAGCGACCGCTCACGCGGAGGTTCATAATCACGGAAGCTCTGTCAGAGAATGTTGGCGACATGATCGACCTGCGCAAGCTTCTCGAGCTCAAGTACAAGTATAAATTTCGAGTCATTTTGGATGAAACGTGAGTGTCAATGTTGACCCGTGGGCTTCGTGGTTTTTGCTGATCCTTTTTTCCGCCTCGTAGGTGGTCTTACGGTATCCTGGGTGAGACTGGCAGAGGCTTGACCGAGCTGCAAAATGTAGACCCGACCAACATTGACATACTTGTCGGCAGCTTAGCGGGCTGTGTTGCGACCGGTGGTGGCTTCTGTACCGGATGTGAAGGGATGGTAGAACATCAGCGCCTCAACTCCCCAGCTGTGACTTTCTCAGCCTCCTTGGCGACGTTCTTGACAACCACAGCTTCTGCTGTCATCGGACGTCTTCCGTCGGATGATGGAGCGAGAGACTTGAGAACTCTGCGAGAACGTATCGATGTGCTTCGTGCGCAGCTTCAGAAAAGCGATTGGGTAAGGTGCACAAGTGCGTCGAGCAATCCAGTCATTCATTTGACGTTAAAGGAAAAGTATGTCGAAAGCCGTTGCCTCTCGTATCGGGAGCAGGAGTCTTTGTTGCAAGAATGCGTTGACGAGGTGAGAGCCAGCCGTATGTCATCTGAGAAAGCTCCTGCTGACTGAGTCGGCAGTGTCTCAGGATCCACTCCATTCTCATTACCTGCCTCAAAAGCATGCCTCTCATGGAAGGCTTGCATCCGCGAGAAGCCTCGAAGGAGTATCAGCCCCAGCCAGCCATCAAGGTGTGTGCTTCCACAGCTTTATCGCATAAAGACATGGAGAAGTCGGGCATTGCTATACGACACGCAATCACAGCTGTAATGAAGCGGTCTAGGAAGTGACGAAGACGAGGTCCCAAACCGGGTCCTGTTTCCCAGGCGCCGAGACTGTGCGGGCCGGGCCCAGATTCCAGGTTCTCTTTCCACTGCGTTCGAATGCATCTGTCAAGCTCGATCTCAACCTCGTTTGTTTCTCTGATGATGCAGAAAACTTTAGCTTTATCTAATTACCATTAGCGGCCTCCTTGGCCATCATCATCATGTTTGAATTCGTCTGCAGGAAATCAAAGTGTTCCTTCGTCCTCGGGGCGCTATTTCTCGCGCTTCCGTTTAGACGGCTCGAACTCTTCGCAAATTGTTGGAGATACCAGACGAAGCACACTCAACGCGGTTGTTGCGAGGCAATGGCCTTGGACTGAGTTCGGATAGGGCAGCGATGGTACAGGAAGGTAGCGAAATTCTCCACAGTAACATGCATTGACGAAGTCGATCGCATAGGAGACGTCCTTGGAGGACCCTGGGATTTGCAGTCGAAAACCGAGTTGAAGGGTTCTTCGTCGTAGGAGCAATAGGCCAGAGTTGCATGGCTAGCTTCAGTGATTGCCCATGCGCATGGGCATCTGCAGGTTTTGTTGCTGCTGTTGCTGGTCGAACGCAGCCATGCCTCCGGCGCAATGACCATCTTTGTCCTAATGCGAAACTGTATTGGGGACGCCTCGATGGCGATCGGGGCCGTGTCGTCTTGATCAACTGTAGCACCGTAACGAATCCAAAGTCACCGTCCGTCCGCTGAAGCAGTCGACGGGAATGATGCGGTTGCTCCCGCGCGCCAAGGGATCGGCCACTCCCGCGACCGAGACCCGAAATTCACTTCAAAAAGAAAAATAGCATATCTCTGTCAATTCTTGTCCCTTTGCCTCAAGAACTTGTGCTATGCAATCAGCAAAAAGCTTCCGAAACGGGGAATTGAACCCCGGCCTTGTCGGTTCTTCATCAGCTGCAGAATCGAGTTTTCGATCGCACCTGTACGATGAGAGCGACAAATCCTAGCCACTAGACCATTTCGGACTCGAGATTGCAGAGCTTGCTGCTTGCTTCGATAAATGCTGACAATTCCAAATTAAATATGATTCCTGGATCTTGACCGCCAGGTTTTCAGGCAAGACGTCATGCGCTTCTTATTCACCCGTAGTCGAGCTGCTGCGCCGATAGCTGTGGTTGAGTGCACATGAAGACGAATCTTCTACCATCCTTATAGTGTGCAGAGGAGTACAGGAGTACTTTGCATCGACATTGGAGCCTCGTGAACAGCTATAGAAGCGCAACAACCCACACAATCAAGTGCACCAGAGGCTGCGATTGAATCTCAAGTCCACGAGAAGAGGCCAGAGACAACCGATTTTATCGTATTCTGTTCTTTGCTGGCCGTGAAGGCAATGACGACAAAGATGTCTTGTTGATGGCTCACTCAGTCTTGCGCGATTGCCTACAGCGTGTCCACGCAGTAGTCTTTGACCATGAAATTCTTTCCGGCGGCAAACTTATCGAAAACCTTCCAACTGTGTTCTCGAAACCCGACACGTCTCTTGCAACCTGGCCAGTATGGTATGTCATGGTTTTCTGCTCGGATGGGAGAACGTGTGCGTTTATTACTGGTCCGGGATGCCGTTTGCATAGACCTTCATGGCTGCTCTCCGGCAGAGTTGTGGTTCCAAATGAGATGCAGATCGAATTCCAACCACTGCAAGAGCTACTCCGAGGCCGGCGGACCATTAGGCGGGCAGGGGCGGGGTTGTAAGGATCAGTTACAGTGGAATGGCGGAGACACCGCCGCATTCGCGATCGGCTGAAGTCGATAGGTAGTTCTAAGTCTTGGCATGCTGCTGACTAACAACGCAATTCTCCTCCCGTCCTGCCATTGTGAACCTCCACGACCCAAAACGACACAGCACTTTGACAACGTATGGTGCGCCATATCTCGCATAGCGAATACATCGAAAGCGCACTGGAGCTTGATGGCAGTCGATTGATTGAAGCCTCTGTGCGGCCCTAACCAGGATCCACAGACTAGTCCGCAAGCTACTTCCTCCTCCACCTTCCAAGCTCTGCAACGACGCGGCTCAACGTCGGTGGCCCTCATTATGGTACTGTACAATGTGGAAAGACAGTGCGGAGTGCAACGCAGCTACCGGATATGCTAGTCGGCAAATATCAGGCGAACCAACTCTGCAATGATTGAATGATGGCCTTGGGAATGAGGTGCTTTCAGTAGTGGATCCGAGTAGTAATCTGATGATGCTCGGAAGCCGCATATGTAGTACTCGAAATCCTCAACTCCCAAAATCCTGCGCTCCCAAGAAAAGCAAGGATGAAGGGTGTTGTTTCAGCAGCTGGAGCTCTGCTCTCGCTGGCGTCGACAGCTCGCTGCATTGGCTACGCCAATGTCTCTGAGGTGCCGCTATATGGGCAGAGTCCGCCAGTCTATCCAACCCGTGAGTAACTCTAGTAAAAGCTCCATCTCACGACTGACAATCAGCAGCCGAAGGCAATGGAGGCTCAGATCCGAAATGGCAGGCTGCATGCGTCAAAGCACGCTCCATCGTGGACCAGCTCACTCTCGAAGAAAAGGTGAATATGACTCGAGGACACCCTGGCTTGTGTGTTGGAAACACGCCCAACATCACTCGGCTCGGAATACCAGCTCTCTGCTTTGCGGATGCTCCAGACGGCATCAGAGGGCAAGAGTTTGTATCTGCTTTCCCAGCGCAGCTGACTGTTGGCGCCACCTTCGATAAACGCTTGATGTATGAATACGGCAAGGCTCTCGGAGAAGAGTATCGCGGTAAAGGCATACATGTAGCTCTACTTCCTGTAGCTGGCCCACTTGGCAGAGTTGCACGTGGCGGGCGAAACTGGGTGAGTACAGACAAGAATTCTGGCTGATCCATGACTGACAATGATGATAGGAAGGGTTCGGCGCAGATCCCTACTTATCGTCTGTTGGCATGCGCGAGGTCACCACTGGTCTGCAGGGCCAAGGTGTGATCTCTCAGATGAAGCACTGGCTGCTCAACGAGCAGGAATGGAGGCGCAACCCTGGAAGCATGGGCGAATCCATTTCCAGCAATGCAGATGATCGGACTATCCACGAACTCTACGCCTTTCCTTTCATGGATGCTGTCCACGCTGGCGCTGCTTCGGCCATGTGCTCTGTACGATGTTCCTCCGCTGTACCGTTTGCAACCATGCTAATCTGAAGACAGTATCAACGCATCAACAACTCCTACGGCTGCCAGAACTCCAAGCTCCTCAACGGCATCCTAAAAAGTGAACTGGGGTTCAATGGCTTTATCACGAGTGACTGGGCTGCTCAGCATGCTGGAGTCGCCAGTGCAAACGCTGGACTGGATCTGGTGATGCCTGATGGCGGATACTGGGGCGACAACCTCACTCAAGGTACCTGCGCTTTTAGAAGCTGAGCGTATGCCAGATACATCTGCTGATATTTCCTTCTAGCTGTCCTAAATGGCACAGTTGCTGAGACACGGCTCAACGACATGGTTACCCGAATTTTCGCTGCATGGTACTATCTCGGGCAGGATGCGGGATATCCAGAAGTTGGCGTGTACCCGTACGATCAGCAACACCCCATTATCGATGTTCGCTACGATCACGCATCTTTGATCCGCGAGATCGGCGGTGCTGGTACCGTGCTCGTCAAGAACAAGGATCATGCTCTGCCATTGAAGAAGCCTAGATTCTTGAACATCTACGGATACGATGCGAAAGCACCAGACTCACCTTGGACTACACCTTCTCGTTTCGGAGGAGGTTACGATGTCAACTTTGGCTGGGAAACCTTCAACGGGACTCTGATCACTGGTGGCGGTAGCGGTGGTTCGAGCGTAAGTTGCTCCCTGGCTTCTTTCTCGCCCTGTGGTTGCATTTGCACCACATGTGAAAGCAACATGAAGGCATGGGAGACTTGTGCTAACACTTTACCCTAGCCTTCGTATTTCATATCACCCTTCGACGCCATTCAACGCCGTGTCATTGCAGACCGAGGCACCGTTCGCTGGGACTTCGCAAGTGTCAACCCAACAGTCTACGCCAATGCTGATGCTTGCCTGGTGTTCATCAATGCATATTCCTCAGAAGCCTTCGACCGTACCACGCTCAAGGACGAGTTCTCAGACAATCTAGTGAAGAATGTGGCTCGCAATTGCACGAACACCATTGTTGTACTGCACAGTGTCGGAATCAGAGTCATCGACGAATGGGTAAACAACGAGAACGTTACAGCCATCGTATATGCATTGCTTCCTGGAGAAGAGGCTGGAAATTCTATCGCAGATGTGCTTTACGGCGATGTCTCGCCCTCAGGCCGCCTGCCCTTTACAGTCGCCAAGAACGAGAGCGACTACGGCAATCTGCTCAACTCCACGATTGGCTCGGGACCATTCCCGCAGGACAACTTCACGGAAGGTCTATACATTGATTACCGTTATTTCGATCAACAGAACATTGAGCCAGAGTTGGAATTCGGCTTCGGGCTCTCATACAGCACCTTCGAATACTCAGATCTGAGCATCACTCCGGCCAGCAATACCACGCAGGAATGGCCGACGCCAGACATAGCAATTGCACAAGGCGGACATCCGGAGCTCTGGGAGACATTATTCCACATCACAGTCCAGATCACGAATACAGGAGACGTTGCTGCAGCAGATGTGCCGCAATTGTATGTTTCTATCCCAACGGCACCCAAGTGGCAATTGCGAGGCTTCGATCGCCTGCATTTGGAGCCAGAACAGACCAAGACCGCAACGTTCAAGGTGACCAGGAAAGATCTGTCAGTATGGAACGTTGTGCACCAGCAATGGCAGCTTCAGCAAGGGCCATATGATCTCTTCGTTGGCTCTAGCAGTCGCAAGCCACTACTGGAAGGCTCACTTGAGATCTGAAGGATTGAAACGAGAACAATGACTATGCAGTGATATATCGCCGCTGTCGCTTATTAGTAGTGATAAGTAGATATCGAAAAATACTGGTGGCTTCTCCAATTGAATCACACTGTTACGTGCTTGCCAATTTGGGTGCTTCCTGCCAACGTCCAGGCAGGCGGTCAACGGTACCTTCACTTCAATTCGTCAGTCTGTGCGCTTCGGTTCACTAAAATTTCCAATTCGGGTGTGGTCTTACACCTTTGCCCCACTAACCAAGCTCACCAAGCTCACTTTGACTTCATTTCTCCATCTCGACATCTTCCATTTCACATTCCTGCGACATTCGCCACGAAGCGACCGACCACGATAACATAAGTCCGACTGACGCAGTGGCGGAAACAAGAAGCCATATGGCCACGCCAGAAGAAGACGCAGCACGTCTCGAGACTCTGGCTCTCTTCATCCTCCAGCAGCTCGAGAAGCCGGTGCCAAACGACTGCATGCACCTCTGCGGCTACAGTACAATCGCCATAATTGCAACCAGGCCGGATGATGTGCTACAACTGGGGAAGAATTATCTGCATGCCTGGCCTTATGAAAATGTGCCCGCATGCTGGCGTCGCCTATACGAAGATGCCAGTCTTCACCTTGCTGTGAAGCTACTGCGCGAACAATCAAGTCATCCACAAATTTCTGATCGTGCTATCTCGATACCTAGCACCAATCCTGCAAAACGCACCAAAGTTACACTCGATGTGGCATGGAAAGATCAAACTTGGCTCAAGCCATTCTGCAATATCATGGATCGAGCAGTTATCATCTCCGGCGCTCCAGGCCGCAAGGCCTTGATCGACGATGTACTTCGACAGCTCGAACTCTTCATGGTATCAGAATGGACAGATATCGAACCTCAGAGACTTCCAACACCACGACCTCGCCCACTGGACACAGATTGTCCCATTATGCGAACGACCAGAGGCTTCGAATTCGAAGAGTTCCAAATGCACCTCGAAACGACAGGAGCACCAGTCATCATGCCTGACACATTTGAGCGTTGGCCTGCTCGCACACTTTGGGACGATGTGAATTATCTCAAGTTCAAAACATTAGGTGGCAACAGGATCGTGCCAGTCGAAATAGGCAGCAGCTATACGGAGAGTGAATGGTCTCAGAAGATTATGACTTTCGCAGAATTCGCAGAAACATATCTCATCCCAGACCAACCAGAAGAGATTGGTTACTTAGCACAACACGACTTATTCGAGCAAATTCCAAGTCTTAAGAACGACATCAGTATTCCCGACTACTGCTGGACAAACCCCCCGCAACCGGAAGGCGCAGCAGCAAACACCGCAGGACTCAAAACAGTCAAACAACTTGATGCACCACTTCTCAATGCATGGCTCGGTCCAGCTGGAACCAAAACCCCACTACACACCGATCCATATCACAACATCCTCTGCCAGGTCGTAGGGTACAAGTATGTTCGTCTATACTCACCAGAGTATACAAAATTCATGTACCCCTGTGGGGTGGATGACGCTGGAATTAACATGAACAATACCTCACAAGTCGACATGATCCATTTCAGGCCTGAGTTGAAGAGCGGTGAAATGCAGTACGATGCAGCTCTACGCGAGCAGGTTCGGAAGTTTCCGCTCTTTGGCAAAGCAAAGTATCAAGAAGCTATTCTTGGACCAGGAGAGTGCTTGTATATTCCACTTGGATGGTGGCATTATGTGGAGAGCATTACGGCAAGCTTCTCGGTTTCGTTTTGGTGGAATTGAGCGTGTGCAGTCCCATCAGGGCCAGATTTCCGATGAGGGTGCGGAAAACCATGTGAAGTGAAGAGAGCAGGTCACAACCATAGGATTATCTGACCAATTGGGTCCTTCTTAAACTACCTCAAAAGCACTGTACCAAGCACGAGTAATCTAGAACTGTCTCGCGCGCTTCGATCTCTTCCTGAGCTGAGGCCCAAACTTGAACATCACAAAAGCGATCAAGCTCAATATCGTGCCCACAATGGATAGCAGTAACCCAGCATACTGACTTCCAACATTGTGGAAGAACTGACTCGCGAATAGTGGCGACACAGCACCAAGCGTATTCCTCATGAATCCCTGCCCAGCAATCGCCGAAGACGAATTCTCGCCATAGCAATCCGCAGTGTACGAATACGTGCTTTCGAACACGAAGTAGATTCCAAACGCGATAGGCGCAAGAGCGATCGTGGGAGCAATCCAGTGGATATAGCCGTATTGGGTGAATGAGTAGATGAAGAGGCCGATTGGGAACCAGACTGCTCCGAACATGGCGCCATACAAACGGCTTTCAGGCGTGGCAATTCGATCTGGATCGTTCATGATCTTTTCGTACTTTCGCATTTGCAAGTGATGCGCGGCCCAGCCGAGTGTAGTTCCAATAGCCAAGCTGATATAAGGTAATCCAGAAACGCCTTCATTCCAGCCGCGCTTTTCGGTGAAGGTGATCGGGATGACAGACAGGAAGAGGAAGACCACGAACCAGCAGAAAGCAATCCAGAGGCCGAACGCGAAGACCACAGGCTCAGTTGCCAGCATTTTGAATGCTTTGACTGATGATGCCTTCAGCATACTCTGCAATGATGGAGTTTCGATCTCATCTGGGCCAACGTAGCGGTCGTCACCTGTCGCCTTGCGAAGCTGTCTTGCACGCCTCTGCAGAAACACGCCACCACGGGTTTCTGGGAAGAAGATGACGATGCAGATTAAGAGTGGGATGGTGCTCAGTCCTTGGATGCCCTCAACCCATCTCCATCCCAAATGTTGATCGATGAAGCCAGCGTAGACCGGAGCAAAAACGGTGCCGAAGATGGCGATGAAGGCGAACATTGCCATCGGTCTGCTGCGTTGTCGTGGCAAGTACATGTCATCGAAAGTACCGCCCACTAGAATCGTGCCAACGCATCCGAATAGACCCAGGAAAGCCCTCATTACCAGAATCGTGGCCATGTTCTGTCCCAAAGATAGGCCGATAAAGCAGAGCGAGAAGCAGAAGTATGCACCAGCATACACAATCTTGCGACCGACAAGCTCGCAGAATGGTGCAAGAAAGAGCGGTGCAATCGCGCAGACAAAGTTGAAGAGGAATAAGCCGAGCTGGCCAATTTCTGTCGAGACGCCGAACTCCGTGGTCATACTGTTGACTGTCGAACTGTAGCAGGTTGTCGAGAGTCCGATCGAGAGTGTCATCAAATTGAGCATTGTTGTGACGGCACGTTTGTACCACGGGTTCCAGTTGAAGGGGTTGACAGGGTCGAACGAAGCGTACTGAAGTACGATGAACTCTTTGCCATCCACTTCGACCAGCTCAGTCAAAGTCAGAGGCATGTCGATGTCGACCACCTGAAGCGGGCCATGATTATCGTGCAGTCCAGATTCCTTGCTCTCTTCCACGTAACGACCTCCTACCACTCTCCCAGCTCTTGTTGTCACATTCTCTTCCTGACCGACTTCAGGCTTTTGCTGGACTTCTGATCGAGTATCGGGTGTGTTTGTGTATGGAGTAGAGATTTTGTCGGTGTACCTGCTCCACAAACTCGCATTTCGAGAAGGTCCCTCCATGATGGGCTATAGCGCGGAGGTAAAGACAATGCTTTGATAATAGTTCGAAGAATGAAGCAGAGAACGAGACGATCAGCCTACCTTTTGTGCTACTTACGGAATACGGCTCCTTGAAATTCTTTTGCGACCACAATGCCACATGGTCACGAATCCGACCGCACTGATGTTGAGGATGATCTCATGTGGATCGAATGGAAGAGATCCGCAAACTGACCGTGAAGTGACCGAAAGTGAAGGCGCCATCTCACCACCATCCGGCGTTCCGCAATGTTGGAAGCAATAGCGAATATGTTCACTATTCATGTGCTGACTGAGCACTTGGATAGCAATAATTGGCTCGTTGTATTGGTCCACAGAACTGATTCTGAACGGGCAGACGACAGCGAACGTCATTGCAGAAAAGTCTTCGAGAAGCCAAAGAGTGATAACGATGGTGTCGTGGCGCCGCCGAAGCACATTGGTCTTGTCAGATTTTGGCGTGGTTCCACAAGGAGCGGGCCGCAGCTTGCATGAGTATGTTCCCTGTTCAATTGATGTCAGCTTTCAGCAGAGACCGCTCTCTTTAATCAATGTGCTGTTCTCGTTGCCCGAGCATTCTGCTGTTGAGAGCTCGAATGCTGCACGCGAAATTGGCTTGCGAAAAGCCCAGTCTCCTTCGAGATCCAGCGCGATTGAGGCTGGCAGATGGGTGGGCTTCTCGAGTGCATCGTAGTGCAAACTCTGAATTGCCACTTCTGAAAATATACGCTGGCTCGGATCATAGTTCCTGTTCACAGCCTCGTAGCTCTTTTGAATGTCGGAACATGACGTTGAAGCTGAACTCGCCGAATAGACACCGCGTGGACGCTGATGCCATAAGCCAAAGGCGCCGTCACGAAGCACATGGTCTCTGGGCAGACGCATAGTGCTGCCTTCTGGTCCTTCGACCCGGCCACGAGGTTCGTGTGGAAGCATCCGGTGGGCCACAGCACAGCTTGCCCTTCTGCACTCCGGAAGGAGGATCTGTTTCGCATCCGCAGAATGTAGATCCCACTGGTCCACCATGCATCGGACAACGTGCTTTCGAAAAGCACGCTCGGAATAGACAACACTCGTTTGAAGCATTGCTATCGCTGTAGTTGAGAGGTGGGCACCCGTCTGCTCATCTGTAAGAATCGGGCATTGATAGCCATGCGCTTCGATAGATTGCGTCCGTCTTTGTTGACATGCAAGGTGCTCGGGTCAGTTTATCGTATTTTGCAACTGACAAGCATATGGCCATCTCCAGGTGATCCATCCTAGCTTCCTATGTCGCGCCCACCACGGTCCGTCGTCATTCGGAGTGCTTTGTTTTGGCGTTTCGGTCGTTCCTGGCAGGATCACTGGGAAAAGGCAAGATTGGTACCCTTGGCCTGAAGATGTTTGCCCATGGCGCGCAAATAGAAGGCAGAACAAGTACGAACACGAAGACCTTGAAAACATGGAGATCTGGACCAAAGACCATCGGGTATGTGGAGAGGATGGCAACCTCGGATAGAATAAGGTTCTTTCCTCGTCACGAGGCTCCAACAGCGACTTTAGCCGGGAACTGGAGAAGAACTTTACACAATCCAATGCAACCTCACTCCGCACATTCGTACGAAGCCCAATCATCGACATCTCCTCCGCCATATTTCGCAACTGCCGGCCATACGCACAATTTCCTCGTGACATTATTCCCCGAAGGCGGAGAAGTGCTGAGAAATTCTGTCGGCGGCTCTACCCCGTCGGATTCCACCCACTTCACGAGCGGGGCGATGAACGAGTATGTCGCGGGCACGTTAGGATAGCCGGGGTTTGCTCCGCAATGCCCGCCGCCAGGTATCATTACCAAGCGGTAGAAATCGTCGACGCTTCCACCCATAGCACTCTCGACCTGCTTCAGGTGCTCAATGGGCCAAGTCCCTGCGTTGTACTGGTCTGCCCAGCCTTGGGAAGTGAGCAGCCTGCCCTTCCGACTCTTGAAGGCAGAAAGATCCGGCGTGATGGAGTCGATGAGCCTTCCTGCTCTCTCATCCACGATGTCGACGTCAGAAGTCCAGTGGAAAGTGGCATTGTCATAGCTCTGGTCATCGAAGACGAGATTCTTCAAAATCGGCACGCTGAAGTCCCTCGAAAGGTTGCGTTGTTGTACAGCCCACCCAGTCTCGCTGCCAAAGTCGAACCCAGGATAAACTTGTGCTCCGGTATCTGCACGCTTCGGTCCAGCATAAATTGCTTTCACAGTCGCAATCTTAGCTTCGGTCAAGCAAGTCGAGTTGGACGACGACTGGCAGGCCAGGGTGCTGATGTCGAATTTGCATGCGAGCGGATTCTCGATCAAACGATCGGCCACACCATCAATCTCATCGCAGGCATCGAGCACAGCACCAGTGACGAAGTCCAGCTCTTCCTGGGTCAGAGCAGTCTCTGGCGTCTGACTCCTCGTTAGCGAGTGGTCCGGAAGTTCACCTATACAGATACTTACTGCAGCATGCTGAGCATTCCAAAGAAAACTTAGTGCAAGATGACTATACCAATTCCCAGGACAACCCGCGTAGATACCATCGAACAATTCCGGATGGAACTGAGCCAACGCGAACCCTTGCGCTCCGCCGGTGCTGCAACCATAATAGTACGACTTGTTCGGCTGCTTGGCGTAATACTTCTCGACCAAGGCCTGGGCAGCAGGGGTGAATAAGCTTATTGCATCGTGAATCCAGGCCTGTACTTGTTCTTTGTCGTGGAGATATGGCAGATAGCCTGTGATGTTCTGGTTGTCCGCTGCAAGGTGGCCTGCATCACCGCCTGCGACTGCCATGCCCAGTCCGTTGTTGAGCTGGGTCAGCATGCCGCTGACATCGATAGTACCCGCCATTCCTCCATTTCCTACGGCGATAAAGCGGTCTTCGTAAGTATCTGGAAGCCACGTAGAGAAATGGAGGCTGTTGTTGTTGTTGCCATACGAGATGACAGAATTGACCTCGCAGAATCCGACCTGATTGAGCGTTCCGTTGACACCACCGGTGGCATTCCGACTACCTTCGGGATAGTAAGTCGCATTCAGGAAAGTTCCGTTGTACGGCTCCAGATCGATAGTCGCGAGATCCGAGCATCTGACTTGAGGCTTAAGTGAAGAGGCGAATGTGAGCGGCAAGCCCGCAACCAGAAGAATGCGCAGCAGCATTTTCGCGAAGTCTACAAAGTGTCGAAACTGGAGATGCCAACGTATACCCATGTTATAAGAAGAACCCAATGTAGCCGGCCTGCCGAGTGTCGGGCAACTCGAAGCATTTCGCGATGTTTAGCCTGCGGGCCTAGACGTGGGGATGAATGTGGAGGCCGCCGGGCACTGGTTTCAGTCGTCACACATCAAGCGATCAGAGTAACGTCGCGTGGATCGAAACAGGTACGTCAAGGCAAGCTCAACTGTTGCGCCTTATTACGCACTTAGCGAGGAAGTTCTCGAGCTACTAACAACCCTGCCTGTCCTTGGGGCTAAATCACAGACCGCGACAGCCAACTCCAATTACTGGTCTGACAACAAACAAGCACCTCCTCAACGACGTCGTGCACCGGTGGATGTCCCATAGCAGTCAGTGTATCCAATATGTTGCACCAGTATCGAATTGTCTTTGCCGAGCGACATTTCAGAGAGCTACCGACCTTTTGTCATAACATGGATGTAGTCGCTCCTCACGCACATTACGCAGTCGTCCGAAAGCCTCAGTCAGTTCGTCAAGCAATGACGACCCCGGCTTTGTGCCAGCTGGCGCACAGCGCAAATCTGACCAATTCTTCGCCAAGTACGGTTGGCGTGAGCCACGCTTTACATTCAACGATCTCACAGACTTCCCGCGACGAATGTTTTGGGTGACTCAGACCGTCACTCCTGAAGATTGGGATATGAACGAAATGTCAGCAACACGGAAATGACTGAACAAGAAACTGCAAAAGTCTGCCCGTTTGAGCCTCAAGGGGTGGGGAAACATGGCACTATACTTCACTCGCGCCGCCGAGGGCTCTGGTCCCCGAGTGAATACGTGAACGGATCGAAGATTGTCACTTGAAGATTGTCACCCAAGAGCATCACGGCAAGGACCACGTCAACTGGAAAGTGCAATCATTTGCAAGGCCAAACTCCGACGAAGAAGACGTCTCTGAATCGCCAAACTCTTCTGACATTGACAGTGACGACAGCGAGGACGACAGCGAAGCAAGCAATGCAGTACTCACCAGCTCTTCGGGAAACGACGCTTATCGTGAGGAACTCACCAACCTCCCTGAAAACGATGCTCGATGCTCGAAGCGACGAAGAAGCGGAAGACCAAGAGGGACAAGAGGGACAAGAAGTCATCAGCCTTTCTTCACTCGATGCTCGAGGTGAAGGAGAGCGAGTTAGCACTCCTCCTGCGCCTCTTGTCACCACCCCTCCTGCACTTCTTGACGCTCATGAGGTGCAAAGCAAAAACGCCCCCAAGCCCTCTTCACCACTCGCCCCTCACCGGCGGATGTCGGACAGCAGGGTCTCTCAAATGTCGCACGAAGAGCAAATTCTGTTTGCAGAGCGGAAATTCAAGCAGCTGCCTTCGTTTAATGCCGACCTTGAGGTCTCCGACCTTCCACCTCCACATCCACTCTTTCAGCAAGAGTGGAACGATTCTTTGGCTAAAGCAATTAGTCTCTGGAACTCACTGGACTCCAAAGCAGATGCTGGATCAAAGCCCTTTGTTACGCAGCCCTGGTGCGAGAGCCTGGCTTTATCTTCACCTGCACTCTTCGAGCATGGGGGTTCTATTGGATGATGGGATGCCATGGTCCTTGTGTCGTTGATGACATGATACGCTTCTGGCAGACAAATGGCGATCATGTCGCTCTGAGGTCCGGTGCGCGCCTTGATGGCAGGGCTCCAGGATGCAGGACAGAAATAGTGGATATCGACTGCTGCTTCATGCTGCCACCTACAGCCCTCTGTTCTGCATGCAGGAAACCACATACTCTCTTTCGGTCCGAATACATCATCCAAATCGGCCTGCATCGCTTGACGGTTGACAAAATCGATACTTTGGCCGACGACTTTTCTAAAAATGCCAATCATATGCCCACCATCTCCCATTTCCAGGGCGACGCTGGTTGCAGACATGTCCTTCACTATGCGATTGAGAGCAAGAAGATCAACAGTGACCGTGCCAAATTCTCTAAAGCCGGCCGTTGTCTAGGCCATCGAGGCACAGCTGCGTGTATCTTCCCACAACCCACTATCGATACGCCACATCAAGACAGCGATATCCCTCCACAGACATTCGACTACAGTCAGATAATCCGATGTCCACAAGCGTGCCCCCACCAGGGATCTGACACCTCACTTTGCTGGCCGGAGCTGTACACTCACTATGTGTCAACTCGTATCTCTCATGAGATGCTGCCGAAGCACCCTCACCCAGCGCTGTACCTACCATGTCCCGGTTGTTAATTCACGATGGCGACTACGAAACTTTAAACTTCATCAATATATGCGTGGACGCGGGGAAATGTTGCGATCAATCTGGAAGCCGCATATCAGCACACTGAATGCCAACGCTGGGGCCATCACATTGCAAGTTATTCGTTCTTCCAGGACAAAGATGGAGCAACTTCTGCTCCATGATTGGGTTCATACTACCTCAACCCCGATGAGATAGGATTCTTATCAAATACCAAGTTCGACAGAGTTGTCGGTTCAGTTGGCATGCAGCCAGTAGATGCCTTCAACCCGGTCTGGAAGGTTCCAGCGGACTGGTTACAGGTGACTGGAGCAGACACGCATCGTGCCCACTCTTTACTCAGGGCATTGTCTTTGGGGTGGTCGTTGGATTGCCACAACGCTCATATCAACTGCCTACTCATGCAGGGTCATCCAACGACCAGAGACGAATATGACGCATCATTGAGAGCAAGATCTCCAAGGGTCGACAGACAATCGAAGACATGGAAACAAAAGGCAGCATAACTTTCTCCATGCTGGTGGAGCACAACTTTCACTATCAACCTCGAGGACTTCCTGCGAGCGCGACCCACACATAGCACCAGACCAGCGTAGTTGTCTTATTCACGATAGCCATTCAATCTCTCGAAAGCGCGCTGTTCTTGGGGTTGCTGACATTAATCACTTCTCCTTGCACACGAGGAGCTGTCATGCGAATCTTCCCATGTTCAAAAGCGCGGCTGATAGATCACCAACTTACCTTCGTGGTGGTTGTCGTCTGGCTAGCTCGATTTCCTGCCCACGGTGAGCAGGAAGTCGAAGTAGGTTGGACATGCATCGCATTTACTCTTCATTTGAGGCGTTGTCCTGGCGATGCGCACTGGATTGCAACAAAATCCTCATACCTCCCCGGTAGTTAACGAATAGTATATCCGACCATGAGAGACGAATGGGTTTGATCAATGTGTCAATCCTCTGTTATGCTCGCTATGCAGTACTAAATAGTCATAATCTCATGAATGACAATGCCAGCTATTGAGGCTTGCTAACCTCCAACAGCGCCTTGCCGAAGTTCTTGCCTTCCAGCATACCAACAAAGCCCTCAGGAGCGTTATCGATGCCCTCGGTGACATGAAGCTTGACCTTGAATGAGCCATCGTGGATCCATTGCTGCACATTCTTTTGGTGCTCTGCCCAGTACTTTGGACCGAAATCTGGGTCTGCGACAATGAAGCCTCGAATCTAGAACACCGTCAGTGAGATGTCTCAAGTTTAGTAGTCGCTCACAATAAGACTTACAGTTAACCTCTTTGCGACGACCTGCATCAAGTTCTTCACACCGTAATGCTGCTCTGGCTTGAGGTTATATTGCGAGATCATTCCACAAGCAACAATGCGTCCGAATTGCTTCAGATGCGCGATGGCGGCCTCGAGCTGCTCGCCGCCCACATTCTCGTAGTAGATGTCGATACCCTCTGGTGCCAGACGCTGAAGTGCTTCGAGTGGCTTCTCACTCTTGTAGTTGAACCCAGCATCGAAGCCTAGGTCCTTGGTGATGTACTCCAGTTTGTCATCGCTGCCGACGGAGCCGATCACAGTCAGGCCTTCGTGTTTCGCGAGCTGACCAACAAGCTGGCCTACGGCTCCGGAGGCTGCTGAGATGAAGATTGTCTGTCCCTTCTTTGGCTGGCCGATCTCGTACAGAGAGCTGTAAGCTGTGAGACCAGGCATCCCAAGTGGTCCAACGAAGTTCTTAGGGTCGAGGTTGAACGGGTTGTCGATCACCTTGTAGCCCTTGGCCTCCTCGGCGCTGACGACAGTGTACTCCTGTGTTGCTGCATAGCTGTAGTGGACCAGTTGGCCGGGCTTGAAGTTCTCGTTGTCGGACTTGATTACGCTGCTGATAGCCGCGTTGACGATTGGCTTGCCCTTCTCGAACGGTGGAGAGTAGGACTTGACGTCTGGCTTCCTCATGCGGCCACGCTGATATGGATCGAAAGAGACATAGTGGACTACACAGGATCAGTACTTTGACCCGCCCATAATTGTTCCGCTTAAGCTGGACGTGCTCACCTTTGGCAGTGAAGCCGCCTTGTGGTGGTTGCTGCTCAACGTCGAACTCTGTGCTCTCGACGGTGAGGTCCTTGCCAGGCTTGGGCAGCCCGTCTGGGTAGTCAGCAAAGATGAACTGCTTGTTCTGAACCATTTTGGGCGATTGTAGTGAGGCGTTGATGTGTTGGTATTTAGTGAAGATCAATTCCTGTAAAGCGGGACACAAGTGAGGGAAGCGACGTTTATTATAAGTAGCCAAGGCAGTAGCTACGCGGAGGCATCTAGCTTACAAACCTGTCAATGTCTCGAGGTACGCTGGGTCGGTTTACGGCCGTGTTACGTAGCCAGACACGCCAGAGAAGGTTCCTGCAACAATTTCGTGAGAGCCTTCGGAGCAGGGTCGGCATGATCATTGATCATTCGGCCATGAGCCTCGGATGTGTTGCTCAACGAGGAAGAACACCGGCTCTGGCGACACGAGTCGACCACGAAATCTCGGAGTCGAGTCGCTGTGCTAGCGGTTGCGCCGTGGACGCTATCTGCACAGGAAAATGCCCCTCCTCGGCGGCGTGCTCAGAAAGAACAGCGCTCCGAGCACTGGGCAATGGCCGATGTTCGACGAGACATTATTTCGGCGTGCCACTCCAAGCAGTCATTCTTGGCTGACCTCAGCCCTACAGAATCGATAGCGCTGTGACTGTCACCATAGCGCTCTTCCCTCCACATCACACTCCAACATGGCCGACGAGAAGACACCGCTGGATCTTCCGCCCGCCTACGATGGCACAGGCGGCGTTGCAGTCCCAACCGCCCAACCGCCACAACGCCCTGGTGGCGGCCCGCGAGCGCCGCTCCCATTGAATCTGCCCGCGCTGAACATGATCCGTGGCAAGCGTGTGATCCTCGCATCTGCTTCTCCTCGTCGCAGGCAGCTCCTGGCACAGGTAGGTTGTTCTCTCACGCAAAGCTCATCTCCTAGCCATCTACATCATGCGCAACATCTTTCTTAATGCAAAGCTGAGCGAATCTCTAAAAAGTCTCCACCCCCATAGATCGGCCTCAGCAACCTCGAAATCATCCCCGCATCCGTCCCCGAAGACAAAGACAAAGGTCTCGGTCCCTTCGAATACGTCCTCGAAACCGCCTCGCAAAAATGCATGAATGTCTACCAGACCACCATCGACGATGGGAAAGACAAGGGCGGTGAGCCAGCATTGGTGATTGCAGCAGACACTGTAGTCGCAAGCCACTTTGGCGAAATCCTCGAGAAGCCGAAGAACGAGAAAGATCACTTCCAGACACTCAAGATGCTCAGAGATCAGAATAATGGTTGGCATAAGGTCTACACGGCGGTGGTGTGTATGGCGCCATTGGAGAGTTTGATGGATCCGGGGTATGCGATTGAGACGCATGTGGAGGAGACGCAGGTCAAATTTGATCAGAGTGTCACGGATGATTTGATCATGTCGTATGTGAGGACGCGGGAGGGAGCAGATAAGGCTGGTGGGTATGGCATACAAGGAGTGGGAAGCATTCTCGTGGAGAAGATTGATGGGACGTTTGACAACGTTGTGGGGCTACCATTAAGGGCTACGCTGCAATGCATTGAGAAGGTGGTGGTTGAGCCTGGTGTGCCTGAGGAAGTGGACGAGGCTTTGTAGATTCGAGGACACATCCCGTGGGATGAGCGGTAGAGGGCATGAAAGCGTGCCGCGCTATGATAGACTGCGAATACGGCGCATTGCTGAACATAGACTGTCAGCTGACTCGGCTACCGAATGAGTACCGAAGGTTTAATCGTTTCCAAACATTGCAGGCTCTCCGAGAAGAGGAAATTGAGAGGAAAGGTGAGACGTTTGTAACGATTGTAGTGGAGAGGTCTTCCATCGGCTTAGGGCCTCTTCATATACACAAAATGCCGTCTCAACGTGCCACGGCCTCCTCCTCCTCCACCACCATTTCCTCACCTCCCCAAGTCGTTAATGAGTATCAAGAGACACTATGTGAAGTGAAGGGCTCGTCATAATACACCTATGCCGTACTCGCCACCAAACTCCTGCGCTAGAAATCGCTTTTCATATTTGTACATTTTCGTTTTGTGTTCTGTTGGTCATTGCCGCGGCGACTACTGTTTGTCGCTGAAGTCCGGATCGGGAACGTTGTGCGAGACGGACCAATGCTATACCGCAAGCTCGCGATCCTTTGCCATTCCTTCCAGGACGGCCTGTACGCCTCCTTCGCGGAGTCTGGCGAGGACAACTGACATACCCTTCTGTGCCTTGGGCTGGCTCTTTTCGGTGCGTTGCATACCGATGCTTTCAATGGCCGTGCGCACCGCTCCAGAAGTCCAGTTTTGGAAGAAGCCCGGCTTGACAGGTTCTTCATCCCCTGCTCCTGTCACAGATGTCGCACTCGCCTGCTGACCCCATCGTTCTCTTCTCTTTCGGATCTGCTCTCCAATGCGACTTTTCAGTGTCACACTCACATCGACATCGGTGCGCTCCTCGTTTGCCCCGGTGGCGGAAAGCGGTTCCGGCCTGCGATAAGTATGCTTCTCAATGACTGAGAGCACATTGTTCCAATCCAGGTTGCGGCTGTCGGTAGCCATCCACCCCTCCTTTACATCGATCACGCTTTTCTCCAAGATGAAGCTCTGCGTGCTGCCATCGTCGTTCGCTCCCAGTGCGCTCTTTGGCAGAAGCTTGAGCACAGCCGTGGGTAGCCGGCTACGCTTCAAGTGCAATCGAACCGTCGTCAGGCGGCCAGTCTCGGGGTCAAAGTGACGCTCGATCGTGTCGGTCGATGCGACATGGCGCGAGTAGGGGTTGGGATATCGCAAGAAGTATGCGAGGGAGACGGCGCTGAAGCCGTAGTCGTAGGTATAACTGTTGCTGTAGAATTTGACCATGGTCACACGTGCCGTCGTCTGCGAACGCCGCCCATCACCGAGCAGTGTGCAGATATGGATGGGACAGTGGGCGATGCGCGACTGGTGATGGTGGCGGACGTTGGTGAATGATGATGAAGGAGCTGCCAACTCCGCACGAGACTGTTTGCTGATTCCAGCCGCTTCTTCGCTTCGGCTCCAATCCGTGCCGCGCGGAGCCACGGCCGGTCACCCCACCACGCCCGCGACAAGTCATTCGACTCATGCCGTGACATCGCTGCTCGCCGATTCCAGAGCTCGAGAGAAATTCCACATCGATCGACTGATATTACGGGACAACGCACCACACCGCTGGCCATGTCTCAGGATCAGGCTGTCGGCGCACCGCCCGCCGTGGCAGAGGTCAAGGATGAGATCAAGCCTGCCTCGCAGAAGATCGATCCATACAATGTCGCGGGTGAAGTGGACGAGTCTGGCAATGTGAAAGCCATTGACTATGACCGCCTCATCCAGGAATTTGGCGTGCAACCCTTGACTGAGGAGCACCTCAAGAGATTCGAGCAGGTCACCGGCAAACCAGCTCATCGACTGATGCGACGGAAATTGTTCTTCTCACACCGCGACTTCGACAAGATCTTGGACGTATACGAAAAGTATGGCACCTTCATGCTCTATACCGGTCGAGGTCCCTCGAGTGGAAGCATGCACTTGGGACACACTGTGCCATTCCTGTTCACGAAAGAGTTGCAGGAGATTTTCGATGTGCCACTTGTCATCATGTTGACAGACGATGAGAAGTATCTGTATACACGCCAAAAGAATGATGGAGTACAAAAGAAGGGAGCTGAGGTGGAAGACTTCATGGAGTTTGCACATGAGAACATCAAGGATATTATTGCTCTTGGGTTCGATCCCAAGAAGACCTTCATCTATACCGACTACGAGTTCGTAGGAGGCCATTTCTATTGGAATGCCTCGGAATTCGAGTCACTCGTGACAAACAACCAGGCGTTCGGTGCTTTTGGGTTCGGTGGCAGCACGAGTGTCGGATTGACATCATACCTTGCCAAACAATGTGTTGCAGCGTTCCCGTCCTCATATCCAGAACTCTTTGGCTACAAGGACTATCGGTATCCTGATCTCGACCCTGCTGGCAAGCGGCGGCACAAGGCGCTGTCCAAAATTCCAACGCTCATTCCATGCGCCATCGACCAAGAACCATACTTCCGTGTGCTACGAGATCGCTGCGAACGCATGACGAATCCTCACCCGAAGACGACACTGATCCTTTCAAAATTCTTGACTGCACTACAAGGTCCAGGTGGTAAAATGAGTGCTTCTGACAAGAACTCGGCCATCTTCATGTCAGATAAGCCGAACGAGATCAAGAACAAGATCAACAAACATGCGTTTTCAGGAGGACGGGAAACGAAAGAGGAGCATGAGAAGTATGGCGGCAACCCAGATGTTGACGTTGCCTGGACATATCTGTCATACTTCTTGGAGTCCGACGAGGAGCTCGAAGACCTGGCCAACCAGTACCGTGCTGGCAAGCTCATGACTGGCGACATGAAGAAACGCTGCATAGCAGAATTGCAAAAGTTTGTCACCGACTTCCAAGAACGAAGAAGCAAGATCGATGACACCGTGATGCGCGAGTTTACAAGATTACGAAAGCTCGAATTCAATGGCAACCCGAACCCCACCCATCCGCAGGGCGAATCAGAGGCCAATGGGGACGCAAAGGGCGAGGAGAAAGTTGTGCGTGAAGACGGCAAGTTGACTAAGGGTGAAAGGAAAGCTCTCAAGATCGCACAGCAGAAGGCTGAAAAGGAGCGATTACGGCAAGAAAAGGAGAGCGGTCAAGCACCTGCACAGAAGAGCACTGATGATGCCCTGTCAAGTGAAGCTGACAAGCTGAAGTTGGTCGAGGGGGATGTCTCGAAATCATAAAATTAGATGTACGATACTGGAGCGTTCATAGTGAAACGCAACTACAATCGGCGAAGATGGCGCGTTAAACCCATCTCGAAGGGTCAAAGTCGCTGTACAGAGTCTCGAGTAGAGTGTCAGGAGCATCAGGTCCAACATCATCGTGCTCCCTCCAGAGCGCATTCAAAGCAGGGATTTGCTCTGAAGCACTTTCAGCTTTGCATGTGAAGTGCTTGGTACGCGTGGGTTTTACGACGTCGCCTGGAATGAAATCACTTTGACAAGAACAGAACGACTAGAAATGCACGGCAACCCTTCGTCTGATCACGAGGAACAGTATGACTCCGATAGGAATCTGAATCTTTAAAAACTTCCTCTGCCGAGAGGTATCATATCATAACTATATACAATCTGAAAGAAGGATCCCATTCATAACTTCATTTCGCACACCCCACAATCATCTAAGCCTTATACGTGTGCATAACATGAGCGTTGCAGTAAGCCTTAAGGCCCTCCTTACCCCACTCACCACCAATACCAGACTCCTTGTGCCCAGCAAAGAAAGCCTGAGGTGTGGGCTTCTCCCACGAGTTGATGAAAACGGAACCAGCTTCAAGTCTCTTACCAATCTCCTCAGCATGCTTGACATCCTTACCCCACACACAAGCACCCAGACCAGCATTGCTGGCGTTTGCGCGCTTGATGACTTCCTCCTCGTCTTCCCATGGCTGGGTTGGGACGATAGGGCCGAAAGGCTCTTCTTGGATGATTTTGCTGTCGTTTGGTGGGTTGTCGATGATGGTGGGTTGGATGAAGAAACCTTTGCCGGCTTGGACTTCTTCGGATCCGACGGCGAATTTGTAGCCTTGCTTCTTGGTGTCTTCGAAGTAGGTCTTGACTTTTTCGTATTGCATTGCGTTTTGGATGGGTCCGAGGAAAGCGCCTTCGGATGGGGCTCCGACGGTCAAGGTCTTGGTGAAGGAAACCATTTCGGAGAGCATCTCGTCGTAGATGTCCTTGTGGATGTAGATGCGCTTGGTGGCGACGCAGACTTGGCCGGAGTTCTGGAAGGCACCCATCACGAGTTCTGGGGCGACTTTTTTGACGTCGACGTCTGGGAGGACGATGGAGGCGTCGTTGCCGCCGAGCTCGAGGGTTACGCGCTTGAGGGTTGCGGCGCAGGCTTGCATGATCTTCTTGCCTGTGGCGATGGAGCCGGTGAAGGAGATCTTGGCAATGTCTGGGTGGGCTGTGAGCATTGGGCCCAGGTAGTCATCGCCGCCGATGGCCTGGAGGACACCAGGTGGAAGGACTTCTTGTGCGATCTCGACGACCTTCAAGGTGGTGTATGGGGTGAACGGCGATGGCTTGACAATGATCGTGTTACCAGTGAGGAGAGCTGGGATGATCTTTCCGAGGGAGAGGATGATTGGGAAGTTCCTGCCAGGTTGTCAGCTTATACCTCAAGCGAAGTATGCCAGTCTGGCACTCACCATGGGCAGATAGCACCAACAACACCAAGAGGTGTGTAGCGAGTGGTGATGACCTTCTGGTCGTCCTCCATGCTCTCCTCTGGAATGTCCAGGTTGCTGTGGTGGCCAAACCAACCCTCAACACCGCCCTTGGTCTCCATCTCGGCAATTTGTTTCTGTATCACATCAGCATGCTGTCCCATGACTCTTCTCAACCGACATCGATCTTACAGGCTTGCCAGTCTCTGTGCAGAGCAGCTCGGTCATCTCGTCGGAGTGAGCGAGGAGGGCATCCTTGAACTTGTTAAGCAGTTCCTTCCTCTGCTCAAGAGTTGTAGTCTTGTATGTCTCAAAGGCCTTCTTCGCAGCGGCGACAGCCTCATCGACGTCCTTCTGACCTCCAATTGGGACTGGCCATAGCTTCTCGCCAGTCGATGGGTTAGTGCCGTGGTGTTGATCTTTGGCACTTCGCTTCTCGCCGTTGATGATGTTGTAGAACTCGTCAAACTTGACGGTGCTAACCTTGGAAGGAGACATGATTGCTGTGATTGTAAATTGTTTCTATCGGGGGTATCACTTGAGCAAAAGAAAAGACAAAACGAGAGGTTACCGTAAAGCTTGGGCTGCAGGCTCTTATAGTCGGCAGATGGAGTGGACCTTGGTAACCGTGGCTACAGTAGTCCGCTCGCAGCACTTCGCCTCCTTCGTAGATGGAGGGCCTTGGCCGCCATAGAACAAGCGGCAGACGAGGTGAGGGGCACGACGAGTCGTAGGGCAATTCTACGGCCCCGCCATCTGCTTGTGTCGACTTCCCGAAGCTTGGACCCGCTGCGAGCCCTGCGTCACTCCACACAAACACCAACACGAGTCGTGCGTGTCAGTCCTTTGGCGCGTCCGAGTTGGCATCTGGAGTGTCAATCCTTCTCTACGCCGATCCTGGGCTGAAGATGTTTGTAATCAGCGCTGATTCTTGATGTCATGAGGCTGTCCAAGCACGAGTATCGCGACAACTCGATAACAGCCTAGAGATGCATAAAACTTCCCCGCGCACCCACACGTGTCATACACGTTCGCAGCACGATCCGTGAGGCGTCGTCCCAAACAGGGAATTGCCGCAAGCTATCCCCAGCTGGTGGTTGGCATCAAAGAAGTCGACCGACATGTTCCGACTCTCATCTTGTGTGCTGTGCTCCTCCGTCGTGAGCGTCTACAGCTGACCTGCAGCACACTGGCATAAGGTACTGCTCAGAGCTTCGATAGGCATTGGCATACGCTGCATATTCTTGGCGCCTTCGTAGACGCGGGTCATAGGCCCACTATGTCACCGAGGAAGTCAATAAGGAGAAACGACCAGGATGGTCTATGCCTATGCCTGATCTGGCAACAAAGGCTAATTCGTCGAGCGAGGAGAGCACGAGACACATCGTTTACGAGTAGTGAGACGCCTCTCAGCTTCTCGCAAGGAAGAAACCGTTTCCCTTCATGTTCGTCAGCCGTCGTGGAACTGTGCATCGTTCGTACGTAGCTGACGAGATACTGGAGGCCTTGATAGCAAAGCATGCAGATGCAGATGCAGGATGCAGATTGTGACTGGCGGACATATCTCGGGTATAAAGAAGGAGCTGTACGACATTCGGCGCTTTGGGCCTCACTTCCGTGGCCTACTGCAGCTGCCTCGAACGGACTGAGGCTGTTGGCTCGGGAGGAATCCTTTACGGGCGGTCCTTCTACGTGGTGTCTTCAAGACACAGAAGTACTTGGCAAGCAGTCGCAACAGCAATAGATGCGCATGTGGCAGGCGCAAAGTAGTGATGGTATGTACAAATAAAGCTGCTATTCAACATCTACCTATACCGAGCGTAGAAGATGAGGAATCTCACTCATCCCGCTCACGCTCATCACGATCCTCGTCGGTAGTGATACTCAAGCCGCTAAGACTAGGCGTCTCGTTGCCCTTCTTCTCCTTCTTGTCTTTCGAGCTTCCGAGCTTCAGCACGTTGCTCCAGTTCCTACCGCTCCCTCGAGCCTGCTCTTTGCTTTCTCGACCCGAAGTCTCTTTGCTTTCGCGAGCGCTGCTAACACTGGCGTTCAGCGAATTAGCGCCATCTTCTTCATCCTCGGCGGGGACACTGGTAGGCGTGTTCGTGTCGAGCTTGGATTTGTTGCGTTGGAACTTGGGAATCCCGAAGCCGCCCGAGGATGACTTGCGCGAGAGCTTCTGCATGAACGATTCCTTGCCGCCGGAGCTGCCATTGAGAAGCGGCGAGGGCGCCGCTTCGGAGACGTAGGAAGGCGTTCGAATGAGGTCAACAGAATTCCGACCAGATTCGGCGACAGAGGACTCAGCAGTCGTAATACTGCGAGTGTCCCGAGACTTGCGGCTGTTGGGTGGCGAGAAATCTTCCTCATTTTCACCCTGCGCAAGGTTCGGAGTGTTAGATGCAGATCCAGCGTTCGAGGAACCCTCTCCTTTCGACTTCGTGAGTTTCATGCTAGAAAGGAACGACTTGAAGTCTTTAGCTGCAGGGTTGAGCTTGGCGGCGTCGTTGGCAGGCGCCTTTTCTGCCTTCTTCGAACCCGGCGGCGGCCTACTGCCAATCGGGCCCAAATCGGACACTCGATAGTCATCGAACTGGTCATCATCCTCATCTTCGGTGATATCGTCAGGGGGACCGCTGCCGCCGTACTGTGCGGAAGGGCGGCGCGAAGGATGACGAGATCCAAAGATTCGAGACTGCTGAGGATGACTTTGATTCCAACCCGAGCCGAAAGCAAGCGGGCTACTTCTGTTACCACTTGCGGCGTCTCCTGAGGGCCAGTTGTCCACTCCCCACCGGCTGCTGTCGAAGGAAGGTCTCGGTAGCTCGCTCGAATGCGTAGAGCCAGGTCGAGGTGAGGTTGCACGCTTAGAAAACCTTGGCCAGCCACTTCCCTCATTCCTAAACAGTCCAAGTGTACGGCTGCGGCGTGTGCTTGCCGGCATCGAGGGTGCATCAAAAGAGATGTCACCGAATGGAGGGCCACTCAGCATGGAACCAGATATACTACTATTCCTCTTGCGCGTATCCAAGTCTATTCCCGGAATGCCACCGTCTTGGCGAGGCATCGAATTGGACTTGCTGAGGGCTGGACCCTCGTCGCCTGACGATGTTTTGGCTCGCTGCTTGATACCAAACATACCACTGAACCGACTCCCAGCCCCGCCACCACTAGTGGCACGGTTCGAGCGGTTCGAGCGTATGGAACGAACATCAGAGTCCATAATGCGCTCTACACCCTCAGGGGACCCGATCAGGTTCTGTGCGCTTGCTCGAGGGCTAGCAAACACACTCGCCGGTCTGCTACTCCTTCCAGAAGCTGGCGATGCTGGTCCGGGATCGTACGCAGCCTGGTTCTGTGCCACTGTAGCAGTAATTCCAGGTAAGCCGGGCAGCGCGCCGAGGCCTGGCAGAATCATTTCTGTTCGCTTAGTGTCTCCTTCTCCGAAAAGATCTGCAGGTAAATATTCTGCGCCAGCGCCTGGGCTCATGGGGGCGCCGCCGGTCAGCTTCTCGCGGTCCTCGTCGGACATGGCAATTCCGTCCGTGGGACCGGCCAGGCTCGTGCCGTTTTGGATGTTAAAAAATGCTGGCACTGTCGGGAACAACGAAGCTGCGGCTGATGCTCCTGGCTGGAAAGGCGCCGATGCGATGGGAAAATTGGCCATGCGAGGGCTCTCTGATTGACTGACTCCGCTTTGTGCTCTGCGACTCCGATTGCTGTCACCCCTGCGCAGTGGTCTCTCCTGCGTAGCAGGAGGCGATGCGTACTGCTGTGCGGCTTCTTCCTGCCGTCTCTTGGCGCGAAGCTGTTCCAGATAGGCTTGCTGCTCCGCGTGCATACGCTTGGCCTGTTCCAGTTTCGTGTGGGTGGTGGCATACTGGTGCTGCAGGCTCTGGTAAGTGATCTCCCACAACCTCTTCTCCTCAGCGTCCTGCTGAAACTGCTGCACAAGATTTGGCTCTTGCTCAGTGAGGTTCGGCGAGCTATTCT
Source organism: Cercospora beticola (assembly GCF_033473495.1). Taxonomy (NCBI): domain Eukaryota; kingdom Fungi; phylum Ascomycota; class Dothideomycetes; order Mycosphaerellales; family Mycosphaerellaceae; genus Cercospora; species Cercospora beticola. The sequence goes on along the minus strand of NC_088939.1, from coordinate 4,472,703 downwards.
TCATGACACGCTCCAATTTCTTGATTTCGCTGCTCTTCTCCTTCACTTCGTCATCGAGTGCTTTCACAGCGGCTGCTTCTACCACCTGCTTCGCACGTAATTCTTCTGCGTCTTGTTCCGCTTGCTGCAAGTATTCTTCTTTCTCCTTGATGATTCTTTCCATGTCCAATCTCATCTTGGCGGCTTCTTCATCCCAGCGAATCATGTCATCCTTCAATTTTTGCCGCTCCTGCTTCTTTTGCTGAAGAATTCGTTCGTGTTTTGTTCGATCATTTTGCGCGATGGTGTTTTGTCGCTCCAATGTATTGACCTCTTTCTTGAGGTTGCGGCTGGCCCTGTCACGCTCCAATGACTCCGCCTTGAGCTCGTCTCTCTCCTTGGCTAGCTCGTCTTTCTGTCTCGATTCTTCTTCTTCCTCCTCTTTGGCCTGTCTCTCCGCCTCGTCTGTCTCCCTTCGAATGGCGTCGAGCTTCTCGGTCAGCCGCGTGATCGTTTCCGCGCCCTCTGGAGGCTCGTTGTCGTCCGGTGGAGGATCGTGTTTTTGGAGATCGAGGGCAGATGGCGAAGCTCTTCGACTCTTTACACTTCTGCTTGGTCCCAAACCAGTGCTATTCTCGCGGGTCATCGGCACGGCATCGGGTAGGGCAGGTGCGACATCCTGCAGTGCACGATACGGCTGAGCGTGAATAGCAACTTGCGGCCCATCATATTCGCCTTCATCATCGAGAGAGGGTGCAAAGAAGTCGGCCGAGGCGTGCTGCTTGGTGCGGAAGCGAATGGGCTGGCTCTTGGAGGCAAAGTCCATGTTGTTCACCAGTGAGACTCGCACAACGTAGAAACAGCCTGGCTGCAGGCCCATAATCAATGCTCCTGACTCTTTAACCGATAGCGATGCAACGACATCTCCATTGACCATGATCTCGAAGCGGTGTGTGGTTTTGTTCATGCGAAGTGGGCTCTCGGGCAATTGCCAATGGATGATGGCACCGTCTGCTTTAACTCCGGCCAGGTCTACAACGGGTGCGGAGGGAATATCGAAGCCCAGCAGACCGGCGAGGTCTTCGAGAGGGCGATTTACGACCTGGTATGCGCGCCAGAACAGCCTACACGAAGCACATCAGGAATTTGATCGGAGCGGGGAAGGCGAGCGCGGCGCATACCATGACATGGCCATGAAGACCACGAATGGCTTGAAGTAGACGGCAGCCGGTACCGCCATGGAGTTGACGAGCGTGTGGCCCATAGCGATCAAATAAGGAGCGTAATTGGCGTCGGTCGAGAGAGCATCTGCAAACACTGCTACCCAGCCAGCGGCCTGATGGGGCGCCTTCGGTCCGGCCATGGTGGGCGAGGGTAGCAGTAGCAGTAGCAGTAGCAGCAGGCCAGCATCGAGTGAGCGAGGAGCAGCGAAGGAGGTACCAACAATGCCAAAAGCAGCGCCAATGCGCATCCAATATGCAAAAGGGCACAGAGTCACGACGAGGCGCTTTGCTTCGGCAGGCGTCCAAGTCGGCAGCAGCAGGGCAGACGGGCCAAGCAGCGGCAAAGCGTGAAGAAAGCTTGGGTGACGGGCGAGTAGTCAGCAGGAAACGGCCATGTGCGCCGCGAACCAGGGCCGGCCGAGGGATGAAGCATGTGCTGTGCTGCGTCTCAACGCATGGGAGGTACTGTGGTACTGTTGTTGATTGCAATTGCGTCCTCCTCCTTCTCCCGGCTCCAACAGTAGTGTATACAGGTCTTCCACCTGCTCGTACAGTCCTTCGCTTCGTATTCCTGCCCCCGCGGCCTGCTGCAGCATCCTCGGATCGGCCTTTTTGTGTCCGGTCATCTGACGTGTGGCATCGCGATCGCATCTGAGCCGGACTGTCGCCGGTCTTGTCCAGCTGCCCCATCCCATCCCAATAAACCGCCGCAGAGTGCGAGAACGGGAACGACGTCAGGCCCAAGTCGCCCAGAACAAAACGCCCAGCGCGCCGCATACCCAGCTCCGCAGTGCACTGCTCCTCCTCCTCCTCCTCCAGCGCAACCTTCAATAGCCCCCGTTGCGCCTCCGCTTTGATTGCAACCAAACGTCTAGACTCTCACACTCGCTTTCACGTACTCACCACCGCACCACCTCTGATGTCCTCTTGAGAACCGCACACCTGGCGAGCACGCTGAAGTCCGCGCTCGATCACCATGCAATACGTGCGATCAATCACCGGCTCCGTGTCCAGCACCTGGAATTCCATCAACCCTGCCACTCTCTCAGGCGCAATCGATGTCGTAGTGGTCGAACAGGAAGATGGGTCGCTGGCATGCAGTCCCTTTCACATTCGCTTTGGGAAGTTCTCTCTTCTGCGACCCTCGGAAAAGAAGGTTGAGTTCAAGGTCAATGGCAGCAAAGTCGATTTTCCCATGAAGTTGGGCGTTGGAGGCGAGGCCTTCTTCGTCTTTGAGACACATGAGGATGTTCCTGAGGCGTTGCAGACTTCTCCTCTGGTATCTCCTGCTGCGAGTCCAGAGCTGAAAGCGAGCCCTCCTCAGGCACCATCTTTGCAAGAACCGGACATGTTCGACTTGGAGAAGACTGCTCTGGGGATGCCGCAAGACGGACCCTCTCGAGGCAAAGGGCACAGCAGGAGCACGACAGAAGGCATTCCGATCCTGCAGCGCAGACCGAACAGCGACCTGGGGAATCTCACACCATTGTCGAGCACACCCAACGATCAGCAGCTGCGACCACGGCCCGTATCTGGTGACTTCTCCGCCTTCCATCCAACCCTCGATCGAACATCCTCGGACAGCGCCCTCACTGCAGCTCGAGCTGCCATTAACGAATCGCTCGAACGCTCCGAAGTCATTCTGTCTGCCGGTTCAGAACGAGCGCCCAGTCCGCAGGGCAGGACAGCAGATGGCACAGGCACTACCTCTCCCGAGTATGCGGAAGCGAAAGAGCGTGCGATGGTCTTGTCCAAGAAGCTATGGCAGTCGAACATCAGTAATCAGGTCACAGAGACGGGCGACTTGATGCTTGACATGAGCAGCTATGGCAGTGGAAATGCCGAGGCGTTGCAGGCCGAAGGCATTGCTCGACAACTACTCTCCGAAGAGCTGGACGGTCCTTACGATATTGGCTCGCTCATTGGTGCTGATGAAAAAGGTAACATCTGGATATACAGCAGCGAGGAGGCCAAAGATGCTGCGAACAAGCGTGCAGCTGCAGCAGGTATGGGAAGCTACAATCCGACTGCATACGCTTCGACAGATGCCATCTCAGATCCGGGCTATCACTCCGATGATGCTCGTAGCGTGGACTCGAAATCAGGATATGCAGATTCGCACATCAGGCGTGATTCGGACAGTGCAGTAGGGATGGGCTCGCAGCCTTCGTCGCCCACCGCTGGCGATCCGAATAAGAATTATGCCAAAACGCTCCGCCTAACGTCAGATCAACTCAAGGGCATGGATCTCAAACCTGGCGCGAACACCATGGCTTTCACTGTTAACCGTGCCACATGTCAAGCAACTCTTTGGTATTGGAGGCATGATGTGCCGATTGTGATATCTGACATCGACGGCACCATTACAAAGTCGGACGTGCTAGGCCATGTGCTCAATACTATCGGCCGTGATTGGACACACCAGGGTGTGGCCAAGCTATACACCGAAATCGCTGCCAACGGGTACAACTTTTTGTACTTGACAAGTAGGAGTGTTGGTCAAGCAGACACAACGAGGGCGTATCTAAAGGGTGTCGTCCAGGAAGGCTATAAGCTTCCTCCTGGCCCGGTCATCCTCAGTCCAGATCGCACGATTGCCGCTTTACGAAGGGAGGTGTATCTACGCAAGCCTGAAATATTCAAGATGGCGTGCTTGCGTGATATCATGTCGTTGTTTTCGGGTCATGGTGGGGCGCAAAATACGACTGAAAATGCCTTGGAAGCAGGTCTCAAGCCCATGAACGAGGCAGACATGCCTGGGGGTCTCGGAACTGGACGAGGCAAATCTGGGTCGCCATTTTATGCCGGATTTGGCAATCGACTGACAGATGCGCTGAGTTATCGTTCGGTCAACATTCCATCGACACGAATCTTCACGATCAATAGCAACTCTGAGGTCAGTTTGGACCTACTCTCGCTGAACCACTACAAAACTGCCTACAATAGCATGCGGGAGATTGTCGATCACTACTTCCCACCCGTGGGATTGCTTGTCAAAGGTGGAGGTGAGGAATTCACGGACTTCAACTATTGGCGCGAAAGGCCTCTAGACATACACGATTTCACGGATTCTGAGGATGAAGACGAGCCCATTAACAATGCGATGGCCAAGCTGCAGCCCGCCATTACGAGGGGAAGCCAAAGCGTGCTTAGTGAGGACGAGGCCGGAGACGACATGATGGACTCTTATCTGTCTGACCCGGATGGACGCCCAAGCCTTGATCAATCAATCGTCTCTGCACTTGACCGAGACGAGGAATATTACACGAATGATGAAATGACGCAATCCATGCTTGAAGAGGAGGAAGATGGTGACGATGAGGATGAATACGAAGACGATACAGACGATCAAGCAGATGAGGAAGAATATGAAGTGGAACATTCTCGAGATGGTGCCCAGTCACCTGTGACGCCACACATGAGTCCGAAGAGTGAGAATGTACGAACGCTACGAAAACTGAGCGACGAAGAGTTGCCGTTGCGCGGGAAAGACCGGATGGAGGATGTTGAGACAGGTCTCGGCATATCACAACTGAATACTGACACGGCAAAACATTCACCTCGGAAGCGATAGAGGAGCTTTGGTTTTGTGTGATCACGACATTTGAGGTGTTGGACATTTGCATTGGACAGGCGCATTTTGAGGAAAGGCAGTTGTTGATGAGTTGCTGCGTTCGAGCGGTCATTATTCTTTCGCAAAACGGGCGAGATGTATATCAGATGCAGTCATGACCCAGACGATGGCATGGCATTCAGAAGTATTGTGTTACTAACTTAGGACGAACACTTGTAGCTGATAAAGGTACGCGTCTGACGTGTCGCGTGTTTGTGATGCGTAATCAGTCAAGTGGTGCGATGTTCGAGGTCCATCTCTGAACACGTGCTTCTGGTCAATGAGAGCAGCAGATTTCCCTCACTCGAGCATTCACTGTCTGTGTTGAATTACGGGACCACCCTGACCACGTGATTCTTGGCAGAGAAGAGTTTTCTCAAAACTCCGGAAATACGTGTTATGTAGTCAATCAATCAACTAATTAGAATGGTTTAATCGTTCACCGCCTATATAGTGTTACTATATATAAGCGATAGTTATAAGCCCGGCTCGTAGAGAAATAGTTACTTCTACTTACGTACGACGATAACGATTTTACTATCTAATTAATTAATTTAGAATCTCTCTTAAAATAACTCCTTTATAAAGACTAGACGACACTCTTTCCGTATACTACCTCTACTATACTATTAACTGCTATAAACCCTATAGCTACGCTTAAAGGCTTAAGATACTTCCGAACTACTCTAGACTAGATACTATAGCTTAATTAGATACGTATTTACTTTAATAACTATAATATATAGAAGTACGCTAATCCTAATAGAGTTATTAATCTACTAAATAAGCCTAAGATTAATCCGGATATACTAAGAGCTATAGATAGCTCTAATTAATTTAGAATAATAGAGGTTTACTTTAAGGTATATAGTCTATAGAAGGCGGAATATATTATAGTATAACCGTATAGCCGCCGCTACGGTACTAGCCGTACTTAGCGGCTAGTACCTTAGCGGCCGGTACCTCCTTTAGATAGTAGTTAGTAGATATATAGAATAGATATATACTTTACCGCTTATAGCTTATTCGTTCTAGACGTAGTAAACTAGTAGTATCGGAGGTTCTTCCTTAAACTCGTTCGAAAGATATATTTAACTCCGACGAACGACTCTACCCGTATCCCGCCGATCTTAAGTACTACGATCTATACGTCTCGGACGTCTAATCGGAACGCGTCGCGTACTAAGACCGGACGAATACGAGAAAGAGATAGTATACTATACTAATATTAAGTACTATATAATTTAGTAACGCGTCCGCCTTCGTAGTACTTCTATTCGCCTCGTACGTAGCCTTCTACCTACTCGCGACGGCTCCGTAGTTCTATCTTAATTTATACGACGTCTAATTCGGTAGTCGTCGGATACGCTTAATAACGGCTCTTATAGCGTACTAGACTTCTCCTACTAAATACTACGTCTAGACCTGCCTACTCTAGCGAATTAGGACCTACCCGATATTAACGCTACGTCTCTTACTCTTACTTTTTTATTTAAAGCCTTCTTTAAGAAGGATAACCTTTTAATATATATTAGACGCTAAAAGCTAGCCTTAAAAAAGCTCGTAGACTTCTTAACGATATACTACTCTACCTCGAACGAATACGAACTAGCTATAGAGTTAGCTAAACGTAGTACCTCTCGTCTAGGATTTCTATAGGATTAGATAGTAAACTCCTCTTCTATTATAGCTATAGTAAAAGTCGTACTCTTAAATCTTCCGCTAGTCTAAGAGTTACTATAGTATCGCGAACTAGTCGCCGTCTCTAACGTATAATAAGAAGAAGGCTTAGTAGAGACTCTAGCTCTAGCTCTTAACGATATCTCTTAGATAGTTATCCGCTATCGACCTATCCGCTCGCTAAACGAGATTCGACGTAGTATAGTACGCGACCGTAGACGTATAAACTAAGCTAACTACGCCGTACGTACTAAATCCTTGCCGCGTTTACGTTCGCGTTCGCGTTTATAGCCTCTATAGCTAGACGCGTACGGCCCGCTATTTTAGTAGCCTAAGACTTTATAAGAATAGCTGTAAGAAACTCTATCTAATACGTCCGTTAAGCGCTCTCCTCCCGCTAACTCGCCTAAGTAGTAGCTATAATCCGAGCTCTCTAGCTTAGAACTACGAACTCTAGAGTACTTCCCGATCTCCCTACTATAGCCGTCTATCGAGACTCCCGTCCTCGCGGCCGTTAAATTACTAGTCGTTTACGTCTATATAATACCTTTACCGAGTCCGATACTAGTAACGGCGGAAATAGAGAACTAGTAAGAACTAGTTCGTAAACTAGTTCGTAAACTAGTTCGTAATAACCTATACTAATAATACTAGTAGAGACTACTCGGCAGTTTTAGTAGAAACGGACTCTATAGCGAGTACGTAGGACCGTATAGAAACGTATAGTATTATAGACGTAGGAACGACTATCTACTACTTATAAGAGCTATAGGTTATAGTTACTAACGCCGCAATTCTTTACTACTGCTTATTCTAGCCGCCCGTACTATAATAGTAGCTAAGTAGGTAGTAGATAGAGACTCGGTCCCTCTATACCTAGGACGTACTCCTCTACCGGAAGTTACGGAATAATAGTAGCTAGCCGGCAGTCGTATACTAGAGCCGCTAGCCGCTAGACGAGCTAATCCTCTAGCTACCGACTCTACCTAAGCTATTCTATAAGTCCCGAACCTTAACGACTTTCTAGCTAAGATAAGGAATACTATAGCGACCTACGCGACCTAGACTTAGACTCGGCTTAACTAGTTCGAGGCTCGCTTTATATACCTAGAACGCTAGCTCTAGCTATAGTAGGCGCTATAGCCGCGACTAGTATAGCCGCTATAGCGAGTTTTAGGATAAGACGCCTACGTAGTAGTAGACTTAACTAATAACGAACGTTAATAGGAAGCGCGTAATCTACGTCTAGAACGCGCTAGTTTGCTCTTACTCCGCTATAACGACGATAACTATAAGCGCTACTACGATAGTATATAGCTAAGACGTAGACGTAGTAATCCTTCTCTCTCTAATAATAGTAACGATAATAGAGGATCGTATAATCGCTACTATAGACGTAACGATCGCGGTAGGAATAACAACGGACGTAGTCGCCGCCGCTATAGCTACTATAACCCGTCCTCCTCTTCTAGTAACGACGGATCCTATACCTCTCGTAGCTCTCGAAACTACGATCCTTACTATAATAGTAACTAGCGCCCTAGCCGTTCTCTAGTCTACCGTAGCCGTTCGCGAGACGGACGATTTAAGCTCGACGAGATTAGGTACTTCTATCTAGACGCTACGACTATAGAGCTACCTAAAGAAGATATCGTAGACCGAGGTAGTAAGACCTTTTATAGGTTAGTTTACTTATTCCTAGACGCTACGAAGGACTATACGTACGTTAATAGCTCCTCTAGTACCTATTAGTAGCTAGTTAAGTGCCTACGAGGTACGGCGATATCCTAGTTCTACTTAGAACTAAACGAGGACGACCGTCGAAATATCCGAGGCAGCCGTAGAATCGATAGGTAGGAGACAGCCCTTCGGAATAAGTTCTAATTACCGGCCTCTAAGGCCTTAGCCCGCCTAGATTTAGAAGCCTTTATATAGAAAGACGTTCGTACGGACTACTTACCTATAGAGTTCGTCCTAAATATCGTCCGCCTATTAAGAGAGGCCTATATAACCGACCGTATAGTATAATTAAGTATAGCCTAGATACGCCTATACTCCGATCTTTACGTCTTTATACTCTTCTCGACGTCGGAGACTATAGTTAACGTATTCGTTACCTAAATTAAGAACTAAATATTTTCTTAGAAATAAATAGAACCCGGCCGTCCTAGCCGCCGCCTAGGTAAGTATAATACCGATAGAGCTAATATAGATAAACGCGGTCGGTATTAGGGACTAGCGTAAGAGTACGATCGTACCTATAGACGATACTCTACGTAGAACTAATCCGATAGCCGTCGCCCTATAGATACTTAGCTTCCTAGAAACCGACTATATCCTAACCTAGCCTCGTAGTAAAACGACTATATATAAGATCGCCTTCCGCGCCTCCGTAGAAATAGCGGCGGATCTAATAACGTCCGTATTAAATAAGAACTATATATTAAATAAGAACCTATCGACGAACGTTCTAGCCGTCCTTACTATAACTATAGTAAGCTAGGCTATTTCTTCTAGGAGTATACTAAACCTAGACGCGAGCGAGCGCGTTCTCGTAGCCGTAGAGGCCGTATATATATAGCGAACCTAGATAGCCGTCCTTCGTCCGTTAATAGTTACTATACCGAAGACCGATCCTATAGCCGTTCGGTATCTCCGGACGTTCTAGGTATATTTATAGGTATAATTAACTTTAAGGACGACTATAGTATAGTACTAAGGAACGTAGATTCCTATTTCTTCGCTATAGATATTATAGCCGCGATAGGTTCCTTCGCGCTAGCTTTCCTTTCTCGCGAATACTACTATTAGACGTATAAGTAATACTTTCTATTAGCGTCCGCCTTAAGGACGTACTAAACCTCGGTATATTTAATAGCGACCTAGTTTACCTCGGGGAATAAGGTCGGTCCGCTAGAGCGTATTATCGAATCGACTACTATTACGTAGCGTAGTATAAGTAACGTCCTAATACGATCCTTTTAGTACCTCCGGCTCGCTTTAAGAGTACGCTAGGACGGCCCTAATTACTAGATAGTCCTTAATACCGGCGTAGGCGGTACTCTTATAGACGAGGACTTCTTATATAACTACTACTCGGACGTATAACTCTATCCGCTACCTCGGCCGTATCGGATTAAAGATATCGTAGGTACGTAGGAATACGACCGATTCGCTACTATCGATATATAGATTCCGGCCTTAGTTAAGGGAGAATATATTCTCGCTTACGTTCGCTATACTACCTACGTCGTCTATAACTTACTAGTTAAGATACTCGTAGGAATAGATATTATCGCTACGGAGGATATTATAATAGATATTAGCCGTAAAGTTACTACTTTAGAGTAGTATAAAAACGCTAAGGTCCTATTATTAGTTACGAGGAAGGCTAAGACGCTATTCCGTACTATATTAGAGACAGTAGAGTCTTTCGTATTACTACTATATTCTAAGTCCTAGGTCCCGATTACTATATATAACCTACTACCGAACGACTATAATTTTAACTTCGTTCCTAAGCCGAACTATCTTACTAGACTCTAGCGTTCTCTACGTATTTTAAACGCGGTCTTAAACAGCTATACGGAGTACGTCTTAGTCGCTAATTATAGTACTACGGAGGTAATTCTTCTACTATAAACGCGTCTCGGAGTAGTTTATAGAATAGTACTAGAGAGCGCTTTCCTAGTTACTCTAGTTAGCCGCGTCGAAGATTTAGCCGAGCTTCTAGATTTTCTAAGGCCGAGTCGCGTTTAACTCGTAAGTCTACCCTACCGAAGGTAGCGGTCTCTCTAGATATACCGCTAAACTCTATAGAGTATAAATTAGAGAATAGGTATACGGCGTATAGGGACGAGACTCGCTAAAAGGCGTATACGACGTTAGTTAAGAAGTAGAAACGCCTCTAGGTTAATAAAGGTACTATAGTTAAAGTCTCTAAAGCCGATTACCTACCTATTCCGCTCCTTAGTAGTAGTAAGGTCTACCGCTTACTTACGACTATTTATCCTCTTTCTAGACTCGACCGCGAAGTAGTTAATAAAGCCTTTAACGCCTTATACGAATACAGTAAAATAGAGTTTATAATAAGGCCGACTCCCTTCGGTTTTCCTATCTTTATTATTTAGAAGATAGTCCTACTCGATAGTAAACTAGTATAGAAAGGTAGGGCCGTAGTCGATATCTATAGTTTAAATAAGATAGTAGTTAAGAACTCTTATCTCTTACTACGATAAGGCGAGATCGTAGACGCTCTCCGTAGCGTAGAATATATTACTATAATCGATACGATATCGTTCTTCTACTAATAGGCCGTAGCTAAAGACGACCGCTATAAATTTATAGTTAATAGCTACTACGGATAAGAATAGATAAATGTCGCAATTATAGAGTACGCCGGTAGCGTCTAATACGTCTAGTAGTAACTTAACTATATTCTTAAGCCGTTTCGAGACTTCTACTATATATATATCGATAATATTATTATCTTCTCGCGGACGTTTAACGACTACCTTATATACCTTAACTACCTATTCGGCCTCCTTAATTCCTTCGATATTAGTATTATACTCTAGAAAACCTTTCTTAGGTATCTATCCGCGGCTCTTCTAGGTTAGAGAGTTAGTAGCCTTAGTTATACTATCTATAAAGAAAAGGTTCGTACTATCCTCGACCTTCTATTTCTATAGACGCTTAAGAAGTTAGAATTTTATATTAGTATTATAGGCTAGTAACGGTACTATATCCTATACTTTTTATAAATTATAGCTCTATTCGAGGAAAGGAAGAAGTACTTACTACGATAGAGACCTAATCGAGGCAATCTCTATAAGCGATTCGTAGTACGAACTAGAGCGTAGGACGACGCCGAAAACCTTAACTAGTAGCGTCGCTATTTCGATATTCTAGCTAAGATCTACCGAACGGCGTCCTTCCTCTATTATACCGACTCCTATCGTCCTCTCTATATCGATCTTAATTCTAGCTACGATAGCTTTGCCGTAGTTACGTATATAGTAGAAGGCGACTCTACCTCTACCGATAGTAGTAAGGCAGTTCGTTTCCTAGCTACTAAAGTCTAGCTAGTTATATACTTAAGTAAGGCTCTATTAGACGTAGAATCGCGATATCTAGCGATAGAACTAGAAGTCGCTAGCCTTATCTAGACTATAAGGAAACTACGCTACGTCTTATAGGCCTTATAGAAACCCGTCTTTATATTTATAGATTATACTACTACTTTAGGAATTATAGTATCCGAGTCGATAACTAGTACTACGTCTCTAGACCGTATAAACCTTCGCCTTATACGAGCTAGCTAGTACTTATCGTAGTTCTATAGTATAGTTGCAATCTACCGGTCTAGCCGTCTATATAGTATTCCGGACGTACTTAGTCGCTTAATCGACGACCGGAGACGTACGAATATAGATACTCTCGATTCTTTTATATATAACGATTCCGACTAAGCTCGCGATATAGTCGATAACTCTATATACCTTTACCTATACGAGTATAAGGACGTATAGTATTTCTATACTATAATAATCGATAAGAATACTAGTTATATATATACGTCCGTAGAGACGATAGCGTTTTACTCTATCTTAGTCGGGTTATCGGAGGAGTTTAAGCGCGACTTAATCTATAGATACTAGAACGACCTAGCTTAGGTATAGCGGCTAGAGCAACTATAAGCCGCGGAGTAGTAGCGTATCCGGGACCTTAAAGGCGAGGACGAAAACGATAGCGAATAAGAAGCGGTACTCTTAGAGTTATAGTTCTTCTTACGCGACGGCCTAATATATTTTAAGGATAATACTAATAGTCGCGAACGCCTTTATATTCCTAGTTCCTTAATAAAGGAGATATTTAGAATAGCCTATAACGACTACTACTATTCCGGATTTTACTATATATACGTCCGCGTCTTTACCTCCTTCTATATCTATAGGCTAGCTAAGGAACTCCGTCTTTATATTAAGTACTACTCGGACTATATCTTAAACTAGACTTACTACTACCGGCTATATAGAGAGCTAAATCCTATCTACGCCGTCGTAGTACTAGACTATATAGTTATAGCTAACTAGGTCTTTAGCCTTCTACTAGTAGATAGCTTTAATAGCTTCCTTACCGAGACCTATAAATTCTCGAAAAGAGTTATCCTTACGAAGGTAAAAGAAGACTAGTCCGTAGCCGAATATAGTACTACCTAGCTATATAGCTATATCGTCTATAAGAGATCCCTACTAGTAGTAATAATTAGCGACCGTAATCGGAGATAGCTATCTAACTTTATAAAGTCTGCCTTTTAAAAACTAGGTACTAGGTTTCTAGCTACGACTACCTATTACTCTTAGATAGATAGTTAAAGTAAGAGGACGAACTAGACTATAGAAATCGTATTACGATATTTTATTACGTCCTTCCCGGTAGCTAATTAGATAGAGGCTCTCCCGTATATTTAAGCCGAGCTTAATAATTCCCGTAATACCTCTTCCGGCGAAATCCCGAACGTAATTATTTAGGGTTTTAAGAATAACTTAGACGCGCTCCTACTTTTAGCTAAATTACCTACGGCCGACTATATCGCTATTTGCTAGGAGGTATAGAACTAAGCTACCGACTTCCTAGTATAGGTAGTAGTAGTAATAAAAGACTAGTACGACGTAGTATACTACTCTATCCGATTCGTACTAGGATAGTAAGTCCTTCTTCGTTTATATAGAGAGTACGAGATTCTAGGATAGCGTAACTATAAGTACTATTACTAGCGAGCTAGCTCTTTCCTAGTAGATCGTACTATAGGACGACTCGTATATAGACTCGTCCTCCCTCTAGTAATAAAGATCTATCTAGTCGTTTCGGTAGCCTAGTTAGAGCCGTACCTATAAGGTAATAACTCTTACGACTACGATCTGCTAGAACTAGGCCCGGTATAGATAGCTAACTACGACGACGATAACGCGCTCTCCTTTAAGATCGAGAGGCTTCTTAATCGTAGGACGTCCCGCGGCCGGCTATAGTACTTAGTAAAATAGAAAGACTATAACTATAGCTATAATATCTAGTACGATATCGACGACCTCCGCGATACTATAGATTTAATAGCGAATTACGACCGAGACTATTCTTTGCCTCGCTAGTAGGAACTACGACGTAGTAACCGTTAGCGCCGCTATACTATATTACCTTCGTATTTACTATTACTACGACCTCTACGTCTCGACTCGAGAGCGGATAGGGATACTACGCGCTAGACGCGTACCGAGCGCAGACTACGCCGGTAACGTCGCGCTTTACTTTCGCGTTTGCGTCCGTATTTATACTAGCGTGTTTTATAGTTAATAGTAACTAGCTACTAGAAATTTCTATTATACGATAGTAGTAAACTTAGCCGCTAGTATCTCTACTATATCTTCTACTAGATACGTCTAATACCTATTAGTAAGGCTATATCCTTAACTCCGATAGCGTACCTACGTCTACCTATACGTTAAGCGATACTACTGCTATACGACCGCCTCTACTACGTAATAAATACTATAACTATCTCGTCCGCTATATAGCTAGTAATATAGCTTCTTCGGTAACGAACGACGACTAGCTCGACCGGCTCGGCCTACTACGCGAAAAGATATATAAGAAGTTTAATAAGAGCTAGACTATTCTAGTTAATATTCGCGACCTTAAGCGAACGGCTCTAATCGCTAAGCTACTCGAAATATAGACGCCGGTCTTCGATAATAGAATTACCTCTACGTCCGCGACGTTACTAAAGAATATAATACTCTCTAATATAGCTAAGCCGACTATAGAGTAGAAAAAGGAAGATATCTACTACCCGTTTGCTCTCTCGACTCTAGTACTAAACCTATTCCTTTATACTATCCCGACCTCGGACGACTTTCGTAGCGAATATATTAAATAAATAGGCCGCGAGAAGGGCGACTATATAACGGAGATAGAAGGCGCTCCTACTATTATAGCCGCGATAGTCGCTAAGGATTTTATCCTCTCTTTCTTCTAGCGAAACTCCGTTAAATTCCTTACTAAGTTCGACGCTCTCCTACTACTAGACGTAGCGAATACCCCGGTCCCGATAGTACTAATATAAGGTAAGCGCCGTATCGTCCTAGTTACTACGTAGTAGAAGCGCGACGTAATAACGTACGGCCTAATTATAGTAATTATATCTATCTAGACCTCTCTTCTAACCGATACGGATCTTTAGTTTCTCTTTAAGGACGGCTATCCTCTAATAGTCGGCGCGACTTAGACGCTACTAATCGATATAACTACCGACGCCTAGCTATTACTCCCTATCTAGTCTATAGTTATAGATTTCCTCGACTATAGAGCTAACGCTATATTCGTAACGAGAGTATACGCCCGTTTATATAACTACTATCTACTAATTAGCCTTTCTACTATATAGGAGATTTAACTACTAGTCGAGACCTACTATACCTATACCGCCGTCTTCTACTATAATCCGTAGCTCGTACTATAGTTCTTATCCCGGATAAAACTAGGAGTATAATAGACGCCTTACCTCCTATACGATATACTAATCCGCGGCTTTAATTTTATACTCGGAACCGTCCGTCGCCTACTAGCCGTTATCCTATATTATCCTAGCTAGAGCTAGGATCGTATTTCCCTACCGGTAGTATATAAATAGATCGCGGTAGTCGCTCTAAACGAGGCGGACGATACTCTCGCAGGCAAGCTACTCTAGTTAAAACGCGGCTATCTACTAGGCTACTATAAGGTCTATATTAAGCCTACCGATATAAGGGCCTTTTAGGTCGCTACTAAGACCGCCTACTATAAGATCTATATCGTAGAGAGAATAAGATAGGATATCGTCGGCTAATACGATATTATTAAGCTAGCTATCCTATCTATACTTATACCGCTTCTATTTAACCTATACTACCGCTTCTACTCTACGCGGACGGCAATTTCTCTAACGTTCGAAATAGGTAGGAAATATAGTCGTAATAGACTACTCGACTAGGACGTCGGCGTTACTAGCGAATAGGGCGACGATAAGCTCGGGAAGATATAAACCGAATAGATAGCTATAGAACCTAGATAAGAATCCCTACCGGTCGGTAGTAGTAGTTAGCTAGAGACGCTACCTACCGAGAGCGGACGAAATGTCCGAGAAGGAGCGTCTATACTCTACGCGTCCTCCTTTAAGCTCTAAGCTTAACTAAACGCCTTAGCCTAGTTCGACGCCTATATCTCCTCTAGCTTATTCGGTATAGATAAGGATACGCGTACTAATCGAGACCTATTATAGTATACGGCTTATATACTTATAGATCTCGTAAGAGCCGGGCGGGCTAGCTACTCCGCCGGCGATATTAACTATAACTAGGCGGCCGTCTATATAGCCGATATCCTTAACGCTCTCTATAGAGAAGCCTTAGGTAATATAGCTTATATCTTTATCCTAGCCTTACTTAAGGGAGACTACGACTATCTATACCTCTTAATACTAGGACGCTTCCTCTAATTCGCAGAACGAGATACCGTTTATTACGATACTACCGATAAGAACTAGTTTCTTATATAGAATTAGGCCGCCTAGAAGCGCTACTTCTAGTAGGCTAAGGTAGCTAAGAAACCTAACTAGGACGTACTAACTACCTACTCGGCTACGGAGGAGGACGCGTTCGTCGACCTCGTTCGACTCTAGTACGAGAATTTTGTCCGCGGATCTTCTAACTACTAGGTAGAGGTAAATAGCGTAGTCTTTTATACGCTACGCCTAATCTAGACTACGATAAATACTAACGCGGGTAGTATCTATAAGCTAATAAGACTTAACTACTACGTATAGTAATACGGCTAGGACGTAGGAAAATTTCGTAGAATAGGTTTTCGCTACTATAGCGCGCCTACCGACGTCTAGCCTATTATAAATAGTATTATCCGATCTATTACTATATAGCTCCTACCGGTCCGTAATAGGGACGAACTAGAAGGCCTATAGCCTTTACTCTTATATAACCGCTTCTATAATAGTAGTAATAAGGTCTACCTCGTCGATAATAGCCGCTACTATTATATCGAATTCGCGAGCTATAGCTCTAACTCTACCGACTATACTATCGTTAAGGACTTAGACGACTAACTCGTATATATAGTTCCTCCCGATCCTATAGGCCTATTTATATCTAGAAGGGATATATACGGGCTAGATATAGAAGACTAGAACGTCCTACCTAAGGTCGAGTATAATAAGGATAGTATCGTATATAGTAACGTTAGTAGTTAGAACGAGTCTAACGAAGAGAGTAGTACTAGCGTCTCTACCTACGTACTATATCTAGCTCTATAGCCGGCCGCCGTAGTACTTACTAGCGACGACGTAGTCTTCGATACGTATTAGTATAATACTATAGAGTACCCCGACCTCGACTACTAGAAGGCCTTCGACTAGGAGTACCCGAACGCGCCGGTTAATATCCTTAAGATCTTACCGTTCGACGCTTAGAGTCTTATATATATAGATACGCTACTACCGGCCGGTTTCCGACTAGAAGACGTCTATCTCGGACGATTATACGAGCTAAAGGACGCCGGCTATATCTTATTCGATACTCTCTATAAGCTCTATCTAGTAGTCTTCGATTTAAAGGGCAGTATCCTAGATATATATAAGCCTTATAGCCGTCTATATATTATCTAGGAAGGTAATAGCGGTAATAGTAAGCGCTATAGTCTAGAATACGGACGCTATATCCTCTACGGCGAGGTAGCTTATAAGAAGGCGCGCTATACGAAGGGCGATAAATACTACCTTCTCGATAGTACGAACTATACGTAGTACGACGCTAACTATACGAGTAATTAGATCGATCCTTCCGACTATATCGCAAACGAGAATAATATCTACTAGCCGGTAGAGATTAATATCGTATCTATCCCGATCTCGATACTAGAAGTACTCTATAAGAAAGAGTAGACGCCGGCTCTAGTATACTTTCTTAAGACGGTCGCTCTACTATAAGCTACGTTCTACTCTTATAACTCTCCGAAGAAGAGTCGGAAGCCGCCCTATATAGTCGATAAGTTAAAATTTAAGTATACTACGTCCTTATATCTAGACTACCTCTTCCTTTCCTCGCGTTCTATCCGCGGCCGCTACTAGGCTCTTACTTAGGTATAGAAGGATAACCTAGCGCTCTACTTATACCTATCCTTACGCCTAATAGATAATACTACTAATAATAACTCTAATAGCGCTATTAACTCTCTACTAGCCGCTATTAACTCCCTACCGGCCTTAGAGATTAGAGAAGATTCGGAGGACGAGCTCTAACTCCCTATAGTAGCCCTAGCTAAGCCTCTTTGCTATAAGAAGAAGTCCGATAATCTTTAATAGGCTACCTCTAAGACCTAGCTAAAGAAGAGTAAGCCTACCGCGACTAAGACGCTAAAGAGCTAGAGGACTACTAGAAAGTCGGTACTCTTAGCTTTCTTGCCTAAGCTTAACTCCTCGGCTACTAAATCCTCTTTAGCTAAGTCTACGATAAAGACTAGCCTAACTCTAGCTAAGTCTACGATAAAGACTAGCCTAACTCTAGCTAAGTCTACGATAAAGACCGGCCTAACGGATAGTTCTATAGGAACGCCTATCGAGAAGACTAAGCGCTACTCGAGCCGTTTAGTAGAGGCTTAGGAAGAGACCGCTATACCTACTCCTACCCGATCCGCGAAAAAACGTAAGGCTATCGAAGCCTTAAAGTAGGCCGTCGCTAAAAAGAAGCGCCGGTTAGCCTAGAGATATTAAGATATTAAGATAGCTAAGGGACGTAAAGAGGGCTCGCGCTTAGAGACCGAGACGTACTCTCGCGTATTTAGTACTAAGGCGTACGCTATATCGAGGACGATACTTTTTTAAAATAGAGAGAGAGGTAATTATTATAGTATAACTATATAGCCGCCGCTACGGTACTAGCCGTACTTAGCGGCCGGTACCTTAGCGGCTAGTACCTCCTTTAGATAGTAGTTAGTAGATATATAGAATAGATATACACTTTACCGCTTATAGCTTATTCGTCCTAGACGTAGTAGAATACGATAAGTTCGTTAAGTAGAAAGAAAAGGCGATTACCTACCTTATAACTACGGTTAATAAGGTATAGCAATACTACCTAGTTAGTTAATACGGCGAGATAATAACTTTACGTAATATTATAAAGAGGCTTAAGGAAGCTATCGTACTAAGCGGTAATTAAGTTTAGCGTTAATTAAGATAGTAACTTAACCTTCTTCTAAGTATAAAGAGTACTAAGGATTACGAACTCTAGTATACTATATAGTTAACTCTAGAACGTAATATATAGGATAAGAATTATAACCTATCAATAATACTACTACTACGATTTACCGAAGCTATATCTAAAGCGAACTCTCTATACGGAACCGTCCTATACGTAATACGCTAAGTTTAGCCGAATACTACCCTTAAGGTACTAGTTAATATATACCGTTAATATAACCGCGATTATCTTATATAGTTAGATAAGAGCTCGTTCGCTACGTTCGTAGAAGAATAGGATAAGCTATAAGCTAGTACTAATATAACGCTAGAGGGTATATAGCCTAAGAACTCTAAGCCGCGTAATCTACTAAGCTATATAAAGGTTACTAGTATTAAAGAATTAGAAGCCTATAAGATACGAGGTACCTATACCGTAGTAAACTACTAGCTAAGAGATAAGGTAAAGGATAACGATAAGACTAACCTATAGAAACGGAAACTTAAGTTCTTTACTAAATACTTAAGGATATACTCTAAGTACTATAAGGTATAGGTAGAGAGATTTAAAGACCCTCTAGTAATTTAGGCTATAATAGAGGTATATAATAAGGCTATAGAAGGAAGTGCTATACTACTAATAAATATTAGCTATACGCAGTTTAGACTAGCTATAAACGTAGCTAAAGTATTAGTTAATAACCTACTAATATATAACTCTAGTAGCAACTACTATATTATTAATTATCCGTTAAGATTTGGTTTTAAGGCAACTAATATACTATAGAGCTACGATATAGTAGCAATAGGTAATAGATATAACTAGGTTATCGCTATTAGTAGTATTAACTTTATAGTTAAGGTACCGTATAGACTAGTTACCTTTACGCTTAATAATATTACCTATATACCTAACTTCTATACTAATATTATAGGTAGAGCATTAATATATTAGAAAGGCATATTCTTGCGTAAAGAAGATAATACTCTACGATAGAATAGTTACTTTATTTATTATTTAGTACGGCTATAACGATTAATACCGTTCTTTAATATAAACGACAAAGGTAATAGCTATCTAGTACTATTAGTTTAGCTAATATAGGATAGATAACTAGCGTAGTACCCCTTCTAATAACTACGTACTATTAACTTAAATAGCCGTACGCTAATACTAATACGAACTCTTACTCTAAAACGACTATACGAAGTGTTCGGTTACGTAGGTAGGGAGCGTATTAAGGAACTAGCAAACAAAGTAATCGGAATTAAGCTAGTGCGTAACGAATCCGTAGATAATAATACCGTTCTACGAACCTACGACTACGATATATACGCTCGTACTAAAGGTAAGCGTATTATATCTAGAAGGCTACGGAACTATATAGTATTAATTAAGACACCTTATAGATATATTACTATAGACGTAATTGAGCTAGATATAGCGTATAATAGCTATAAGTACCTAATTTACGCTTATAATATCTATACTAGCCTTAACTTTATATAGACTTTACTATTAAAGGCTAAATACGTATTATTTAGTACTTATTAAGAACTAGCAACCTTTATTCGCAAGCTTAGACGAGAGGTTATTATATTTAGTACTAATAACGATTTAGGTATTAGCCTTAAATTCTAATCTTACCTCCGCTATTTATAGATAATATAGTAACTAACCGTACTATATACTCTAGAGTAGGATCTAGTAGAACGACCTAGAGGAGTTATTATTATAGTAGTACGTTCACTTATACTATATATAGAGTTTCTATATAACCTATAGCCGGAGGCAGTATATATAGTATACTTCTTAATTAACCGTATACTACGCTTAAGGAATCGTAATTAGCAAATACGCTTACCTTTTAAGATAGCAACTAACTATAAACCTAAGGTAGTATACGTTTATTAGTTTAGAAGCCGAGTATACTCTCTAATCTATAGTACTACTACTATAACTAGAACCTATAAATAAGTATTACTAGTACGCTAGAAGATGCTATTAAGAACGTATATTAGCTACCTCTATAGATACGAAGGATATAGTATCTATCGCGTATAGATACTCTTAAAGAGCTTAGTAATCCGTACTCGTAATATTATATTTAATAAATACTAGTTCTATAATAGCTATAATATTAATCTCGGCGTTAATTTAATAGATAATAAGATAGCCGCCGATATTAGAGTAAACGATAGCTATATATATATACTAGCTTCTAATTATTAGTTCGATAACCTTCTATATATATATAGTATACCGATTAATACTATACGATTTACTACTAAAGGGGTAAATCTATAACTAGGTAATAGAAGGCTGCTAGAGGTTAAATAATATCTACCTCTAGAATTAGTACTAGCTAACTTCCTACTACTATAAGTTCGGCTAATACCTTAGAACGATTAAACGCCTTATTAATTAAGTCTATAAACCTACGATAACTAGTTATCTAAGGATAATGCTAGTTAACTAAGTGCTAAATAGCCTACTAAATATAAATAGCCTACTAAATAGCTAACGACTACTCGGAAGCGACTACGCACTTATAGTATTAGAGATAAACTGCCTACTAAACTATAACGAGCCTAGTTTAATACTAATACTTCGTAGTAGAGATAGGAGTTTCTAGTAGAACCTAATTTAGTTCCTCTACTATTAGAAGAGGCGATTAGGCGCGTTATAGTTAATTCTATACTTAATAACTCTAAGCTAATTTATACGGATAACTAACTACGATAGTAAGAACTATAGCCGGTAGCACCCTAGGTAATACTTAACGAAGTGCTATTAATTAAGGTGTTACGTAAACAACTTGCTAATTTACCGCTACTAATTAAGGATTCTTAATAGTTTAATAGAGAGCCTTATTATATACGAAACGAAGAGACTAGCAAGCGTATTCGAACTAGATTTACTATAAAGTTCGATAGCTCTAATTAGGCTATAGCTACTATATCGTTTAATGCTATAGTTTATATAATATTATACTATATATTAGTAATACGACCCTTAATAAGCTACTATAATAAATAATTAGTATTAGTAGTCGCTCTATTAATTGCTAACCTTCTACTAGAGCTACGTAGCTAGAAGGCTATAAAGAAGTATAAGTTTATAAAGGAATTTATAGAAGCTAGATTTATTAAGTTTAATAAGGCCCTAAAGATAAATACCTTTAATTAGGTTAATACTATAACGGTAGACAAAATAATTAAACTCTTACCTCTTACCTAGGTATTTAAATATAAGGGTAATTTAAACGGACGATTAGTAAAGTTTAAAGCGAGAGTTTATATACGAGGTAACCTATAGAGTACTATAATAGATACCTACGTAGCTACGCTAGCAGTACGAACCTTCCGTACTATAATAGCTATTATAGCTAAGTTTAGGCTTAAAGCTAAACAACTTAATACTATTAATGCCTTCTTAAATACTAAGCTACCTTATACTATATACCTTAAGCTACCTAATAGTTTTAAGAACCCTAGAAAGGTACTTAGACTTATTTAAGCGCTTTACGGACTATAAGAGTTACTAAAGCTATAGTATAATTACTTTATAACTATATTAGAAGAACTTAGATTAAGACTAGTTAAGAACGTTAACTGCCTATATATTAACTACGATAAAATACTCTAGATCTTCTTCTATATAGACGATATTATAATTATATATTACTTAAATAACGCCTTAGTAGCTGCTAAATTCAAGCGGCAACTAAGTACTAAATACGAGCTAAATAACCTTAGTATTCTAAAATAGTTTATAGGGATTAAAGTAATACTAGATAATAATAAGGTTACCCTCTTATAACGAGCCTATATTAAAACTATTACTAAGAGATTCTTAGTAGAATAGGAAGGGAAGAAGAGACTAGTATTACTACTACTATATAATTTCGAGGCTATTCTAAATAAAGAGGTAGAAGTAATATCGGTAATAATAGTAGGATATTAAAGCCGGGTTAGTTTACTTAATTAGGCAGCTATATAGATACGGCTAGATATTGCTAAGGTAGTATTAGTACTATTAAGGTTTCTTACTAACCCCTCTATTTACTATATAAAGGTAGCTAATTACTATATTAGCTTCCTTCTATATACGAAAGACTACTATCTTATATATTTAGCTATAGCTAATAATACGGATATTATAGTATATAGCTACTCGAGCTATTAGCTAGACTATAAGTTCTTTAGAGCTACTAATACCTTATTTAGCAACGATAAGCTATTACGGCAATTATTAGAAGGATAGTTATTTATACTATTCGGTAGACTAATTAACTAGAAGGTAGTAAGATAATCTACCGTTACTAAGTTAAGTATAGAAGCTAAGTTACTAGTAGTATTATATACTAGATTAGAATTAATATAGTAGAAGAGGTTCTTTATCGATATTAGCTTTAACTTTAATTAAAGGATACTAACTCTTCTATATAATAACTAGCAAACTATCTATATTATTAAGGTATAATCCGGACGACTAGATACTAAGCTTAGGTATATTAATATCTACTAATACTAGTTACGTTAAGAATATACTACTAGTTACCTCTATATAGAATAGATTAAAACTAAATCGATACCTATAGATAGCCTTACTAAACTACTTAGCTCTTAAAAGTATACTATCTTTATATAGTAATTAAGGTTAATACCGGATTCGAATATAATACTAGTATCTTAGAGCCTCTACCGTAGCGATTCTAAGTATACTAAGAACTAATCCGCTATTACTAATAATAAGTTAGAGGTATTTCCTGCGCTCTAATTAGCTCGGATTCGGTTCCGCTTAATTCCGGCGACGATATTACCTTCTATAGCTACCTACTAGGCAGCTATAATAGTTAATTTAATAGAGCATATATATACTATTTAGAATTAACTATTAGTATTTAATTATATACTATATATATACGTAATTTAGAGCAAGTTATAGCCTCTCTAGCTTATAAAGAGTCTATATAGCTTAGGCTACTATATAAGTATATAGCGATTACTAAAGGATTAACTAATTAAACTTACTAGAAGAGTATAAAAACTACTAAAACTAGCTTCGGCTATTATAAAATAACTATAACCGAACTACGAATCGAACCGACGACCTACCGATACCGAACCGAACGACCTACCGAACCGAACGACCTACCGAACCGAACGACCTACTAAACTAACTTAAGACGTATAATATAACAAACTGCCGAAAATTTAAGTACTACGTTATTACTAAACTTCTTTTATTACTCTAGAGGCTTATACTTCTTCTATTCGCTCTAGAGGTAGTAAACTATCGGTAGAGATAATAGTATTTAAGACCTCTAGCTACGAATAAAGAGTATTACTCGAGTTACTCTAATAACGCTAGACTAGTATACTCCGTAGTCCCTACGCTAAGAGTTTTAGTACCGTTATATTTAAGTTTACTTAAGTATAACGGTATACTTTTAGCGTTTTTATTATAGTTTTAATTAGTAGAATAAGAGTTATAATATTATTTCTTTTATTAAAGTAAAGGAATTTACTACGTAAAGTTAGAAGTTCCTTTATACCTAAGGCAGCAACTATTGATTCTATAGTAATCAATGTTTACTAAAGGGGTGTGTTGAATTACGGGACCACCCTGACCACGTGATTCTTGGCAGAGAAGAGTTTTCTCAAAACTCCGGAAATACGTGTTATGTAGTCAATCAATCAACTAATCAGAATGGTTTAATCGTTCACCGCCTATGCAGTGTCACTGCATATAAGCGACAGTCTGTCCCGATCAGCATGTGATGTTGTCTCGTGTATGTGAAAGAGGGCGAGTGGTGAAAGGTCAGCCTTGCACACGCTGATCCCTGCGCCTCGAGGCGTTCACCGTTAACCGTCCGTGCGCGGCTGCATCATCAAAGCGTGTTTAGTCGCGATTGCAACTGCATCGCCTTCACCTTCACCACTCCGACTACTTGACCTGCCACGTCTCGCCGCAGAATACGCTGCACGACCCATGATTCGGCCCTGTACTCCGGACAAACGCGGTCGCCTGCCGCCGCTGGAATTGCCACCTCTGTTGGCCACGAGGGGCCGCCTGTTCTGCGCCCCGGTGCCGGTGCGCAGCAAGTGATCACTGTGTAACACACGCTAGCTGGTTTGCACCGTTGCGTAAAGAACCGATAACGCACGTCGGAGCGCGCCAAGAGCGCAAAAGTGCTGTGCCTCTGGCCTTCCGCGGCGCCACAAAATGGACCTCAGCGATCAATACGATGTGCTGCTGGATGATATCCAGTTCAAGGACGTGCAAATAATATCGCTCGACCCCGATGATGAAGAATTTCAAGTGAGGCTGCGAGAACTTGAGGACGAGAAAGCCGAGCTTGACACAAAGAAAGCCCAACTCGAAGCACGCATCGCCGAAAACTCGCGCCCGCAAAACCAGCCGAACGGACACACTTCCCAAAATCATCACGACATGGGCGCCGACGAACGTGGTTTCTGGAATAGCGCCATCGGCGGTCGACCAGCGAGCAACCACGGCAGTAATGGCAATACGTTCGCCAATCCCTTCAGTTCAGATGGCGCGGTTCCTACTGCCACTCCCGGTTCTGGCGTGAAGCGTCCGCGGCCGCAGTCATCATACTTGCAGGTTGGCGAGAGCGCGTACAAGCGACAGACACCCGATGTCTCGAATGCTGCAACTCCGACGTCGTCCGAAGGCTCCTACGAGTTCGTACCGCGAGATCCTGCGCGCGATTCAGAGCAAAACCGCTTGTTCATGCGCGCGCAGCAAGCCGAAGATGCCGCGAGGAAGCGACGAGAAGCTCTATTGCGCGATGAGGAATTCGCTCGTGCTCTGAGCCAACCGAATAATGCGCACGCTTCCTCGTCCAGACCCAACGTTCAGACCACGATAGATTTCGGTGGAAACTACCAGCGACCAGCCCCGCAGCCCACTGCAGAATCATCGTCTTCGCAACGAATGCATCAGCATCAGAATCCTGGATACGGCTTGGCTATGCCGCGTTCGCAGGCTTATGGTCGGCCTCAAGTCAAAGCTGAGCCTCCCACATTCGGAATGCAGCAACAACTGCCGCAGCGACCGCGACAGTCGAGCGAAGTGGTGGATCTAACGAACGATAGCGACGACGAGTTAGAGGAGATTGCGCCTGCTAGATTCACGCCCAGCGATAGGCAGCCTGCACCTTTCAGAACCGGCCCATCAGTCCCAACTTACCAGATGCCTGGCGCGTTCCCCAATACCCCTAACAATGGTATACGGCCGGCTCCGGGGCCTGCTGCGTACGGCAATGGTGCGAACAATCTGCATGATCCAAACATGTGGATGTGGCTTCAAAGCGCCATGCAAAATCAAGCCCAAGCTTTTCGCAGTCAGCTTCGAGACGTGGGAAATTTGGTGTATGGCGCAAGCAGTTCAAATCCCTGGGACCTTGACGACGACGACGATGATGACGATCTCATCTACACTGGTGTCCGCCAGACTGCTGGTTATGGGAACTACGCTGGAAACGAAGCCCTCTATCGAGACCGGTACGATACGATGCAGCACAACGATCCAACTAAGACCAAGGAGGAGATCCAGGAGTTGCTTGCCAACATCCGTCCAGATGAAGACATGCCGGCACATCTCCGTGTGCAAACACCAGAAGACCTGACGATCAGACTACACAAGTACCAAGAAGTCGGTCTGACCTGGCTCAAGAAGCAGGAAGAGGGTCCCCACAAAGGAGGTATTCTTGCAGACGATATGGGCCTCGGCAAGACGATACAAATGCTTTCGCTCATGGTCACTCGTAAGTCAGAGGATTTCCGATGCAGGACGACCTTGATCATTGCGCCCGTCGCTCTGCTGCGACAGTGGAAGCAGGAGATCAAGGACAAGGTCAAAGGCGGTCGCTACGAACTTTCGGTCTTCACTCATCATGGAGGAACCAAGGCGAAGAACTTTGACGACTTGCGATCATATGACGTTGTCCTCACCACTTATGGCAGCATCGCTTCGGAGTTGAAGAAGCTGGAGAAATTTCTACTTCGGAAGAAAGCAAACCCTGCCGCAGTTCCTGGCTCTACTGAGAAATTGATCTTTCTTGCCGATGAAGCGCAATGGTACCGGGTGATTCTGGACGAAGCTCAATGCATCAAGAACAGAACTACTCAGAGTGCTAAAGGTGCTTGTTTGCTCAAAGCCAAATATCGCTTTTGCGTGACTGGAACGCCAATGATGAACAACGTGGAAGAGTTGTTCTCTCTGATCCATTTTCTCAAAATCAAACCGTACTGCCATTGGGAGAAGTTCAGACTCGACTTCAACACGCCACTACGCTCAACGCACGAGGCCCAGCGCGGGCGTGCTATGCGGCAGCTGCAGATCTTGTGCAAATCGATCATGTTGCGACGTACGAAGAAGAGCAAGTTCGAAGGCGAGCCCATCCTCAATTTGCCCGAACGCAGCACCACCGTTGACAACCCAGTATTCGACGAAGACGAGCAGGCTTTCTACACAGCTTTGGAATCGCAGTCACAGGTGCAGTTCAACAAGTATCTGCGTCGCGGAACTATCGGTCAATCGTATTCAGCAATCTTGGTGTTGCTCTTGCGATTGCGGCAGGCATGCTGCCACCCTCATCTGATAAAAGATTTCGGCGTGGCGGCAGCTGCAGACATGACTGAAGATCAGATGCTCGATTTCGCCAAGCAGCTCGATCCACAAGTCGTGGAGCGGATCAAGTCAACTGGAGGCAACTTCGAATGCCCAGTCTGCTATGATGCGGTCGCCAACCCGGCCATTTTCATTCCTTGTGGCCATGACACTTGCTCCGAATGTTTCTCGAAGATCGCAGACCCGGCCAATGCTATTCAACAGGGCATTGAAAACGAAAATGGAGGTGCACGCTGCCCGAATTGTCGCGGAAACATCAATGCTAAGCGCCTTACGGATTTCAACAGCTTCAAGAAGGTGCACATGCCTGAGCTGCTCAGCGAGGCAGAGCGTGCCGAGATGAACGCAGCAGATGATGAAGAAGTTGTGTCTGGGGTCGAGGATGACAGCGATGACGATAATGACGATGACGAAGAGAGCTCCAGCGACGAAGACGAGACTCTTGGCGGGTTCATCGTTCCGCCCGATGAGGAAGAATCCGACGAGGAAGACTCCGATGACGATGATGATCTTGACAGGAAACTCAAATCAAAGAAAGACAAGAATGGCAAAGCCGTCAAGCGAGAGCCAGTCGATGAGGAGCTGGAAGAGGATGACGATGGTCTCGATGCACCGTTCAAGCCGAAAGTTGAGGAGGGCGTTGCGGGCCCTGCGACTAACGGCACTGGTATCTTCGCTGGACACAAATCCAAGGCTAAGAAGTCTAAGAGCAGTAAGGGCAAAGGCAAAGAGGCGAAGAAGAACAAGAAGGGCGCGAAGGGCAAGGGGAAAGCGAAAGAGAAGAAGAAGAAGACCAAAGGTCCTGTGACTTTGGCAGATCTGAAGAAAGAAGCTGCGAAGAGCACGAAAGCCAAGAAGAAGTACCTTGCCCGCCTTCGCAAGACGTACGTCGGATCGGCCAAGATTGATAAGACAATGGAGATCTTGAAAGATATCATGGAAGCCAAAGAGGGCGAGAAAGTTCTCATCTTCAGTCAGTGGACATCGCTGCTGGATCTGCTGGAGATTCCCATCGATGGCGAGGGCTACGGTTATCGTCGTTACGATGGCAGCATGACTGCGACCATGCGAGCTGATGCTGTCGATGACTTCAAGGATGATAGCAAGAACGTCCGCATCATGCTGGTGTCGCTCAAGGCTGGCAATGCTGGACTTAACCTCAACATGGCCAGCCAGGTCATCATCCTCGATCCGTTCTGGAATCCTTACATTGAAGAGCAAGCCATCGACCGGGCCCATCGCATTGGCCAACTGCGTCCAGTCACAGTCCATCGTGTGCTGATACAGGGTACTGTCGAGGACAGGATCATCGAGCTGCAAGAGAAGAAGCGGGCTCTCATTTCTGAGGCGCTGGACGAGCAGTCGGCTGCGAACCTTGCTCGTCTTGGCGTGCAGGAGCTGGCTTATCTCTTCGGTGTCACTGGCGATCCGACACAGCAGGTCAACTACCGTGCAGCTAATGGCCGTCGGTAGAGAATGAAGAAGCAAGTCATTGGCATTTTTATTGTCGCGATCACAATATGCTTCGCGCTCGTTCTTGCATCGTTTCGCAAACTTGGTTTCATGATGTAGATGAGCAGGATTTCAGGGCATGGCAGAAAAGCGCTTTCGCCATCGGCTTCTGAGATCGTAGGGAACAGTCGAATACGGCGTTTTGGAGGTGGGAGGTTATACTATCGAAGTTTTTGATACCCCAACGAATCAGCATGAATAATGTATCTTATGAAAATCAAACGCACAATTTGGTCTGCGAACCGTCCCTTTTCCTTACATTTTCTCATCATCGTGGTCTTTCTGGTCACAAAATTCCTAGAATTCAATCTCATCGCCACAAATTATTTTGCATGCAACGTGGCACGTTCAATACTATTACCAATTTATCTACCCCTCGACCACCGATACAATTTCACAATCCCTGTACAATCCTGGATGGGCGGAGGCGTCAATGGCGCCTCAAACAATTCCCAACGATCTTTCGGACCCAACGGAATTCTCGCGTCTATAGACTGTTTACTATACGTCCTTTCAATCCCACGGTGAGAACCTTTGAATCGGCGATACCCCATTCTTTTGCTCCTCCGCGCAGTGTCTTGAGCGAGGGGTTTACCTGCAAATGCTGCGCCGTTTGTGGACTCGTAGAGTGCGATTGTGGTTTTGAGTTCGGAGAGGAGTTCTGTTTCGGCGATGGAGGTGAGGGTGGGGTTGGGTTCTTCGCGGAGTTTGGAACAGGATTCTATGATGTGGGATTGCAGGCGCGGGGCGTAGGTTGAGAGGTTGGGGAAGAGGCGCTCTGCGATGGAGAGGGGTGGGATGGAGGGCTCGAGGATGTGTAGTGCGAGGGCTGTGGTTTGGATGTTAGAGGCTGTGTGTTCGAGACTTCGGGCTTCTGTTTGTGTTCTTCCGGATCTGTCTTTCTTTTCTTGTTGACGTTGCAGTTTTTGTAGGAAGAAGAGCTCCATGCCTAGCGAACGGTAGAGGGTTTGTTGGAGATGTGCAAGAGCTTCGGGTTGGAGTGTGTTGCGGCTGCGAGATAGTCGATCGCTCCAAGTTTCGGCACTTGAATGCCAGCTCTCAACTCCGCGGATTGCTTCTATGTAGGCCCTCCTGTCTGGTATCGCATTCCATGCTTTACGTATGCGTTTCTGATGATCTGATCTCTCTTTTGTGTTTCTGTGTGTGGCAGTGCTGCGTGAAGAATTAGGATGTATATATCACTGTTTCGCAACTGGAGCATGATCACCTCAATTCCCATCTTAAGTAGGTATCCCAACCGTTCTCAGCAGACCTTCTCTCAGCCATTTGCTTGTTTTCCTTCCTTGAGCTGTAAGAGGAGTTGCTTTCTGAGAGGCACATGAATAGACAAGTCGGTCATGAATAAAGAAGTGCCTCTTTTCGCCGGATCTGTATGCTAGCACACCGCATTGTCTCGATATCCTTCCAACAAAGGGCGGCAACCATGAAGTTCTTGGGAGTCGTCGGGTGTGCTCAGCAGAACCAATCTCGCTGCCCTAAATGCGCCTTATCTGGTGTCCAAGCGTGCAGGCGCCGTGGAAAGGCGGAAGATGTATGTAGTCCTCAGCTGACGAGCTCTGATTTGAGTGTGCGCAACCTGGATTATGGTCTTTGTCTCATCGAGGGAAATGGTCAGGTAGAACGGCGAGTTCGCGGCGAGTTTGAAGACGAAATGAAGGAGAAGGAACTGTGAAATTTCCGTCGTTGGACTGTGTGCCCTACCTTGAGCAGCCAGTGGAGCTGTTGAACTATGGCCTTACCGGACTGCCATGATACTGTGGAAACCTGACGGCCATCGTAGTCAGCAGAGTGGCGACGAATGAGTCCATTAGACCACGCATAAGATGGAGCAATGGTCGCGATGAGGGCGCCGGCAGGTGGAGTCCGATTTTACTGCCCGTCAGCCTGCCCCCGTGTGATCCCATGAGCCTCGACCGCTGATCGCGCCTGGTCATTGCAGTTTGAGCGCCGCTGTGATGGTGAACAGCTGGCACGTTGACGGTGCCGCCGTCCTCCGCCGCTCCGCGTGCTGCTGGCGCTCGTCGTTCACTGTAGGTCATGGGAAAGGATCCCAGGGTATTGTATGACCGT
Source organism: Cercospora beticola (assembly GCF_033473495.1). Classification (NCBI taxonomy): domain Eukaryota; kingdom Fungi; phylum Ascomycota; class Dothideomycetes; order Mycosphaerellales; family Mycosphaerellaceae; genus Cercospora; species Cercospora beticola. Next base: position 4,441,654 of record NC_088939.1, on the reverse strand, counting down.
ATGATGAGCCTCGTAGATGGATAGGCCTTACCTTGACGTGGTTGAAGCTAGACCGAAGTTGGAGAAGAAGCGCAAAGGGAAAGAGGCGCGAAGTGAGCGCGGTCTGGTTCATGCCAAGCAAAGCAAGTTTCCGACGCGAGCTCACAGCCCGTCTCTCTTCTTACCACCATGTCCTCCGCGTAGTTGACAACATCAACGACTGTCGCTGCCATCAGCAGCATGCTCGGAGAAGTACAGTCTGCATCAGCCAGGTCTAAGTGGATCTGGCACTGCGGGAAGTCGCCACCATGAGTAACGAGTCGGGACACAACAAGCGACAGTCGACAAGCAAAGCGGCGGCATTGATTCCACCGAGAGCTCCACCACTGCCAGCCCCGAACCCAAGGCCATTGCAGCGGGCCAGAGATGCAGCATCGCGTCTGCTCGGGTATTCGAGGCCGCCGAGTCCGCAGGGTGCACAGGACGATGACCGCTACTCCCACGGCGGCAGTCAATTCATGAGATCAGCGCCACTCAGTGCGTCGCAGAATGCAACCACCAGCCACAAAACGGGACTTGAGATCAAGACCATCAGCATCAATGAGAGCGGCAGCCATGCCATCATTGCTGGAAAGGAGATCTTCAAGACAGTCTCGGTTGTCGATGGACGGTGCGCGGAGGACTTAAATCTTAGGTCGAAGATCCGAAGTACACCGAACCAGGCATCCGGACAACCTCGCCAAATCTATTCGATCGACATAGCTGATGTGGCCTGGGCGAAAGGCAACACAGGCCAGTATGTCGCAGCAGCAACGTCCAGTGGCAAGATCATCGTATACGATCTTGGCCATGCTGGACTGCAGGCAGCACAACTCATCGAGCACAAGCGACAAGTCCATAATGTCACATTCAGCCCACATCAAGGCAGTCTCCTGCTGTCTGGCAGCCAGGACGGCACAGTAAGGCTGTGGGACGTGCGAGACGTTCGGAACCAGAGACAAGTCGGAGATATACAGAGCAAGCGGAGGTTCCAGGGTCAGAGCGACGGCGTGCGAGATGTCAAGTGGAGTCCCACCGAAGGTCTTGACTTTGCCTTTGGTACAGATGCGGGAGAGGTCCAGCGCTGGGATATGAGGAACTTGAAAGCTCCCAAGATCAGAATCCCGGCACACTCTCTTGCTTGTAATGCTGTGGACTGGCATCCCGATGGCAAGCATATCGTCACGGCCGGCAGTGACAAGACGATCCGCGTGTTTGATGTCTCCGGAAGTCGTCCTAAGAAGGCGTCGTGGGAGATCAAAGCCGCGCATCCTGTCATGAACATTAGATGGCGCCCTTCTTGCCGCTCGGCGATCGCACAAGATGATGGTGCTGGTCTCTGTACGCAGGTGGTGGCTTGCTACGACCGTGACCACCCCGTCCTGCACGTGTGGGACTTTCGACGGCCTCTTCTTCCCTTCCGAGAGCTGCAGCCGTATCCCTCCGCGCCGACGGACATGCTCTGGCACTCGCAAGATCTGCTGTGGACCGTGGGTCGTGAAGGCACCTTTCTCCAGACGGATATCCAGCACACGTCCAAGGTCATTGACCGATGCAACCTGCAGACACTTGACGTCTCTCCGCTTGGCGAGCTCACTTTTGTCACCCAGTCGCGAAAGCAACGCCGCGTGCCGAAGCCGAATCCAGCTCTCCCTACGCCGCAGAAACCGACCAGCTTCAGCACCAGCCCAGAGTCAACCTTTCTGAGCCGCAGCTGGGCAGACGATAGCCTAGATTCCTCCTTCCTCAGTCTCCTACCAGCCAAACGCCAGCCCCGAACCAGCAACTCCGGGCGCTTCGTCTCCGCCACGCCGACTCCTCGTGCCCAGAAGCATTCGGCAACCATCAAACTCGACGACGTCCTGACCAACCGCAAATCCTTTCGCCCGCAGCAAGTGGCCTGCCGCGGACAGCTGCCCAGTCATAACAACCGCAGGTTCATCGCGTACATGGCCGATCGCTGGGCAACAGAGTTCCGCGCTGCTCCAAACGACCCGACCTTTCTAGCCGTCGTGGACAAAGCATTCAAGGAAAATGAAGAACGCGCCGCATCGTTGGGACTTCTGAGAGAGGCGCAAACATGGAAAATGGTCAGTCACTGTGTCATCAAGCACTTGACAGATCGAGCCGTACTCAAGGCAAGGAGAGCTTCGCAAAAGCCATCCCCCCAAGTGAACGGCACACAACACACTTCGATTGAAGGCCTAGCTACACGCCTCGCCGCGCAACACTTGAAGTCGCCTGTCCACTCCCCGGCGAGTTTGCGGCCTGCGCAGACAATCGCACAGCACTTGACACAGGCAGAGAGCACGTCTAATGTCCCGACTCCACTTGCACGCCCTTCCAATGGAGATCGCGAACCGTTGCCCGATATTGAAGCCGGCGAACCCGTCACCCTACCGCCTTCTCTCACCTCGTCCATGCTCAAACCTCCTCCAGCACCGCCGATCCCACTGAGCTCGTCCACCCGCAGACTCACAATGGATAGTCTCGCTGAGATGCAGAAGCACCAGACGTACGAGGAAACGGCTGAGAGGAGCGAGATGGTGAAGCGGTGGAGTGCGCAATCGAAGAACGTCCTGAACCTCGACCCAGTAGACCATCAAGGCGTCAGGATCCCACTCGCCAAGCTCGAAAACCACGGAAGTGGTGAGAGCTTCCAGTTCCTGGAGGATTCGGCTGGCTCGAGAGAGGCATCTTTTCCCGCTTCATTTGAAAGTCACAAGTCGGCCGGCCTACCCATGGTCTCTGCGCACCCAACTCGCCCCCGGCCCAGGCGCGTCCAGACGACAGAGTCGGAGATTCAGCCTGACAACAGAAGAGATTCAGACGTGGAGCAAGCAATCTTTGCCGAGAGTCCGGAGGCGAGCAAAGATCACTGGGACCGTGGCCCTGGGCCCTCTGCCGCGCGGGAGCAAAGACCATCAGAGGTGGCGCAGGGCCGGTCGGCAGCCGTCAAGAAGAATCTCGGGTTTGAGCACGGCCTGCGTGGCACTGAATGGAGAGAACCTGAGCTCAAGATCGCTCGCATAGCAGTGGAGACAATCACTGGCTATGCGAGTGATGCTCCTCCCGACGGCCTGGCCGACGAAGCGGACATCGATCTGGAGGAGAACGCCATCTGGACAATAGTAGAAATGCTACAACAGCTCATAAATTTCTACAGCAATGAGCAGCCATTTCCCCAGATGGCATCAGTACTCCTCTTGCTCGTCGGCCCCCTCCTGCCTCGCACACATCCGCTGCCAATACCAGAGATTCACCAGACAGTGTCCAGCTACGTGGACCACTTCATCAACAGTTTGGGCTGGAATCCCGAGGAGGTCCCGGCACTCATCCAGCAATGTTTCGAGCAGCCAATGAGAGCCGGGCTACAGCCACTGCAAGTCGAGAGCATTTTGTCCACATACCATGAGCAACTCCTACGGTATCAACTCTTCGACGAAGCGGCAGTTCTCCGCCAACTGAGCTACCCGGCATACCCGGCCGTATACGAAGATTTCCTCGGAGACAACCGCGTGTACCTCTCTTGCGGTGGCTGCGGAAAGCCAGTTCTGGCGAGCTCAGATACTCTACGATGTCAATCCTGCCGTAAGAAGCAGGAGCCTTGCCCGATTTGCTGGATGAAGAATAGTCCCTTCGAGACACATACCTCGACTCTGCACTCAATGTGTCTTCTGTGCGGCCATAGCGGGCACGCAGCATGTTTGTATGATTGGTATGTTGTGGCGAAGGATAGAGGATGTCCTACGGCCGGATGCCCTTGCGATTGTGGTGCAGGAGAACGAGTAGATGAGAAGATGGCTGAAAAGGAGGCTAGGACTAAGAGCCATGCACGTGTGAAGAGCGATGACTGGAAGGCGAGAGAGAGCAAGGCTGTGGAAGGAGCGAGGGATGAGCTTAAGAAGTGATTGCACTGTACAGATATGAGATGAGCGAATGATACCCCGACTGCGTGACGCGAATATTGATGTCTCTACTTCCATTTCAGTTGTTCCGCTGCTTAGTATGGCGTTCGCTTGTTAAAGGTCCTTCGACGTGTGGCAGAGCGATTTCCGATCCTACTTGTTTCCATCCCCAGTCGTCTCATGCAGCTGCCGAGTTCGTGGACTGCTTGCTTAAGGCCTCCCAACGTGCGTCAGAACGATTTCCCAATCCCACACGCCTCCATTTCCATTCATTCAATTGAACTGCTGAGTGCAGATTTTGTTTGCTCGAGATCATTCAGCACGCGTCAGAGTGACTTCGAATCCTGCATGCCTCCATTCCCACTAGTTTCATTCAGACGCTGAATGCTGCTTTCGTTAGCTAGAGATATCGCAACATGCACTAGAGTGTTTTTCCGACTCTCAATGCCTCCATTCACGTCTGTTTGCTTCAGCTGCTGAGTGCGGCCTTTGTTCGCCGGAGACCTTTCACTTCGATCTAGAGCGATTGTACTATGCGTATGTGACACGAGCCAATGTAAAGTAAATTGCATGACACCAACAGTCATGACTCCATCTCCAGTCGTTTCACTCAGCTGCTGAGTGCAAATCTTGTGTGCTGGGAATCTATCAACGCACATTAGAGAGATCCTCAAATGTTGGAAATTGTGTCCGCGGATGGAAAAATGATTGCGTTGTAGCAAAGTGAAGGCTTCAACATCGTAAAGCAGTAATCCCAACCTTTTCTCATTTCAATGCGCAATCATACAATTATGTTACAATGTGCTTTTAGTAGCGTCTACCATTGCCTCTGCCACCTCCTTGGTAGCCCTGATAGCCACCTCCAGAATTGTACCCTCCTGATCTGTTGTCGTAGCCGTAGCCGCCTCTGCCTCTGTTGTCGTACCCTCCTCTTCCACCTCCATAGCCGCCGCCGCCGCCACGTCCACCACCTCCGTACCCGTTTTGCGCTGGTGGATAGCCGTACTGTGGCTGTGGAGGAGCATAGCCTCGCGGAGGGCCTGCTCCAGGAGGCGGAGCGTAGCCATGCTGCGCAGCCTGTGCGGCCAGATGTGGTGGCAGATTCTGGAAAGCCGCTGCAGCTTGGCTAGCATATGGGTCTGGTGCAGGAGGCCCGTTGCGGCCGTATCCTCCATTGGCGCCATAACCATTGCCACCTCCGTAGCCGCCACCGTTGCGATTGTCGTAGCCTGAGTTGCCATTGTCTCGCGCAGCATAGTTGATGCGGCGACCATCAGATCGATCGCCGTTGTGCGAGAGCTGCACGCCGCCGTGGCTTCGCCCGCTACGCTCAGCCTTTTGGCGCGTCTGTTCGACATCCTGATAGTCCAAAACAGGAGCATTGAACTTGACGCCAGGTAACAGCATAGACTTGTGCACTTGGCCAATGACAGGCATGTGGTAGGAGACCTTGACGCTCTCATCAACATCGAGGCTCGTAAACTGATCTTGACCACCTGGAGGCAGCGGATAGGTTAGCTCCGAGTTAGGAATGTATGAGGCGTCTTTCGATGCTTTGCCAGCGAGGCCTTCCGACATCTTGCTGTTGATTTTGAACTTGTCCTTATCCGCTTTCTTGCCGTAGAAGTTCGACACAACTTCATTGTATAGTGGGTGCTTGGTGCTGAAAATGAGCACTTCTTCGCCAAATCCATTGCGCCGCTTCTCGTCTTCGGTGAGGAGAGGATACTTTGTGTGCATAGCTTCGAGCAGCTTCTTCTCATCAATGAATGGCAAAAGCGCTACACCTTGCCAGGCAAACTTCTTGCCGTTGAGATCAACTTCGAAGTCTTCAGGATAGAACTGCTTGATCGGGCTGTCATCGTCGGTCATGAGTGGATGGAATACCGCAGGGAGAGTGTGGTTCGAAGCGGCAGGCATGACTCCCATGAGCTGCTCGTAGGGATGGAAAGGCTTGCCCTTCTCGAAATGAACCACTTGCTTGTCCATGTCCTTGAAGTTGGCTGCGAAGGGCGCGTAATGATATGGATAGTACCAGGTCCACGATGGACAACCTTGGAAGTAGTAGAGCAATACCCAGCAAAGCCCTTCCACGTAGCTGCGCGCCACTTTGTGCCGGAACTCGATGTCATCCGGCGAGACGTGGAACTTTTGCTCGTAGTAGCGCTCTTCATAGCCGTCCTCCCACAGCTTGACTGTATCTTCTGGCATGCCATCTGAGGCATCTTTGTTACCTCCAAGTTGGCCAGATGTGCCACGGTTGGTAGGGTTTGCGATCTCTTTGTCAGGCGTGTTGCGACCCGGAGTTGACGGGTCTGAACTCGCATCATCTGCCGCGGCGTCATCGATCATGTCACGAGTACGTTTGCCGAGTTTTGGAGTCAGGTCTTGTCCACCAGTAGTCGAGGCCATCAGCGCCTCAATATCTGCTCTTTGGTTGTCAGAGCCCTTGTTGCTCCCCATCAATTTCTCCTTCAGTGCCGCAGCGGCAGACTTGTTCTCCTGTCCGCTGGCTCCGCCGACAATGTCAGCATGCGTCAGGGTTTTCTGGTATCGTGGGTCGTTCATGGTCTGCGCCAGGCTCGGTGCAAAGGTAGGCAGTGCATTTGGATCAGGCGCCGCTTCTCCACGAATGATGCCACCTCTGGCACCTCTGCGTATGACTGTCTCATCGAATCCGGTTGGCTCGCCATTGTTCGAGTATCGCGGGCGCTTGTTTGATTGACGTCGCTCACGGTCCTCGCGCTGCTTCTGTCGCTGGGCGGCTTTCACTTCGGTCTCGCGACGCCGCTTAAAGATCGCGTTTTCCTGTTTAGCAAGTCCTTCCAGGATGAGCTGCGCCCTGGCCAGGTCCACATGCCCATCTTTGGTCACGTAGCCACCCATGACAGGCAAGTTGTCTCGCCAAATGGCGATGAGTGTGTCAATACCGTCCTCACGAATGTCCAGTGATGGCAAATGCGGAAGGAAATCGTTACCGACGAAGAAACACATAAACACCCAGTCGTCCAGTGCGCGTTCGAGGTCGAAGCGAAAGCCTTGATTTGGCACGCTCATCTCGATGGCCAGATATTCACGCAGGATTCCCACGTGCAGCCAGATGAAAGGCTTGAGGGGCTTCTCGACTTTCTCTTCCGCGGATCTGTCATTCTTGGCCGTCAGGCCCTGGCAATTAGCCGCTATGTGGCCTGGCTGATTGCATTTCCTGCAGTGACCCGGCTTCGTGTCGTTCGCAAAGACATCTTCGCGCAAGATGCGGAAATGCGGTTCGTGGGTAGCAAGACCCAACATGATCAGGTCAGCATCGAGACCATACATGACGTGCCTGCACATGTTAGCATCCGTTGACCAAAATTGCGTGCATTGACCATGCAGGCAAAAATTTGAGTAGCGGAGAGATGTGTCGGATGACTTACCTGGTGTTGGGGTCGTGCTCGGGCGAGCTGCGCTGCGATCTTACAAAGTTCATGATCTTGTGCTCACCTTCACCGGGAACAGTGGCATCGGAGATGATGACTTTGAGCTTCTCCCACGCGGGATCCGTGCTCAACTTGTAGCTGATCCAATAACGCAGTGACTGGGCGAGCAGGTCCATGAAAGGTGTTCCAGGAGTGATAGAGTTGGAGTCCCATGTCTTCTTGGGCTTGTCAGCGCCCTCACCATCAGCACTACGCTCGCCATTGGCGACCATGCGCGCGTGGAACTCAGCAGCCTCAGCGTCTTTCTCGGCGGCTTCTTGCGCGCTTCGAAAACGTCTGCTACGCTGCTGGTTCATTTTGGCACGAGGCGCGACACCATCGACAGCAATCATCAGAAGCTTACGTGGGCGGACCATGTTGACTACGCGCTCAGTGTACTCAAAGATGGCAATCATCATCTCTTCCTCGTTGGCCGGTGGTGGCCGGTCCTCCGGGTGCGAACACGGATGCACGATACCATTCATGTCGAGATACAAGTTGTCCATTTCCTCGCCATTGGGGTTGGGACCCCGCGCATCTATGGGAATAACCGTCTCGGAGCCATCTGCATTTTGCACCTTTTGCGCGTGCTCCTCGACCACAGGCGAAATGATCTTCGGATACTTTTTGCTGAGCCAGCGAAACAAGGCTGGCACACCCATGACGGGCTACTGTCGGAGGCGATGCACGTGGCGATGAAGAGAGGCTACGCGACAGAGAGAGGTGTCTGGGGTGGAAAAGGATGGAGAGTCGACGTCGCGTGCGCGGGTTGCTGCCTTTGATGGTCCTCAGCGTGGCGCGCTTCGTCCGTCCGAGTCCAGTGGAGTCGCGTCGTGTCGGTCACAGCGACGCGATAAATAATGGCGATGCCAGGCAGAAGCGGTGATGATGCTGCCGGCGGGCGTGTGGTTGAAGAAAGTGAAGGGAAAAGGGAGCCGCGCGAGAAAGTGCACGACGGAGACAGGGAAAGTCCGAATCGATGGCGCGGCAGCTCCCGCAAGCTTGTCTCCAAAATGAGCGTTGCGCAGTTGAGGACAACAATGCCCGAAAGTACTGAACGTTCAATAAATTAGCCATTCTCGACTGAGCGTTACCCACGACCGAGCAGCACAGCTTTGGACTCATTCACAGTGTCGAAGATTCTTACACGCACTGGCAACCAGGAATGAAATAACAGCGAGACTGCCTCCGGGCAGCAGTCACCACCCATCATGCTCAAAACACCGCCGATGCAGACGGCTACGGCCACCATCGACACGCTGTGTGGTCGCCTGCAGTCCGCGACACTGTTAGAGGACCGTCGAGCTGCGATCCTGGGTCTGAGGAGTTTCGCCAAACAGTTCCCAGCTTCAGTCGCCAGCGGCTCACTCCGAGAACTCATATCGACCTTGAAACGGGATGGACTTGGGGACGACAGCTCGAGGAAGAGCCAGGATGGCGAACAGGCGGAGGGTGGAGATGTGGACACGATTCGTCTCGTCATGGAAACACTGCTCATGCTGTTCAGTCCCGATAGCAACTCGCCCGAGGCCGGCGACGAAATAGCACTCTTCTTAGCTGACGAGTTCTCCATGGTAGGTCGATCGAATGGCATCCGGTGTAGAACGATAGCTAAGGTAGGTACAGCGTCAAGACAATCTATCCATTCTCCTACATCTCCTAGACCCTACGAGCCCGTACGCAGACTACTATTCGCGACTATACGCAGTACAGATTCTGTCAGCAATATGCGCTGCGCGCCCCGATCGGTTGCAGGAGTGCATATTGGCAGCACCACTGGGTGTTTCACGACTAGTCGGCATCCTGGACGACGGAAGAGACGCGGTTCGCAATGCAGGCCTGCTTCTGCTAGTAGACTTGACAAGCGGAGCGAACGAGGAGCTGCGAAAGATCGTTGCCTTCGAAGATGTCTTCAGCAAGACGTTCGCCTTGATACAGCTCGAAGGTGGCCTTGGTGAAGCTGGAATCACAGCACAAGATTGCCTGAGTTTGCTGGCAAACCTCATACGTGGGTCATCTACGAACCAAACCATGTTTCGAGAATCTGGCTGTGTGGCTCAGCTCGTCCAATTACTCCAGCAAGCATTTCCTACTGCAGATGAGCTGCCATTCAATGCCCAGGCACGGGAGAAGGCAGCATGGGGACTACTCATGCTCCTGAGGCTATTTCTTGTGCCCGGAGAAGCCAGCACACCCCAGAATCAAACTGCTTTCTTCCGAGCTGGCATTGCTCAAGTCTTGATCGATCTTGGCTACACGCTGGCGATCCCTGTGCCAGTCCGTTCGTCGGCACTGCGGGCAGCGGCAGCTTTGATCGAAACCAATGCGCCTCTACAAGAACAATTTGCTGCACTTACAGTTGTTACGCCTGACGACGCCGACCACAACGCCACTGAAGAGCAGAAGCAGGGTCAAACGAACGGCACAACGCCAAATGCGCGAGGCAAGAAGAGCGCGAGAGCAAGTCTGGAGAAGCGGCGAAGTTACATCATTGAAGCGCTTTTGAGTACCTCACTGGATGATCGTGACGCGGAAGCAGCTTTGCGTGCAGCGGCTTGTGGTCTCATTCAGGCGTATCTCAGCGGTCATGATCGGGTCAAGGCACATTTTCTGCAGCGCGCCATCAACGGTCATGCTGAGGGTGAAACTACTGCCAACGTGCTCCACACATTGCTACACCCTCCTGAAGGTGACGAAACCGCCGTGGTGCATGCATCCTGGATAGTTCAGGGACTGATTGGTGAGGAGCTGAACGCCAAGACCATGTTCATCTCTGTCTCCGAAGGGAACGAAGAGGAGGGCGAGGATGTGATAAGTATTGTACAGGCTCTTGGATCGCATTTACACGCTGCGCTTCAAACTCCCATCGACACAAAGACGGTCGCAGCATATGCAAGCTTGTTGTCTTCGTTATTGTGGGATTTTGCACCAGGCGTGGATGATTTGCTCGCTGAGGGCTCGAGCCTCCTACAAGGCCTTGTTGCAGTGGTCAAGACACCTGACGACCCCATCATTGCCGGTCTCGCTGCGGTGCTTCTCGGCATTGTATATGAGTTCAGTACTAAGGACTCGCCCATTCCACGCCGTACGCTGGCACCTTTGGTGCAACAAAAGCTCGGCAGGACGAAATATCTGGACGCACTTCTCCAACTTCGGCGAGTGCCAGCCATCAGAGATTTCGATCTAGACCAAGAAACAGATGAAGGCGGTAATGGGATGCTCAGTCATGTCTTCGTCGACCTGTTCACTGTTGAGTATACCCGTCTCCGTAGGGCGATCGACAAAGACCCAGGCGTCGAGGTGTTGCCAGCATCAGCAGCAGAGGCCGGTGTGGATCGCGACGTTCTTGATGAGCTGCGGAAACAGGCTCAAGCAGCCAAAGACGCGCTGGCCGTCGCACAGCAAGAAGCGCTCGATGCCACGGAGAAAGCGGAACAGGATCACATGACTATCAGTAAAGAACTGCAGACTGCGTCATCAGAGATCGAGCGCCTTCGAAAGATCAATCAGGCTATGCAACAAGGTCATGAAAGCGAACTCGAGAAGATTACAAAGCAGCACGAGCAGGACAAGAACACAATCCAGACTCGGCATCAGCACGCCCTGAATAACGCAAAGCAGGAGTCAGACAGGACCCTTCAAGCTAGTCTACGTGAGAGAGAAGCCGCCTCTGCCCAAAAGATTCAGGAGCTCGAGAGGCGAATCGCAGAGCTTGGCAACGAACACCGAAAGGAAGCGAGTGGACACGCGAACGCGAAGCAGCAATTGGAGTCCACAACTGGCAAATTGAATGAGCTCATCAAGCGGGAACGTGATCTTTCTCGCGAGCTCGACGGCCTCAAGCAACAACAAGTAGCGTCGGAGAACAAGCTACGAGTCGCACAAGAGCAAATCAAATTGTCCGAGGGAAAGCTCACGGAAGCCAGAAAGGCCCTCGAAACACGCGACGAAGAACTGAGTAAATACAAAGCAGAAGCAGAAGAGCTCAAGGCTGATCTGGTCGCACGCGATGAGGAGCTCAAGACCGAGCGTTCCGGATTCGCAGAACTGGAGAAGGAACTCGACGAGGCTAAGAAGGCAGCCAGCACCGTATCTGAGGCCCATAGGTCTGAAGTGGATGCCGCCAACACCGCTGCGGATGAGGCTAAAGCAGACGCTGCGAAAGCACAGAGCGAGCTTGAGACAATCAAGCAAGAATTGTCTGAAACAGAACAGAAGCTCACAGATTCGGAAACGAGATCAGTTGCGGCCGAAGAGAAGATCACTGCATTGGAGAAAAAGCTCAAAGATGCAGAGACCAACCAGAAGAAGGCAACAGCATCTGGCAAGGACTCCGACAAGAAGATCGCGGATGCTGAGAAGAAAGCGGCCGATGCTGAGGCGAAAGTCAAGACAACTGAAGACAAGCTCAAAGAGGCGATACAGAAAGCTGTGGCAGCCGAGAAGAAAGCCAAAGAGGCTGAAGAGAAGGCCGCAACTGCTGAGAAGAAAGCCGCTGAAGGTTCAAAGGGCGCGAACAACAAGGCCAATGCGGGCGGTACGAGCAAAGCGGACAAGGACAAAATTGCCAAACTTGAGAAAGATCTTGCAGAGGCCAAGAAGGCCGCCGAACAGGCGAAAAGCGCATCTGGCAAGGCTGACAAGGCCGAGTCTGAGAAGCCCAAGAAACTCGAAAAGGAACTCAAGGAAGCTCAGGAGAGCGCGAAGACCGCTCGGGCCGATCTCGAGAAGGCGAAGGCCGACTCTGAAGACGCAGAGAAGCTTCGAAAAGAACTTGAGCAAGCGCGTGAAGCAGACAAAGATGCCAAAGCAGAGCTCGAGAAACTTCGCAATATCGAGGCTGAGCACTCCAAGGCCAAGGAACAGCTTTCGGCTGCAAAGGACGGGGAGACGAAGGCACAAGCTGAGCTCGCAAAGATCAAGGCCACTATCGCCGAAAGCGAGAAGACTCAGGCAGCTCTCAAGGCAGCTCAAGAGAGCGAGAAGAATGCGAAAGAAGAGCTTGAAAGTATGCTGCTCGTCATGGGCGACATAGAAGCCAAGAGAGATGAGTACAAGGAGAAGATAAAATCCTTGGGTGGCGAAGTGACGGACGAGGAGGAGAGCGATGAGGATGATGACGAGGATGATGATGAGGACGATGATGTAGACTAGGTACATGCGTACGTGAATGTTCAGATAGAACAGTTGCATGCTGCACGTCGTGCCTTCCAGCATACACTGCCATCTCGCTTGTTAAACAAATATTCATTGGAAGTGCATCGAAGATTCGAAGGACATCGCTTGTTAACATCCAGTAAGAACTCTCTGAAAGGACCCGCTCAAAGCTTATCTTGCCTCCTGCATCTTCGCTTGGCTAAACGCGTCTTGTGAACTCTGGCCGTATCCATCGACAACTTGCACTTTGGCATCATTAAAGATGCTATCGCGCACGCTGAGGGCTGGTCAGCGGCAAGCGCCCTTAGCACACCGAACGACGCGATTCTCTCGGCGCTTCAACGGCAATGCACAGCAAGGAGGTCACACGACGTACTTTCAGCAACCCGTTCAGCCGCCTCGAAAATGGCCACGCCGACTCGGACTAGCATTCTGGAGCGCAGGATGTTTTATTGCTGGAACCTACTCGTGGGCGCGACTTTCGATGGGGTCTTTGGATGATCTGGCAGGGATGATCGGCGATGCTGGCGAAGTTATGGAAGACGTCGTAGCTATCGCCGCATTGGAAGCCATTGCTCGAGAAACGCCTCCGATTTCTTTAGAGGAAGCTGATGAGCTGCTCAAATCTCGATCAAGCTTCTCCGTTACTGCAAAGGTGCGCTTCCCACTGCGTTGAGTGCTTTGCCACACTGACATGATTGAAGGCAGTGGCGCATACATGCCAATCGCCGGCAAATATGCCATGCGAGGACACTGGATCGTCAGGCGCTTTCACTCTGTTCAACGACAAGATGAGAGACTGGAATGAGTGGGCCATCTTTGATGGGCACGCGGGCCCACGAACGGCGCAAGTGCTTAAGCAGGTACTTCCGTCTATCGTTGGTGAGCGATTGTGGGAAGCGAATTGCATGACGAGGCCATACGTCCCAAACGACCCTGTCATAGCCAGTACCATCAAGAAGGCCTTTCTGGAGCTCGACAAGGAGATTATGGACGAGGCTGGCAAGCTCGTCCAAACTGGCGGGCCGCTGGCGCAAGTTGTGGCAGTGGGCGCAGCTGCTTTCTCAGGATCCTGCGCACTACTGGCGTTATATGATCCAGCTCGATCGGTGCTTCGTGTGGCGAACGTTGGTGATTCTCGAGCAGTGTTCGGCCGATGGGATGGTACCAAATATATTGTGCAGCCAATGTCTGTCGATCAGACGGGATTCAATCAGGATGAAGTCGCTCGCCTAAAACGGGAGCATCCCGGCGAGGAGAACATTGTCGATCCCAACTCAGGGCGGGTACACGGTATCGCGATCTCTCGAGCTTTTGGCGATGCGAGATGGAAGTGGCCGAACAGCTTGACGAAGTTGGCCCACGACAAGTACTGGGGCCCATCTCCACGTCCTAATGGCATGATCAAAACGCCACCATACCTCACAGCTGAGCCTGAAATCATGGAGACGAAGGTGAGAACTGACGGCGAACACCCAGACTTCCTCATCATGGCTAGCGATGGCCTGTGGGATCAGATGTCGTCTGAGGATGCCGTGACCTGCGTACAGATGTGGCTGGAAAAGAACAGGCCATCTGCGTTTCTCGAGCAGAGGGACGAAGAGGTCACCTCGTGGAAGGATTTTCTGCGTAAGCAACCTGCTCCGACTCGCGCGCCCAGCTTTACTAGTGCTGAGGATCTGGCCAACGACGAGGACACCTACTTCGATGAGAACGAAGGTTGCTTGAAATGGCGCGTTTCCCCAAAGCATTTTGTCAACGAGGATGAAAATTGTGGTATTCATTTGGTCAAGAATGCACTAGGCGGCAAACGAAGGGACCTTTTTACAGGTGTGATGAGCGTCCAGACACCACTCGCACGATATGTGCGAGACGACATTACCGTGCATGTTATTTTCTTTGGTCAGGACACGGAGCCTATACTCCAGAAAAAGTAAGCCAAGGCACCGCAACTGTTGACTTATAGCCGCTGATGGAAATGACAGCCCCATGCCTGCGAGCGGACTACGCGCGAGCGCTAGTGCTAGTGCAAGTGCGAGTGGTGGCATGTCCACGAGATAGAGCATTGGATACGGCTGATGGCGGCTTTATGGACACATTGTGACAAAATTCTGCTGCAATTGCCGAGTTCTGGAGTCAGTCAGTTTGTACAAACCAGGTTGCAGCAGTGATCGGCTGACGCTTCCCAGATTCCTGCCACGAGCTGGTTTTGCAGCCCTTTTGGGCAGAAGCACTTGAACATACGCTGCCAAACCCGACTGAGCAAACGGCATCGAAATCCTCAAGTCTTGTGGCAGCACATTGCCGGGACCACAATTGGCGAATGTGGAGGGACTATTGTTTCAACTTGGCAGGCACGGCAGGTCGAAAGATTTCCCCTCATTCGAATATATCGACCCCTGCTCTGCGTGGGCGCAGGTCCCGATATATGGGGAGAGTGGCAGCTGATTGGTGGAACTAACTCGTCTGGGGGCTAGATCTTGCTGACTTCATGGGCACGTCGGCTCGGTCTTTTGTGTAACGAAGCGAGATCAAATATAAGAAATAGTCTTCGCCTGAAGTATTGGAGGGTGCCGTTGTCGATCAACATGAGGGTTCCAAATTTTCTGCTCGCCGCCTTGTCGGCAACAACAGCTGTATCGGCCGCAGCGCCAAAGCGGCCGTACTTTTACAAAGGCCATGATCTGTCATCGCTGAAGATTCTTGAAGAGGGCGGCGCCGTATACAAGGACACTGCTCGAGGCAATGCAACCAGGCCAGCAGAGGATATCCTTGGAGATGGTGGCATGAATACCGTTCGGTTACGGCTCTGGGTGGACCCAACAGTGCCATTCGATGGAGGATGTACGAATATCGACCGCGGCAAGATGAAAACGATACTGATTCTTCCCAGACTACCAATCCTACGATCTCGAATACGTCCTATCAATCGCCAAGCGTTTCCACAAAAAGGGCTACAAAATCTACCTCGACTACCATTTCTCCGACTACTGGGCAGACCCACAGAAGCAATGGCAACCTGTCGCTTGGCCAACAACTCTCAAGCCTCTCGCAAAGACACTCCGTGGCTACGTCTCTGAGAGTCTCCAAGCTTTCCACAAAGCTGGCGTCGATTTGGCATTGGTCAGTCTTGGCAACGAAATCCGCAATGGTATGATCTGGCCTTTGGGCAGAGTGAGTGTGACTGTCGAGCCTGAATCTGCTCGTATTGCCAATTTCACTGGCCTTGCGACACTTTACAAAGCTGCGCGAAATGGCGTCGATGATGCTGTTAAAGCTGGACTGCGGAAGCCACAAGTCATGATTCATATCGACAATGGCTACGATCTTTCGCTACAGCAACGCTGGTTTGGTGCTCTTGTGGGTACTGGCATTGTCAAGACTTCAGACTGGGATATCTTCGGGTTCAGTATCTATCCCTTCTATGGCACTTCTGCGACCTTGGCAAACTTGAAGACAACTGTGAACTGGGTCGCCAATAAGTATAAGAAGCCCATTCAAGTCGTGGAAACGGACTGGCCAGCGATTTGTACAGGAGAAGGCGTACCGACGCTCAGCGAGCCTAGCATTCCTGCTAGTGTTGAAGGCCAGCTCGAGTGGGTTGGGAAGGTCATTGATGTCGTCAAGGAGTAAGTGTATCCATTCAAAAATGTGAGAGTGTGATGAATGCTAATGTAAAGCAGGATCCCGAGAGGTCTCGGGCAGGGTGTTCATTACTGGGAGCCTGCGTGGTTGAACAATACTGGTCTTGGCAGTGCCTGTCAGGATGCCATCTTGTTCGATGCTGATTGGAGCACGTTCCCGAACGTGACGGCGTATAGCAGAGAGAGCGTCAATATGTTCAAAGGGGTGTAAAGATTCGAGAGACAGGTATGCTGCAGAAACTCACTGCGATTGCCCATCAGTCTAGCTAGGTATATTGTGCAACATGAGATCCCGCAAAAGAAAACACATACAGTGCAATGAATTCGAGAGCTCCACATTTCACTCAAGCCTGTCATGAACTGCAGTTATCTTGACAGGGGAGCTATTGAACAGCAGCAGATTTGCGTCGCACCTAGCGCGGTACCAGGTACGTCTAGCGGGTCTCGATTTCGCCGTCTTTCACAATGCTGAGACTAAAGAAACTTTTGTTGGGGAAACCGCGATTTTGAGTAGCGTAGAAATGCAAAAAGATCTATATTCTTGTCCTTTAGATCGACCCCGTACGCTACACATATGTATTCCATCGTTCTCCTGCTATTGACGAGCCCTCTACTTTCGTTTAGCCCTCCGGCCCTTCCCCTTCTCAGGCTGTGGCTTGAGCTGATTCTGCGGAGGCTTCGATTCAGAATTCGCAGGCTGTGATGTCGAGGTATCGTTGACTGCAGTCTCTTCAGTGCTTGCTGCCTGTTGTGGGTAAGTCTGTAGCCTCTGTCGTTTGTTCGCTGTTGGACGATCGACAATGTCCTCGAATTTGGTCGCAGCGCTTGTGCTGAAGCGCAGAATGACCAACCTAGAAGGTGCCGCATTGTCATTGTTGGATCTCCGCGAAGAGTCGTACCCATCGGCACGAGCATTACTGGTGGAGGAGGTGCCATCAGCAGAAGATGCGGCGGCCCGAGGAAGCGCTTCCGATCTCATGCGCACAAGGGCGCCATTGTTCTTCCTTGGTGGTGCTTGTTGTGCAGTTCGCTCAAATTGCTCAGAGTTCTCCGCTGGCCTTCGTCGTTTTCGCTTTTCGGGGCCGTAGCTTTCTGCGATTTTGCTGATTGCAGGATTTGATGATGGATCTAAGGCCTTTTCTGGTCCGTCATTCTGTGGCCCACCATGCCCGGTATGAAGTGCAGGTTCAGAAGTGTGCACTTTCGGGGCAATTTTCTGGTCCTCTGCATCCACCACAGGATCAGCATCCTTCGAGGCTTTCTTTGCACGCAGCTGGGTAATCGCCTCCTTGCATGCGACGCTGACCTTGGTCTCGCGTCTGAGCTCTGAGTATGACTCTGCGAAAGTGAGACCGAAGCCGAAAATATCCGTGGTCTTGGTAGGCAGCATTTGGGACCTCCTCTTGATAGCCAGTGTGACCATGTCTCGAGATCCCGCTTTCGTTTCGATGGTAACAATGCTCCGCGTCCACCTGAAAGGATCCAGTTGTTGCTCAAGCGGATCGTCTGCCAGCCATCCATCGTTCTCGTCAGTCAGAAGTCTGAAAACTTCTTTCAGCGCTCGTCTGGTGTATCGATTCTGTTCACCAACCAGTGGCTCATCATCCTCGGTACAGGGGACGACTGTATTGTCGCAGATGGTTAGAACACGGTCCCTCAAAAGGCGTTGGACTTTATGCCTCAAAAGATCAGTAGCTTGTGTCGGTGAGATGCCATTCTGAGGTTTGATTGCAAACGCCTTTGATAAAGCGTTCTTGTCTCGACTGACTTGCTGATCGAAAATTTGTAAGACAGCATCCTTCTCCTCACGGCTGGAAAGCGGATAGTTGATGCCATTGGTGACGAAACATGCGCCGAAATGCGTCATGCCTTCAATCGCAGAGAACCTGAGATCTAGATCTCGTAGAGGTCGCTTGCTTGAGCTGTGTTGCATGCCCTTGCGCTGCATGGCCTCGGCTTGCATACCCTCGAAGTCGGCCTCGGTGAACAAATAGCCACCTTTGTTGACAACTTTACCGCCAATGGTAAAGTTTTCGTGCCGCAGCATGTACTTGGCCGCATACTCCTCAGGCAATATTCGAAGAGCCTCTGACCGTCCGAGTTTGATGAGATCGGTTCTGCTCAAGTTCTCCTGGCTGGGGTCGATGGCTTCGGATGGTCGGCGACGTTGCGGTAGGGTTGCGAAGTTGCTCGAGTGATATTTCTTGTTCATGAAACTGCTTCTGGGCAGCGCTTCACCATTGAAATATTCTGGCTCACTGAAATACTTGGGTGTAGGGAACAATTCGCTAAGTGATTTGCGAGCATCTTCGTCGCTTCTTAGGTGCTTTTTCGGTGCAGCACCCGTAGTGCTTCGAGTTTGCGAGGAGAGCGACAATGTTGAGAGGTTCGTTGAGAGAGACTTGCCCGCTTGTGGTACCGACATGACCACAGCAGAAATTCCCGGAAAAGGCAATTCGTGATCCGCCATGTCGGTAGCATGAGATTGTTGCAAGTTGGATGCCATGTTGTAGTGTGGTGTTTCGATGAGCTTGATACTCCTGAGAAAATCTGTATTGTTGTAAGGTGAGGCGAGTCGTTCTGGGAATGATTTTCGAGGTCGGGGGTTTGTTGTGACAAGTTTGAAGCTCGCGGAGGTCTGCTTTTGATGTTTGGACGCAGTTCGTGACAGTCACGCGCGCGCGTGAAGTGCACATCAGAAAGTCACGCCCGCACAATCCCTGTGTCTGCCGACGGTTCACCATAGTATCGTGCTAGCAGATCTTACCGGCCGGGCACGCGTCCAGGACAATGACATTCTTGGAGGCCCTCAAAATCGAAGTGACAGCATCGGAAAGTAGTGGCGAGTCACTCGAAGACTCGTCCGAGGGTTGTATGTCGAATCCATAGCTATATGTGTCGTTAGAGTCCTTTGAAACCGGTGAGGTGCAGAAGATGATGTGTATATGTTGGAGCAATTGGATATATGCAGTGATGACCGGGAGTGATATAATTGGCACGATTGCCACAACGCAACCACACAGCCATAGAGAGCTTTCAGATTCGGGCAGAGGTAATTGTCAAGTCAGCTCGAGGGACAGGAGAATCAAGCTTGTTCAATAGTCCTGCTTGTACGAGAACCTTTCCAATTTGGCGTGTCGGCAGCTTCGACATCATGGCTTCAGAAAGCCCATTGTGAAGTTTTCGGTGTGTTGAAGGCCTTTTCGCCCAGGCTTGATCTTCTGCGGCTGTTTGTGGGCGGCGTCCAGGCTCTCGGCGACTAGCAGGACTGGTAATGTGAACACAGGCATTGTGCGATTTATCGGGGACAAGATGTTTTGCGTTTCTTGAGTATATGTGGTCCCAGAGTAATTTTCGAAGGGGCAGTGTCAGCTCAAATACTTTGTCTAAACTTTGTCTGGCTCCTAAGCACCAGGTGAGGTCAGCCCAGGAGGCAGCGGACAGGTGCAGGATGCATTTGGGCAAATGGGGACGCAAGCTCCCGTTCGTCGCAAGCAAGTCTGCTGCGTGCGTTTACTGTGGCTTTGCTCATCTATAATGCTGTCTTACACATATGTCAATGCTGAAAGACAGCATGGTGGGTACGTGGGCAGAAATCACAGATCTGGACGTGCTTTCTTCGTCCGGTATCCTACGGCTTCGTGCCGGACAGGGAGTAGCTCTACATCACGGTAGAGATGCATGATCACAGAGTGAAAGTGTAGAAAAGGAACAAAAAGTAGAACAATGGGTAGTTGAAAGAAAGAAGTACGCGAGATGAAGTGAGAGCCCCCCTGTCGTCTCATGACGTAATTTGTTTTGGCAAACAACGTTGCAACCTGAATTGTCTCTCGCCTTCTTGCGCCACTCACGTCTAGTTCTCGAACATTTGTGGCATTTCTGGCTGCTGTTGCAGGCTCATCATCTCGAACAGAAGCATTCAAGGTCCCCATTTCCCAAGTTTTCGCGATGTCCGGTAAAGAGGCGAACAAACGCGAAGCCCGCTCGGGAATGCAAGTCGTTTGGAATTTGACCCTTTCTAGAGGCTGCGAGTATACCGTGCTCTTGAAGTTTGCAGTGTGGTGAAGGAATGAGAAGAAGCCAGCATGGCAAGCATGATTGTACAGGGCTGCGGCCTGAGAAGCTATTTCTGGCGTACACTAACGGACAATACTTATTGATCTGTGAGACCCTAAGCGGAGACAATCACTTCACAATAACGCTGGCACGGGCTTTCCCGCTCCCATCGCGCTCTCTATACGCTCCCAATTGATGCATTATCCTCTTGTTTCGTTTCACTACACACACTGACATATCTCACACGATTTCAACACTTTCGTGCAGCCTTCAATCCGCCGTCCTTCCCGATCATGGCTCAGCAGTGCAAGTACTGCTCGAAGAGGTTTGCTCACGGACCAGCTCGTCGCTCGCATGAGCGAGCACATGAGGTGCGTAGCAACTTCAGGACCGACACGTAAGTTGTATCAGCTCATGAAACCCACTGCGGCACTTCTGACTCAAACTGCAGTCTCTTTACCAACAGGAGTTCGCGCGCCGGAGTTTCGTCGCCAGTGGCTGGTTCAGAAGCGACACCTACTACACCGAAGCAAAAAGGTGTTACTGTAAGCCACCACTCTGGCGTACCGGTGACGCCAGCTGGCGAACCAGCTGGGAGCGCTCGCATAGCGAAACACCACACTCGGTATGCTGTCAAGATCATGGAAGGTGTTTACTACGGACTCCCCGCGACCTTGCCCGCCAGGACCCCAGAAAGAATCGAATCGATAATCAAAATCACGAAAATCAGCTTCAGCGTCAATCGGCGCACAATCAATTACTGCACCTTGCGAGAAGGTTACACGATCATCTTCGAATCAGAAATTGGTGAGCATGGTTCATGGGTGCTGTCAGCTCCTGGAGATATCAGTAAGTGCACACGTGTTTCGGAGCCCCCTCTCTATCGAATGACCGATTTCAAGTACGGAGCTTTGCACAAACCAGACGGCGCGGGCGGAACAGGGGGAATCAGAGCGACCTACCCATATAATCGCGCACAGCAGCGACAGCAGAATATGGTCCTGCACGGCACTGGAGGTGCAATGCCTCAAACGAGTGAGTGGAATCCTGCTGGGCAACAGCCCACCATCTCTGCTCATGGTAAGTTGGACGATGGAAGTGACAGCACAGATCGCATCCTGTGGAACCTCGCGACCTTGTTGGAGCAGCATGAGCATATGAAAGAGGAAGACGAACAGCGTCAACGGAAAAGCAGGGAAGCGCCGCTACGACACCATCGAAATGTGTGAGCGCAAGAGTAGATGCTCATAGGCTGCTGATACTTCGTCAGCCGAGCCAGGAAAAAAGAGGTAAGAAACGGATGTTTGTGAGCAAGACTTTCCAGCAACATTCATTGCAACAATACTTCGACATGGATATCGCTCCATTTCCGTACAATCCACTGAGGCACCCCTCGTTTACATCCACCCTCGTAGTACCGAGTAGCCTTGGCGAATCCTGCCGACCCACTGCGGCTGAGCTCGAAGCTACACATGTTCACAACTGACCTTCAATAAACCCTAACTTCGAGGTCCTTACACATTGTTGACCCTCCACCTGTAGTACAATTAGAGAGACACCATGAACCACCTCAAGCAGAAATCTCACCAAGCGCCAAGCGGAGTCAAGTACAACTACTATACATCCCCAGCTCAAGACAACAAACCAACAATTCTCCTGTGCCACGGCTGTCCAGATTCCTCAGACCTCTGGGCGGACCTGACCCGAGACTATCTCGTACCCAACGGCTTCGGCGTACTCGTGCCTGATCTCATCGGCTATGGCCTCTCAGACAAACCCGACGACATCAACCTCTATGCTCTAGACTCCATCTGCAAAGACATAATCTCCATCCTCGACGCCGAGAAACTAGAAAAAGTAGTAACACTCGGCCACGACTTCGGAGCATTTGTGTCCAGCAAATTGATCACATACCACCCAGACCGCATCTCTGGCCTGATCACCCTCGGAACAGCTCACGCTCCTCCTTCGCCCGAGCCATTTGATTTCGAGAAAATTCGCCAAATGCAGGAGCAGTATCTGGGATATTGCTCAGGCTGGTATTTCCCACTCTTCACATCTGATAAAGGTTACGAATTGATGGATGCGCATGTGGATAGGATGTTCACTGCTTTGCACGGAGGTGGAGAAAGGATGAAACAGGTTTGCTGTTATCCTAATGCCTTCGAAAACTGGTTGAAAGATGGAAGTGATGGTACAGAGGCTGTTCTTCCATATGCTCAGAGCGGAGAGTTTCGCAAGCAGTGGATTGGCAGACTTGAGAGGGACGGATTTCGCGCGCCGATGTTGTGGTATAAGGGAGTTGTCAAAAGTTTGACGCTACAGCGAGACCAGCAGGCATTGGAGGCTGGCAATCACGTTGTGAAAGTACCGTACTTGTTTATTGCAGCTTTGAAGGATCCGCTTGCGCCGGCTGTCGCGATCGAAGGTCTGAAGGCACAAGGTCTTTTACCAGAGGTGACTGTGAAGGAAGTACAAGCAAGTCATTGGCTGATGCTCGAGAAGCCACAAGAGACTGGTGAAGCAATTGTGAGTTGGCTGAAAGAGAGGTACTGAAACTAGATCGAATGAGAGAATTATAATGCTCTCGATCTCTAAATAGTCATTGACGCTCGCGACCTTTTCTCATGCTGCACCAGAAGCGCTGTCACCCGAGTTATGATTGAGCGGGCAACCAAGATTCTTCGCCATAGGCAATAAGCCCGAAGTTATAGCGTTAGAAATGTCGACTGGAATGTTGATAACCTGTCCCAGTTCAGAAGGAAAGCCACCAGTAAGTGCTTGGTAGATCAAGCACATTGCATCGGCTGGTGTATCCGGATTGAACTTTCCATCCTGGATATAGGTGCTGAAGTTCAAGCCATTGAAATTGTTGCGACCAATGTTGCCGCCGAAAGGTACTGGATGAAGTGCATACATCCTGATGATCTGAGAGCCGACCTTGTTGTTGTCGTAGGAGTCAACGCGATTGCGCCAGTTAGGCGGGATACGCTCGCCTCCGTTCCAGACGTATTGTCCATTAACCTTGTCAGCACCGAAGAACGACATCATTGTCTGGGAAAACGTCAGCGTTGAGATTGAGAAACCATACAGGAAATGCTTACAGCTTCATCAGCAGTACCGCCTGCGGTTGGCATGAGCTCGTATAAGAAAGACGCAGCGCCGTAAAGCAACAAGGAACCAGGTCCGAAGAAGAAATTGCCATTGTCAGCCTTCGACTGGTTGTATCGCAACTCTCGATACAATGCCAAGTGTTCGAGGTTGCAGTTGCCTTGGCAGTAGCTCATCATCTGAGTGAACAACTGAATGAACGTCAGCAATGTAGCCTTTAACGATCTGTACTGTTTCCGCTTACAGTGGCGTTCCATCGATAGTTGTCGCCATTGGCCAAGAAGTAATCGTTCCTCGTCAAAGAAGTATCTGCCTCGAAATGGTTGTGTCCATTGAGGCCAAGTTCATCCGCAAGCACATTACCAGGAGTCACCGTACGTGAATTGGCATCACATCCAATGGACAACTTGGTGGTCCCGATGAGGTCGCCATCGAGTCCAACGCCAGCGATGGCAAGGAGATTGGCCAGATCATACCCGACATTATACAAGTTCTGCTGCGCATCAACGAGTTCGTTGTAGGTTGTGATACCATCACGAGCAACTGAAAGCCGTTAGTCAATGTCAAACAGATCAGGGAACAGGTCGACTCACGGAATCCATGATTGGCTGCTGCGTTCAAACCTGTGCTTCATCAGTTGAAGTGTACCGATGTGAAAAATGGGGTGCAACAAACCAGGACAAGGACCTCGAATATCTGTCTTCGGGTTGGGAGCACGGTACTCATGTGCTGTATCTCCAGGAGCAGGCACCAAGATACCGCCCTTACCAGTACCAGGCTTTCCATTGATAGCGCCCAGGTAAGGATACTGAGCAGTAATCGGAGCAGCTGGGACATGATTGGCATTGAACGGGCAATCCGGTGAGTCTCTCGGCATCTGCATGCGAGCAGAGCGTTTTGGAAGCATCGAAGAATCGACGCCTGGTACATTGGCAACCCATGGATAGGCGAAGGCGCCCTGCGCAGCTGCGAGAGCCAGTAGAACTTTCGCCATTGTTATTGCAATTCTGTGACTGGACAAGTGCGTGGAGAGTCGGTCTGCCGGTGCACATGTTGTTGAATGAGGTACCCATACTTATAGAGTGATCGTTGGTCCTCGCAATACCCTCACTGCCTCGGTCACTTGCAAGGCTACCACATAGGGGAGGTACTGCACGCAGATCCAATAGTGCCTGAGAAGCTTCGACGAAGGTACGCACAGCTCGAAGCACATGGCAAGTAGTCGCTGATGCGCTTGCTGCATCTCGCAACGATCTGCAATGCAGCAGAGCTTCTAGAGGACTTCCAATGTGAGACCAGAACCGTCGCTGGCAATCGCGACATCTCGTGAGTCTGTGATCGTGCACAAGATGCATATGCTGTCATCTCCAGAGCCTCCATCGTCAATAAGTTGACAACTGTCGATTTGAGACAACATTGTTCTGCATCTGCTGAGGTTGGCCGAAGCCTACAAGAAGCTTTTGCCGCAAGCTTGATTCCAGTGCAAAGCAACGCGGTATGCTTAGTCGAACTCTGCAAGGTGAGGTGTGGGCTGACTTTTGCGCATTCGACGACTTGCCATTGGTGGTCTTCTTTTGCAAGTGCGACATGCGATCGCACGTTGCGTAAAGTGAGACAAGACCTGCCGAGGCATCATCATCTGGAACACCATCTCTCGACACTATGTTGCGCATTCCCAAGTACGCTCTAGGATCACAGAGTCAATGATGAATGGTGATAAGTTTGAACAGTCATGCGTGGTCCGATATCAACGGCATGTTCATGAAATCCGGCCTCAATCATGAAGTACATGCGGACACCGCCACGAGCGACAACCTACAGCCTAGGCACAATGGCGCAGCTGCAGGCTCTAAAAACTTGCTGCTCGTCCCGTGGCTGCCACAGTGTCAGCTATAGATGCATCAATGCTCTGAATACCTACTCAATGCGGTAATCAGTGCGCTTGTGGAACAATCCGAAAAACCGTGCCCAGGCAAACCTAGTTTCGATTCGCGGCGTGCTTTTGATGCATCACGAGGTATCAGTCAGCATTATTGGATGCGCTCTGATGAACAAAAAGAGTGCGGGAGCTCTCCCGCACCATGCAGGCGATATCGATCGCAGCTAGCATCGAATCAGACCCTCATGTCTGTCGTATGTGCCATATTTCAGCACCTCGTCTTTGTGGAATTCGACGTGTACCATAAACCGCCTTTGGCAAAGACCAATCGCATTTGACTGCGAGATCACGGCTGGAATTGATGTCATCATATTTCATATCGTGTATTCTTCATTGCTTCATACATCATGCCGTCAAGCCACTATGGCTGATCCAGTCCCAGGAATCCTGTTCTGTGCATTATTGCTGGCAAACCACGTCAGGCATGCCCTCTTCGTAGTAGCATATTCATTCGTCCTTCGGCGACACTATCGCGTCTCTCTTCGTCTGCCTCCAATTCCCACTCGACACTGTTTTGCAATTGCAGATCGCTTCCTTCAGGAGGCTGCTAGGTCCATCCTTGAACGCGATGCCAACAGCAACGGCCAAAGTCATGCTAAACTTCAACCACAACAGTGGCGAGTGCTTCCAACGCTGGGTGTGTTGACAGCTCTTAGCTCGCCCCTTAGACGTGCTCGACGCTCGCTTCTTGCCCTTGCCGGAAACAAGGCCACGGCTTCGAAGGGCCCCAATGGCAGGCGAGGATGACGGCGGAGGCGTCTGATACAGCTGACCGTAGTCGAGCCCATCGTGAAGTGCAATGCTGGAATCTGTGTCTCCCAGAAGGTCCTGCTCCGACGTGTTCGACTGCGTGCAGCAAGTCTGCCTCGCGATCAACCGTCTCTTGGCCATTGGACCAAGTAGAACTCCCACAAGCCACCACTGGATAGACAGCAGTGGTCGAGGAATCCGCATGCGAGCCTGGGCTCTCTGAATCAAGTACTTAGCTACACTGAGAGGCGATGCCGAAACATCGCCGAAGAAGTCTCGCAAAGAGTCGAGCGTCGAAACTGTTCGAATGGACTGCACGCCAAGAGTCTTACTGCTGACGCTGCGCGGGAGCCGTGATACAGATGGAGTGCAAGGCATCGCTGGAAGTGCCGCAGTTGAGTCTGAGGACAGGCGTTCTTTTGGCTGTCGCTCGAGGCGCTCACTCGGCCTCTCGCCACTGGCATCAGAGACGAACGGACTAGAACTCGAGCCGACAGCCACGCCTGCAGAGTCAGCATATTCGAACATACGTGACGAGTGGTCTGCGCTCGAGAGTGTTTGTGCAGCCTCCAACTCGTCTAGTAGGTTGCGCCCAATAGCCGCGCCAGTAGCGGAGCCAAGAGACCCAAAGTTGCTCGTATTTGCGTGAGATCTCGTTATAGTATCGTGCTCTCCCAGCAAATTATCCAGGAGGGGGTCATCGTCGTCCGAATATTGTGTGCTGCGGAAAGGCGACATGGGCTCGCGAAGCGCGGCCGAATTGGGTCCTGCCTCAATGCCACGCGAGCTGGCGAATTCCTGATATACTGGAAATGGCGAGCCAGCTAGATGCACAGGCGAGCCAGTGCTGCTCGTCTTGCTCACAGTCCTACGGCGATACACTTCTGGGCTTCTTGGTTCCAAGCAGGCATCTTCCGCATGCATGTCGAATGCCGCATCGTACGGATATTCGCCCCTGTCGAACGGCGGTGCTGAAGCTGGAACGTGCTCGCAGTGTGTTGTTGATGGTAGAATGAGCGGTTTAGGTCCTAGACTACCAGCACCGAATCGACGCATTCTCCGCATTGGTCTCTTTGCGTTGGGCTGCTGGGAGTTGTTACTGGCAAAACCGGAAAGCTCAGACTGATTGAAATCCTCATCTGAGGACGGGATGTCGGGGGAGAACATCGCGTTGTGCGGGGAGATCGGCTGCCCTGGACTAAAGCGGGTTTGCATTGGAGATGTTGGCCGAGTGAAAGATTGACGCTCCGGTGATCTGCATAGAGAAGTCGCAGTTGGCAAACGTGGCAGTATGGATGGTAGTCTCGAATGGCCAGGCCGACCGGGTGTCTGAGCGTGCAGATCGAGCTTCGTGGGCGAGCTGGCGATGAGATCGGAGAAGAATTCAATCCTTCTCTCCATGTTCACATTGGCAGTCTCTGTGGCATCGAGCGCCTCTGTCGTGGTACGCAGCTGGCTTTCAAGCTCATGGATCCGGTATTTGGAAATCTCGCATTCCTCCTCGACGGATCGCAGCTGAGCCCTCAGGCTTTGCTCTGCTTTGTGGGACTTGGAAACTTCTTCGTGCAGACGATTGTCGAACTGTGTCTCCCATTCATCAATTTCATCTCGAAGTCGAGCTACTTCTGCCTTCAAGTGCCGCATATTGGACGATTGCTCTCGGGTCACACTCGGAGAGTTGACTGCTTGCAGCTGCGCCTGCGCAGCGCTGAGCTCCTCTTCGAGATGATCAACGTAGCGACGGGTCTCTGCACTAATGGATCGCCGCGGCCGGGTTGACATCTTGGAGACTCGTGTTCTGATGGAGCGTGACTTGGGATTTGACTGCACAATTGTGTTCGGAGGTGAAGAGCCCAGGTGTTCGCCAAAGGTGCCGTGCTTGACGTCGGGTGTGTAGAAGTTGGTGGAAGTCACTCGCTGTCTCACTCGCTTTGCTCGCAGGGTGCCAGCGCCATCGGCTGCATTCCCAATGTCTTGCAGGACTCCGGCAGAGTCGTGATTGATAAGACCGCAGGTGTCGCGTGCGCGTGTTCCGGACGGAGATACATTTTCTGCATCTGAAGCCTGCGACTGCGACTGCTTCGTGAACAATGGCGATAGGTCAGGGGCAGTCGTGGGCATGGCCGGCAAGGACTTGGGCGTGATTTTCCTCACGGCAGGCCCCCGAAAGCCGGCATTGCGAAGCTGCAACCTGCGCGAGCGCTGTGTCACCGATGCAGGTGCTTCGAGTCGAAGGCCAGGAGGAGTGCCATCTTCTTTCGCCGTCTCATTGGCCAGTGGAGAATTATGCAGAGGTGTAGCCATGGCTGCACAATACCGACTGTCGTGTGTTGTGGTTACATTGGGAGGTGTTGTTCGCGTGTGTTTATGCTGCTGCTGTCATGAATCGCTCCCAAACACGCCGCCGGCCACGCAACCACGCATCCGCATGCAACAGTCTCGCGATCCTGCCGGCCGTTTCTGAGACCGCCTGGAGGGGTGGGCAAGAGTGGGATGCGGTCTTGCTCCCTGAATATGTCCCCGGCACTTGGGTTGCTCTTGACGACGACCTGCCGAGGTGCGGGTCGTGGAGCGCGAGCGCCAAGCTTTCACGAAATCTCCGCGAAAGTCACCAAGTCAGCTCTCTCCGCTTCCAGCCATGCTCTCTCTTCCTGCTACGCCGACTTCCCATCTGTGGTAGGCCTACCTGGACTGGCGTCGACTGCGCTGGACTGGCCAACTTGCCGTTGAACCAGCATATTGTGCTGTCTGTCTGCACAAATTACCAATTCGATCACATCGCCTGCACAGCGAGAGCAAGAGCTCGTCAGCCTCGGAGGACGAGCAAGTGTCGGCACCCTCCATGGGCTAGTCGCAGCACGCAGCAGGCTACAGCATATCCGCAGCAGCGCAGACCGAGGATGCGCGACACCCTATGAGATGGTCAATACACAGCTGGCAGTCTGATGCTGTGTGAAGCTGTCGGGCCTTGGTTTCGAAATCCCCCTCAATGCCATTCGATCAGGCCAGTGGCGACGCGAGTCTACCTCCCAGTCTCGGTCAAAGCACAAAAAGCAGAGCGAATGCCGCATGTGCCAGTCGCAGGTTCAAGGCCAGCTGCAAGTCCTTGTCTCAAAGCGCGTGGCCTCGACACCAACGAAAGGTCTGTAAGCCCATCACTCGAGCTCCATCCCTCCGTGTCTGGCCTCGGAACCGGGGCATATGCTATGCTAGAAAGCACGCTATAGAGCAAAGCTGCGAGGCTCGTTTCTGTCTGGAAGGCTTCGTGTGGTAATAGCGATTCTCGTGCTGTCAACGAACCTACAGCAGTGAGTATGAACGCTTACAGTAGGATATGCCACTATATTTCGGCCCACCAGGCTCTGTGAGGGCTGCAGCCAAGATCGATCTGGAACATGCTGTATTATCATGCTCACTGTCCAGGTTGAACCTACTCCCAACATACGCGTGTTGTCCCCGCTTTCACTCCAATGATCAACAGTGTCGACTGATAATTTAGTGATGGGATCGGTTGTTGCAACTAATGCACCTGGACAAAGGAATGCGTGTCGTATTCGCCCAAGAGACCAGGTCCCTCTATCAACCTGAAGCATCTCGTTGGTGAGCTGATGTTACACCATCACTGGGACGCGCAAACGTCGACAGCAGTAAGATTTCCCATCACCATAAAGTCCGCATTGAGAGCACGGGTGTTATATCGGAGTGCTACGGGATCTGCACAAGCGCACAACAGTCGATGCACTTGGACAGTGCTTTGGTGAGACTGGTGCTTTGCGCAAATGTTGACGCGCGTTCTGACAGCCTGCCAAGCCCGGACATAGGCCCGACCTGTAATCACGGATAACGAGCTGTGATTTGATGCTCCGTAGAAAAGATGAGCAGGGTGACAGACAAATATGTTCGATGGCGCAACGAATGTGAGCAAGCATCACGACTCAGTCATCAAGGAGCACAGCTCGCCAGCTCCAACGGCACTCGAGCTCGATCGAGCTGGAAACAAGCATTTCATCATGCAGACCAAGAACGCAACCTGCCAGGCATTTTGCAGATTCGATAGTCCGATGCATGTAGCAGGCCACGTGCAGCATCGATTGCGTCTGCACTCTTAAGATAGTGATGAAATGCGTTATGCAGTCTCGGGCGAGACCCGTCTCCTGAATTAGATGGATGCTTTATGCTGCAAAAGAGCCGTTCCTCAACAAAGGGCAACGGTAATCGTCCAACGATGATGCGCAACGGTTTTTCCGCCTTAGCTCAAACACCCGTTTCACGCCCTGGCGCTCCCGAAGTGTTTGCGATGTGAGGGCAGTTCTCTGGGTAAAACAATGGGAGGCTGTTATCGTCACTTGCTTGCCCCAGCGATTTTGCATCTGATTTGACGTGCTGGTGTCGCCAAATTAGCATGATGTCAAGACGACTGGGAGGAGGGCGTGAGGAGTGGGGGGGGGCGAGACGGGGATGCATGCATTGCTTGGTCGGCGGCAGAGCGAATCATAGTGCGGAAAGGAATTAAAGATAGGCGGGCCGCCCATGGGCGCATGAGAGCGTGCAGGCGTTCGACCACTCGGGAAAATGGTTGAGAAGCGGCGAAGGATTGCTTCTCGAAAATCGGCTGCGCAACGGTTCGGGAGTCGTCTGTGCAGCATGCTATGGTATGTCGAGATGGTGTACTGCTACGATGGGGGTTGGTGGTGTACAGTAGTGTAGCTGCATTCGCGACGCGCGTAATGGCACGGCCAGACAGGATATGCTGCAGGCATGTCGCTTTGGCAAGATGGCGATCGGCTGCTGCTGCTGTGCTGCAGACGCACCGCGAGCACGCACTCTCTCGCATCGCCAACTGGCTTCCGGGTCGGTGCAGTAGCGGCAGCCGCAGCGGATCCCAAGGCGCGTGGTCGGCTGGATGCAAGATGTTTCGAATGGACAAGGTTTCATTCTGGTGGAGTTGGCCCGACCAGCGAGCGGTTTGCGGACAGCGCTGGGCCTGCTGCTGCGTCGTTGCGCGTGTGAGAGATTCGTGCGCGGCAGCAGGAGAGTGGTGAGGAGGTGCAGAAGGGGGCGAGTGTAGGTTAGTTAGGCGTGGGCGATGGGGGGTCCTTGTGTCAGATGCAATCAATCGCCGCCGTCGTCTTGTCTGGTCTTGTCTGGTCTTGCTGTCTCCCTCTTTCCTGGGCACTACCCTCGTCCGTTCTGTTCTGTCCTGTTCTGTTCTCCCTCGTCCGTCTTGTCGTCGTCGTCACCACCACCCCTCCTCCGCGCGCCGACCTCCGCTCCTGTGCCGCCTGCAGCTCGCGAACGCACTGCCTGTGTAACGACGGGGCATCCTCCGCAGCTGTAGCATTCACCCGCGCCGGCTATCACCAGAAGTGCGCAAGCAGCGGCGGCAGTGTGGCTACCACTAGACCCTACCCTACCCACTCGGCCCCCATCACAACCGCCATCGAGACAGGGCTCGCCCGACGGCCACGACTTTTCTCCTTCTCACGACATTGCAACCGCCAGTTTCTTGCTCCCGGCATTCCTTCTTCCTTCTGCAACAGGCGAGCCCCGCAGTGTATAATACGACCTCCTCGCCTCCGTCACCGTGGCGTCGTCGAACCTTCGCCAGCGCAGTAACACTCTGCAACAAGAGTCTACTGTACCGCCGGCCACGCTGGAGGAGCCGAAGGAGTGGCATTCAGAGAGCAGCCGCTCTTCTGATGCCGGAGAGTTTGACGGACACTCGTATTTGCTTCCCAAAACTATGCGATCCGTCCCGCGGTTAACAACGTGGAATCCTTTGCGAATCTTCTCCAAGCACAGCTTTGCATACCAACAAATACCCTCACTTTCTGCCGACAGCATCAATATTGCCGCACTCGACTGGCCACAAGGCGGGATTCCGTGGCGAGATGGAGCACGAAGAAGATGGGGCATTGGGCGGATATCGCTTACGAGATCCGTGTACCTTGCTTTAGCAGCGCTGTTCATGCTCGCGCTGCTGGGAGGCGGGGGCTACCACCAACATAGGAAATGGTCACTGAAAAACGAGAACAACGATGTGCCATTTGAGTGGATGCACTACGCGCGCCTCAATGGCTTCTACAACGGGATACGAACGCTGGTGCCCTATTCTCAATGGCAACCCGAGAACGCCTACAACAAAAGTGCGCCCAATACCTACGTCAGTCCAGAAGAACTGGGCCGCCAGCGACTATCACCCGAACCGCCCATCGACCCCGTCAAGTTCGACCCCTACAAAAATATCCAAGGTATCCAGACCTGCTATGTTGACGAGGAGGAGACAATCGAGGTTCCCGATGTGTACGCGTACCCAGGAGTTCCACAGCACATGGCCGAGCCATTCTACGGCGACTACGATACCCTCGGTCTCAACGATGGAGTGTGTTTCGAGCGATTTGGAAGATACGGCCCTTACGGGTACGGGTACAATGAAACCATGGGCGGCATGGGCCCCGGTGCCAGTGCAGAAAGTGCTGGAAGTGAGAAGGTCTTCGAGCAGATGGGCTACGTGAACTATGACAACGTGGACTGGGGGAGTGCACAAGAGCGTTGCTACGAGAAGAACAAGGCCCGCTTCAAGGACGACCCGATCAGCGGACGAAAGAAGAAGAGTCGGCAAGCGTATGTTCTACGCACATGGACTGGATACGAGTACCAACCTCATCAAATTATCGCTATGCGAGCAATGATCTCTGAACTGAACTTGAAATCAGGTGGAGAGTACGACGTACATTTGCTGGTGCATGTCAAGGATGACAGCATTCCAATTTGGGCGGACGAGCGGGTCTATCAGCAAATCGTGGAACAAAACGTGCCGCAAGAATTTTGGGGCATTGCAACTCTGTGGTCGGAGAAGCAGATGGAGATGTACTACCCTGAGCCCTTCCCGGACAACTTCGCGAACATGGCCGGGAGCAGCATTCACGGCGTGTACAGAAGTGCCCATTTCGCGCTGCAATGGTTCAGCCAGCAACACCCCGAATACGACTTCTTCTGGAACTGGGAGATGGATATTCGATATACCGGCCACTACTATCAATTCAATGAGAAGATCACCGAATGGGCACGGAAGCAGCCTCGCAAGGGAATGTGGGAGCGAAGCTCACGTTTCTACATCCCGAAGTACCATGGAACTTGGGACAATTTCACGAAATTTGTGGAAAATGAGGTCGAGTACGTTGACAAGCCGAAGAACAACCCGACTGACAGTGGTCCCATCCCAGTCTGGGGCCCCGTACGCGATTTTCCGAATGGCGGCATGCTGGATCCACCTGAGGGCGTGACACCTCTGATAAGTTATGAGATGGACAACTACGATTGGGGAACTGACGAGGAGGCCGACATCATTACATTTAACCCAATCTTCGATCCGAGCCAGACGAATTGGGTGTTCAGTTGGGATATTACCGGCTACCGACGAGACCTGCCACCTCCACCACGAAGATGCGCCATTGTGACAGTAGCACGACTATCGAAACGATTGCTGGATATTGCTCACCACGAAACATGGAGATTCCGACACACAATGTTCCCAGAAATGTGGCCGCCATCTGTGGCGTTACATCACGGATTGAAAGCAGTCTACGCCCCGCATCCCGTATATTTCGACCGAGATTGGGATTTGGAGTACATGAACCAAGTATTCAACTACCCCAAGAATCTCTGGGACTCGCCCTTCGGCTGGGGTGAGCACAACATGCTCGGAAGCAGTTTCTACTACAACTCGGGTTTCTCCGGTGCTCTCTGGCGAAGATGGCTAGGGCAGTACGAAAACGGAGAAGGCGGGAAACGACAAGAAGAGGAAGGTACGGGGAGAATGTGTTTGCGAGGTGTACTACATCACCCGATCAAGCACGAGAACTCTCCGCCTGGATCATGACGACACTGATGAAAGTGTTACATTTGCGTTGCGAAGTCCCTTTTTAGTGTGCATATTCTTTGTACCGACTGCATATGGAGCGACCTACAAGTCCTCCGTCCAACATCCTGCGGCGTTTCTGTTTCTGTACAGCATCGCGACCGGCGCACAGCAACTTCGAACTTTTGGGTCTTACTGGCATCCTTTGTGTATGTGTGTTCTCCCATGTACGTATCCTCGCAGGCGTTGCGAATAGAGAGATTGAGAGAAGGAGAAAGAGATGGAGCGAGAAGCATTTCGGAGGCAGGCCTTTCGGATGATCATCACGTCCGAAACTTTTTTTGCTTGCACATGATGTGGATGATCACGCGCGTGTGCGTGGCTGGGCTTTTGGTCAGCTCTACTCTGTTGTTGTCGTTGTTGGGTAGTGGGAACAAAACTCTGGCGCTGATCCGGCCGACGAAGATGAAGAATCGTCGATTATGGAATTTACAGCTTAAAGACATTAATGCCAACAATGGTTCTCAAAAATTGTCTTTTCTGCTGCCAGTGTCTCAGATGTGACTGTCTCTGGTCGAGCTGCTGTTCGCTCACTTCATGTTCGACCAACTTCGCATCCCACACCCATCGGCACCAGGTGAGGATGGACTGAGAAAAGAGTCAGGGCGAGAAGTCAAAGAAATAATTCATTGCAGACACCGTATATTACTCGAAACAGGTCTCCCAGAACGCCGCGCTACGACCCATCAACCACATACCCTCCCATCATATTTACACTCACTATCAAAACATCAAAACCCGAACGAATCCAACAGACTGTTAGCATCAGGTTCTTTGAACTGCGTAGGTTCTCTCTTCTTCGTCTTCTCCTCGTCTGCCTTCTGTTCGGGCTCCGGCGCGGACGCATTCTTCCGCGCCTTGAGCTTCGCCAATAACTCGGCAGCTTTGGCTTCTCGTGCAGCTTGATCGTCCTTTGATGTAGATCTTGTCGGCTCTGGTCTGGTGAAGCTGTCGAGCAGCGAAGGCGGCTCGATGAGTTCGGCGCGGGGAGACTCGGGTTCTGGAATGGTGCGATCGGGCAGTGATGCGTGGAAGCCATTTGTGATACCATTCGTCTCGCCACTTGAGATTGGATCAGGCTGTGCGAATATCCAATTCTTGGTGAGATCTATTCCGAGAAGTGACAGACCCATGCGTCCTAGAATCCTCGCAGATCGCGCAACAGCACTAGGCTCATGCTCACTGGGCGTTTTGCGAAGCTGTTTGTATAGCAAGATCAATGCTGGGTCGTCTTGCTCCCAAGTCTTCACCATGCCGTCCAAAGGCTCAACAAGGCTCTCGGCAGCTCTTCTCTTCTCAAGAAGTACACTATGGCACCAACTGACCAGCCAGCGATTGCCAGCTTGTTTCGCATCTGGAATGACGCGATCCACTAGCAGCTTGTGGAGTACATCAGAGCCGTCACCGCTGTATAGCCTTGCAACCGAGACTGCAAACTGTACATCGTCACATTGACCTGCCAGAACATTGCAAGCATCAGCGGCATCATCTGCAAGCAGGAAGAAGGCTGCGGCATAGTGAAAGCGTCTCTTGCCCATCAACGCATACGCATTCTTCTTCGCGGCAGTTCTAGCATCAGGCTGAGTGAAGTCCTTTTTGAGGAAGTTCGTTGTCGATCTTTGCTCACGATGCCATGTCGCTATCCTCCACAGAGCCAAAAGTGTCTGCTTCTTGTGCAAAGCTAGGTAGTACACTGCTGCATTGACAGGGTCTGGAGGTGATGATGAACGGTATGCTGTCTGAGCCATCTGTTCGAAGACTTGGAGCAATGCTTCGCGGTCGGTCAACCACGACATGATACCTAGACGGCGAGCGATATCCCATGTAATTTTGTTGTCGTGGTGCAAGATCAGAATGTCAAGCAGAGGCTGCTGCGAAGTGCTGTGGTATGCAAAGGTGATCTCGCGCCAGGACATCTCAGGCACAAATGCATCACTGTTGTCAGAGCCTGGATTTTCCTTCACAATGCCATTGGCTTGACCGAAGCTGTCTTCGTGAAGCAGGAGTTGCAATTTCCATGAGAAGAGGTACCACAAAGCGTTTTGGTCCAGTCCTTTGACGTGATCGCGCAGGTAGAGTAGAGTATGAATAACATGTTCGAGACGTCTCTGGTCGCTTCGCGTGATTGCTGGTAAGTGCTTTTCCTCGAGCTGTTCCTTAAGATCATCTGCGACTTCATTATCAATCCAGCTTTTGTGCGTGTCATCTTGCGTGAGGAGCGTGTCGATATCTTCTTCAAGCACCAAATCCAAGTCGTCTCCTGGTCCCCAGAACTTCAGTTTGGAAGCCAGTCTCTTGACCAATGATACCGCCGATCGAGCATGGCCGTGTAATACAAGCCGTTCGATGGTGGTCGGATGCCAGACAGGAAGAGGCCTGCTCAGCTGCGACGCCAAGGACGGCAGTTGCATTGTTTTGTCCTCTTCGTTGGCGTCTAGCAGCTGACGCGTCTCTTCCTGCAGCTCATTGAGAGGAGTATTGACATCAGCTGCGAACAAGGCAGTGCCTGCTGTGACAGCCAGAGTACCGTCTGACCGCCATGCCAGTCCAGTGATATCAAGACCAGTATGAGCCACTGACATGCGTCGAATGTGGTGCCATGACTGCTTGGTATCGTCTCCTTCTCTGTATTTTCCTTGGGCGAAGACATCGACGCTGTTATCATATGCAATCGCTACCATGCTCTGTCTTGGCCCCAGTACGACGCATTGGGCGCTACGCGCGGGCAGATCGAGGACCTGGCAATGCTCAACATACCCGTCGAGAATGTCTACGAGCAGAAGCTTGTTGTCATTAGAGCCGAGAAGTACTGCAACTTCGGTGTTGGCCGCCAGCAAAACGCCATTTGTGATACTTGTTTCAACAACACGTTCCGCATCAGCATCCTGCTGCCCAAGGATGGTGACCCTGCCGTCTTCAGACAGTTTGATTGAGTGTTGCTCGGTCGCCCCTTCATTGCCCTTCTGTGACCCTGCGTTCTCTCCATTTACATCAACACCTTTCCAGTCGGCGATGTCGGTGCCACGCCAAGTACTTGCTAACTCCAATCGTTCAGCACCTGACGCCGAGGTTGAGAAGAAGCTCTCGACCAGGCCTTGCCACCACGAGATCTGACCAGCACCACCGATGCTCTGCATGAGCATGTGTATGTTGTCATCTTGAAACCATGCGAACGGCAAAGCAGGAGTATCCGGTGGTAGCCTCAGAGGTAAGCCCTCGGTGTGAGCAATGTGGAATGGCTGTACAGCAGTGGGAGTTCCCGGTCGTCGTTTGTGTCCAACGCTGTGAAGGCCCCAGGCGGACATTCGTCCTTGACCATCGAGAACAATGATCACATCTAGTTCTTTCGAAACAAGCTCTTTCATAAGCTCTTTGGCATGGCTGATCTTGTTATCCAGCGACAGACCAATGGCGGCATTGAGGGCAGCCGAGAACTGATCTGAAGGCAAAATCACAACACATCGTGGAGGTTTGGTGACGAATTGCTTGCCGCTAGCGCTGATACTTGGCGAGTCCGGTATGGCTGCCACCAAGTCGATAGACGTATGCAGGACTAGCACATCCAGTTCATGTGTACCACCGGTGCGCCATATCCGTAGCACGCCATCAGCGGCTACAGTGAACAGGACTTCGTGCTCCTCATCGTGCCGCCTACTGATTGCACTGCCTCTCCGAATGTCAGAGTGCTCGTCAAGTGGGCGCCACTCCAAATGGGTCACCACAGCGGGATGTGGCAGGTAGGTGTGGTCGAACAAGCCTTCCTCGAACGACAGACGTCTCCATATTTTGACAAGGCGATCATAACGGGCTCGAGTTGCAATCAAAGTGGAGCTCGGGCTGCACGCTGCCTGCTGCACAGGCCTCGCAACAGGCTTCGACCACAATGGTCTACGCTCTTCCACTGTTACGTCGTCTACTGCGGAAGTCCTTGGCGAGCTGGTTCGCGACGTAGGCAAGGTGGAGAACAGAGTGATAGACGTGTTCCCCGCAAGCAACGCTTCGCCCTCATTGCTCCAGCATATCGACCATGTTTCCTCCTCTCCACTCTTATGGCGCAGCAGCAATGCCTTTTCCCACCATAGCCTTGTCCAGCCCTCAGCCACGGGCTCCAGTATCCATGCCTGCTTCTTTCCAGCCACGAGCAGCTTGCCAGATTTCGCGTCTGCTGCGACTGCAACTAGCTCATGAGGGAATGTGAGTGCCTGAACGAGCGTGCTGGGTCCGGACAAGATGTTGAGTTGCTGGCCGGAGATATAAGCAATGTAGCGCTTGAAGCGATACACAAATATCGTCGTGGCCTGCAGCGATTCTGTGGGCGTGCCGGGCAGAATCTCCGCGAAAGCAGTAGGCGCGGTGCCAGGAGAGGTGGATGGCATGGTAGCGGATACTATCGTGGTCGCTCGCAGATCATTGTCGTGATGTTGGGTAAAACGAATGACGGAGTGGGCAGAGTACGCTTCTGATGTACTTGCGAGGTGCGTGTGACCGGCGTTAGCTCTGATAGCTCGGTCAAGTCCAGGTCTACACAACTGACGTGCATGTGCAGCATCCATCATGTAACTCTATCTGAACAGACCCCTGCCAACTGCGCTCGGAAAGCTTGGCAGTCGGGCTGGCATAAACATGAGTGAGATTACACGAAGTCAGGGCAAGGTGCTCATTTTATTCCCTCGCAAAGCGTATACTATGTGTTATAGGTACTTGAGCATATTCAATAATTGCCATGGGTTGGCACTAATGATACACATACTATCTAATGACCCGGCAAGCCTCAAGATCAGATGAACAACCTGCTGCCACGATACTTAGTGTTCTGCACATACACACTGCCCTTCATGACTTCAGCGTCGGTTCTCTTTGGAAAGTCATCAAGGCTAACAGCATATGTAGCAACCGAGTGCGCGATGAGCTTTGTGTTAACAACCCATGCAGTCACATTCACGTTACCGACATCGTCACAGAGCTGGTGGTAGCATGGATCATACCAATCTCCAGCTTTGCCGCCGAAGATCTTCGCCTCTTCTTTCGTCTTGATACCTTCAGCGCCAGTTGCAATTCCTCCGGCTGGGATGCCTGCTCGGATAAAGCCATCGTAGTCCGAGCGTCCGTCGAATGGAATGAATGTGTAATTCAGTCCATGCTTCTTGTACCAGTCGACATAGAGGTCTCTGAGCTGTTCACTTCCGACCGGACTCTCGTCATTAGTAGCGTTGTAGATCTGGTACGCGAAGTTTGGGCTACCCATCATGTCATAGTCCATGAACAGGCGGACTTTGAGGTTCTCCTCCTCGGGCAAGGTGGACGAATAAAAGTTCGAGCCGACCAGTCCTTCCTCCTCTGCTGCCCACCAGGCAAAGCGAACGCAATTGTTGACAGTGTAATTTGTCAACTCTCTGGCCACTTCTAGCAGAGAAATTGTCCCGCTTCCATCGTCATTGATACCGGGTCCTTCAGGGACAGAGTCAGAGTGAGCGCCAAGCATCACACAGTTGTCTGGATCACCATCCCTGGTCTGAGCAACAATGTTCTGAGTGCGGATAGTGCTGACGACGGCATCGATGTACGCAATCGCATCTACTTCTTTGCCAGACTTCAGCTTATCCAGCGTTGGGGTAGCCTCCTCGAGGGAAATGCCAAAGGTTGCAACGTGTTGCGGATCTGGAGTGCCCATGGTCCCATGCAGAGTGCCATTTTCATTATTGTAGATGACTGCTGCCAGAGCGCCAGCCTTGCCAGCATTTAGCGACTTGTCACCAAAGGCGCATTGTCCACGCTTGATAAATGCAATGTTGTTCTTGACAGACGCCGGATAGTCCGATGCGGAGCAACCACTATTCTCCACCAGAACCAGAAGCCCATGTACAGGTTCGTTATCCTTAGTCGGAGGTGTCAAGCTCATGGCCGAAGCATTGTTAATGACTTCATCTCCCAGAACCAGTCGTGATTCAAACACATTGCCAGAGTAAGCGGGGAAGTTCTGCTCGGTGAGGTTGTAGTAATCGCCCAGCTTTGCGATTGTCGCCCAGATATATTCGAGAGTGGCTTGGTGACCAGCACTGCCGATGACGCGTGTGGGGTGATTATATTCATGCCATGATAGCTCAGCGATTTTGTATAGATCCTGTGCTCTGGCCAGCAGGTTATCGCCACTGATAGCATCCTGTAGCTTCTCGGTCTCGACCAGTGGTAGTTTCTTGCCGCTCGATGAGAGCAGAGGCTGCTGCTCGTATGCTATAGCACTGCCCAGCAGCGCTGCAGCGATGACATTTCTCAGTGCAGCCATGTCGTTGGATAGCAAAGTGAGTCAAGAGGACGATGTTGTGATAGAAGGTTGATGGGGTGATAGTCGGCTAAACTTCGGCACTTGGCAGCTACTCTATCATGAGATCCATCCAGATGATACTTTCCTTGATGACAACCTGTCTCACTCTTTCAGGAATGCACAACATCATCGGACTGAGCGATAGTGCAGCCGTACACCCACGAAGTCTCCGATCAGTGGCCCGGGTTTGCTTTCCTGCCCCCATTGGCCGATGAATTCGTGTTTCCAAATGGCCGGGACCGCTGTTCCCAGGCATCCGCCATGGCCTCTCAGGGAAGGGCACCACAATCACGCTTCCTTCACGATCGCTCACGATCATTGTAGTCAGGAATGCCTATACGCCAGTTATCAGTATTGCCAATGACGAGGGACTCTGCGATGCGACCGTGCCTCTCAGCTGGAGGATAGGCCGGTCATACATTTGCATGCCCTCGTCAGCGAAGCTGATTCACTTGACACAAGGTTCACAAATCGCGGTGCTTATAGCATACCGGTAAGATATCCTCACACGTACGGAGGACAACATTCAGCCAGGCCTCCATGGCTGCTGTTGCACATGTCGACAACGTGGCGGAATCCGAGAAAGCTCCAATTTCGACATTCAAGGCACGCGTCATGATTTTCAATATCGATCATAAGCCTTTCATCAATCTTCTTTTGCCAGTGCAGATGCCGTACAAGCTCACCTCGATGCTGGTGGACTGATACCTTTAACGCTGGGGCCCACGAAATACACTTCACTCGTGGCGCTCCTCTTTCCCTCCGATTCGCCCATGAACGAGATTCCGCTCATATGCCACATCGGCACTTCCGTTCGAGCTATGTCACATTCTGCTCCAGCTGATGCATAATTCTCAGCCTGGGAGGCCTGACTGATCATCATCTAGATGTTAAGTGCGAGGGCACGAGTAAAGTGGCATGCGATCCAATGTGATCAATTCAAAGTCGAGTATCAGTCACGATGATAGTCCCGACTGCGCGGAAAAAGGCCAAAAAGCCAAAGACAAGGTAACTCAAGAATTCACACAACGATTACGATCGGGAGCAAGAGAGCTGATTGGTTTTTGATGGATGTGTAGAACCGGATGCAGGACATGCAGGTACGTGACCACATGGATGTGTCAAAGTGACGATCTTGTCAGTGGCTGAGGTGCCCTTCAGACAACGACGTATCAAGTGCGATGAGGCGCGACCCTGTTGTAGGAAGTGCTCCTCTACTGGCAGGACTTGTCTTGGGTACGAGATCTCTCTCGCTCTTGTGCAAGCTGAAGATCACGCCGCCTCGCGGCCACTACTTCCAGATACAGCAAATGTCACTAAACAGCCTTGCCTACTCATTCCCGGGACGGCTGGGCTCAACGATTTCCCGCTGAGATTTACTTCTCAAGAGCAAGATGCTTTCAACTTTTTCCGGAGACAGACCGCCTTTCAAGTGCCCGGATGTTCCTTATCGACAGCATGGGAAGCGATGGTGATGCAGCTCAGTCATTCTGAGCCGGCGATGGCTTATGCTGTGGTTGCCGTGGGTGCGATCCACAGAGCACGCCGCGTAGTGCCAGCAACCAGTTTCCGGCCCGAGATGGACACGGTGCGACATCGGTTTGCGATGAATCAGTATACTCGTGCTGTGTCGGCCATACAGCGATTCATCGACGACTCCCGAAACCATGAGACGA
The DNA here is from genome assembly GCF_033473495.1 of Cercospora beticola. Lineage (NCBI taxonomy): Eukaryota > Fungi > Ascomycota > Dothideomycetes > Mycosphaerellales > Mycosphaerellaceae > Cercospora > Cercospora beticola. The sequence continues at coordinate 4,399,694 of NC_088939.1, read as the reverse complement.
CTGAAGTGGTCGAGATGGTTCTGCTGGCTTGTCTCCTATTCATCACGTTTGAGACTTTGCAGTGTGAGCACGAGATGGCGAAGCGGCATCTACGACTGGGCTGTGGCATTCTTTCTGAACATCTCGGACGATCAGAGCAACGTCCGGCAAATCGTGTGGTACGACTAGAGGCAGAGCCCCGCAGACCCATGGACTTCCTGTCCCAGATATTCGTCAGACTTGACTGGGAAACGACCTGGCTGGGCGACGAGCATCCGTACATGCAAGCGATTTGTCGTGACGGAAATCCCGGGAGGGAAGCAAGTATACCACGAGCATTTCGCAGCTTACAGGAAGCCCGAATGCATCTAGATGCATTGTTAAATAGAACGTCGAGCGTGCAGGGTGCTTTGCTGAAGCTTGCGGCGGAGAAGTTTGCAAAGGAAGTGAGACGCGAGTCGCAAGACGAATTCCAGTCATGGTGCTTGCTGCACTCATATCAACGCATAGTTCGTCTTGACGAGGATGAGGCAGTCAGCCGGCAATTGCGAGAAGTCCGAGATGCGACGGCAGCATGGTCTTCTGCTCTTGCAAGCCTGGCGGCCACCCACAGCGCGAACACTGATCAGATCAGACTCTTGCTCGAGATCCGGTTCTGGGCGTTTTGGTACATGGTGTCCACTCTACAGGACAGAGACGAATGCTCAAGTGATCGATTCAGTAAATCATTCCCGCATATCTTGGACCTAGCTGAGAAGTATATCAACTCTCTGCCACGCATCGAAGTAGTCGTTCACGGCGAACGGGAAAACGAAGAGGGAATACGCAGTTTCGCCATGGGCCAAGGTATTTTGCTGCCTCTGTACCTCGTGGCATTGAAATGCAGAGATCAAGTAGTCAGGAGAAGAGCGCTGCAGCTCCTGCGTCGAGTCCGAGTTCAAGAAGGCATGCTGGACAGCGATATGCTGGCCATCTGTGCAGCATACGCTATCGTACTCGAGGAGCGATCGGCCAGAGAATGTGGCGGTCATGAGGACGATCACGTCTTGAAATATGAAGACGTACCCGAGAGTGCACGCTTCATTGACGTGACCTTGGCTCCTTTGGCTAACGATTCCCGTGGATGTCGGTTGGTCTGCTCGAAGCTCGGAGGCAGTGTCGCGCTCCCATTCGTCCTCGAAGAACATGAGTTGCGCGCCGGAGCGATCGCCACGCTCTCATGAGAAGACGGGAAGATTTGCCATCTGCCGATTGAGTGGGAACATCGCCTGCGACTCTGAAGATTTGTTCTAAGGTGGTTGTATTACGGGAAACGGCGGAAGACATGGGTTTTGCTCATCCCAACCGGACCCATATTCGGAATGGCGAGGTGAAGAGGATTATGGCCAGCTCCGCTCAAATCCTGCCCTTCTTTGCCAGTCTTCTCTTTTTCGTGTCAAAGCTTGCGCCAATGCCATCGCCACGTGGTCCATCCTCCACAGCTCTTCGCTTCCTACTCTTGTCCAGTGCACTATCCTTGCCCTTTCGCTTCGTCAGGTCTCCAATACGATCCAAGCTGGCACCTATGTTGCTCCATTCTTCTCCGCCGAAGCCTCCGTCCCTTGCTCTACCTAGGCCCTTCTTCGCGCGCTCTTTCTTGCTCATAGCCGGCAGACGTGTCAAGTGTGTCTCCTCATAATCTCTTCTCTCGGCCTCTTCTTTCATCTGTCTTGCATTCTTGCTCGTTCTGCCGCCAGCTGCCAAATTCGAGCCGATGCTAGGCTGCGCGAGTGGCGCCGCAGACAACTCTGTCGAGACATACTCGTCGAGAGTTGCAGACCGTCCGGGACCTCGCTCCTTCTTTTCCCGCCGCTCGGTTGTGGGCATGGCCGTGGCCGAGATTCGTGGCGGGCGGTAGACACCATCTGAAGCACTCTTTTCCCGAGCTGCAGAGACAGCATCCGTTGATTGCGGGCCTTTGTCTCCGAACAATTTCGATGAGTCGGGACGAATAAATGCATCTGCGTCGCCGGCAAGGCCCCCATCACCGTCCGAGTCTGAGTCTGAACCAGATTCCCCGCTCACACTTCCACCCTCTTTCTCCCTCGCATGCCCATTTGCCTTGACCGCCTGTTGCAGCTTTTGAGTGATATTTCGTTCCTCCTCATCAGCCACCTTCACCACTCGATCGACTTCATACTTGAGCTTCTTCTCCAGCGGGCCCACGCCTCGTTCGAGGTACACTCTCTGCTCGATCAATTTCTTAGTGATCTCATCACTTAAGCTCTGCGCCTTGTGCACATCACTACCGGCTTTTACGCTGCGGATGACGTTCAGATTCCTCAGTGCGAGCGCTTGCAAATATGCGAGGAAGATCTCGTTCTTCGTATCGAACAGTGTGATCCCGTCTTCCGGTGGTAGAATCGCATCCGCTGCAGGAAGCCCGTTCAGTGCTGCATTTGAAGCTGCTTCGAACTCGGACAGCACCTCAGGTAGCGCTGTCGGTGTCGTTGCGGCCATGGTGTTGGTGAACAGAGACGTCTTCTGCAATGGGAAAGTTTCGATCTCAAAAAGTTGCTCGGCTGACTTGCCCTGGAAACCGCATGCCAAGCAGATGCTACCCGTCGGTAGATCTTTTAGCCTCTGGCTCCGGCTCTACCACTTGCCCCCACAGCTGCACAGCGTGAGTGAGCGTGATCCTCCAATGGCTGTTCGTCCGTCCGAGATATATCGCGAAGCTCAAGACTGCGGACGATAGCTTCAATGTCAACTCAACTTCTTGCTCGAAACGCCCTCCGAAGCCTTTCGACAGCGCCCGGCTCCCGATTCCTCCCTCGTCACTTCTCGAACTCATCTGCAGTCATGGGAAAGCAAGAATGGATGGTATCGCCATCTTGAACACCTTCCTGAATCTTGTCCGACATAGACTGACGTTGCCTCACTACCAGTGTATTCTCCCGGACAAAGCAGGTGCTCTCGAAGCACGCATGAAGGTCCGACCGTGAGTCTCGCTTTCACGTTATGCCGAGCATTCTGTCAATCCTTAACATGTGCTGCAAAGTCAACATCTGGAAGCAATCAAGCCTCATGAACAAGCTGGTCTTTTTGTTCTAGGCGGGGCAAGTCTCGACGAGCCACTGAAAGAGGGTCAAGGCCCGAAAATCAATGGAAGCATCCTGATGGCTGTTGCGGACTCCAAAGAAGAAGTCATGGAGCTCATCAAGAAGGACATTTACTACACGAGCGGCGTGTGGGATCTCGAGAAGGTGAGTGGAGAACCCACGAGCTCGTCGTGACATTGCGAAGAGAGAAAGATCAGCGTGGCTTCTGACAGCTAATTCGCATTAGATACAAGTGTTCCCCTTCGTAAGTGCGTTCCGACATGCCAAGTAGCAGAAACTCCCTCAGACCTGGATTTGAAGGCTCTCAAGCCATTTCTTTCTCTTTCGCTTCGTCATTTCGGGGCGAGCCTGCGTCCTGCTGCTTCTTGGTCTTTCGGTCGGTCATATGCTCCAGACCCGTCCTGGTTCTCGTATGCTCATGATCCATTTTCTTGTGCTTGATGAAGAACCCAGCTACCAAACCTGCCACAGTAAAAGCCAAGAATGTGATCCACATATTCCGTAACCCCCATGCGAAAGCCTGTTGCACCGCTACGCGATCGGCCGCGTTGTCAATATCGGGAATCATCTCAACATTTGCCGAGGCATTGTCGCCAGCATAATCCGCCGCTGTAGACTCTGGTACACCTTGAGCTGTAAGCCAAGACGCACGATTGTTCATGCTGTTGGAGAACACCACTCCGCCGATGATGACGGATATCGAGGTGGAAAGGTTCCGGATGAGACCAAGTGTCGCAGTAGCTGTTGCAGTATCAGATTGTTGCACGTTGTTCTGCACAGCAATCAAAGGCGGTTCGAAGAGGAGACCAGATCCGACACCTGCGATAAGTTGGAAGATTATGATCTCTGCGATCCCCGAAGACACTCCCAGGTGGACGAAAAGACCCAGGCCCAAGGTCAACATCAGCTTTCCGACCCATATGATTTCGCGATATCGCCCAGTCTTGTGAATCAGAATGCCGACAATTATCCCGACCACGCCTTCACTCAACGTCACCGGAAGTACAAGAACACCGGACATTGTAGGCGAAGCTTGCCGAACACTCTGGAAGTAGAGCGGCAGGTAGTATTCCACCGAGATGTAACTCATTCCGTGAGTGAAGGCGACCAGGTAGGCAGAGTTGTTCGATCGGTCGTGGAAGAGGGGCAGTGGCATAAGTGGGTATCTTGCCAGCTTCCATTCGATGGCAATGAAAACACCGATCATCAAGCCGCCAAAGACAAGGAGGCAGATCACTTCCGGGCTGTCCCACGCGTACGTTACGCCGCCAAAGTTCAACCCGAGAAGCAAAAGAACGATGGCACCAAGCAATGCGAAGATGCCGTACCAGTCGACCGCTGCAATCCCAGTCCAGAAAGGCGTCCTAGGATTGTGGACATCGAGGAAAATGACAAGCAGCGCGAGAGCGATAGCTACTATGGGCAGATTGATCCAAAAGTTCCTGCACATTGGTCAGTCATATCAGTCAGCACTGTTAGCCACGCTCTTCTCACCATCGCCAGCCAATGTTTTCGGTTATCGCTCCTCCGATCATAGGTCCTGCTCCACCAGCGACAGCCCACACAGCTTCCAGCGTGCCCAATATCAGAGCCCTTCCGTCCCTGAGGCCGAACAGGTCGCTTACGGTGATATTGACTAGTGAGACCATTCCCCCGGCGCCAGCGCCTTGAATCGCCCTCGCTGCTATGAGCATGTTCATTGTATTGCTCAGGGCGCCGATGATGCTAGCGATCGCAAAGAACAATAACGACAAAGAAATGACGAGTTTTCTTCCGAAGATGTCGGACATCTTGGCCCAGATAGGACCAGTTGCAGCGTCTGCAATGAGGAACGCACCGCCGATCCATGAGTAACCTGCAGCCGAGTTGAGTTCGGCCGCGATCGTGGGAATGGAGGTCGCAAGACTGGTGATGTCCAATGCCGCGAGAAACAGAGTCAGGTAGAGGGCAGTCATCGCCGGATAAAGCCTCCACTTGGAGCGATGTTCAGGTTCATCGTTCGCAGCTTGTGTTGTACGTTCACCTTTGCTCGAGGACTCGGTGTTCTGCGAATATGGCAGAGGCGCTGGCAGGGCGCTGGCCCCGTCCACGACGTTCATCCCATGCTTGTCCATGGTCAATGACTTGTTTCAGTCTCTCCGAAAGAGTCGAGACTGCATGTATATAGTTATGAAGTTAACCTAAACGAAAGATTTCAGCCTTAGCATATTGCATGCATGAGGTCGTCGTAAGCCGAGCATTGGCTTCTTGGGCTTCATGAGCATTCCGCGGAGCGACACAACGCATTCGGCGATAAGAGAAAGAGCATACAGAGGTACTCGCGACTACCAAGAGACCTTTCGGCTGCGGTATGCCGGTGCTGCATGCTCTCTGACACGTTTTGCAGAGAAGTTGCGATAATACCAGCGCATAGGACCAGGAAATGAACATCTTGCCACATCGACGTGTACTTTGTTGCTTGTGTATGTCGAGACGGGACTGTCTCACGGCGAGAAGCGACATGATGAGATGTGAATCAGATGTAGACGCCCCGTAGTCACAACATGGGACGAGCGCATGGCACGACAAGGTCATGGAGAAAAGGTCACAAGTCAAGAAGAAGAGGGAAGTAGTCTCATATCCTCAGACCACCGTGCCAAGCCTGAAAGTGGGCCTGGATTTGCAGTCGGCAGTGCCCACAAGCACGTCCATGACTTCTTTTCGCGCCTGCACGCGCAATTACGCGAGCTGCTATGCTTCTAAGCATATCCTGAAGTTCGCCACGATGTTCTTAGTGGGGGACATGGCCGCCGTCCATGACCGCTGGAGCAGCATTGTATAAATCAGCGGACAGCAAGACCATTCATGACAAGACACAGCAGGAGCGATCTATTTTTGAGTCTATGAGGCCAGCACGCCATAAGCCAACTTTCAAACGCGCACTCGAGTTGCTTGTCATGCCACATTACTATCGTGGATCACAATCACCTGTTGCCTGTTTTACAATTTCTGCTCTTTCTTCTTCGGTGGTGCCATGTCGAGCCAGGAGAAGTCCTGCGTCAGTCAGCTGGTCCTTGACACACAAAGAGCATATGAAATGAGCACTCACCATTAGCAGATCAGCCTGCGGATCAATCAAGACATTCACCACCACCGGCACCTTGGCCTTGAAGCCGATCTCAGTAGCCTTTTTCAACTCCTCAGGCGTTCGAGCAACGATGCCGATACCACCAGCCATTTCTGCGATTTTCTGGTAGTTGATCTGGTACCCGAGTGACCAAGCGGTCAAAGCAGCACCCTTCTGTTGCGTGGTTCCAGCAACAGTATTCTTGCGGCGGCGTTCCCACTCTTCAGATGTGTTAGCATCACCTCGGTACAGTCCGCTGTTGTTCATCACGAAAATCAAAATGTCCATCTGGAACCGGGCCATCGTTTCCACCTCCATGCCAGAAAATCCGAAGGCGCTGTCTCCCTCGATCGCCACGACTTTCTTGCGCCCTGAAGCACCAGCTGTGCCCTCTGGGTTTGGCAGATTGTATGCTGCCCACGCCGCAATTGCGTAGCCGAGACCGACACCCATGGTGGCATATGTTCCCGCATCCAGCTTCAGACGAGGATGTTCCATCGTGAAAATTGATCGGGAGATATCCATAGCGTTTGCGCCTTCCGAGACATACACGATATCTCCATCTCTGGGATTCGACAAACTGTTGAGCGTGCTCTTGATGACTCCGAAAGAATGCTCGAAGGAAATGGGTAGCTTCGAAGATTCGGCCTTCTTCGCGGCCTTGCCCTCGTTCCTGGTCTTTGCAGCTTTCAGGCTCTTCATGAACGCAGACGATTGTCCTTGCCACCTCCAATCTCCGAGGTGCTCGACGATGCGTTCAACGACTAACCCGACATCACCAACAAGACCTAGCTCGGGAGTGCCGCCATTCTTGCCCAATTCATCGGCCGTGATATCGACCTGAATGATCTTCACCTTCGGATTCCACTTTGGAGCCTCTCCAAATGATAGGATCCAGTTCAGTTTGGCGCCAAGCAGAAGCACAACATCAGCCTCCTTGAGAGCAGTCGAGCGTGCTGCAGAGTAATTGCTTGGATGTGAATCCGCGATCACACCCTTGCCCATGGGCGTAGGAACGAAAGGAATGCCGGTCTTTTGCACCAAGGCGTTGATATGCTTCTCAGCACGAGCGTATGCTGAGCCTTTCCCGATCACGACCAAAGGTGCTTTGGCGGTCTTGAGAGCTTGCACAGCTTCTCTGATCTTGTTCTCCGGCGCGACTGATAGTGGAGCCTCTTTGAACTTGACGAGCTGGTTTCGGGGAACTTCGAATGTTCCTAGAATCAAATTCGCAGGCAAGTCAACGAATGCAGGCCCGGGTCGTCCAAAGTATGCAGCACGGTATGCATCTCGAATGAATTTGGGAATCAATTCTGGACTTGGAGGTCGTACTGCTGCCTTGGCATGAGGCGTCAACATGGAAATGGCGTCAACTTCTTGGAAAGCTCCCCTGCCAGCATTGTGTGTCTCGCTGGAACCAGCCAGCACCAGCAATGGCCAAGAATTCGCCGCAGCATGCGGTATCTACACTGTTGTCAATATATCTAATCTTGACTGCACTAGTTTTGGAACGTACGCCCGCCATCGCATGAATAATACCAGGACCACCCACACATATGCACACTCCTGGCCTGCCAGTCAAGTATCCATATGCCGTTGCAGCGTATACCGCAGCTTGTTCATTTCGAAAGCTGATAAATCTCATGCCCAAATACAGCCCCTCCTGTCCGATATCCGTCACTGGCAATCCAGGAAGACCAAATATTACCCTGACACCCAGGTCATGAAGAGCCTGGGCGATGATTTTGGCGCCGTAAGACATGTTTGCGGTGTTGAGAGTATATCACGAAACAGCGAAAGGCATTGACTGTTGTAGGCCGACCATGCCTCGACGTTCGTTGATGATCGTTAAACATTTCTAGATTTAACCATAGGCGATCGGGCTCTGCGGGGACGTGCATATCAGCCCCGAGGTCAACGTGCGTCGAGGGCTTGAAGCATGGTTCGAGCTAGCGAGTAGAATGGTCGCTGCCAAGATGTTTCGCCTCACCTGCCTTCGCTCTTTCCGGAGGAACGGAGCGATGCTTCACGATCTCCTGGGTGTCAGTAATACAGTCTGCATCGTATTGTGCTCTGGAAAATTCCGTTCGAATGGGTAGAATGATTATGATTTCTGAGGCCACACTTGTCTGTCGCAGCTTCTGCTTCGGTTTGAATGTCTATCAGGATATATAGCTGTCTATGACTTGACCAAGTCATCGACCATCTTTCGCAGATGTGGTTTACTGATCTTGCCGCTGGTGGTCTTGGGCCATTCATCTGGCGCTTTCCCATCTCCAAGGAAGAAGAAATATCTCGGTGCCTTGAACCGTGCCAGCTTCTGTCTCACGAAAGCCCTCAAATCATCATTGCTTGGTCGCTTCGCTGAGAAACCATCTCTTAACTCAATGAATGCGCCCAACTCTTCTCCATATTTATCATCTGCTACTCCCACAATCGAAGCTTGTGCAATTGATTCATGTTCGATCAATCTGTCTTCGATTTCCATAGGCGAGATGTTCTCTCCTCCGCGAATGATGAGATCTTTTATTCGGCCCGATATGATGAAGTAGCCTTCTGGATCGAGATAGCCTTCGTCGCCAGTGTGCATCCACTTTCTGAGAACAGTACTGGCTGGATGTCAGCGGTGCAACGGAGAAGCCTCCCACTTGGTACTCACCCGTCACCCAACCCTCCAACTCCACCAGGTTCGAGATCTTCTGGGTGATATCTTAGGGACTCGTCGGTCTTCTTCTTGTTGTTCAGATATTCGGACATCTGGCCATATCCACTAGCTACGATCTCGCCCTTCTCACCCCAAGGCAGCACAATCCCAGTCTCCGGCTTGACAATCTTTGCAATAAAGTGTGGGAACAGTCTACCTGCTGTCTGTATGCGTTTCTCATATGGGTCTGTCTCATGCATCATACTAATGAAGCTTGATAGTTCTGTCATTCCATAGCAGGTGTAGATTCTGGGGACCGGAAATTTGGTTGCTATCCGGCGCAGAAGCTCTGGCGGCATGGCAGCTCCGGCAATAATGCCAAATTTGATAGTTGATCGATCTATCGAGTCAAACTCCTTCTGCTCCATCTCGGTGACAAACATGGTGGGTACGCCATAGATTGCTGTGCATTTGTACTTCTCGACGGATCGTAGTGTTGCCGATGAATTGAAGATTTCGTGGGGAAGGACAAGAGCGGATCCTCCAACGGTGCTAGAGCTGATACCAACAATCATGCCGAAGGAATGGAAGAGCGGAACAGGTAGGCAAACGCGATCTTCGTCTGTCATCCGTGTCTGCTGCCATATATAGCGACCGCAGTTCATGATGTTGTAATGTGAGAGAGCCACGCTTTTAGGGAGACCAGTTGATCCTGATGTGAACTGAACGTTAACCATGTCGTGTGGTGAGATGTCGGCATCTGGCAGTTGTTGCACATCTGCGTCGTATTGCTCAATGTATTCCTCGTATTTGGCAGACCTCGCAAGGGAGCCAGCCAATCTGTACTTCTGCGCCAGATCGTCCATTATGATGAATTTTTGGATGGCAGGTATCTCTTCTGCAATTTTGGGTAGGATCTTCGTGTTGTCGTAGAATGTGAAGCCAGGAGATGCTACCAACATCTTGGGTCGGACATCCTTGAGCAGTGCCATCATCTCAGATTCTGCATACGCATAGTTGAGAAGTACGAGTGCGGCTCCGAGCCTGGTGCAGGCGAAGAATGTCTCGAAATATTCCACTCTGCTGCCCAGAGAGATGGCCACCAAGTCGCCATTCTTTACACCATCCGCTGCCATGGCTCTTGCCAGTTTTATGCTTCGCTCGCGGAGCTGTGCCCACGATAAGGTCAAGCCATCTTGTGGGTGTGAAATGACTGCCGGTTTGTCGCCTCTGACTTCAGCATTGTGATCAAGGAGCTGAGCGAAGGTCAGTGTTAGAGGCACTGGTGCCGAAGGTCCATACACAATTGAAGGTGGTCTTCCATCCTGTGTAGCTTGTGCGGCGTTTTTTGACTGCTCGCTTGCTGCCATTTCGAAGACTGCAGGTTACGTTTGAAGAACAGCAGTATTTCTGGACTTTTGGTAACCAACGATATTCTGGAGACCAACACGACCTGGCACGACGGTGATGTTCCAGGTACATGTGATAGCTTCAATAGTCTGCTGGTCGAGATCTGCTTGCCGACGAAGTCAAGGAGATTGCGCTACGACATGCCTACTATTGACGATTGTGGTGCTTGCGATCTGTGCCTCGACCTTTCCTCATACCGCAGAGATAGCCGACGACACGTCAATGGCTGGAGATCTGGGTTCTGGGATCACCCGCGAGTGAAGTGTTCCCGATCTCGACCCCGCACGCCCGCCGCGCGCACGAAGCTTGTTCCATCTCGCGGCCGCGACGTCAAAGTGCTGTTGTGCTCGCGTGAAATCATAGGCACTTGATACAAGGACTTTCACACGACTTTTGTTTGCAATGTCAATGCAATCATGGGGAATCCGAAAGTTCACATAGCCGGAGCGACCGTAGCAGAAAGTCAGGATGGAGATCTAAGCGATGCAGTGGTTGCAGCTGCAACGAGAGCAATGCTGGATGCCGGCATCACGTATACCGATGTAAATCAGAGCATCGTGTCGTTTGAGGATGAGCTTTCGATATCTCCAAGATCTCTCGACACGTTTGGATTGGAGGGAGCACCAGTATTAGAGGTGAATAACGGCTCCGCTCTGTTCGCAGCAACGCAATCCGTGAGGTCTGGACAGTCCGACTGTACTCTGGTTCTTGGTCTCGATACTGTGAGTTTTTCACAAGATACGTCCGTGAAAGAAACTAAGCCTTGTCAGAACACATCCAAGAGTGCGGCCTCAGCCCAGGTAAGCCGCGAAGAGGGCAGCCGAGCACGACAGGATGGCTTACGATCGAACAGACACTCGTAGTGGGAGTTGTCCTCGTCTCGGAGCTCTTCCTGACATCCCATGCGTACCTCAAAGACTCCTCCATTCGCATCTGTGGCTCTGCATTGGCAAGTCCAATCCACTTGCGATCACTGGGTTCGTCGGATCCCTCTCGAACGGCGAGAACAGCTGTCGGCAGCGCACTACGACAGGCGCAGTTGAAACCTACAGATATCCAGCTGCTGCACCTACCGCATGACTTGCGTGAGACGAATCCTCGAGCACTTTCCGGCTTCGATGCTGCCACATCAGAGCTGTCCCGATCGCTGAGGTCTGAAGGTAGCACAACGGGCCTGGCGGCGCTCGTCACGCTCGGTGAGTCTTATCTTGCCCGTACCAGCATTCGCCTCCACTGATGATTGCTAGTTTGGCAGTTCCGCGGCTGGGCGGGCGATCTTCCGGTAGATGCACAGAACTGCTTGCTGTACACGTCGGGACGCAAAGGAGTAACAAGCGTGCTGATAATACGTCGATCCGACGGGCGCGCTGCAGTGAAGTGGGAGGAGGTGGAACACGTGCGAGACGGAAGAGAGCGACTTGGATACAATCCGGCTGCACAGACGAAGAAGATTTGCGTCGAGGACGTTGAGGCCGTGCGAGGGCGGGTCGAATTCGTGCCCGAGGCACAGAAGCAACTCCAGCTGCCGGCGAAGGGTGGTGATCGCGCAGCGTTGGCGCGTTTGTGATGGATACAGATAGAGAATGCGGTGGTTGCGCAGTTGCACCACCAACGAAGTTCTGCCGTCGATGCCAAGACATCGCGAAACCAACCTCACCTCTCTCTGGCCTTCAAGGCTCTGGCATTGACACTACCATCTAGTGTGTTTCTGCTCTTAGAGTCCGCTAATTTGGCCACAACACACGTTCATTATTCCGCCATCATCTGGTCGGTGTCAGAAATGAGGCATTCGATTTGCGCCTGCCAGTCTGCCGATGTGTGACGCCATCTCTGATCTGCAAAAGAAAAATCTCCAGAGCTACATGTACAGCGCAAAGGTGTACCAGGAACTCTCCCCGCGTTCCTGTATCCTGCCGATCGCAGGACATGCACCCCGCAGTCCTCGAGTCGAAGTCTGGCCTAATCGAGAGCCAGACACGCAAAACAAGAAGCAAGCTGGATGTCCTCTACCACATTTCACTCGCCAGAACAGCTGTGGAGATTGCAACCAGCTCCCTCCTGCCCTGCTCCGGACATATGGATCCTCGTCACGGCACATGCTGAGTACCTGGCTTTGGAAATAAGAAATCAGTGGCCTCTCGCGGTGAAATTGCCACATTCGTCGGGTGAGAGGCAGCTGTGACCCGCCAATATGCTCATTGCTCGTCTCTTGCAAGCGAGTCTGTAGCTGCAGTCTGGACTGTCAGGAATCGAGTCCAAGCGTGGCTGGACTGGCCGCTTAAGCGCATTGGTTTTGACTGTGGTATAGCGAAATGAAGCCCTAGTTGACCATTTCTGGAAATTCGGAACGGCAACCGAAGACCCTCGCTCCGCGTTCCCGCCCCCATGGGCACGATTGCTAGGGCTCCTGCATGAGAGCTATGCACACCCCCGCTTGCAGCTTGGAGGCTCTAGACCTGGTACGTACAATGCGTTTCTGCATATATGAATGTAGGTGGAATGGTCGCGGGGTCATATTCACAGAAGCGAAGGAATTATTTTCCATTCTATGCCATTGAACTATTCTGAATCAATTTATTGGCTACCAAGATGTCAGAGACATACGACTACATCATCTGTGGAGGTGGAACTTGCGGGCCTGTTGTGGCTGGAAGATTGTCCGAGCAATCAAATCTTAAGATTCTGATCCTTGAGGCAGGGTCAGACAATAAGGATTTGGACAATGTGCACATGCCTGGAGCGTGAGTGTAGCGAGCTACATTTTTTTTTTTTGCTAACCTGCGCTTATTATGTTGCAGTTGGACGAAGAACCATTATGGACCAACAGACTGGAATATTGTGTCGCCACCTCAGCCTGGACTCGAGAATAGGGAATGCCGGCTGCCTCGCGGCAGATTTCTTGGAGGTAGCAGTGGTTCCAATGGAACCATCTGCGTGCGTGGTGTGAAGCAAGACTACGACGACTGGGGCTTTCCAGAATGGAGTGGAGACGAAATGTTCAGGGCCATGAAGAAGGTTAGTCTGGCCACGAAAACCAACGCGAACAACCTATTGACTATCTAGCTAGGCTGAGACATTCCACCCAAAGAAGTGGTTCCGTAAGTGACGGGTGCGCAAGATGTTCTCAATTACTCCACTGATATTATTTCATGTAGCACACGATGAAGACGCCCACGGTTACGATGGACCACTACACATTGAGCCCGCCCTCCCACCAATTCCGATCGCTGATGCCTTGTTCGAGTCTTTCAAAGACAAGGGACTTCCATATATTCCTGATATGTTCTCTTCTGGTGTTGCATCCCATGGCTGTGGCCACGCAATGAGGACTACATATCAAGGCTGGCGAACGACAGCCGCAGACTACATCACGAAGGACAAGGTGCGACCGAATGTAACAATCAAGTGCAATGCAACCGTCGACAAAGTCATCTTGGAGCCAGGCTCCGACGGCGAGCTGGTTGCGAAAGCTGTCGAATATGTCGATGACAACGGCAACAAGGTAAAGGTGGCAGCAGGCAAAGAAGTCATCGTCTGCGGTGGTACATACTGTAGCCCAGCCATCCTCATGCGATCTGGCCTCGGTCCAAAGCAAACTCTCCAAGACCTCAACATTCCCGTCCTGAAGGACATTCCTGCCGTCGGCCAGAACCTCCAAGACCACCAATTGATCTTCACCTACTACGAAGTGGACGGACCTGATCTCACCGACGACGCACGAGTAAACCACGACCCGGAAGCATACGAGAACGGACACAAGGAGTGGCTGAAAGACAAGACCGGCTGGCCCGCCACTTTCCCCTTCGGCGCCTTCGGCTTCACCCGCCTCAGCGAACGTCTCGATAAAGAGAACCCCGAATGGGCCGCCCTCCCCCGCGAAGAAGGTCGCGACCCAATGGGCCTCACCAAAACCCAACCTAACCTCGAATTCTTCAATACAATCTGCTACGGTGGCCCACCAGAATACACCGACAAACCCAAAGAAGGCCAATACGCAATGGCAATGTGCTGTTTCCTCTGCGGTCAACAATCTCGCGGCGAAGTCAAGATCAAAACCACAGATCCTTTCGAGCCACCATATGTCGACCCACGCTACCTCTCCGATAAGCGTGACCTGATCATGATGTCTGAGGGTGTACGATGGGCCAACGAAGTCGTCATGGAGGGTGCAGGTACCAAGAAAGTCGTCAAAGGTTCTTGGCCACCGGGCACGAATCATCACAAGAACAAAACGAACGAGGACTGGCAACCACATGTGCAAAAGTACGCTTCGACTTCATATCACCCTGTCGGAACGTGCAAGATTGGCAAGAGGGAGGACCCCACTGCCGTCGTGGATAAGCATCTGATTGTGTACGGGACCAAGAACCTGCGCGTTGTGGACTGCAGTATTATGCCGTACGTGCACAGCGGTCACACACAGATGCCAGCATTCGGTATTGCGGAGAAGGCTGCTGAGTATATCCTGCAGGCCGCTGGGTCGCAGGCGACTGGCGTGAATGCGTAGTTCATGATGATTTTACTTTTACCATCTAGCTGTACATAAGTTTCATGATAATTTCTCAAATCTCACATAACGATTCATGACGAAAGGTCGCTGGCGTTGTCCACCCTGTTTCTGTTTTCCCGCTTGACACTTACTGAGGCAGTGTAGCAGTCAATGGCAACTGTCTGCTAGAGCTGCCAACCCAGACCTTCTTGGTGCTGTTTCTCACAAACCAATCCTGCTCCACGGTGCTCCAGCTGCTGATATCCCTTCTCGTGAGGCCAACAGCAAACGTCTTGCTCTGACCAGGCTCGATCCAGAGTTTTTCGAAACCTCTGAGCTCACGCACTGGGTCGTAAGGTCCTCCTCGACTGACATACAGCTGTGGAACCTCGTAACCAGCAACCTTGCCAGTGTTCGTGATGGTGGCTGTAATGTTGTAGAGAACATCGTAGAGACGAGGGTTACCACCTGGGGCACCTCCAGCCTTGGGGATCACCTGAGCAGAGCCGTCTTGTGAATGCGCAGGAAGGGAGATGTTGAGGCCGTAGTGTGGATCATCAGTTGCGAGGGTGAAGTTGGTCGAGTTCAACCATGGGTAGTGGAATCCGCGGACACGGCTGAAGTTGGCTGGGAATACGTAGTCTTCGGCCTTTGTGGAGAAGTTGCCAATCGTTGGAGCGGGCTTCGTTTTGCCGGAGGGGGCCGTGTAAGCTGGGGCTTCCAGCTTCGAAATTTCGAGGTTGCTGTAGTTGAAAGTCGTGAATGACAGGCCGAACCCAAACTCGTACGAAGGAGTCGAGTTGTGCTTGTCGAAAGCCCTGTAATCGATGAACTGTCCCTCTTGAAAATTGATCTGCGGAACCGAATCGTTTGTTTCGGAGTACAAAATATCCGCGCCATAATCTTTGCGGTCCTTGCCAATAGTGAAAGGCAGCTTCGCGCCTGGATTGACACGTCCATAAAGCACGTCAGCGATGGCATTGCCGCTCTCTTGGCCCGGCACACCAGCCCAAAGGATAGCTGTGATGTTCTCGTGGTTTTTGTACTTCTCGAGCAAGACCGGGCCGACGGAGTGAACAACAAGAATAGTGTTGCTGCAGTTGCCTGCGACACGCTCGATAGCCTCGTCCGCGCCTTGCCAGAATGTCAGGTTATTGCGGTCACCGAGGTTGCCATCAACTTCGAGATACCACTCGCCACTGTTTGAGTTCGCGAAGACGATGGAGACGTTGGCACGGCGCGCGAGCTTGCCGATGGGCTCAAGGTTCCAGTTGTCCAGGTTGGATTCATATGCACCGCCATTGGCCAATACTTCGTTCTGGATTGCTGTGTCTGGAGTGACGAGGTATGGGAACTCCGCGGTTCCAGAGCCCCAAGCCATTCCGAGGGTACCATTGTTACAACCGCGGTCGGAGCATGAGTTTGGACCAGATGGGTTTGGACCAGCATCTTCACCGAATACAGCAGTGAGTGGCTCCTTGCCGGACAGTGGAAGTGCATTGTTGACGTTCTTGAGGAGTACAGTGCTCTCAGCGCCCCACTGGCGGATCAATTTGCCGTGATCGCCTTGGACATTGACATGCTGGTTGATCTGCTGGATGCCACCTTCGCCTGTGTAGAAGTGAAGTGGGCCATATGTATCTGTCGTCCAGGACTGGAAGTTCTCAGGTTCACGCTCTACTTGGCCGTCCACGTAGAAGAAAGCTGCCATGATACGCATGGCCATATCGTCGATTCTCCATGCTGGGACGGTGCCATTGAGGACAGCCACTGTGAGGTTAGTGCCGTAGAAAGAGTCGAGCTGGTTGTAATTTGTTGCTTCGCCCGGCATAGTCATGTCGAGACCTGCCAGTGCACTGGAGACACCAGAATGGGTTCCCAGCCAGTCGCTCATCACAAAACCTTGGAATCCGAGCTGATGGGCAATTCATTAGTGTTCTGGTATTTCAAGGCAGGGGGATATGGACCGAATTACCTCCGATTTTAACACATAGTTGAGAATATAGCTGTTTTGGCAGGCGTTGGAGTCATTCACTTGGTTATACTATGGGAAATCAATTAGTAAAGGTCGAAAGTTGGGCAGTGGTAGGTTCCTTACCGAGCACATGACGGATCCAACACCAGCCTTGACACCATCTGCGAAAGGCCAGAGGTAGAGCTCGTGCAGGGTCTCGTCATCCAAGTTGGCAGAGTAAGGCTCAGAGATGTTGTAGCCGAACTTCTCAGAGTCTTGGACCAAGCGAAAGTGATCTTGCTCGTTCATGATGTAGTGCTTGGCCGTCGCGATGACACCGGCACTCTGGATACCCTTGATGGACTCGGCGAACAGTTGGCCAGTGAGAACAGGGTCAGGACTGAAGCCTTCCCAGTTTCTGCCACCCTCTGGCGTACGACCCAGGGGTCCCGCAACGGGCTACGGAGAAATCGTCAGTGTTATCCCAGTACCTGCCAAGCTTTTTCTAATGCTTACACCAAGCTGAACATCAATGCCCTTTCCATGATGCTCGTCGCCCATTGCTTTGCCTCGAGCGTAGGCAAGTTTGCGATCCCAGGTAGCACCAACGTTGACACCTGCCGGGAAAACAGAGTTGAAGTCTGTCATGCGGATACCGGTTGGGGAATCCTGGAGACAGAGGCCGCGGAAGCCCAGTCGTGGAATGCCACCCGTGTTGCCAACACATGCCTCGAGCTGCCAACCTGTACCAGTGGTCAAGTTGACTTTCTCAGCCAGTGCAAGCTGGCTTACGAAATCGTGTGCCCTCTTGTATGCTCCAGCCCAGTCGCCGTAGCTGGCATCCATCCATGGTGAAGGATACTTTGGAGGAGAAGCTTGGAAGCTCGAACTGCCGCTCAGCACAGCGGGAGACTGGCTTTCGTATCCCGGATAGGTGGTATCTGGGTACTGAGGAATTTGAAGTCAGTAAAACCGGGAAGCTCTAGATAAGTTCTCTGCAGAAGCTTACCGGTGCTCCATAGTTGTCTTTGCTAGCAGCTAGCTGTGAGTAGTCGTAAGCTGCTACAGAAGTGGCAGCGGCCAGGAACGCAGCCTTGATGGAAGGCATTTTCCTCGGACGACCGTGTGAAGGAAAGAGCGGGAGACGACAGACCTACCTCTGACAGGCGGCGCGCCTGCCCTCTATGTACTCGATCACGTCCGACCACTTTTGACGACCGACCGAAGTTCTATCACCACCCGTGGCTACAATCCGAAGGGCCCCAGTAGCAATGTCCGTCACTGTGTTGCATCGTGCGTAAGACCATAGCAAGGAAACTCGCGTGAGGTGGATCTTCTGGGTAAGATGTCCTCGCGCTAATGGGCAGAATTCCTAAGTTCTTGTCCATTCGTGACGTCGAGACACTGATTAGTCGTTGCGCTATCGCCCGGACTATTCCCGTGTTTGCGGTCGTTCTTCACTACTGCAAGCTGCAGTTCATGAGTTTTGGTGGTACATTTGGTCGTTGCTGCAGTTTGCCAGAGAGCACCATTCCCGAAGCGATCTGTCGTCTCCTCGCTATGATTTTAACGATTTGGGCCTCTGATCATCCAGAGTCGCGACCTGCGATGAACGACATCGTCCTCGATCTTGTCTTACCATTCCTCCAGTCGGCCCCATATGGCATCGTGTGGGCAGGATATTTGGCCGATTCTCCGCCGAAGCCGTTCCAGACCCCACTTGCGGAGTGTCTGGAGAAGGCACAGTCAGCGCTCTGCTCCGCATGAGATGCTGATTCACAGTATTTCGCGACTGGAGACGATGGAAGATGGTAAAGAGGACACAGAAGATATTGCCAAGAGTCGATCGTGAACTCAAGAAGCACAAGGAGAGGTGAGGCGGTATTTGGCTCGCCAAGATGCCAATTGCCGCCATTTACCTCCACGAAGCGAGCCACATTGCCGGGATCGCAACAGGTCAGTGCATTGCTGTCCACATGCCGATGCTGTGCCTGCAGTTTCCTGTTCGATATCATGTTGGAGCAAAGCAGTGGAGCTGAGCTTGCAGCAAAGCTCTCAATTTCCACATCTTCCCCTTCGCCAATCTGGAGACATCACAAGCCAAAGCAGAGCATCAAACGAATATCATATTTTGCTCGTATCTACCATTAAAAAAGGCGTCTGGGAGCTACCAGTGAGACTGTGTGATGATAAGTGCGATCACACCTCAATAACGCCAGAAGAGCACAATCGCCTCACCCTGTCGGATTCCAATGGCCCTTTTGTCGACCTTAACTGACATGACTGGGCGCTCCTGCCTAGGGCACTCGCTTCTTCAGTAGCTAACATTTTCAGACTTGCGTCATAATTCTTTCTTGAGCTCCATTTCAAAAGCTGGACGCCCTCGACGGCGTGGAAACGCTTGACCCTCTCGAGCTTGAGCCAGGACTGCCCACATGCCGACATGAGCTCGAGCTCACAAGTGTCGTTGTATGGCTCATCAGATCGCTCAGATTGATATAATCCTTGGGCTTTTCGATCGCAAAATCGACTTGACTCGTCACGCTGTGATGAGAGTCGAAAGAACACCTCGGGGAGTCTTCTCCATGCTTTGCCCATTCTGGCGTCTCATCAGGCATCCATTGAGGGGCGTCGTGACTAGTCGCCAGTCAGCACCGTTCTCTGGGTTCAGTCGAACGACACGATGGAGCGGATGGGCGATGCTGGGTTTGTTGTTGCAAGAGAAACAGTCGATGCCTTTGGGCTCGGCCGCCATTGGGGCCTCGGGCATGCCTGGGAAGCTGATGCGTAGGAGATTGCACACCTTTGGGATAGGACGCTGAAGTTCTGCACTAGACATGTGGCTGCCGCCTTGTCCTGCAGACTTGACTGGAGCGATTGCAGTGATGACTTGCGACGCTTCGGCGACTAGACTTCATCAGAACGCCATTGCACTCATCGGAAGCCATATCACACTCACGGTGGACTTCGACAACCTCCGCGGTTCTGTCTGCACATCTCCGGAGACTGATGGTACGTATGCGAGTGGCACCGAGCCCTTTTTCGACTTTGATTTCGCCAGCTTCAATTGGCATGATGTCCAGTATTCGAGAATCTGCGCGGTGAGGAGGGAAACGCGCACGTTGAGCGACATGTCGTGGCCGGACATTGCTGGAAGGGCGGAGTGGTGTGAGGATTCTACGAAAGGCGTGCTGCGCGACTGCATGGAGCGAATGCTGTCGAGACCAGCGACCGGTCTCAGGTGTTCAAATAACGTGAGAAGAGACAGGTAATCGACGATGATGAGTAGGCCATGAAGCGGTCAAAGGATGGGCAATGTCTCGAGACAGGAGTGGGAAGCTGGTGAGAGGATAGCAAGGATAGACGGATGTGAGAAGCAATGAAGAGATTTTGATCGAGCAGTTCCAGAAAGAAGCTCCCCGGACCAGGTAGCATTGACAGTTACATAGGCGTGCGGTTCGGTAGGGCAGTTATGCCAGCGTCAAAACGTCGCATGATCGTCGATCGGCACCTGGAGAGTTTGCGACACTTGTTTCCGGCGACCAGGGAGGGGGCAGAGCAGGAGCAACCAATATGCCGATTTCGCGTTTCGACACGGCACCGAAGATGAATTGTTGGCGGCGATCGATGGGCAGCGACGTGGACCGTTTCAGCGCGCGTTCAATCGGTGGTGCCGTTTCAGTGCTTCGCGAGGCTGTCGTCACTGCGAAGCGTGCGTCGCTCACGAGCCGAATAGACGGGCATGCACGTAGCATGCACGGCATTGTGCGTTCGGCGTGCAGGGCTGCAAAGTGTGCTCACGGCCCGGAATGCTGGTTGGTGTTGCGAGAGTGATTCGAGAGCTCCGCGCTGCCCTGCTCTCCGCGACGGGTCAGCGCCGAGTGCCAATAGGCTGTCTCCCGATGGCGGTCATGTTCGAGAAGAAGGATACGAGAGGGCAGTGGCCGCGGATGACGAGGCTGTGCGGGCAAACCGGGAACTGCGCGACAGTCCAACTTCGCCGTCTCATCTGTGCTGGCAGAGTAAGATCAATATTGTCACACCATCATCACGCCCATCCGCCATTCAGACGCCGCGGGTCGCACAACGTGCTCATGTCGTCGCAGGCATGAAAGAAAGCAGAATGAGATGGAAAAGACGGATTGAAAAGACGCGTCGAGATTGCCACGTGAAAGCGCATTGACGCAATAGCGTGCAGTAGTTAGTCGGCGACACACACGACCACTTACTCGTTCCTAAATCCGTCTGCTCGGTCCATTCGCCCACGCTCTCTTTACTCTCCTCCTGCTGCTTTTTCTGCATCCGTTACTAAAGCGAAAAGCATTTGCGACCACATTCACTACTCTTCTGCCTACCACCCCTTCTACGACTTGACCACAGCGATAGCAGCGCCTGATCGCCTCACCAAACGCCCCTTGTCGACGAGCACCGCGCACGGCGGGCCTCCCACATTCGACCATTACCACGCAGCGAGGCAGCCAATATGGCCTCGTGGCTCTCGGGCTGGAATCCCATCGTCTCATTCCCTTCATACCACGGACCCTACGAAGTCGGCACCGTCGACGTTGAGATACCAGCCGCCGACCTCCCATCGCCATGCGAAACGCCCGAAAATGCCGCTGAAACCATCTCCTTTCGCATCTTCTACCCTTGCCACAAACCCGAACCGTCGGAAGCCACGCGCCCTGTCCGATGGATCCCCAATCCGCAGCGACCGACGATGCGCGCGTTTGCCAATTTCTTGGGCGTGAAGAATCCAAAAGTCGCCAGCCTGATATCGTGGATGCCACAGCAGCTGTACTGGATCAGCCTTCCAGCGCATCGAAACGCCAAACTGCTTGACGCGCCCACACGTAATGGACGCTGGCCAGTGGCAGTCTTCAGCCACGGACTGGCAGGCAGCAGGAATGCGTATAGCTACGTGTGCGGTGACATGGCGAGCAATGGCATGATCGTGATTGCACTAGACCATCGGGATGGCAGCAGTCCAATTCAGTATGTTCGCGAGACAAGTTCCACAAAAGCACGGATAGTAGACCCTGTGAAAATCAGCCATGAGCCCAGCCCTGAAGTGTATGAGGCGAGAGACAAGCAATTGCGTATTCGATTGTGGGAGATCAGTATGGCATACGAAGCTTTGACGAAAATTGATGCTGGCCAAAGACTGGAAAACTTGGATATTAACGCGAGCACAAAACGGAAAGAGCGAGTAGAAGTACTGTACATGTTCAACGACATGCTGGATATCCATCGGGCAGGAAAAGTTACGTTTTCAGGACACTCATACGGCGCATGCACAACCGTGCAGCTGCTAAAGAGCATCTTCTATGCCAAAGACAGACCAGCAGACGCTGGAAAGCCTCTGCTCGTGCCCAATGCCGACGCCGCGATCGCACACCAGATCATGCCCGAGAGCCCGATGATACTCATGGACATGTGGGGATTGCCGTTCAAGTCTCCCGATCAAGCCTATCTGTGGGATAAGCCATTGCCATCCTACGCAATCGGTGGCCCGGCCGGCTCAAACGTGGTTTCCATTCTTTCCGAGGCATTTTTCAACTGGGACGACAATCTCAGCATCAATAAGCATATCGTAGGCGCTCCTTCCTTATCTCGTCGTCCGTCGACGGCACCTCGACTTTCTCGCGCACCGGGACAGCTCCTGCCCGACTGGGCGCGCCTGGCACGAGATCAATCCCCAGGACGAGATTCTGGCTACGCATCAGGAAATACTCCTCTGCGCTCCTTGCATCGACAACGGAGTAAGGCTAGTGGCCTATCTCAAGCAAGATCAAGGACATCGCAACCACAGACTACTTCTAGTCCAGACTCGGCGTCGCCAACCCGGACAGCAGGGCCGCATCTGTTCTACATCAAGCAAAGTCAACACTTTAATCAGTCAGATTTCGGTCTGCTCTTTCCGTGGATTGCGAAGCGTGTGACCAAAGCCGAGGAGCCCGAACGAATCATGGAGCTCAATTTCCGCGCTTTTCAGCAGACCCTTCGCGAGAATGGCATCGAAGTGGCTGGAGAGGACGACAAAGAAATCCTCAGCAAAGATGGAGACATCCGTCGCTGGCTCCGCATTCCCGTCGAGGACGAAACACTTTCACCCGCAGGTCCAGTGGGCAGCCCGCAGGCCATTAGGGCGATGACGAGGAAGCTGAGCGTCATTTCCAACAAGAGCATGCCGTCCCCAAGAGATGGCATGACAATGGGAATGAAAATGGACGATCAAATGAATCTGCCGAAACTAGATCTCCCGGAAGCTGCAGTTCCCTAGATCAGCGGTTTGCATTTGTTACAATTTGTGATGGCATTGGCACAAGATGATATGATGTTGTTTTTAGCGAGCGTGAAACAGGGCGTTTGGGTTTATTGTTTCGTGATACCCCGGATCAGCGTCATTGTGGATGATGCACATAGAAAAATAGAGCCAACTCCAGAGAAAATAAAGACTAGTTTTCCGACCTAAGCCACCTTGTGCAGGCACTCGCATTCCTTCGCGCCATGCAACCATGCATGGTCTCCAGTCACCAACACACTTCGGACGATTCTCGTCGCCACTTGACCAACTGCGAAACAAGTGGCGCTCTATGTAAGTCAGCATAAGAAAATACCTTCCACCACATGAAAGCTTACACATACCTTTGCGAGTTCTTTACAGCAAGCCAAAATTCGCCATTTCCCCCCACGATGCATTACCACCGCCCTGCAATGCATTCATCACTCTCATCCCATGGCCGGCGCTATCTCGCGGCCACAGGCTTGAAATCCTTCAGACCCCCAAGCGAGCTGCACTTGCAAGGATATATCACTTCTTGGCGCTTCTGGCTAGCCATAACCGACAGCACCAGCGCACGACCTGCAAAAGCGATTCACCCTTCAGGATTGCAAACCATGTGGCCAAGCCCAACGGTCGAGCAGGAGCTCATCGCAAATGCAAGAGCGGTCATATTTGACTACTGATCATTGCCCATCACATGTTAAAGCTCCGCGCCTTGGCTGTTGGGTTTTGTTTTAAAAGTCGCTTGGTTGCTCGCTTCTCGCACGCGCGCTTCTGTTCGGTTGAAGAACTATTTTCGTCTTGTGGTGCTGTGGAGAGTCGTGGCCTGATTAAAGTACCTCTTACTGCATCTGCCTTTTCCCTTCTCGAGAAGGATTCTCTCAGACCTGGAGTGGGACAATTGTGTCTCTTTTTATTCTTATTCAACATGACATCGACTATACCCCCTTCGTCCTCAAAAACCACGGCAGCTCTCACAACAGTCTTCACGCCACCACTCTCTTGCCTCCAAAGAACCTACACCCTTTCAGGCAAGACTGGCTCTTTCACGGATCTCACAGATAAAGGCAGCGATGGCTCTACTCTCACTATCCATCGCGGCTACAGCACAGAATGTTTCCCACCAGAGGCGACATTATCAGATGGCTGGGTCCAGTTCTCTCCAGGAATTTGTCCTTCGGCGTACAGTATAGCGTCCATGTGGTCGGACGGGATTGGTTTTACCGAGACTTTCGCGACATGTTGTCCGTGGTATATGCATGCTTCCACGGCATATTACGATTGTGGTTCTTATCCGGAGTCTACGAGGGTTGTTTTGAGTGGAGTTGGAGCTGATGGCTCGAGTGTGACGACCACGGCGGGTTATGCTTTCGACACGCCCATTTTTATTGCATGGCAGAGTTCGGATTTGAGTCGGTTGGAGCGACACCCGACTGAGACTGGGAGCTGGAATATCGCGACTGATATCCAGGCGCCGATGATGACGAGTGGGAATGGGAGTGTTATTCCTTCATCGACGTTGCAGCCTGTGGCTGCGGAGGAGAAAAGCAGTGGTATGTCGGCTGGAGCGAAAGCTGGAGTCGGCGTTGGTGTTTCCTTAGGTGTGCTGTTGGTCATTGCCATCGTAGGCTTTGCACTGTGGAGACGAAGACGTGCAAAGAAGAGCCAACTAGGTACGCACGGAGATCCGCAGGAGCACACCGAGATGTCCGCGGGAGGGAGAGAAGTGTTTCACCAGATTGACAGTACGGGCGAGATCTACGAGACGAGTGCCGAGGAGAAGAAACCCAAGGTGTGGGCCGAAGTCGAAGGCGACACGAGGAAGGTCTCCGAACTGGATGCTCAGGCCGGACTGCACAGTCATGACCGCATGCCAGGCGGTCACACGGCGGAGTTGGAAGGCGATGGCCCGATGCAGAGAAGGTACTGATTCACATGGACTACCTCATACCACGATCCTCCTTGACGCTCCAGCTATAATGACCAAGATCTTCTGGAGACCATGACCGTTTCTCAAGTCGGTGCCAGGTCGATGCCTTGCCGGCTCTGGGCACCCCAACGAACACCGCTGGGGTGTTGGTACCCATCCTCCACTCTTTAAATGGCATCTACGAACGCGGCCACAGTAGCAGAACAGTCGGGCATTGGAACACGTTCTCGCGAGAAAGAGAAATGAAAGACTCGTCCACCTCGAGATCACTAGCACCCTAATGTCTCCACCTCGAGGCCCAAGTGAAGCACCGGCAGAATAGCGGGGATTTTGCGAGTTACTCTCTGCTCCATATCATGCCTTGGAACTTCGGCTTCTCGCACGATGTCTTCTTGCGGTTGGTTAGCGTGCTCAGATCACAAATGCCTACTATCGATTCCACCGACCGAACCGGAAAGCCTCAGACTCTGCAGGAAACTCCACAAGGATGGAAAAGCAAGTAGCAGACCCTCTGGGAACTCCACAAGGATGGAAAAACAAGTAGCAGACCCTCTGCAGAAGCGTTGCTTGTATTCACTCACACTTCTCCAACGCATGGAAGTCACGCTGCGATTGATGTCTCGACGAGTGTAACGATCATGCATATACAGTTAATTAACTCTTCTTCATATATGAAAATAGTCTGACTGAATGTTCCGAGGGATTAGGTGTGACGAATCTCAAGCAATGATCTCGTTTTCCTATGTTCATGTCGAGCTGCTATGTATGGCCATTATATCCGCCAGAATCTGAGCTCCTTGCATGCTTTTAAAGTGGGGCTCGCAGCTACAGTCAACATAAGGTAGCACTTCACCGCACTATCGGCTTCGAGCTTAAACCGCACAACCCTCAAACATGGCCACGGCCCAACAAACTCCATCCTCAAAATGGGCCCTCATAACAGGCTGCAGCCCCGGCGGCCTAGGCGACGCAGAAGCCACAGCCTTCCTCACCTCCGGCATAAACGTAATCGCCACAGCCCTCGAAACCAAAACCATCGAACACATCACTCCCACCCCCAACAATCCAAACTCAGGCTTCCTGATCCGGATGCACCTCGACGTAACCTCCTCAAAATCCCTCTCAGAAGCCTACAACCTCATCAAACAACTCACAAACGGCCACCTCCACTTCCTAATCAACAACGCCGGCTACGGCTACTACTCCCCTCTCCTAGACGTAGACATCTCCCTCGCAAAAAAGCAATACGACGTCAATGTCTGGGGAGCACTATCCGTAACTCAAACATTTTTCCCGTTGCTCCGCGCAGCAAAAGGCACGATTGTAAATCAAGCCAGCGTAGCCGGGCTGTCTGGTTTTAGTAGACCTTATATGGGAATTTATTCGAGTTCGAAAGCTGCGTTACTTAGTTTGACAGATATAATGAGGTTGGAATTCGATCCTTTTGGGATCAACGTCGTGGCTTTGGTTTCGGGTGCTGTGAAGACGGAGTTTGCGAAGAATATGAGGGGAGGGACCGTCGCGGAAACGAGCTGGTATTCGCTCATTCGGGAGGATGTGGAGAAGTTGATGCTCGAGAGTTCGGCCACTGAGGCTGGACATGATCGACATCATATTGCCGGAAAAGTGGTGGAGGAGCTGTTGAAAGATACGCCCGCAAACCGTGTTGTCAATGGATATATGGGAACTGTGATCTGGCTGCTGCATTCGTTGTTACCTCTGTGGATGCTCGACGGGATACATTGGAGCGGCAGTGGATTGGACAAATTGAAGGCGATCGTGGCTGGTGGAACGACGACGAAGAGTGATTAAATACATTCCATGTCTCCATGCTTTTCATAAACATATCTGGTGAGTGCAAGCTATCATGCTTCAGTCTTTGAACAAAACCATGTCGTCTGACATTCCTGTGAGCCATGCTTCGCAGTGATCCGCGTGCCGCAATCACGCAACTTCAAGCAAGGACGCAGTGGGGTCACGATCTCGTTGACCTAGTGTGGAAACGATTCACTTGTGGCCTTCTCCAACTCTTGCATTTCTTTCGGCTCCACTCTTCGGTTGCGGATGCGCCGCCAGAGTGGAATCAGCCCTGAAGCAATCAAGGCAGCGAACACGATTGAGCCGATGGTGATAGCCGTGATTTGGCCAGGTGACAGCAGAGTGTACCGGCTGTCGCTCTCTGCCCAGGGTGGAGAATTGTAAGGAAACGCTGTCGGCGAGACAATGGTACGCGGATTCAAGCTGCTAGGTCTCGTGGCGTTGAAGCATGGAACGAGCTCGTCGAAAGCGCCGGAATCGACGTAGGTGACATCTGCGCAAGCGTAGTGGACGTCGTGTGCTCCTCCGGTGGTGTAAAACACCTGAAAGGTGGCATTTGCGCCAGCTGCCACGCCGGCTGGTGCGTCCGGCGCCCAGATACAAGTGTGACCAATACCGAGCTGGATTTGTTGGGGCCCATCGAAGATATCGAAGTCGTCCTGTTCAACTGGGTCTGCAGAAACATGTCAGGATGCATTGCAGGTAGGATAAGCGAGGGCTGCAGACTGTTAGAGTACGAGACTGCAACATGAACCGCGCGTGTCTTGTTGCGGGCCAGAAGAGCAATTCGGCCATTTGCTGTTCTGTGTCAGCTTGGTCTCTCCGTGCTGCCTCGAAGCAACGCACTCATGGGAAACTCGGTCCTTGTCTGAACACCACGTGTCGAGCCACAGGGAGAGATGGTGTCCGTATCCGCTAAGAAAGGGCGTTCGTGGGGCCAGAGAAACGCTGCCGGTCCGACATTGCCAATCGTGTCGTAGGTTGCACCGGCACAACTTGCCGCAAGAAGCACGATGCTGTATGAGAGTTGCATTTTGTTGGGTGCAGCGAGTGGGAGAGTAAAGTCAACGAGTGTCGCAATCGAGAGTGTGCTTCGAGGTGTGTTGTGTTGACGTCTCTGCGGAGCGGTGCCTACATGTAGTAGGTGCTTTCCAAACTCGCCCTCGGGAAGGCAGTCGCAGCTCAGACGCAGCTGCCGAGCATATACACATCGTGTAACTGGGAAGGTACGAACGTCGCTGTCTCGGCTGCGCACAAATTGTTCCCGTCGCCAATCGAGCGCGGCATGTTGGATTGTAGGTGATGTGAACAGTCGATATTTCGTGGCAACGCGCCTTGGACATGCGGAGCTCGATCATTCATCTTCGCCACCCATTTTGCATCCAGCAGCCAATGCCATTTCTAGGAGCATCTGTCTCTGCGTAGCCACCACAGCGGGACATATCTTGCGACTACAAATATGCATCGCAAGCGTGTCTGGTCGCAGAACGCAAGCGATGGATAGCAGCCATTGACCATGACGGCCCATTCGAAGGCCCTCCTTGCTCACACTGCGGCTGCACTTTGCTCTGCACCAGACCTCAAGGACCTTGGCCCGGGTCCGCCTCCGACTTCTGCTGAGCTGTTCTTCGCGAAGTCCTGTGCGCTGATTGCTGATGAAGCTCTCAGTCCAATCTCGTTGCCTTGATCAGCACTGGGATCATGCCGCCAGTGGGCAGCTTGAATTCTCTGTGGCCAAGAACGCGCAGGAAGCTTGCAATAGTACCGCTGTGGCTGGTGAGCGACAGAACGGTCTTGTCATCGCTCGTGAACAGATCATCCAGCAAAGCCTGCGTCCTGGCATCGTGCTCCTCGTGCGTCTCGCGGTGGTCGGCACGCCAAAGTTCATCCTGCTCAGCAAAGCCTTCTTCGATCGGGAAATCAGGGAATGCCTCATGTATTGCAGTGCGGGTGCTTCGTTTGTCACATGTGTGCTCGCCGAGCACTTCGCGCACAAGCTCTTTGATCAGAGGCTTGAAAGGTTTACTCGGCGGGAGTTTTAGGTTCCCCCATGTGAACGTGGCAGTCTGCAAGCAGCGATACATCGGCGATACATAGTATCCTTCCGGTGCTGGCATCATTCGTGGCTGGACCAATTGAGCTTGCATGAACGCTCCAGCTGCACGAGCTTGCTCCTTCCCAACGTCGGTGAGGTGAGCATCCAGCCAATTCATCGTTCCATTGCCGTCCAGCTTAGACCAGTAGTCGTCCCAGGCCTTGGTGCCGTAATATGCCTCGGCAACATTGTGAAAGCCTTCTCCATGCCGTCCAAGGTAGAGTACTTTGTAGTCAATGTGGTCTCCGGTTGTAGCTTTGAGGTAGTGGACATAGCGCATGAACCGTTGCCAGTCCGTGTCCACGTCGCTCACGCTTGTCTGGTCTGTAGGGTACGTCTGATGGATGAGGCCGAAGTTCTGCTTTGTATTGTCAAAGTCGCTGGGATTTGTGCCGGGCTGAGACTGCATGAAGACATCCGTCACCGCTTCAAACTTGAAAATGGCTGCGGGCGGTTTGCTTCCCATATTGACTGTTCCTCCTGATGGTGTCCACGGGAAAAGCGCGTGGATGTAAAGCACGAAACAGGCGAGAATGAAGGAACCCCTGGACACTGTCAGCAGGTGCAGGCTGTCGGGTGTACTTCGGCATACAAAATCACGACCGGTCTCCTACAATCCATGAACGTTCTATTAGGCATCACGATATGAGTGTGATGTGATATGTGCACAGGACGCATAGGAGACGCGCCGGACTGGCCTTGCGCGTCAGCGCTTGGCTCGACGAAAAAGGCTCGCGTGAAGAAGTCGTGCCATTCTGGTCACAAAGTCTCGGCAGCGACCATGTGAGGGACCGCTGCGACATCGACATTGCAGCTTCGCGACGACCTCTGCAACAGCTCAAGCTCCGCTGCGTTTGGCTTGTGCGGTGAGCTTGATTCTGCTTAGGCCGCAGCAGCACCTGGGTTCACGTGGCCGGACGCCTTGCGCCTTGAGTGAGGAGCTCCGACTGTTGGTACACGCCATGCTAGCAGTGCTAGACAATCTGCGTCCCAGGCCCCAATCACAACTGGTATTTCCAATGGATAGGCGTCTGTGGCGCAAGCAGAGCTGCGGGAGAGGCACGCAAGAGCTTCAGCTGAGGCTGAGCGCGACATTCCCAATATGCACCAGACAGATCCAACATTTTCCTTGGCTCTCTGATATGCTTCGGCATGCCGCTTCGTTTTTGGTTCCTTAACGTTTAGCAGACATGTCTACAACAGCTCAGGACGCAGAAAGCGTGAAAAAGATCAAGGGCGAGCTCGAAAAGGACAACAGGCACGCAGAACGCGATCAGCATCTTTCTCCAGGATTTGCTAATTGTGCATAGAGATGTGGCCGATCTGTGGAGCGATGCTCTGCGAGCATACAAGGGCATTGTTGGCACAGATCTACAGCCCAAGTTCGCAAATGTCAATGAGATCATTGCGTTCGGCACAAAAGAGATGAACTCGTTCCACAAATTCAGGCACAACCAGAAGAAGGTCGACAAACTCCGAAGCCTCTTCATGGCGAATATCGGCTACATCGAGACCGGAGCTCAACAACTGGTTGCCGCGGCCACTCCTGCTTTCCCGCCGGCAGCCGCGATAGGCACAGCGTTGACTTATATGCTCAGTGCTTGCAAGCAAGTGTCTGCAGATTATGATGTAGGTCGAATGGCCCAGGCTAATCGTTCCGCCATGCAGCTGGCTGGCAGAAAAGCCTTCGTTTGCAGTCGACAGAAAGACTGGGAGCTTCGCATGCTGATCTTGAGACCTGTAGGCCGTCAATGCATTCTTCGAGGACATGAATGCATTCTTGCAGAGGATCACAATTCTGGAATCGCGACTGCCGGCGTATCCTGCATACCGCAACTGCCTGATGGATGTTTTCACAAGCATTCTGAAGATGTGCGGTTTCGCGACAAAGTACTTCCATTTGTTACTCATAGACGCTGATGATACAGGCGAACTGACTTCTTCCCAACAGATACATCGAGCTTGGAAGGTTAAAGAAGTGGGTAATTAACATGATCAAAGGAGAAGACAGTGACCTGGGAGGCGCGCGAAAGGCAATGGACACAAGTCTCAATCGCTTACAGGCCGCGACAGAATACGCTATTCTCGGCAATACGGAAGAGAATAATCGCATGACAGTCGAGCTGCAGCAGAACCAGGATTTGCAGACCGAGATGATCGAGAATCAAACGAAAATGCTCCAGAGCGTGCTTGAACACCAGGAAGATGTCAAAAACGATTTGAAGAATATTCAGAAGCTTCTCACCATGTTCGATCAGCGAAATCGCGATGTCGGGCTGCCGAGAGCATCTAAAGCGGCGACCAAACCAGCAACCTCAAACCGAGTCCGTACCTTCTTCGAAGATACAGTCGATCCGGCAGTCCTGTACCAAGGTATTAAGGAACGACTTCTGCCAGATACCTGTCAGTGGCTATTCGAGGAGAAGGCATGGACCTCGTTCATCGCACCATCAACCACTCCCCGGGAGGGAATGTCGATTCTTGCGATTGAGGCTCCGGCAGGTCATGGCAAGAGCCACATAGCAGTTTCGGTCTTCGATCATCTGACCAAGCATGCTTCTGCGGACACATGTGTGGCAAGCTTCTTCTTCCGCGAGCAGAATT
This sequence comes from Cercospora beticola, assembly GCF_033473495.1. Classification (NCBI taxonomy): domain Eukaryota; kingdom Fungi; phylum Ascomycota; class Dothideomycetes; order Mycosphaerellales; family Mycosphaerellaceae; genus Cercospora; species Cercospora beticola. Next base: position 4,368,278 of record NC_088939.1, on the reverse strand, counting down.
CTGTCGATTTGACCACGTTCTGCAATGCTGTTAATTGGATAGCGATTCAGGTTGCGGAGCAGAACCCCGTTCTATGCGAAATGCTCAATGCTGAGATCCGGCGTGAGGACCTTGATATTGACATTGAAAAATGGCAGGATGTCTGGAAACACCTGGTGGCTCCTCTCTTCCCGGCTGGCTCGTCTGCGAAGCTATACATCATATGGGATGGCCTGGATGAGCTTATATTTCGCGAAAAGAAAGAGCTTCTGGAATTCTTCGAAGCAGCGAAAACTATGGCCAACAGCAACATTTCACTAATATGCACCACTCGTCCTGATAAAGAAATAGACGAACGTCTGCAGGCTGCGAGTGCAGATTATCTGCACGTCTCTTCACAGAAACAAGTGGCGGACTTACAACTACTCATCTGGCAACACCTGAACGACGACGACCGCCTTAAACGTTTCTCCAAGTTTGCGAAGCAGAGCATCGTCAGTGCTCTTGTGGAGAGGACAGACGGTAAACCCCCATACGACTTCTTGTTCTGTGAACACATCCTCAGACACTTCAACGCTGTAGGACGAGAGCCATTAGTGCTTAAGCGGCTTAACTCGCTGCCTGAAAATTGGCCTGCGCTCTATAAACAGATCCTCGATGACATGTTTCATCACACTTCTGCGACCGCTCTGCCGGCTCTCAGGCTCTTGTTCAAATGGCTCGCTTTCTCGGATCGAGCACTGACACTCCAAGAATGTCTTGGGCTGTTAAAGATGCATGGACTAGATGCATTCGATCTGGAGAGAGAGCTTCAAGGCAATTCTCTGTCGCGTTTCCTACGGCTTGCCCCAGCTGAAGAGCGCAATGCCGCCGGCATTTATGTGGAGGAGCCGACACTGGAAGTGCTCAATTCAGGTCAGACAGCCGATGAGTCCAGTGTCAGTGACGGTGATCACCCTCTGCGCTTTCACGATCGGTCCACCCGCAGCTTTTTCGAAACAGCCCCACGAGATGAACTTGGTTTACGCACCTATGCGGAACAGGCGCACCGGGAGATATTCGTGCTGTGTTCACAGATACTTTGTGGCATGCATCCGAATGTCGACAAGGGACTGAAGAAATACGCAGCATCTGAGTGGACTTATCATCTTAGTTGGGCGATGACCCAGGGTCATTTCCCCGAAGCAGAATTGCTTACAGTACTAGAGTCGATGGTCGCAATCATGACCAATCATAACAATGTTGCGGCTGTCTTTGAAGAGTTGGATGTCGACTATGACGAGCAACTTTGGGCATTCCCGGACGACTATTTGACGGGCACCTTGAAATACTACAGCGACCTTGGAATGAAACACGAATCAAAGTTATCTGCGGGTGCCCTGACCTTCTACCAGAATGTGTTCGCAGATACAAGCACAGCCTTCGTTCCACTGGCCAAGGCACACATCTCCAATTGGCTTCGCGCAAAGACAGACTCGACCCTCAAGCGGTCGTACACATACGCGAGGCAGTGTATTGCGCAGGTAAGTGGTGATGCTCACCCAGAGATATCTCTTCTTGCGCATGGAAATCGAGCGTACTGACAGAGACTTTCCAGACCAAACTCAAAAATCTATTAGTCGAGAAGGACGCCGATAGTGAAGCCACAGACGACGACGGCGATGAGGAAGATCGAGAATATGATGAGACCGAGATCATCAACATTTTCAACACATTCAAAGAAACACCGAAGGATGGCTATGCTTACTTGGCACTTGCTACATTCTTGGTGAACAACCGGTGCTTTGCTGAAAGTGAAGCTCGAGGCTATGCTCTCCAAGCGATCGAGCTTCTTCAAACTGATCCGAGACGCTTCGAGGCCCAACTGGTTCTGGCGAATGCTGACATTATACTAGACGAGCTCGATGAAGCTCTGAACGCTGTTGACATCGTCATCAAGGAGCCTGATATCCCTCGAAGCCTACTGCGTCGTGCTTACACTACGCTGGCAAATATTCAAAAGGAGCAGGGCAAACTCGAAGATGTTGCGAAATCGTACGAATTGGCGAGACAGGCTGATCCGCAAGAGCCCATGTCTGGAGAGGACCTATATGATGAATTCTACCTCTACTTGGAACAGCAGGCCGACGCGACTTTGATCGACCGAGTTGGAAGCTGGAAGACTACAGAGAAGTTGACAATCATGACCTGGGTGAGTTTACTTGTGTAGGAGATAAGGGAATTGTAGGATGTGTGCTAATCATTCACCTTTTACCAATCACAGAGATACGACGGCAGCGGTCATACCGAGTTCTTCATGGCTGCTGGAAGAAGCGGTAAGATGGATGCAGCAATCAAGATATACGAAGAAGTAATTGACCTCCTCAATACCGTTGAAGCTGCAGCCCCCATTCGCTGGGAGCTTGCGCGAGGTAAATGGTTCATCAATGGCGACGCCGAGAGTGCCAAAGCCCTCTTGAACGAGAACCTGGACACGATATCAGATGGATACCAACTGAAATTCACCGAGGAAGACCCTTCCACCACTCTCGGCGAAGCAATCTTGCTTATGGCCGATATCATCTGGGAGCAATACCGCATAAGCTCCGATCGTACAGTGAAAGCACAACTTTTCAACGAAATCAAAAGCCTCACAAGCAGACCTTTGGCGACATCGGTCGCAGTGTCAAAATCTGACCTGAACCATCACACTGTTATTGTGTCCAAGATGGCTCGGAAAATGGCTACAGCGAAGGAATTCCAGACAACATTACAAAATGCCTTTGATGCTTGTTACGAGGCACTAGTGGATGACATTGGCTGGAATGACTGGCTCAATTTGATCAATATGGCGAAGATAGTCTCGCAACTCGACGGTCTGGAACGAGAGGCTGAAATTTTGGTCTCTGCTCAGTTTTCGGAACTGGATCCTCCTGCCGAACCGAAGGATAAGGATGAGAAAAAGCCCGCCTCTGATGAAGCAGGGAATGACGATGCCAATGAAGATGCAGAGAGCGGCGCTGATGAGGACAATAGTACAGCAGGATCTGCCGCTGACGACGATGACGACGACACCAACGCCGAAGACACTGCCAGCAATGGCGGAAGTGATGCAAGCTCAATCCCACCTGATGACGCGGGAGATTTGAAGAGTGGCTGGGTCGAATGTGACGGCGACTGCAACCCGCACGCGACATGGAAGTACTGGAAAGAATCTCCCATGTACGTCTGTATGGTGTGCAGAGTTACCACCTTGTGCGGAGACTGTTTCGAGAAACGGCAAAAGTACAACGAGGACCCGTCAACGTGTCCTGTCAAAGGAAGTTATTTCTGCGGGCGTGATCACGCGTATGTTGAAGGGCCTGTTGATGGTTGGCATGGGATTACGAATGGTGTTATGAATATCGATGGGGAAGAACCTATTGAGTTCAGGGTGTGGTTGGAGGAGCTAAGGAACGATAAGTGGGTGAAGGCGTGGGAGAGATTCTGGTTGGAGGAGTAGGACGTTGAACCACGGGTCAGCTACTACATGTACAGGCCGAAGTAGCTTTATTCGCAAGCTCCAAGTATGGTTGGTGTCCCACAGCTCATGGTTGATGTACACGTGCAAATATGCCAGCTGATAGACACAAATGCTTACCAAGGAGTGGTTATCGCCTATCACTCGTTCGCAGCGAAAAGGTTGAAGATCATCGATCTGGACAGGCTAGCAGTCCGTCTCCGCATGTACTGGGCCAGCATTCGCGCTTCGCATTATACAACATATAATGTAGCAAGAAAGCCAAAAGTTGACGGCAGACTCCCAGCTGATCTTTGTTCCTGACGATCTTTCTTGTCGCAGTCTGTCCGGGGAAGACGGGTGCGAAGCTAGGGAGATCGACAGTGTCTGTAGTTTTCGAGGCGGTGTGCAGACGCTACTGTGAGGACGCGTACCTCCGGGTCTGTCAGCTGGACTCTGACACGCGAAAATTGTCGACTGTCTGGAGGAGGATGTACTGAGAGAGTTGTTGAATTTGCGAGCGTTGTGCTTGGTGGACACCCGACGTCTCTCGGTCCCGCTGGCTGACTTCTTGTGCAACGGCGGGAAACCAAAGTCTATATGCTTGCGTCCCGCCTGATCTCGAGACCTGAGCAGTATCAGATTGCAGACATTGCCGAAAAAGATGGGCAAAGTCACGATGCAGTCACGGCGCAGCTTCAGAACCCAGCTTTACGTTCTCTTCCCCGGATTGAAGCCATGGGTCAGCCTATACAGTAGCCTACTTGCATTTGAGTTGCAATCACATGCCCTACTTGAGCTTTGCCGTGGTTTCACATGCAAAGTGGCGCTCGAGAACAACGGTACTCTCCAGTCGATGTCCAGACGCCTGTCTGTAATCCGGACGCGAAGGGCATAGACCTGATCGCAGCAGGATGCAAGGCGCACACTTCATCACGAGACGCTTCTTCCTGGCGTATCAGGCGCATATTGTGGCTTTCGTCGGTAGAGATCCATCTCGGAATATGCACGACTAAGGCAAGGCCTGAAGACTTGCTTCGATGCAACCAGGAAGGTCGCGTCAAATAGGCTCCTTGTCGTGTCACAACTGCGGAGTGCATACGCCCAGCGTGCACCGACTGTGAGCAACGTTTCGCGGGCGTCCTCGTGATTGATGGACGTCTGGGACGGCGGTGCGCAGTGCCGGCCGCAATCCTGCACTCGGAATCGGTAGTCGCTTGCGAGATGAGGTGATCGCTGGTGCATCGGCAGTCTCATCGTCGCTGCCGACGCCGGACATTCCGAGGCCGAGGAGGAGGCTGTTGGGGTGAGGCCTGATGTCCGCCACAGGAAAGGCCATCAGCTGTTGCAAAGGGAGAACATCGCTGAGGAAAAATTGCAGAAGTCTGGTGAAGTTTTCAACGACAATTCCGCGTCTGCCATTGGCCCGATGAGCTCGCAGACAGGCTTCTAGCATGCAGCAGGCGGCGCGTCGGATTGCCGCAGTGGTCGCTAGCTTGCTCAATATTGCAAGCCGCTAGAAGCTGGCTAGAAAGCGCTGCTCCGAGAAGACACCGTTTCCACAGCTGGCCAGGCTCTTTCATGTGCCAGGCGTGCCAGCACATCCCTCCCCCAATTCGTCTCTCGCGCTGTGCCATGGAAAGCATCGCGGTCTTGGGGGCTGCGCGGAGCCTGTCCTCCGCGGTAGCCTCGCACACCCATGGGATGCGCTCTGATCACGTTCACATGCTCTTGCTGGGCCCGCTCCACACGCCTTCCCGCCACGCAAGCCTGGTCGATGCTCTGGCGTACCTGCAGAAACCGCCTGCTGAGCTGTGTTGCTTTTGCTTTCCGTCCCTCGAGCCTACCGTCGCTGCGGTGTACGTAGTGTGGGTGGGCTACCGATCTCACTATCAGCGCATTGATCGACATCCTCCTCGATAGCTTTTCTCGTCTCACTCGTTCCTCCTGCTCTCCAGCGGAGCCGTCCACTATTAGGAAAGCATTGCCTTAGCGACAGTGCTCTGCTAGGACCCATAAGGAAGCGCCCGTGATTGCGCCGACGACGACCTCATCGCACGGTCATATATCGCGTCGCGTTTGCTGCGAACAAAGCACCGCCATGCGGTAGAGGAGCGCACTACCTTGCAGTTCATGAGGCACTTGGCCTGCAATGTCCAAGTCACCAACAGTAGCGACCATTGCGAAAGACAAGAGAGCGTCCACGAACGAAAGCCTCGATAACATGGCATCTACAACGCTCGTGCCAGGCGCAGCTCCATTTCTACTCAAAGCGGAGGACGTCGAGACCTTGGCTCATTCCCACGGCTTCAACATTCTCCGCAATCATCTGGCCGAACATTACGATTATGGGTATGCCAATCAATCCCATCGCAATCGGCGCTTCACGTTTGGTCCTAACGTTTCTACAGATTCTGTGGCAGCCATTCCGCTGCGACTCCGGAAACTCTTGAGCGTTGGCTGGTAATACGCGACATCCTTCACGCATTGCTTGTTCCGGTCGTCGAACTATTTGACAGAGCGTGCGGCGTCGCCTCTGCTGCAACACACGCAACGAAGCTCGAAGACCTGGAGTACGCCTTCACTGGTCAATCGCGAAGCGCTTTCGTCTGGATCCAGTGCTTCCTCAGCGCAGAGAAGGAACGCGATTGGTGCTACACACGTGGCTGCCCCGCGTGCGTTGTGGAACACTCTCTGGACTCCGAATTCACTATCAGGTTGCTCTACGCCGCTTGCCTGCTGAGCGATGTGCATTATCCATTCACAATCGAAGGCCCCACATTGCCATCATTTATGTTCTTTCTGGAGTCCGTGCAAAGAGCTGTCGAGGAAGACTCATTATTCGGCGAAGGATTCCTCGAGAGAATGCAGCCCAAAGCTAATGTCACGAGAGACGGGATAGAAGAACTCATTCACCAATGCCTGGAGTTGGACGTTGTACTATCACAACCGTCATCGCCAGATGGCACTACTCCCGCATCTTCTGCCCCAGCAAGCCCTGTTGTTGGACCCTGCGGAACTCCTGGAATCAAGATCAAACGTAGCCGAATGGCTCGAAAACAGATGAGTCTACAGCTAGAGGAAGCGGAATGGGTGGAGTGCATGATGAAGCAAGTTTGGGACACGTTGCAACCAGTCGTCGACGCTGGCAGTCTGGATGCTGTGGCCGTACCCAAACCCGGGCCTACAGTAACCGTGAAGGAGGTGCCAGCAGAGTGAACAAGGATACACCCAGGATGTCGGAATCACAAGACCCTCCTGAGCACTTCCCTCCAGCCACTACAACCCGAATACAGCATATTGGATGTAAGGAGGCCACCTCACGCTACCCAAGACGAGGGAGTAAAGCCCAAAACAGCCTTGATCCCGCGGACACGTGGATACAAACACGGCATACAGCTCTGAATCACAGCCACAGCAGGATGAGTCTGGAACGAGGGCAAAGTGGCGTTGGAGGCGAGTTTCGTCCAGATAATACGTGTCGATGTGGGGCCGTGGGTAAGCGTGCATTGCCACAGTTGACTGCGGAAAGGGAATGCGTCCGTAAGGACGAACAAAGCCAAGGAGGCGCGAGAGGTTGGGGGCTCGAATCGGAGTAGGAACCCCGAAAGAAGACCGCAAAGGTCATGTAGCTCGGAGATCAATCTTAATGCATAGTCGTTGCAATACCCAAAAAGCGTTATGAACCGTTGCACAGATCATCAATTTCTAATGCATGTGATTGGTTGTCGTCGCCGGAGCTAAGCCGGCCTGTCTTCACTACGTCAAACTGAAGCTCGACTTCCAACTTTTGGTGAAGTTCATCTGGTGTCAACACCGCGCAAATATGCCTTCCGATAACGACGCACGAGACCGCTCAGCGTCGCCCGCACGAATATCAAAGCCAAAGAAAAAGACAGGCGGCTTTAAGTGGAAGGAAAAGAAGACTCGCGACGAAGATGCTGCACCTCGCGACAGTGGACGCCTAGAGCGCGGATACAGAGACCGATCCCCGCGGCGCGACAACTACAGAGATGATCGAAGGGATGGAGACCGCAATGGCGATAATTCTCGACGCAGGGATGACTCTCGCGACCGAAGAGACGATCGCGTCCGAGACCGCTCGCCCAGAAGACGAGATGGCGGCGATAATTACAGACCTGGACAGGACCGCGACGAAGATCGCAGGAAAGAGGGAGGAGATGCGCCTCGGAGCAAGTCTGACAACAAGGACAAATCAGAGAAGAAGGAAAAGAAAGAGAAGAAACCCAAGGCTGCGCCTGTTTCCAACGAGCCTATGATTATCGTCACGGTCAATGACAGGTTAGGAACCAAGGCGCAGATCCCATGCCTTGCGAGCGATAGCGTGAAAGCTTTCAAGGCTATGGTTGCGGCGCATATTGGAAGACAGCCGCATGAGATTATGTTGAAGAGGCAGGGAGAGAGGCCTTTTAAGGATGTTTTGACACTGGAGGATTATGGTGTGAGTAATGGGGTGCAGTTGGATTTGGAGCTTGATACTGGTGATTGAGGAGGTGCTACGGGAATTGTCATGCACCTTCGGGCGGCTTTCTGGCAGGCATTGGAGAGGCCGACTCGACACGCGTGGGTTGCAGGCGGTACTGCGGGTATGGTGATATGGGATGTTACCACGCCTACTCTTTCCAGCATCCAGAGTTAAAACAATTGTAAAGATGGACTAAACCAGAGGCCGACTGAAGAACACTCTCGCGACATCACTGTGAAAGCACCAGGCTCGAAGACATGGACGTTACATCCGAGGGCGAAGGGCGTCTAGAGATGGAGACGGACCCCAAAGACCTGCGACATTCGGCTCTGGCTTCAAAGAGGTGCGCGTGTCACTCGCGCGTACCGCGTTGCAGCAGCCTATTCTGATTTGCCATATCCGGCCTTCAGGACATTTGGCGTTATCAAACCTACGAGAACGGACACCGTCATGATTGTACAACATCCCATTTCCTTTCACCCCATGATGTAATTCAGTGATGGGAACGACCCAAAGTTCGAGAGATGATTGTAGTTCAAAATTAGAGCTGACGTGTACGCAGAAAGTAGACTGCCCCGTTTATAAGCATTTGGTCTAGCACCAGAACCATGTGGCGAGGATCCGAATAACACCTGTTCGATGAGGGGTCGGTCAGTCAGATTCGTGTTCCACTACAATAGAGACCTGCCGCTGCTGGCCAGAAGCAAGTCTCCCGCATCCGGGACTCGATGAAAGACTTCGTGGCTTCATCTCCAATTATGCTAAAGAGATATTGATGCAGCGTGATTGATCCAGGCACAGCTGCAAGCAACGCTATGTCACCAGATTCCAGAATGTTTCACATACGTCTCAAATCACCTTGGCCTGTCAAATAGAGTCAATGGGGTTCGCATTGACGTGTCGCGCTCAGGTCGCGCCATGCGTGGGCAGTGCCAGTAGGTAGGAAACATTCAACGATGAGCCGGCATGCCGTCGATCGAGTCGCGTATAGCTGATGTTATGGCAGCTCTCCTAACGCAAGTGAAGCGAACCCACCTCGCGCATTCAAGCAGACGAGAAGAGGCCCTGCTCTGCCAGGTGAAGCCTGGTTTGCTGCACTTCGACGTTGTGATGATGAAGGCCTCGTCTGAGTGATGGATTCGCTGCAGATAGAGGCCTTGTCTCTGTGGTCCACGAGTGGCGCTGCCGTTGCAAGATGTGAAGTGCAGGGGTCTGCGCGCCGTTTGTACTCGAGGTGCAGTGCCTTCCTCGCACGTAAACAAAATCCTCGCCGAACTTCTCGAGTCCTTCTTCGCCGCTTCAACAACTTCACCTAGTCACTCTAGCACCTACACTCCACCCACGCCTCCAATTCCATTCAATGGAAACATCATTTCAACACCACTCTGGCATGCCCTCGTTCAACCGCTCTGCTCGGCACGCACTATTCTCCAGCCCTCGATGCGTCAGTCCTACCTTCGAGTCTCGAAAGCTGTCGACGCCATCATCCTTGCCGATTCTCAAGTTCATTGATACCACCGGGTCGCCGATCATCACCTCCTCCTTCTCCTTTCCAGGTGAGTTGACTGACACCACATTCTCGTTCGTCCTTCGCGCTGACTTGACTTCACAGCTGTATTCCCACCGAACTTGCACCTTGTTCTCGCTCAGTCGGTTCCTGCTTGCCGACTTACCCCTTTCATCAACTCACCAGTCACGTTGCCTCTCCGGTCAGTACACTCTCCATCATACACTCTCCGTTGTCGGTTACTGACTTCTTCCATTCAAGTCCGGTCTGGCGGTGATTCCTCCAGTCTTCACGGCATCACCAGCCTTTCACAACATCCGCGTTGCGCGTCGCGCGCATCAAAATTACTACAATTCCACACGACAGTTGCGCATGCGCTCGTCACACCACGCGTTTGCCCCAGCTTCGACCTGCAGCACCACGAATAGCACCGCACTCTAGCGATCGTGCTCAGAACATCCTCCTGCTGGCCTCCAGTCATCACGCCGTTTCTGGCTCTGCTTGGCCGAAGGTGTCTTCCACCTGTATCGCGATAAATGAGTCCTAGTTGAGTGCAGCGTCGGGATTTGCGTTTACGGTATCATCAGTCCTGACCACATCTCGCAACATCAATCCGCTCGAATGAATCTTCGACCTCAAGCATATACGAAAGCGTCATGATGGAGGATGCACATGACTCTGCTTCGCGCCTCTCCTGGCCTCGGAACTTGGACCTACAGCGGCGGACTGGCTTTTGGATTGGCGACCCCCCTTTCAAGCTGAAAGGTGCCGAAACGGTATTCACCGAGCAGGCATCAAAGGGCAACGGGCTTCAAACACCGACTGCGCAGGTGATGCGTCGCCGCCTTCCAGAAGCATTTGGGACCAGCCAAGGCGTAAGTTCTCCGAGACCTTGATTTTTGAAGCAAAATTCTGCCGTTGATGATATTGTGCTGACCGTCGAGATGTCCAGATGCGTCGACCACTTGAGGCCAAGCCATCATCGTCGACTCAACAACTCAAATCCGACATTCCTCCGCGGAGCCATAGCTCTCGCAAGCCCCAAGTGCGCAAGGTGGAGCGCCAGAAAGAGCGGCGGCGGGAAAAGCGTGAGCAGGGAGACGAATGGCGAGGCCGTCGTGACTCGGTTGAGGATAGGATATATTCGAAGGCACAGAAAGATTTCATTGCGCAAAGCCATGTCGACTGGGCAAATCGCGCCGACACCAAGGGCGAGAGCATCCCACTGAGAGAGCTCACTCAACGTTTCAACGAGCACTTCCGGGAGAGTCCAGTGCGAAGCCGGTCGAGCTTGGCTAGCTTGATTGGCCGCGATGGTGGTTTGTCCAGATTGAGAGACAGCCTGAAGTGAAAGGGCCGAAGTAGGAGCAGGCTGTTGCGATAGGTCCTGTCTGTGTGCGTAAAGGGTCATTACAGGGCAAGATGAGATTCGCAGAGCGGTCAACCCACGAATTCACTTCACGTTTTTGCTTCACTTTGCATTCTCGTTTCACCTGCAGATTCCTGCGGCAAGATGAGTTCAAATCCCCAGACTGATTCGCTCGGCTTTTTTTTTTTAGAATTATCGTTGGAGTGAATGGTTATCGTGCTCGTTCATGACTGCTGTTGAATGTCATGTCTGAAATAGTGAGCAATATCTGACCTGACGTTACTTCACCTGATACGCGCTAAACTTGATGGAGCTCGGCAAGACCCCTGTTTACTTCCACATGAAGCTCACCTAAGCAGCCACTCTCCCTCCAGATTCCAAACGTGACAACTAACGCACACATCCGAAAGAGGCAGACCTACACGATATCACCATGCGCCTCCTCGAGCTCCCTACGGCGCTGCTGGCGCTACTCGCCGCCCTCCCAGAAGCATCTGCCACTCACACCTCGAACTGGGCAGTGTTAGTGAGCACATCCCGCTTCTGGTTCAACTACCGCCATCTCGCGAATACGCTATCTCTATATCGTACTGTGAAACGCCTAGGGATACCCGATAGCCAGATCATCCTCATGTTACCCGACGACATGGCCTGCAATCCCCGCAACTCGTTTCCTGGCAGCGTCTTCAACGACAAGTCGCGACAACTAGACCTATACGATGACCAAGGTTCTCGCGACAATAAGGCAGGAATGGGAGGAATAGAGGTGGACTACAGAGGGAACGAGGTCACAGTGGAGAACTTCATTCGGCTGCTTACAGATCGCTGGCCGGCATCGCATCCCACGAGTAAACGACTCATGACCGACGACCGCTCGAATATCCTCATCTACATGACTGGACACGGCGGGAACGAGTTTCTGAAGTTTCAAGACAGCGAGGAGATCAGCAGCTTTGATCTTGCAGACGCGTTCGAGCAAATGTGGGAGAAGAAGAGATACCATGAACTGCTCTTCATGATTGATACGTGTCAGGCGAACACGATGTATACCGCTTTCTACACGCCGAATATAATTGCGACAGGGAGCAGTGAGAAAGATCAGAGCAGCTACAGTCATCATGCGGATCAGGATGTGGGCGTGGCAGTAATTGACAGGTGGACATATTACAATTTGGAGTTCTTGGAGACGCGATTAAACAGCACGAGTGCGGATGTGAGGCTTGGAGAACTTTTCGACTACTATACATTCGATCGAGTGCACAGCGACGCGGGTGTGAGATACGACCTATTTCCTGGAGGAGAGGAGGCTGTGAGAAATAAACGCATATTGGACTTCTTCGGCAGCGTGCAAGGTGTAGAGACGAGTGGCATGAATGAAGCGAAGGCAGATGATTGGAAGAGAGACCTGGAAGCACTGCAAAAGATCATGGAGAGACAACGTGAGGAAGATCTGAACTACAGCAAGACGGAACAGGGCAGCGAGGCTACTGTGCAGGCCGCCGCGGACAAAGCTCAAGAACCGGTTGCGCTCAACATGGCGCAAGCTGGTGAAGGATGGGCCAAGAAGGCCGTAGGACTTGCATCTTTGCTGCTGGTGGGTGGTGCATGGTTGGCTGCCAATGTTCTGACAAAGAGCTGAAGTCCATATGTCTTATTCGGAGTTTTGGCGTGTGCGAGGTAGATACCCATGAAGTGCATTGAGTGACTGCAACAGATGATTGTCAATCCGATCTTCCTACAAGTTTTCAGTTTGCTCATGCATGTGGCGATATCATGTCGTGCTATCGTGCTATCCGCCACAGCTTCGGCAGAGCTTCATCCAGCTGGCACGTCACTGCATCCTTTCTCCTACATTTCTCACACACTTGCTGCGACTCATACCTCAACACCCCGTACACGTGCAACTCTCGCTTTGAATTGGATCCCAGCTCTTCCACTCTGCCCAAACACGCCGCCCTGCTTCGATCAGTGCCACACTCCGAGCAACACCACCGCCCTCCACCCCACCATGGCTTCGCCCGCCAATCGAAGCAACACCGCCTCGCCTGGCGGCACCTCCAGCGCAGCCCTCATCCTCGGCAAGCAATACAAACAAATGCAAACAGATAAAGACATACCCGGCATAAGCGTTGGCCTCGTAAATTCCAACATCTTCGAATGGGAAGTCATGCTCATGCTCTCCGACGAACAAGACTCCCTCTACGGCGGAGGCTGTTTCCGCGCTCGAATGTCTTTCCCACCCGATTACCCCCACAATCCACCGAAACTGAAATTCGAAACGCCGATTTTCCATCCGAACGTCTATCAGAATGGGGAGGTCTGTATCAGTATCTTGCATTCGCCGGGAGAGGATCAGTATGGATATGAGAATGCGAGTGAGAGGTGGAGTCCTGTACAAACGCCTGAGACGATTCTGTTGAGCGTTATCAGTATGTTGGGGAGTCCGAATGATGAGTCGCCGGCGAATATTGAGGCGGGGAAGTTGTGGAGGGAGGACCGCAAAGAGTTTAAGAAGAGGGTGAGGAGGTGCGTGAGGGATAGTATGGAGAATGCTTGGGATTGAGTGGTGCCTCGGTTTTGGGAGAGGGAGACATGATTGAATGAGAGCGTTGGGACACTGAGGCGCTGCGGAGTTTTGTGTTGCATAGGCATAGCGAGGAGTTTGGGATGAACTTGGCATGATATTCGGCGAGAGCTTTGGGAACGGAGAGCATTTACGAGAGCCAGGATATTTGATGGATATGAGATACGCCTCCATGAATGCGAAACGTGCAAGCACGAGGTGCCTCTGCGTTTGAGAATGCCAGAAACAACGCGACACTCGAGACAGCCGGAGCAGTTGATCGAGCACCATGTTGCCACTGCATTTCAGGATCATCAGCAGGCGCGCGAGTAGTGGGTGAATATGTTCAATTATTGTGCAGAGGTCAAACCTACGAAGGACGCGTGATAAGTGCATGATCCTTTGATCGATTGAAAGCTATCGGAGACCAAGCGAGAAGTCAACTGAGCTGCTCAGATATCCTGTCCCAGAATGATCGAGAAAACGATCTACAAATGATGGACTCTCATGCTTAAATACAGCATGCAGAAGTTCTCAAGATTCCAGACCAAAAGCCTCGCCAAAGAAAGACTCAATGATTGTTCACCACTAAATGGAAACCTTGGTCTTCTTGGCATACCTGGATGCCTCTGGCCACTTGCATGTGCCACTGGGATGATGCAACGGATTGCCAGTCGTCTTCGGATGCATAACCTTTCTTGGACCGTTGGGCGGCGGCAGACCATATATCGACCCCATCCAGATATTCATCGCATACATGACATAGCTATCCGCGTTCATGGTTGTATCAAGGCCATTGCGAACTGCTCCTTGACACATTTCGGGTCCGTACACTTGGCAATTGTTGCCGCGTTCTGGTGGGCAGTACATTTTGTCCACAAGGTCCAAGACTGCTCCAACGTCAGCAAAGCATTCGGGGTCCACCAAGAGACAAAATGGCACTTACTTGATCTCGATTCGCCAACGATCTTGAGATGTAGCATCTCATGTATGAGCCCTGCCTCGCGGAGGACGCCCCAGTCGTTCTCGTATTGGAACATTTGGCCGACACTCTGTCGCCATGTGGGAGGTACGGACCACCACCAAGGGCAGACATTCACGACTGGTTCCGGCATGTCCAAAAGCACCCACCCAGTGGGACCAGGCATATTGCAAATCCCTTCACTACTACTTCTGCAACGATATGTCGTTCGATCCCATGCTTGCTGCAACCTTTGAAAGTTTCCTGCAAGCTGCAATTAGCCAGGGACATCTTCTCAGTAGAATCTCCAACCGAGCACGTACCATCCAAATACTCCCTTCGTTCAGCATCGAGCACGCCAAAATACCTCCACTCCAGAGCCAACAAATCTTCAGGTCCGAGCAGCCCGACCTCTGTGGTCGTGCCATTGCGCACCGATAGAACGAGGTCGACGATTTGTCGAGCATCTTTTACTACCTTTGGAATGCCGCCCCATTCTCTGACCTGAGGGTCCGAATGCCAATGGTCGCAATCCTTTTGATACGGCCCGGTTGTCGCTGTCACTATGGTCTTGACGTTTGTCTTGGTCTTGGTCTTCGTCTTCGTGTGCTCTTGAGACCAGAGTGCGTTGCCATTTTTCGCTGTCTGTGATCGAGGACGAATTGTGTATCCCTTCTTGGCGGAAGTTGTACTCGGCGTGAGATGTGCGAGAGCCGATAGCGGCATCAAAAGCATGAAATGCAGTAGCCGCATGATCGTTGCTGGTAGTGATTGCTGTCGGGTGAGTCGTATGTTCGCAAGCTGCGAGTCGCGATACACACGATGAAAGCTGTATCGATGCGGTCGTGGCTGAGATAGGTCTAGTGATTGGTGTGTGAGATGGATGAAGTTCCGTCAACAAGCCATCTTAAAGCGGAACATGCGCCCCTGCCATCGAGGTTCTGCTCGCATAGCAGGAGCAAATGTGGCCGTGCCACGATCGGCAGTGCTTGCTGGAGAGGCGGCAAGCAAGCAGCCGTTTTTGCAAACAAAGTTCGTTACGCTTTCCATTATCATTCTTTCGCGGGCCAAGCAGTTGCTATACATGCAAGCTACATGTAAATGTATGTTAGATATACACTGTCGTTGTCTCGTCATACAATCGTGAATTCTCCGCTGGTGCCGTCAAAGGGTGTCATCTTTCCTCCCAGCGCCTTCGCATCGCCATAATATCGTAGTCTGTATCTTCCTCGGAGATCTGGATGCGGATCCTCTCGTGACATCAGCTCTGTGCGCAAATATTCCGAGTTCTTCTCCTGCTCGGTTTTGCTGGTTCCATCGTCTCGCCACTGGCCAGTCTCCCATTTCGTCTCCCATGAGATTGTGACCTCGCTCGTTCCCAAGGCTGTGCTCGTTCGCTTCCACTCATAGACAAGACTCCAGTCCTCGTCATTCCGGAACTCTTCCCAGCTCGCAGTGTTCTCATTCGCCTTCTCAACGACAGCGAAACTCTGACCGAGGCGAAAGTTGTTTCTCGGATTTGCGCCCACGAATTTCGTTGAGATGGTATTGCCCGCGCTGTACACAGGTTCGACATCTTGTAAAACTTGTCCAAAATCCTTCAAGATGCCTGCTCGATCTACGACAACAGGGGTGATGAAAGACAGGCTTTTGTTGACGAAGATCGGTGGGTCAGGTCCAGGCGGAAGCTGTGGTAGACCATCGGTCGATGCTCCGAGGTGTGGGAGGGCGTCCAGAGTCAAGTTGATATATGCTGGTAGCGTCCATGGCCCATAGAGGGTCGAAGCACCCTCGTAACGCTGAACCGAGTACTCTTCTGGTGTTGTGATATAGTGCGTGTACGTGTTAGCTGGGCCACCTAGCACCACAATTGGCTCGTGTTCGGTGTCACTGAACTCTGAAAAGGCCGAATTGGCAGAAGCTTGCACAGCTTCCCGCCACCTGCGGCCCGCCATGGTAGTCGCTTCACCAGGCGAGACGATGATGAAGAATTGACCGACACGCAGTAGCTGTATGTCAACAATGTTGGGCGTCCAGAGGTAGGGAGTTTCGGTTTCTCCTACGTCGAGCAAGATGGGCTTCTCGCGATGACAAGCTTTCTGTGTCTTATTGGGCTTGTGCAAAGCGTTTCCTACGACGGCCCAAAGTGGATTCACGTGAGGGTCACCAGGCTGGCCTTGCTTGAAGTCGAAAGCACCTGGTCCGTCTGAGGTACCAGCGGCGAAAGAATAGCCCATTGCAGCCGGGCAGGTCTTCACTTCGGTACCATTTTGCAGCTGAAATCTGTAGTTGCTGAAGTCGACGAACTGGTGCAGGCTTTTCACTACCTGGCCATTCACTGGCTGCCAAGCAGTCGCATCATCGAAGACGTTTTTCGCGCCTTGAAATTGGCGAATGCCGATCTCGAAGGCAGAAGCTGTACCACTGTCATCCCGTCCGTAGTAAGGGCCTCGGCCGTGACAAGGCTGTGTCTTGTTGCCGCAAAGACTGGTCTTGAAGTCACACTGTTGTCCTTCTTGCTCTCCAGATTCGCAATATGCGCCAAGTACATTTGGGGATGTGTCGCCAACATTAGCCTGACTGAAGCCAGCAACGAAAGATGAATCGAGTGTGGACTTCTCGAAAAGCACAGCTGCAACACCTTTGTTGTCTCCAGTGACCAGTGTATTGTTGCCTAGCATGCTAGTGCCATGGACTGCGAACCAGGTCAAGAGGCCAACATCTTTCGTACCTGTGTCAGTGTTGTGGCTGAAGCGCAGCGCAGTCATTTGCTTGTCGACATCGTCCTCGTATCGGCTCCTTTCTTCGATCGGATTCTGCAAGTATGCCCAGGGACTTCGGTTGGTATTCGCATCGTCTACCCGGACTGAAGCGATTTCCAAACGTCCAGGGGCCAGCCTCTCGTGTGCCTGCTTGATCGACGCAATTGCGCCTTGTACGATGGCTTGATAAGACGGCTTATCAAAGCCTTTGCTGGTAATTTGTGGCAGCAAGTAGTTCAGCCACGCACCAGGCCCGCTGTGCGAATGCGTCCCTGTCACTGCTACGTTGTGCTGTCCATAGGCGGCATATTCGCCACCCAGCTCCTGGAGACCTTCCAGAATGCCATGTCGAATGGCAGTATCGCCAGACTGTGTGTCTAACACGAGGTACGCGAATCGATCTTCGGGTGTCTTAACATCTCCAATGATGAATGCACGGGAGTACAGCCTTTGTCGCAAGCCACGGCCCACTTGTGCAGAGTCTGCGTAACCCATGAAGTTGATCTCGACAACGGGACCAGTGATGTCCCCCTTGCCGACACCCACCAAGTACTCGTCTCCATCCTGTTGGTGGTGAACTGCACTCGGCTTGATTGGGAAGCCCTCTGTGGTCCACAAATCTAAAACGGACGGACCGAGTCGATGCAGAACATTGAGCGTGGCGAGGAGGAGGAATGCGACCAGCGCAAGGATGAGTACTGGGAGTGGTGAGCGAGGCATGGTAGCACACAGTCTCTGCTCAATCCTTCATAGCCTTTCGATATTAGGCAGTGATGAGATCGTGGTTCCAAGTTGCTTCTCAAAAGCAGCGCGTAGTTATAATCTTGATACTGTATGCTCGTCGGCGTCACGCGGGCAACACCACGAGAACCTGCTCGTGCAATGCGCGTTGACGGCTGTGACTTGCGCGCTGGTGTGGTTTGTGTTTGTGAGGGTGTTGCAATAATGAGGTCTGTTGACCTGCCTCGTCATCCAACTCGGCGTCATTGGCCAACAGTCCCGAGACTTGTTCATCCAAGCCAAAAGTCGCGACAGCTTCAGCTAGACGAGAAGTTGCGGCTTTCGCGACTCAACAGCAAAACGCTGCCGAAATTGTGAGGATGCCTCTCATTCAGAACGCGCCCGATGCGCTGCCCTACGTCGACGCACCAGTGTCGGAAGAGGCATTGCACAACGCCAATGCTTTAATCCAAGCCGAAATCGACCCAGCGCACGCGAACTCCGCCCATCCTTCCATACCAGCTCTGAGAGAGTCCAAATTTTCAGAGCTGGTCGACGCAGAACATGCGCGCATTGCTGCGGGACAACCGAAAAGCCAGGGACTTGATCTGAGCCGCTATGAGCTGCTAGATCCCCCAGCCAAAGGAGACCTGCCAGCGTGGAATGATACCCTACAAAAAGCGTATGCCAGTGCCGAGTATCTGCGCGGTCGCGAAGTCAACCTTGGCCTGCTAGAGACTTACGGAAAAAATGCCTGGTTGATCGGCAACAGCCAGCTAGAGGATGAGCTCAAGGCTGTGGAAAAAGAGCTCGACATGGCCAAGATCGAACAAGAGCAGCTTGAGGAAAGCCGGCGCAAGGCCCAAGGCAACGCGGCAGCTGAATTGCAGGGCCTCGAGGAAGCATGGAAGACTGGCGTCGGTAGGATGATTGAAACGCAGGCCGCTGCTGAGCGCTTGCGTCTCGAGATCCTGCAGAGGAAGCGACAGGGCGTGGCGTGAAGAGCTGCCAAGCAACCATAAAACTTCCGCTATGTCGTCAAGTTTTTTGAGGCCATATGAACGCTGGTGGTCATATGCAACGAGGTGTGTGTGCCTAGTACGCCTTGGGTGGCGCGGGAAGTATATCCAAGGACGGGATGTCCTCATCTTCCGGTGTCGTCCATGGCGACGTTGAACATGCCGATGATGCAGACGCGGTACTCGGCCAGATTCAACGTCCGGAATGCATCATGATCCTGTCCTGGAGCAGACACGATACGAACGTAACGTCGGAGCACCGCCAAAGATGGTCGAGTGCAGGCCATAGATCGGCCACGGCAAGGTGGGATACTTGCAACAGCCCGGCATGACCGTTCGGGCGACACTTTCCCCTCGAATCTATAGCAAATCCTTTGCTTATCCAAATGCTCCTAACGCCTGACTCTTGAATCAGCAATGGTGGCACCGGGCTTTTTACGAGTCGCTTTGGCCATTCACAAGCCCAGCTTTGTATGCACGCCACAAACTCTGTTCGCGCAGCGGTATCTGATACCGTTTGTGAACCTTGAACTCACCACAACGGGCTGACAGCTAACAGCCATCAGCTGCATTGCTACAATGGAACTTCCGAAAACGTCTTCATTGCTTGAAGCGATACTTTCGCGAGTTCGCTGGCTTTTGGTTGCAGGGTATGCCTGCAGTCTCTGACAAGATGTTGACTTCTACACGACTCACACGCGTCGTTCAGTCGTTCTAAAGGCTGCGCGCTCGCTCAATCATCCCGTCACCTCTCCTGCGCGAATTCTATTATATCAAACCCGTTCACTCTGCGAACCAACAAGAAGTTCTCTTGGTGCTGACGACAATGCGAGGCCGTCATCCACGTCGATCGCCCTCTGTGGAAAGTCTCACGGACAAATTCAAGACATGGAATGCATCATTGTCGGGCATTCAAATTCGTGGCTCATTTACACATAGAGCCGCGCTTCGCCCTGTTAGGGAGTCTCACGAAGCGCCATTCAGTCGAGCCGACTACACCAAGAGTACACCTACAATTCACGAGCGTGCCAAGGATAGCGCTGTGGACCTTGGAGAACTGCGCGATCGATGGGTCAGCGCAGACAACATCTTTAACGAGCATGAGCAGAATACTCGTCGACATGCTAGATCAAGAGATCCGTCGCGGAGTCGGGTCTGTGTCACATTACGAACATCCGAACAGTCTGACTATGATACCGACGGGCAATTCCTGGAGCGCATCGAGAAAACGCGCTCGGCTCGCAAATCGCGTTCCACAGCAGCCAATAGTCCAGCAGAGAAGAGATCGACTCACGAGCGTGTTGCGAGAAGTGCGCAGTCGATATTGCATGTGCCACTCAAAACGGAGAAAGCGTTACCTCCACTTCCAGAGGATGAAGGAATGGTCGTCAAGAGGACCTTCATCCACTCGATCAAGTCCAGTCGTCATCTGCGTAACATGAGAAGTCTCAGCAGCTTGAAGACCTATGTAAACCCGCACGAATCAATGCACTTTCGGTGTGTCGGAAGTCCAACCGAGGCCATCAGCGCTTTTGAGGAACTGGAACTGCAGAGTGAAAGGGACGAACTCCTCCAATCAATCAATCTCACAAGGATCAGGATGGGAGTTAGAGCCATCCAAAATCTGGAGCGGGCCCCATACCTCGACCGTGAAGCACAGGAAGCTGCAGATGATCTAGACAAATTTGAGTCCGTTCCAGCAGGGAGCACAGTCACCATGGATGAAGAAACAGCAACCGCTCAGCTCATCGGACCCGCAGGGTATCCGGGACTTGCAACGGGCGAGCGCTGGGCATCCTTCCAGAACAGAGCTCAGAGACAAACACAATGTACCTGCAAAGGCGGCATCCATATCGTGAAGACAGCGACATGTCCGTGCCACAATCAGCATGTGTTCGCTGCTATCACCGACGAGTCCTGGAAGGCGATAGGAATGGCGAGGACCGCTGTCGATCGAAGATGGGTGGTGCTGCTGTCAGCTTCAAATTCGCCGTTCGACAGTGATGATAGCAAGTCGATCCGAACACTCTTGACACCTGCGAGTTCCGTGCGGAAGCCGAGAGCCAAGTCGAAGCCGCGCAGGTCAGCGAATGATACGCCGCCGGTGCCATCGCTACATGGGGCCATGACGCCTTCGCTGATCGAGGACGATGATGAGACGCCAGTGACACCAGTCCTACCGTTCTAGAAGATGCAATCGCTGGTCGTGGGTCCAAGAGAGCAGCGTGCAGACGGCCACGTTGGATTATGACATGAGGAGCATATGAAAGCTCAGAAAAGGGTAATCGGAGTACACACTCGGGGAGATACCACGCACCGCAGTCGTGCACACTCTGACTCGCATCGGATAATGTTTACGAATTTATACCATGTAGCAACTACAAGTTCTTCCATGTACCTCGCTTGTCATCAAAACTTCTCACGCTGATGATGTGAATAAGACCAACTGCATCAGGCATCTCTCTCACCTGCACATTCCTTCCTAACTGCCACACAGAATCGTTCCTTCATCAAGCGCATCATCGGTAGCGAACAACACCATACACTACTACTGCACATGCACTCGAGCCTAAAACCGGAACCGAGAAATGATCAAGCAAGAGGATTTGCAGGATTGCTTTGGAATATATGTTGGTCGCATTTCATTCGTCTATCTTCATCAGCCACCAACAGAGAAAACGCCCTGCTTTTCGCTACCCTTCGTCGTATATGCATCCTTCTGCCGAAATATGCCGTTTTGCCGTTCCGTGATCTCGTTCTCATGAACTGTCTGTCTGTCTGTCTAGCTGTCTGTCTGTCTTGGTCGTGATCTGTCCGAAAATCAATTGCCCGCCATGATCTGTGGGTATTCTTCTGGCCGTGTCTCAAGAATTATGTACAAAGTATAGTAAGAAGTGAAATCAAATGAACAATCGCAGCGCATCGTTGTCAATTAGTCGTAGAACCAATACTCCGTGGCGTAAGGAACTTGCATCGCGCTGCCAGGTGTCGAACAGCTCGAAGGTGCCACGCCGCCGGCAGTCTCAACACGATACACGCTGGTCATTCCCTTAGTTCGTCCGGAGTTGTTGTCGACGAGGTAGAGCCAGTCGACAGCACCGAGACCGTTGGCCCCTTTGTAAGCGTTCGCAGGGGCTTTGACGCCTCCGCCTTTCTTGCCCGAGAAGAAGCATTTCAGCGTGTCAAGAGCGAAATTTGGCATCTGCAGGCCGTTGATTTGATCAAAGTAGTGTTCTCCGACACGTTTGGAGGCGAAGGCGGCGCTGCTGATTGTGTGGCAACGATCGCAGAAGCCGTTGGCGGTGGTGGGAGTGCATTTTGTTACTTTGAGGCAGGTTTCGAAAGCTTTGAGGGAGGATTTGCTGTATCTGTCGCCGGTGTTGGATGTTGTCTTTGAGGTGATGTCGTAGAGGTCGGCGATGGCGCCGGCTTGGATCGTAGATTGGACCCAAGTGGAAGATGAGGAGGAGCAGGTGTAGTTTTGGAACCCGAGGCCTAGGATGATGGCTTTGGGGTCTTTGGAGGGGACGGGAAGAGGTGTTGAGCCGGTATTCGAGATCTTGCTCAGTGGCAGTGCTGGCTTTGAGTCCTCGCTGCGTGGTAGGCAGAGAGCATTCGACGATGTGGCGAGTGTGGCAAGAGCCAGTACGAGATCCCGGATGAGTGTCATTGTGTTGGAGGTGCGTCCAGAGTAGGGTGAGAGACTAGTTAGGCTACCTTATCAACAATGACTTGTTGGAAGGGCTGAGAGCTCGAGTCGGTGATTGAGGTAGATGCTGGGATACCCTGCTCAGATGGAAGGAGACATACAGCTATATACTTACCGCCGAGCACCTGCCCTCAGATTGTGTATCTCCATATTGCTACAACAGGACCTCTCGGCCTTGCAGAGCCGCTGAGAGGATTCTGCTCCAACCAAGGCGGCGCGAAAAATAGAGACGGGTGCGGGATGCGCGTAGAATGCAACGAGGACGCAATGATCTGCCGCTTGGACACGCCACAGAGAGGGCTAAACGGGGTGGCACATGGCCTCTGCATGCGCGTGTTGGTTCGGAGAGATCTGCTACTTTACTGCCTTGGGCGAGGTCTGGTTGTTGACGCGGTGAGCTTGGTAAGACGACAGGCTGAGGACAGCCGTCGAGTCTGATGGCCGTGGAATGGTTCTCTCGATCCTCTGCTCTGCGGCGGCGATGTCATGGAAATGGAATGTCCAAGGTCTGTTGCCGCCGCAGTGCAGCTGCCGCGTGGAGTCAGTCGACGAGCCTACAATCTGCGGCCGGGCGGGCCTCCAGATGGCTTGCAGTAGTTAGCAGAGAGCAAGCTGCCCGCCGAGGGCATCCACAGCGGCTCCCGCCATTGTCTTTGTCGGGCGTCTGCAGCGCTCGGCGTGCACTGCAAATGCTCACGTACGTGGGAGGTCGGCCGTGTTGTCAGCGACATCAGCATGGCCGAGGACGGCAGAGGCTCATGCCATGCATCGGCGACGTCTGGCATGCAAAGCACAAGTGCATCTCGCGGCCAACGAAGGCGCGGAGAGAGCATGCAAGAGCGCTTGCGGTAATTAGTTATTCTAGCCGAGAATCTATTAATAGAATATCCAACTTCTGCTTTCCTGCTTCTTGATCTTGACAATAGTTGCCAAAGCTACACCCTCTACGCGCGCGACATCTCTCTCGACGGCAGCATTGCCATGGCCACGGCACCTCGGCGAGAGGACATTCTTGTCGTGCATCAAGGCGTGAACGAAGGATGAGCACAAAGCTCTCTGCAGCGCGCCAGCGAAGGTTCGATGTAGTCGAGCGGCCGGCACAAGCTACCCAGGCCACTGTTCTCACTCGACCGTGAGCACCCGACCTGCAGTACCAACAACATCGGCTGGCAGTCCGAATGGTGCAAACGACCGACGGCAAAAGGTCTCCGCGAGCAGACCAACTTCTCACCGAGCCGACGTGCATGGGGGCAATCTTGTCCATGTCCTCCAGACCAACACCAAGCTGTGTGTATCTAGCGCGCCAAAGAGGATGGTGGAGCTCAAGTTGCGGTCCTCCGCCATAGCAGTACCATCGCGATTCCAATGCAACCAGGTCAGCAGATGGCCTGGAGCGGCTCAAGATCTTGCACCGCAAGCTCAGAAAGCCCAGAAATATCCCAGAAATATCGATCCAAAAGGCCTACGTAGCCACTCTTTGGCAAACACGAACGCAGTCTTAGCCTCACTAGCGCATCGCAAGATTGCAGCTTGCGAATCTGGTCAAAGTGCAGATGGCAGATGCCACTGCGTTCATCTCTAAGCGCCGACTCACGTGGCTAGCCCAGCCATATGTTTGACCATCAGGTTGACGCTAAGATTTATTCGATCACGACGCTTCCTTGACGTACGAAAGTACCCGTGTGCGGGCTCGATCCTGACGATGAACTTTGATGCAGCAATGCTGATAAGTACACAATCGGGCGCGGAAATTGTGGCCGCTGCTACTTTTGTCGACGAACAGGCAGCATCTGTGATGGGGATAGAGTTGATCTCTGCCGAACAATTTTGCCGGGGCCACAACAACGAGCCAGTGCCACTCTCGGTATGTGTAGCGCTCACGAGCTCCGCGGCCAGGCTGGCGTGCTCACGAGGTGCCATCGCTCGCCGAACTCCAATGGCTTTGGGCACATTCCTTTACTTTCCTTGGATTTCCATGCTTTCTGCAGATGAAATTGCACAACCGATGAAGTTGAAGCCAGTGCCGAATCCGGACGATTCCAACGTCCGGTTTAACCAGAGACCATGAACGTGGCGAAATGACATTCACTCAACGGCTGGAACTCAGCAGCGTTGCTGTCTTCGAATGTGCTGTAGGATGATACAACACACATCTGTCTCGCTGCTGGCCACTGCAGATGCCTTATGCACAGGTCGCATGGTTGCGCAGTGAGTGGTGATTCAATGCACCTTGCTGATGTGCTCTTTGACACGAAGGATGGTCTTGCTGCAAGAGATTAAGGCCAGTCCCGTTAGCCAGGATCTGGTTGCTTAACTCATGAGGCAAGTCGTGCGATACGGTATGCATGTACACTCGGCCGCCACGATCCCCTGGTATGCGCTGCTGTCCCCATGGCCATCAGCAAGCAATACCACGCAGAACCTACTTGTTGGTCACGCATTGCCATCTACTTCGCACATCGTCGTGTGTGCGAGTATGCCATCGTAAAAATGTTGTCGCATACTTGACAGTACCACGCTGTCGAGATTCGCTGGAGTCGTAAGGACTGATGTTGAACAGATAATTCCACTGTGAAGAAGGTCGGTCAATGAATCGCTTCATTCTCTCAGTCGATATCTCACCTCCAATTTGGGAGATATTGAAGCTCGACCGGGGCCACGAGCACATGGTCAAGATCAAGTCGCGCACCCAGCAGCCGGAAGCGGACAATGCTTCCAACAGAATGGCAATTTCCCTTCCCAGTTCACCATGAACACTCCTGTCGAGCAACAGAGTTCAGCAGATTTCGACTCCGGTATAAGATATAATGGCGACTAGGCGTCCCTTCTTCCCCATCGTCTCGACCTCAGTCAAGCGGAGCATACCGACCGAAGTCACTCGTTTTTTCAAGTTCTTGCCCTCGCCGGCACCAAGCAGATTTTCATCGTCCCGACAGACCATTCTACGACTCGAGCCTTCTTCAAGATGCAATTCAAATACCTCGCCGCCCTCCTGGCGTCTACGGCCGTCAGCGGCGTCATCGCAGGCCCCGAGCCTGTGATCAACGCTCGCGCTCTCGAGGCCCGAGAAGAGCAGGCAGAGCAGGCTGCGCAGATGCAGCAGATGCAGCAGGCTCAGCAAGCTCAACAAGCCAAGCAGGTCGCTCAATTGCAGCAAGTCAACCAAGGTGCTCAAATGCAGCAAGCCAACCAGGGTGCTCAGGCTCAGCAAGCCGGTCAAGCTGCTCAAGTTCAACAAAACTCCAACGCCCCTGCTGCCGATCCGCCGAAGGCCGCTCCGGCTGATAGCAAGTCTTCTAGCGGTGGTGGCTTCTTCGGTGACTTGAGCGGTTTTATGCCCAAGGACATCACCGTTTACAATTATCCCGGCTATAATGGCCTCAACCCCTATGGCCCTTATCCACCAAATCGATTCGGGCCTCACTACCCCGATTTCCCCGTCATCGACCCAGTGTACAACTTCTGCCCATCATTCCTCCAGTGCAACAACAATTTCGACTGCGTCAGCTTCACCGTCCAAACGGACTTCTACGGCTTTGTAAGTGAACCACTTTTGAGACACACCCCTCGAAGCATATTTTCCACCGGCACTCTGGTGGCGGCTGCAAAACGCCGCTGCAACTTGTGAGACTCTTGACGAAGTGCGTGCTGACTCTCCTATAGAACACTTGCCTCACAGCAAACAGTTACCAGAGGTGTTCATGCACCTATCCTCTTCCTCCAGCCTTCGGTCCTTACGGTCCTTACTACTAGCTTGCTCGGCCCTGGAGCGGTATGGTTGTATAGGTTGAGGAGACACGTCATCTATTCTTGGTCAAGGTACATGTGGTTGCTAGAGGGTGGCAGGTTCGCTTGCGTGGTGTTGGAGTGGTCGTCGAATATCGTTAATGTGGAAGTCGATTAGTTGCGCATCAATACTTGCATCAAATCATAACTTGGCGGCAGAGTGGTTCTTCTTTAGTTGTTGGTTTCCTGCTATACGCGTGCCGAGTTCTGATCTCGAAGTCCATGGACTAGTAGTTTGACTGAGGTGACGAGAAGTCGCTCCATACGTACTATCGTTACTGACAGAAGTTGTAGTGCACGTGTGCTTCGCCTCCCCAACCTATTCCCTTGGCAGAGAATACAATGCATTATTGAGCAGCAAGACAAAGCGCACAACGGCGGATCCTTTCGATGACAGGCCAACAAAGGACACATAACAAAGACTGTAAAAATCGACACTGCGGTATTTCGATTCTTTCATTGCAACGACAGAATGGCGGGTCATGAACATATAATCTAGCTTGTCGCTCCCTCTCACTATTCTCTCCATCGGACTTCGCAGCCAGCACTCAGCTTCTCGACTCTACAGTGACCTCGCAGCTCTTTCGAATTTATGCTGTACAGACTTGTTGACCAAGTCGCCATCCACAGCTTCAGCAGAAGATCCAGTAAAGAGTCGTCGAGGTAGTAGAGAGACGAGAACGCTGATTGTGCTCGCTGTTTCAATTCCCTCCTCCACCTGCCTTCCGAACCAGCACAGCCCCCTTCCGAAACATCCAAAATGTGCCAATTCACCACCACCTACTACAACACCTGCAAACACTACTCCCGCCGCCACTTCACCTATTGTCCCACCGCCGAATCTGACCCCGTCACCTACTCCCGCGGATGCCACAACACAAAAGACACGGGTCTCAACTCTTCTTTCACAGAATGTATAACCTGTCAACGAACCAAAGCTCGTAAGTTATTCTTTCGTACAGGTCCCGAACCTGAATTGCAAGATATTTCTTATGGGATTGTTGCTTCTCGTGGACCGGGTGCGCCTTCTGTTCGCGTGACCTCGAGTGTTGAGACGGAGTATGATCCTCATACTTCGCCTTCTACTTCGAGAAGATCTAGTGTGGCGAGTGCTGGTTCTAGGACTTCATCGACATCTTCTGATGGTGAATATGGTGGCTGGGCCTTCAAGGAAGGTAAGTTCCGCAATATTCACTGGCGGATGTATCAGCCTGATACTCCTCGGGCGACACCACAACAGGTGAGTTCGATGTATGCTGTGCAGCCGAAGCAGAACAAGAAGAGTGGCGGTGATTTGTTGAAGTCTTGCCTGGAGCATTGACTTTGATGTGATTTGCTGTGCTGTTCTTTGAATGCTTTCGAGCGAAGGGTTTGGAAGGTAAGTCCGATCATGGGGAAATGTTTTACTGCTGACTACAGGCTCGAATATGCAGTATGGTCTTTGCCATCGATGGCCGGATGGATTGGGTTCCTGATCTGGTTGTAAGAGGTAATGGTAAAGGGTCAGCAGGTATGTATGGATGATGCAATGTGCATTTTGCGATAACTTCAAGCTCTAATTCTTCTTCTTTCATTTCTTTCCATCTGTGCACTTTGCTGTATCGCTTTGCCTCATTTGCATACTGATTGATGCATTGATATGAATGTGACGACGAGACAATTACCCATTTTCATAAAATTCTCCTTTCCTTGTAGATTAGTGGATCTATAGGGCAGGATCGAGTCAGTTAATGGCACCACTTTGATCAGCTTTGATGGAGGTTCCTATGAGGTACTGCATATCGATGCAGTGCACGCAGACTTGTGAGCATACGGCCTTGTCGCCCCGGCTCACTGGTCTTAACGCAGAGATGTGCTCCTGGCTAGTTGTGCGCTTTCTTCTGGGATCAGGCACATCTCGGCAGTGGAAACGCTTCATCGATATTTGCTTAGGATTGTGCTTGAGAATGACAGCGAGATCGACTGCTTTGTTCTGCCGATAGCGTGGTGCGATAGGGTCTGTCATGCAATTTGGGTTCCATAAAGGCAGCATAAAGAAAGTGGAGTTCTTGCACGTGGAAGAGTGGAGACTGACGAGTCTCGAACACGCGGCGCTCAACGGCAGCCCATCCCGAGACAGCAGATCAGCACCACGCCCGCCATCACCACCACTGCCGCAACAACACCCTCACCACTACTGCTGCACCGCTCTGCTCCGAATCTTCGACAGTCGCTCTTTTATTTTCAGTCTGATTCCGTCATCTTGATTATTGTTGGGACTGCAGCGCGAGAGAGCCCAATCGAGAGGCTGAGACTGGACCAAGCAGGAGATTATCCGCAGCCGCATTGACCCGCGCGGCGTAAGACGCCGTCTTTAGGCTGTGCGACGCGCATTCAGGGACCGCAGGACGAGGGATACCACGAGCGTCGAGGGAACCGACACTTTGAGGACACGAGGTCGAAAGTCGCGCTGGTTATCGCGACGGTGGGATTGCGACCATGGCGCACGGAAGCGCTGCCAATGGTGGGTCACGCCGTCAGGCTGCGGACATGCCTCCCAGAGCTAATGCCAGGGCAGAGGTCGAAAGGACGATGCGCAACATCTTCAAGCGATGCGTAGAATGCGAGCCGCAGACACCAACATGCCCAGCATGTCCAGAGGGAGACATCTGCTCTCTGGTACCGCAGAGCTGTGACAGCTGCGCCCACATGGTGTGCATTGCCAATCCCAATCCTACGCCCAAAGCCGAGAAACCGAACGTCGGGGCGATTGCTGGTGGTGTTATCGGAGGCGTGGTGTTCATCTCCCTCATCGTCTTCCTGTTCTGGCGATACTGGATTAAGAAGCGACGGCAAGAACAAGAGGAATGGGACGAGGACGACGAGATCGCGTCGCAAAAGGGCGTGTCGCAGTTCAATGCCATGAAGTCAGACAATGCATCCACAAGGACAAGAGGTTCAGTGGCGGCCAGCTTCCTCAGTCGGGCCAGCAACATCATCCACATTGCATATATTCCTGGTGTCACAAACCGAAACGGATCAGGCCACAACAGTCTGCTGAATGCTGCTCCTGTGCCTCCGATTCCAGCTGCGTATGCCAATCAAACATCCCGGACCACGACACCGAAGAGCCCCCTTAGCAATGAAGGCGACGCTCTCTTCTTCCGACCCTCAGACCTACGGGACACCATGTACTCGGACAGCTCATCCTTGCGGTCAGGGAAGAGGGACACTCAATACACAACGCACTCTATCACTCCCTCCTTGGCTCGGTCTTCCATGATGTCCGACGTCTACCGTGACGATGCCACCACAGAGCCCATGCCAGCAACACAAGTCATCCGAGCCCTGCCGAGAATGGTGTCTGTTAAGTCAGGCACATCTGCCACATCTACACCATCTATGGAAAGTGCGCCAACACTGGCGCCTCCAAGCTCGTCAGGGAGCGGGGTCAAGACTGTCATGCTTGGGGAGAAGTCATCGAATGGAAGTCCGAGCTCCTCGCATCACACTGGCGGCACGTTTATCAAGGCTACACCGGTGACCATAGGTGGTAAAGGAAAGGTTCGAACACCTGGTGTGTCGCGGCAGGCCAGCGACGCATCATCCTCCACGGGAA
The DNA here is from genome assembly GCF_033473495.1 of Cercospora beticola. NCBI lineage: Eukaryota > Fungi > Ascomycota > Dothideomycetes > Mycosphaerellales > Mycosphaerellaceae > Cercospora > Cercospora beticola. Next base: position 4,338,341 of record NC_088939.1, on the reverse strand, counting down.
GTTCAAACACGAAGCCACTGAAACCTTCTCCTCTAGTTGAGACTGCAAATGAGTCCGATGAGGAGGACGAGCATGCACGAGCGCGAAAGAGCCTCATTAGAGAGACGACTGCAGCGGCTGCCAGCCCTGCGCCGCTCATACAGCCACTCGAGAGCCCATTCTTTGACGCTACCGAGCTGCAAACATCGGCGTCTTCATCATCGCAAGGCTCGCGGCCCAACCCATACGCGGCTATGTCAGCATCTGTCGGTTCCGGCCCGCGACCCAAGCGCAACGACAACAGAACGCCGGGTGGTCTGAGTGCCGTGATTGAAGAAGCCGCAAAACGAGCTTCACAAGAACCTGAACACGATGGTATCGGCGGGAAACGAGACCAGAGCCCCTTTAGCGATGTGCATGCAACAAAGTAGGTTGCTTGAGCATATTGGACAGCAGAGATGAGGATGAAGTTTTTGGAAAAAGGAGCGCAATACCCCATTACAGAAGATTGGTACGAGCTGGCTCGGAAAGCGGTTACGAGCTATGAACTACTGCATTTCTTTTTTCCTCGCTCTGGTATGTGTAGAAGGAAGGATACTCGGTTTTTTTATGTTTCTCTCAGAGACCCGCGCATCAAAATGCTGTGAGGTATTGAATGGATGGTTCTTGGATGGAGTTTAGGGATATAGTCAGAGCCAAGACTGAATGATACCACCCATGTGAGGTTCGATTTGCCTCTTCTTTGTGATCTTCCTCTCCGTCGTTCATGTTTTTCGCTTCTGGACGCTGTGCCGTGTGCAGACCCATGGTGAGACCTGGGTACACGAGAGCCTCCTCCGGGCTGGTCTCGAGCCAAATACCAACATGAAATGGGATGAAATGATTCAGAGCTCCATCTCATGACATCGTTTGAGAAAGGCTGTAAAAGTCTCTGGATATCTGGAGAGTGAACCAAGAAAGCAGGGCACGAATCAGAAACTCCCCCAAGGACCAGCGCTGCCCACCAACTGTACCCACGATCATGCATGCATATTCCCATTTCTTCTCCTCGCACTTTACATGGCCATCTCCGCCTGCAGCTTCCGCAGCTCTTCTTCCTCATCATCCTCAACAGCTTGCTGTTTCCCTTTAATCTCCCCTGTAGGCTGATTCGGCAACCTCGATATCTGATCGCTAACCGGCACATTCCCTGTATGCAACATCTTATTATCCAGTTCTTCCTGCTGCAATTCTGCCAGCTCGTCTTCGAGTTCATCCTCATCCACGCCTTGCATCGAATTTCCTTGCGTGAGGGCATCGGCGATTTCTTCGCCGATTGCGTGTTGTTCTCGGAGGTCTTCCATGGTCTGATCGACTTTTTCGATGGAGAGGTCGCCGTGGATTTTTTTCATGGCTTGTTGGGCGCCCTTCATGGCGTCGAGGGTTTCTTTGTTGATGTTGGCGGTTTCGATGGAGGAGATTTCGCGCTCGACGGTCATCATTTGGGCGCTGGTTTGTTCGAGTTGGTGTTCGAAGGCTTTTTTTCGTCGGAGGGCTGCTTTGGCGACTAGATGGGGCGGGTCAGTCGGTTTTCCCCTGGCGCGATGCGTGGTGAGGGCTATGTCCACATACTAGCTTTGTTGCTGGTCACGTTCTTTCGCGCTATCGCATCTTGCTCATCCATCTGGTTTTGCAGGTGCTTCTCCCGCTTGGACAGCATCTCGAGTGTGCTTCGTAGCCGCAGGATGGCATTCTTCGGGGCATCTTTCTTTGCTGCAGCACCTCCTCCGAAGAGGTTGCCCCAGCCCCACGAAGCCATGGTCCCGCAAAATGGTCGTTGCTGATTATCGTGCTTCGTGGAGAGGTGTGAGGAGTGAGACTCAGGTCGAGCGAAGAAGATGTTGCGCCGGTGAGGTGGTCAAGTGAGGTGTCGAGGCAGCAAGTTAGCGGAGCGTGGCCGTGTCTATCTCGTGGCTGCCTCCCGTCGTCTTTGCGGCGGGTGGAACAAACGTCGGCCTGAGCGATGCGGTCATGTTGAGTGGCCCGCGCACCCCTCACGTGCAGATAAGCCCGCCGCGAACCTTGTTCCAGACGCTTCTTCTTTCCATGTGCTTCCCAATAACACACTCTCGCCCTCACAATTCCTCCAAGTGCGTGGAGATGAATCGCTCCACGAGATGTCTGAACACGACCCAGCGAATCGTAGACCCGAACCAGCACGATTGATACTGCTCGATCAAGCACAGCTCCAATCACCAGGCACCAAAATTCGCGTGCTGGGCTGGTCAGTGCCACGCGACTGCAGTGCTTCTCGCGCTGATTGTATGCAGTGTCCATGCATACCACGTTGAAAGTGCAACGCTCGTCTTGAAGATCGACTACCCTGGAACCAGGTCGAAGACCCCAACACTCCTAGCGACTATCGACAATGTTCTTGAAAATGTCAACCATGATTTGCTGCAGGTTGGATCCTGGCTGAATGTTGTCGGATACGTTCAGAAACCAGTCAAATTTGAGAATTCGATGCGGAACTCGAATTCTCAGCCATCCAGACGAAGGACACGACGCGTGACTCCCCTTGTCGATGTCCTCATGATCTGGTCTGCAGGAGCAATCAAACTGGACGACTATCTGTCTGCAGTGCGCAGCTTTCAGGAGACTCTGCCCGCGAGACCATAACAATGCTGCCCGACGGGGCTGTATGCCACTCCTTCGCTCATGCTGAACGGCATGCTTTTGCTGCTTCCGACGCCATGTGTTGAGGGACTAGTCGCGAGAATGGATACATTCAGCTGCTCCCAGGCTACCAACAGGATATCCTCGCTAACTTCCTTCTCTGCTCCGACGACATAGCTGGACCTATGTCCGGCTTCGATGTCTTCCCCAGGGGGCGATCTGTCAGCTTCTGCTGTTCTTGCGGTAAAGAGGTCGAGGCGGAGATGGATGTGTTCCCCGGGATGGTGGAAGTGGCACGTATGCCGTAGTACGAGTAATTCATGGACTTGCTATCGCAAAGTGTACAACCAAAGAGGAAAGAAGGAATATGGCTTGTTCTACATAAGCTATCAAGATGCTACGTGCATGTATCGAAGAAGCTCGTTGGTAATCATTGTATCAAAGTACGAGCGTGTCAGTTCATTGCTTTAGTGCTCTCAATGATGTGGTCTGACGAATGCACGATAGCTGTGAAACACGAGTGAGAAGATAGGACAGTCCATGGCGTGTCTGCCTCAAAGGTTGGATTTTCTACCACTCTGAACAAAGGCTTGTGGAAGGACAGCGACCTAACAGACGCGCTCTGGCAGTGTGTCTTGATGACGGATTTGCTGCACGAACTCATGCGGGACGAAGATCATTGAGCCACAGTTTCGGCAGTCGGCTCGAAGGAGCATCGTGGCTCAAGCTATGCATTCACGACAGAGGCTGATCGCAGACTAGCACAGCAGCAGCAGCACGAATTATGCCTGAAGCGTCGAGACGGACGTGGAACAGCGCGTGCAGTACGAGATTCGAGAGTGTGGAATGTGGCTTTGCGGGTTGTGATTGTGGCACCACAACGCATTGACCAGAGCAACAGGCGCGATCTGGAGACTGGGATTGCAGGGAACAGATCGTCATCACGACAACGCCTTGCGCGGAGGGCGCGAAGAGCGCACCCGCCAAGCAGCACCTCCCAAGCAGCAGCAGTATCGTTTAGACCATCGATGTGATGGCCGAGGAGACACACAGCCAAAAGTGAGGTGTCTGCATCATCATTGCTCGCACGTTTGCAGTGATTCATTCCATGCGCGACGACATCGACCCAGACAAAGTTTGGCAGTGACGTACCACGGAAAGGTCGGCTTACACGTTTATTGCTGCACACCTCTTATACCGGTTCTCTGCCCACCCGTTCTCCCTCGCCCATCCCGTCTGCCACGCCAAACAATAAAGCCGCTGTCGCCGTCGCACCTGCCTCCTGACCCGTCATCCTCGTCCTCTCGCACCTCCAACACCGCATCAACACTCACGACAACACCTCCCACGACACCGTCGACATGGGCATGGCACAGCTTCTCGGCCTCGGCCTTCGTGGCTTCCAGTTCTTCATGAGCTTGCTCATCATGGCCATCATCGGTAACGCGATCGCAATGGGCGCCGACCCGGCCATCAACAAGTACGCGCAACAGTTCAACGCAGACTGCTGCATCCGAGACATCGACTAACCGTGACCCAGCTACACCATGTTTTGCGCCGCCTTCGCCATGCTTTGCCTGTTCTTCCTGATACCGGCGACCTTCAACGAGCGATTCGCAGTCCACGGCATGTTGCCATTCGTCCTCGACCTCCTCCTTACCATCTTCTGGTTCTGCGCCGCCGTCGCGCTTGCCGCCCGCCTTGGTGTGCACAGCTGCAACAACGATGTAAGCTGCTCCAATGATTACGCGACATGAGCTCAAGTGCTAACCCCCAATCAGGGCTACGTCCGCACCAACAGCGTCTCTCGAGGCGCCAGCAACCCAGCCGCAGCCTGCCGTGAAGCGCAAGCTTCTTGCGCCTTCTTGTGGTTTGGCTTCGCTGCGTTTGTCGCCACCACTTTCCTCAGCAGCAGTGGCATCAGCGGAGGCAGTGCACCAAAGGGTATCCGCCGTGGCCCAGCAATGTCCCAGGTCTAAATTGACCTCGCCCTTCGCATCACCTTCACAACGATGACGAATGTTTATGTGACGAGGCTGGCTAACGTCCTCCGCTCAAGCAGGGAGAGGACCAACGCCGCTTTGAATACGCGAAAAAAAGACATGCCTTGGATGGCACCGGCAGCAACGGCACGACGAATCTGTGTATCACGTTTATTGTAAAATGGAACGACTCTCGTATTTTATACTTCAGCTGCAGCTTGAGCGAGACGGCACTGGTGGCATGCAATCGGCACTGGGCGTTGAAGTTTTTTGATGATACCACCTCAGCTAATGTTTTTCACCAACAATCGTACAAAGCGAAAGCAATTCAAACATACTGCTATCTCACAAGTTCTCATCCCCTTTGCCTGTAAGCTGGCCGGCGTCCCTCGGGAATCGCTTTCATCCTGTCGCCGATCACCATCTTACGGCATTCTTTACGTGGTTGCGCGACATTGCTGACGGACAAGTTGGCCTGGCTCAATCCAACGTTGTCGATCAGAGTCCTCTGCACTACGACTTTCACCCTGCGCATGCCGCTCCTGTACAGACTTCCAAATGGGTCTCGTGGTCTCACAAGAGCTACATCATCACACGTCCGCGACGCCACAGGATCGACGAGTGGGTCGATCAGGCACGGGCCATTGCCAGGCGCGTCTGTGGCTTCGAGAAAGCTCAACACGACTTCACGCGTTGCAGAACACAAGCGTGTCATTCTTCGTGCGTTGCTCCCTGCGGAGCTTGACAAAACAGACGGCGGAGTCTTCGTGCTTACGGTACGAGATCTAGACTACCTTGTCAGCTTCAGTCCAGTCAATCGCTCGCGGCGCCGGTCACAATGGTTGCTGCCGGCTACGGCTCTTGCAGGATGCCGCGGCCGACCGAAACTGTGCCTGGGCTGCTCTGACGTCGCCATGCTTTTTTGCTTTCTCACGCTGGCCCAAACAGTAGTCTTCTCCAACGCACCGTGCACCAGATTCAATAGGTCACATCTCACAGGCACAGTAGTCCAAAAGCTTGTCTGCAGCTACGTCAAGACTGTCCTTGTCATCTTTCAGCACGTGTTCCGGCACCCGTCGGTAAGAGCTTAGTGATCTTAGTAACTCTCAGTTGATGCGTGCACGACGCGCCTGGGGTTCTAGAAGGGTGTGCCCTGTATCGCGACAACGAAAGCACATGCTCAGCTTGCAGCGCTGCTAGTAATATTTGAGGGACCTCCGCGGTCGAAGCGTTCGTTCCTTCCACCTGAACAACTTGCAGCTTGGGTCTCCGGCAGAAAGAGCAGCGGCAGAAGCTCGCGGCCACACATTTCGATGCCGCCCGCCATCGAGGCAGTGGAAACGCCACTGAGCGCTGGTGAGCCAACGCGACTGGACAATGAAGGCGAGTCATCCGTCTCGACAATCGACGCTCTGCCTAGCGTCCAACATGGAGCATCTCTCGACAACGAAGCTGAAGATGAACGACCTCGTGAGCGGGTCGAGACGCCGCCGGGGATCAAAGGTGATTACTTCTCAGAGTTTCCGGGTGAAACGGACGACATTGTGAAGTCGATCACAAATCCATCCAATCCGGACGAAACGGGACCAACAGTTGTTGGAAGAAAGCGAGCCAGTACAGCACCCATGAGCAGACCGAAGCCCCCGACTCGAAGCAGCACCTTGTTGAGAGCCATGAGACGCAAGCAACATCCCTACCAATACCAATTCGATCCCATGTCCTCCGAGTCAGACTCTAGTACCGATGATGAAGAGGACAGGCGAGCGACGCCCCAGCCAAAGAAGCCGAAACGAGTGCAGAGCAGGGTCGAGCAGAAGGAGGAGGAGGAGCAAAAGAAAGCAGCGAAACAAGGACTGTCGTTTTCGAAGTTTCACATTGGAAACGAGTACTTTCGCACTAAGGGCAAAGTCTCCAAGAACGATGGCCGATTGAAGATTTCGATCAACGAGACAGCGAATAGCGGCTATCTCGCCAAAGCTCTGGGTCACAGCATTAGACATCATTTGGACATTCCGAACAAACGCGACAGAAAGCAACGAAGATATGCGGCGGAGCATCCAGATCGCAGTGCAGAGGATGATGCCTCTTCCATTGCATCCTCACTCCCCGCGAAAGCAGGCAAACCTCGGCTGAATATCGTAATCATGATCATTGGGAGCCGTGGAGACATTCAGCCTTTTCTGAAGATAGGCAAGATCTTGAAAGAAGAGCACGGGCATCGAGTACGAATAGCGACGCATCCGACATTCCGAGACTTCGTCGAGAAGGATGGCGGTCTGGAGTTCTTTAGCATCGGTGGTAATCCATCGGAACTTATGGCGTTCATGGTGAAGAATCCAGGGCTCGTTCCCAACCTACAAACGATACGCGAAGGAGAAGTGAAAAGGCGACGAGATGGGATGGCCGAGATGTTTGATGGGATGTATCGTGCGTGTGTCAATGCCACGGATGATGAGAAGGACACGCTCAATATGAAGTTGCTTGGGGACAAATTTCCGTTCGTTGTGAGTTTTCCACACCTCTGGGGCATAGGATTACACGCTGACCTTACGCTAGGCGGATGCGATTATCGCAAACCCTCCTTCAATGGCACATGTACACATTGCAGAGCGGCTTGGTATACCGCTGCATATCATGTTTACGTTTCCTTACACTCCTACTCAGGTAAGTATCTGGCAGTCAATGGAGTGTATACAGGTGTGCGAAAATGCAGGACAGCGTTTGCTGACCCCGATCAGGCCTTTCCACACCCTCTTGCAAATATCAAGCACAGTAAATCTAATGTTGACCCGAACTACATCAACTTCATGAGCTATCCGCTCGTGGAGATGATGACCTGGCAAGGTCTCGGAGACATTGTCAACCGATTCAGAGTTAAGACTCTGGGTCTCGAGCCAGTCAGTTCACTCTGGGCACCGGGAGCGCTCTATCGTATGCACGTTCCATATACGTATATGTGGAGTCCATCATTGGTTTCGAAACCATCAGATTGGGGGCCGGAGATTGATGTTTCTGGCTTCGTCTTTCTGGAAATGGCCAAGAACTTCAAACCGGACAAGGATCTTGAGGACTTCCTCAATGCTGGTTCACCGCCAATCTACATTGGCTTCGGGTCGATCGTCGTTGATGACCCGAACAAGTTTACGGAGATGATCTTTGAAGCCACCAAGATCGCAGGAGTTCGTGCGCTGGTCAACAAAGGATGGGGCGGCCTAGGTGTCAGCAACCATGATACACCCGATAACATCTTCATGCTTGACAACGTCCCACACGACTGGCTTTTCCCGCGAGTGAAGGCCGTTGTGCATCATGGCGGTGCCGGCACTACTGCTATTGGCCTGAAATGCGCCAAGCCGACCATGATTGTGCCATTCTTCGGCGATCAACCATTCTGGGCCGCGCGAGTTTCAGAAGCGAAAGCCGGCGCTCACGAAGTCGTGCCATGGAAGCAACTTACTGCTCAAAAACTGGCCACGGGCATCAAGCAATGTCTGACAGAAGAGGCACAACGTAACGTGCAGAAGTTGGCGGAGGGTATCGAGCGAGAGGGAGATGGTGCTGCGAATGCAGTGGCTTCCTTCCACCGCTCGCTGCCCCTAGCTGGGCTTCGCACTATTCGTTGCTCCATTCTTGAGGACAGAGTGGCCGAGTGGAGGATTAAAGGATCTGTTCTTCGATTGTCTGCGCTTGCTGCAGAGATCCTTGTGGAAAATGGCAAGCTCAAGGCTAGCGATCTCAAGCTCTTGCACAAGGTCTCGTGGAACGACTTCGATGGGCCAGGTGAACCACTTACAGGTACCTTTGGCGCTCTGACAGACTCTCTGTACGGCATTGGTACTGGAGTTGGCATGGTCCCTGTCAGGATGGCGAAGCACATATGCAAGCATGCGGAAATGGAGCGCAAGAAAGCTGAGCGCGAGAAGCGCAGAGAGGAGCGGAGGAAGAAGAAGGCTGAGCAAGCCGCCGAAAGTCAGCCACACGAGGAGTCGGAGCAGAACACGAATCGTCGGCCTCCCGCAACACGGAACGACACTACGAACACAGTGGCCACGGAGCTCTCTGTCGATGCAGCAGCTCAGCCCGTGTTCAAAGAGCTTGCCAGTGACTTCCACCGAGGCTTCAAGCAGTCCGGCTGGGCATTCCTGACCATGCCAAATGACCTACATCTGGCTATCGCCCAAGGCTTCCACAACGCTCCTCGTTTGTGGGGCGATTCGACTGTCAGGAAGCCCATCAGAATCACCGGCGTACGATCAGGTTTCACAGCTGGTCGGCGAGAATTCGTCTACGGCATCTACGACGCATGGACAGGACTAGTCACGCTACCCAGAGGAGGTTTCAAAGACGGCGACACAGCAGGAGCAAAATTGGTCGGCTTTGGTACTGGAGTCGGTAAGGGCCTTGGAGGATTCGTGATGAAGAACATCTCAGCAGTCATCTCGCCGCCGGCATACGTGGGCAAGGGCATGTTGATCTACATCAAAAAGCGACATGCAGACAACGGTCCTGGATCAAAAGCCTTTATTCGCAGAGCACATCTTGTCCAAGGCACGAAGGATCTACAGGCGCTCAAGCAGCAGGATGATCCTGAGAAGATGGAACAACTGCAGGCAATTGAGAATCAGGTGCTCGAAGGCTGGAAAGTCTACGAGGATGTCTGGCAAGCAGCGTACGATGCATACGGACCTGTCGGTGGCGGTATCGTGAATCGCATGAAGCTCAATCGAGAGAAACGGCGGTGGCAGAAAGCTGGGGCACTTGAGAATATCAATACAGCAAGCAGAGCGCTGAAGCACGCAAAGCGAGGCGATGATCTCAAGAAATACTTCGCCAAACGCATGCGGGAAATGCAAGCAGCTGAAGCACCCAAGACGAGTGCCATGGAAGCAACCGGAGACGGGGAAGATGTCGAAGTGCCACCTGGCGGCGGACAAAAGTATACCACGTATGCCACGGACGAGGCTGAGGAGAAGAAGTATGGCAGCGGGGAGAAACTCTCTCCAGAACAACGCAGTGGCTCGCAGTCTTCTGCGACTGTGGTCGCGGGGAGTGAAGATGGAGACCAGAAGGGGCGACGAAGCTCGGCGTTGTCTTCTAAGGCTACCAACGGCGATTTGCTAAGGAAGATTACCAGCGGAAGCAGTAATAAGCGGCCACTTGGCCGCGTGGGCACGGCTTGATGATGTTGATTCTGTTTACACTTTTGGATACCCCTTCTTGTTGGCATTTAGCGAACACAGCGAGGCGTTTGGTATGGACGTTACAGACATTTCTTTGGGTCATGATGAGCGCACGAGGTATGGATGAATGGCATCGAAGTCTTTGTACATTTCTTGTACACAAGCTGCGTTGGGTCAGGTATCTGATCAATCAACGTTCACGTTGTACTCGAGAAGAAACCAGTCTGTTCAGTCTTCCTACGTGTTCTCGAAATTGCTACAGCCAAATCTCGGAGCAGACTCTAGTTCCAAGTCGTGGTAATTGCGATTGTGATTCTGAACACTCGTGCTGCTTGTTTGCAAAACAATGAACTCATTCTTCTTGGTCAAACACGCATGAAAGAAGTCTTTGGACTGCGACGCAAAGGTCTCGCTGAAGCAAACATGCATTCACTGCTTTCGACCAGAGGAATAAATATGGAGTCGTGAACAGTATCTCGAATGCAACATTACCAATTCGTTGTACCCAGTCCCAGTTCGCAACCATGAGCGGACACAATAGCCGAGACCGTCCACCAGGACGAACGACTCAACCTTGGTATGAATCACCGAAGTGCATTTGCGAATACATCGCGGACCTCTTCTGCTGCTGCTGCAGCAGACGTCACCAGGACCTCCATGGTCTAGACAGAGAGCAGCGCAACCCACCACCAACTCCTGCTTCAAGCCCGATGACCACGCCAACACATCGCAGACGGCCAGAAATTTACGAACTCAGCCCAATGGAGCGCAACAGTATCAGGCCGAGAAACGACGAGAGAGTCCGCGTGGAAAGACTGCCTGGATATGAGCGAAGCATCCCGCCAAATCCTCGGTTTGCGAATCAAGTCACTGAGCCGCCGGTGATCTACAGTCCGACTGCGAGACTTGTGCCTAGCGAGACGGAGCAAGATGCGCGGGAGGGTGGCAAGGGGAAGGGAAAGGAGAAAGAGCTGGAGAAGAGGTCCACGCTCTGGAACAGGGCGAGGGCATTGGAGGAGAGAAAGGAACAGCTTGAGCGTGAGGAGGAAGAAAAGGATCGCCAATATTCTGAACAGCTTGAGAGGCTTCGCGAAGCGCAACGCAATGCTGAAGAGAACAGAAAGATCGGGTTGAGATCGGGGGTGCGTCAAGAGTCGCCTCCACGCGAAGAGCAGCCTTTGGCACGCGGACCAAGCGCTGCAAGTGAGGCTACGAGCTTCCGCTTCCAAGAACGCCAGCAACAACGCTTCGACGACACGTATAGCGTGACAGACTCCGACACGCCTACACCGCCAGCTCGAACTCGTCCAGCTCGGATTCCAAGTGGTGATCTGGCCACACTTCCGTCTGTGAGACGTCTTTTGGAGGAAGCTGCGCAACAAGAGGCTGGAGCCAGTGGCGACTCGCGTTCTTTCAGTGCTGGAAATCTCCAGCAAGTCGCGAATGGGGCAGAACGTAACACTCGTTCTTCCAGTGCTGGAGAAGCTACAGGAGATGAACTTCCAGAAACGCCAGCAGCTGGTAGACGTTCAGCCGAGCTGCCTTCGACACCGCAGACATTGGGCCGACCATTCTCGGATTACGTCTCTCCGTCGCAGATTCAGATCTCGCCAGCACCAGAGCCAGCAGATCTTGAAAGAGTGCGTGTCTTCGTTGAGCGGCTGGGCAGGGGCGAACACCCTGGCGATCGCGATTGTACTCGCTGAGTTGCCAAATTGCGGCTAGCTGGAACCAATTATTCACGATGCCGTCTTTCATCCAGGATGAGAGGGGTTGCGCAGGAGCCATTGTAACATGGCAGCTCTTCAGGCGAACTTGTCATGTTTGCCCTTGACTTTCACGTCCAACATAGCTTCATGATAATTGCCTTCTTTCCTCGCCTTTTTCAGCTTCTTCACCTCATCATCGTCCAATCGTCTTCCCACCTCAGCTTCCAGCTCTTTGCGAGTAATTTTTGAGCGCACTTTCTCCGCCTTCTCTGTCTTGTGCTTTGGTTTGAAGCGAGCTTGCATACGGATGCGAATGCTCGTTGTCTCGCCCGCAGCCTCTGCATCGCCTCGAACTTCGGCAGGTGTCTTGTCGCCGTCTACAGACAGGAACGTAGATCGCATCGTCTCAATCTCAAATTGTCCTGGTTTGCCCTCTGCCGGTGTAACTTTGAACGTCTCTTCTGGCGACACAGCTTCGCGAGTCGATGACAGAATACCATACTGGTCGCAGCCCAAGTATTTCCCGTGATGACCCTTGAATGTGAAGCTGTTCTCCATGCCCACAATCTTCTGACTGACCCATACCTGTCGCACATCGTGTGGTTCCGCCGAATGTGGCTCGCCCTCGATCATGTTCTCGATCTTGCTCGTGAAGACTCGGCCGAGCTGGTCGACGGCGATGCATGCGACTGGCTCGGAGTGCAGCACGAGGATCACGGGTCCGGCAACGTCGTCGATGGCGTCCGCAGACACCCAATTCTCGTCGTCGTCGGCTTCGGCATTCTGCGTAGACACGAGCTGCTTGGAGGAAGGTGTGTCGGCATCGTCGCCCTCCTTTGCCTCTCTCTTGCGCTTCTTGGGCGGCTTCTTGTCGCCCTTGAATGTCAGCGCCTTCACCATCTTTGCGAGATGTCCACTCTGTGCTCAAGATTTCCGAGCTCGAGTTGTTGTTGATCTTAGAGATGCCAAGGCTAAGTTAGAGCTTCGGCAGGTACCCACCACTGGTCTACGTGAAACTGTACCACCACACCTCCACCTGCGCCACTTTTCGCATGTCCTTCTCTAACCTCCATGGCGCACGATGATCAACATGCACCAAAACAGCATATTGCCAAATCCGTGCTCGCGACATTTGCATCCCGCCACAGATTCTTGAGCACCGCGCAGAGCAGCAAAGCGCATGGCGTGGGTCATGAGCGAATACGAGCCTTTGACGCCCGTGTCTCTGGACGGCAAAGATGGCGATCATAAACTGGAGAGTCCTCTCACACGCCTACCTGGAGACTGCACCGATATCCGCAAGATCCGTGAGCATCTAGAAAGCTTCTTCGCCATGAATACCGAGCTCCTCAACACGAGGCAATATGACAAAGCCGTTAACATAGATGGCTACGACCAAGACTTCATGGCTAGTATGCACAACCAAAAGGCAGAAGATTTGCCGGGCTGGGTCGACCACCATCGCCGAGGGGCACTGGAGTTCCCTCAGTCAAAAGTGCGAATACTGGGCATGACTTCGAAAGTCGATCCCAAGAGAGGACTGGCTTCGCTCTTCACGGACATGGAAATCACCGGCAGACCCCCAGGAGTCACCATACACTCGATGACTATTTCCGAATTCAAAGTCTGCGATGGCAAGTGGCTCTGCATGAAAGCGACTGGAATGAGAGGAAATTCAATGCTTGTGTGAACATGTGCTTGTCTAGTCTATTGTGGTCCACTACTACCAACCCGCCCACAGCTGCTCTGGCCGTCTACAATACTCTCGCCAGCGCCCAGATGCTTGCATAGAAGAGCGCGCCAGCGACAGCGGCCGCCTTTGGACCCACGGCAGTTGCCGCGCTGTCTTCAGCCTGTGAAGAGGAAGACTCGCCAGTCTGCTGAGCGGAACTGCCACCCGATGTATCGGCTGTCCCCTGTGTTCGGGTGACTGACCTTGACACGCTGTCCGTTGGTGTCGTCGCGGCAGAGGTCAATATTCCCGATGGCAGCTGGCTGGGCACCGCATCTATCGCAGACGGGATTGACAACAGATTCTCGATAAGTGAGTCCAGGCCAGTCGATCCACTGGACGCCGCACCGGACGCCCCTGCGCCTCCGCCTGCCACCGTGGTGCTCAGTACTTGCAATACCTCTGTGGGGCTCGCAACGGTATCCGCGCAACCATAGTTGGTAAGAGTTGCTCCTTCGATAGCAAACTCGTACTTGACACACTTGGGGAATGCAGATTCAGTGCATCGGTAGATGTCCTTGTTGGCCTGACATGCAGCATCGCAAGGTTCCTCAAAATCCAGGCATGTCGTGTAGTACCCGCATTCGCCCAGCAATTGTTCTTCCGCGGCGACAACCGACGAGCAGCAGCCGAAAGCATTGTATGTCAGATTGAACCCGCAGAATTCGCCACCGGTGCATTGAATGGCCATCGCTAGGACAAGTGTCAGTACAAGTCAGGCAGGACAAAGGTCGGTGGACTTACCAGCATCGCCCTCCGCATAGCCGCAAAGTGGGGACAGCTCATCACTCTGGCGACGAGGCAGAAAGGCTGGAGGATGAGTGGGTCCTGGAGACCACTCTCGTGCACCGAGCTTGTCTGCAGCAAGCACTGTCCGGGCTGGCAACGAAGGGAGCCCGGTAGCCATCGTCTTCGAGGCCAGTAGAAGCGAGCTGACAGCAGCAAGGAAGAACATCTTGGGCGTGTGGACACTTCGAAGCGGGAGCATTTGCTGGACTTCTCCAATGAAAAGATCGTATGGTTCTGGAAGTTGAGACGTTGCGCGCTATCCCTGGGACAAGATATAGTCACTCGAGATACCGCCCATTCAGCAGTTTCTCATCAGCCGCAAGCCGATGAACACCTTAGTCATGCTTGCGCAGCGCCTCAGGAGACCCTCGCGAACTCCGTACCACCGACGAATATCTCATAAGCATACCAGTACGCTCATGGTCGTGTTCCACAGGTTTCTCTGAGCCCCAATGCAGCTTCGCTGACGTTGGCGTCGCAGCCAAGGCCGCTGGAGTAGCTGTCTATCAATTCAGGGAAGGTGCCAAGAAACGCCCCCAAAGCTAAATGCTGAGAAGAATCCGCAGGATTGTTACAACATTGATGAGCGAGACCGGAAAAACCGTATAGCATGCGGATCTCGTAATGTGGCTCCTAAATCTAGGCTTGAGTATGGGCTATGTTAGGTGCCATGTCAACGAATACACATAAAGTATCGTGCGTCTGCGCATCGTTCACTATCAACCACAATTACCGTCTTTTGCTCTTCGACGTCGCTAATCATGGTCAACGTCGGCCTCAGAGACCTGGGACTGCAAGAGCGCTCGAATGTCGCTCAACAGTACCGCGATGCAACTCGTTCTGACAGACATGCCTGGAGAGGCGGCGTCCTTCGACGCATGCCCTGGGTCGGGCTACTCGCCCTTTCCCTAGCACTTCTGTGTATTGCTGGAGCCGTGGCCATCCTCTTCTTCTCAGACGGTAGACCAATCGGAAGCTGGAAATACTCACCTTCGGTCTATGTATCGTTCGCATATACCATCGCCAATGTCCTTCTTCAAGATGCAATGAGCCGAGGTGCTACGATAAATTGGTGGAAGAGAGCAATAGCAGACGGCACAAACATTGGAGATCTTCATCGCAATTGGGACTATGGAAGCTCGGCGCTCGCAAGTTTGAAGGCAGGGAGACACTTCAACTTCATCGCGTTCGTTACGCTTTTCCTGACTATTACGCCTCTCAATGGACCACTGCTTCAACGTTCGTCGGAAGTCGAGATCTCGAAAGCTGTATCCAATGTCGATGTCAGCATCCAGGCTGCGCAGAGGATTGATCTTCCGACTGGATACATGTCTGGCCGTCTCCGGGTTGTCCCACTGCTGCACGAGGACTTTGCGCCAGTGTTCCGAGCTTTCGAAAGCGGACGGAGCATACCTGCCAACAAGACTGGCTGCTCCGGTGATGGCAAGTGCAGTGGTCGCCTGAAAGCCGCTGGCTTATCTGTCAACTGTTCCTCTTACACTGTGCCATTCAGCGTAGTGCCCGGCGACAACTGCAACTCCATCGACCCAGAGATCAGCCAGGAATGCATCAATGCACAGGCCGGCACGTTTGTCTACCGGTCTGCTTTAAGCTGGGTCTACGACCAGCCAGGTCGCATGAATCTGGACATCCAGTACAAAGACAACTCTGATTGTGAGGGCGTGCTCATGGTTCAGAACCGCGCTCTGCAAGCTGCGACGGTAGAGTATCCTGTCATCATCGATGGCAATAGCTCGACCATCTCTCTTGACCCTAAAACAACTCTCTACGACGACAAAGTCTTGCACACCAACGAGTACGAGGATCCGGGAACTCAAGGCCCAACTGAGCTCGGAGGCTTCGCACACGCCCTCGAAGAGACGATGAGCGGCTACACCCACATCCGCTTTGCAGGTACAATCGGCTATGAAATTCTCTCGACTGGTCCAGTAGGTACCCGCTTCGCCAACATGTCCGAAGCAGTCAAGAAACCCGCTCCACTGAACCAAGATCTCTGCAGCATTTACTTCAATGATCCCGTCCCAGCTTTCCTCGAACAAGCTCGCCAGCTTATGTTCCGTACCGCCTTGACAATGACCAACACAAGCGATATGCAGAAAGTCCAACTCAACCAGATCCGCACCATGGGTGTCTACCGAGCGCAATACGCCTACCTCGGCGCTGCCGTGGGCCTGTCTCTCGCGGCGGTCATTGTGATCCTGACCATGTACAACGGTTTCTGGCTCTTGGGAAGGAAAGTCAGCATGTCGCCCATCGAAATCGCCAAAGCTTTCAATGCGGATATCCTGAAGAATGAACACCCGAATGCTGAGGTTGATGAGCTGGTCAAAGAAGTTGGATCAAGAGCCGTCATGTATGGTGTCACACAAGCTTCAACGTCGGGCTATGCGCCGGGCGGCTATGAACAGAATAAGGACAGCGGATACATCCAAGTCAGATCTGTGAATCAGGGACAAGAATTGAGGCTCGAAATGGCAGACCCTTCGAAGGTTCAGGCACTTGTGGCGAGTTAGATTTGGTTGTGTGTACAAGAATGCATTCGAGATAGATTTTGTTATACATCATGATCAGTGCTAGACATCCCCAGCTTGCTGTCCTTCTACTTACATCATCGCTCGATGCATCTATCCGGGTATTCATGCTCCAGGCGGATCTGTTCATGACCGACTTTGAGACCGCCACGAGAGCTAGAAGCGTGAGTTGTGGAGGAGCTCTCATGCTCATGCTTGGCTTCACCGAGCATACATGTCCGGCAGCAACATGCAAGTCACGACTGCATCATCTCACAGCACGGCAGTGGATAGGCTTGGAGGTGTGGTGGTCATGCTCTCGTCGGCCATTGGAAAGTCAAGAGGACGGGCTGATGTGAAGCCATTCGGTTGGGAAATGCCAAGACAAGAGGAGCCGACTCACGTGAATGACATCAGGAAAAGTGAAGGAAAACCTGTTCACGGCGGAGGGAGGTGTTCCTGCTCAACCAAACGGGCAAAGGCCGCGCGGCCAAACCGTGGGAGCTTGCCTTTTGCCTTGCTGCTGCATCATGCACGGCGCCCGTAGCTCCCCAAAAAAGCTCAATCCCATGTTTTCCATCCTGGCCATGTGCACGCCATGCGCCTGATAAGACCTGCTGTGCGCCGCGGCTGAACACCACACCTCCCACGCTGGTTGTCACGTCCAACAAGATGCCATTGTCCTGCCAATCAATCCTCTGCTGCTGACCTGGACCGAGCTGCTGAGCACCGAATCTCCCACGGAGCATGGCTGTGACCAATGCCTTCCTCACGCTCTTCCTCCTTCTTCGATTCGCAACTTCACAATCACCAACCCCGATAGTCACAGCGACGACAACAGAGACCGTCACCGAGCCTGGAGCTTGCAATAATTTCGTTGGAGCATGTGTGGTTTACGGCACCGGCCATGTCCCACCCTACACGACCACAGTCTACGCGGGATCGAGTTCTCCGGCAGATAGCACGATATCCACCACAACTGTAACAATATCAAGAACCTCAGACGCAACACCTGATGCTGCAAGCGCATGCGCAGACTTCACTGGAGCATGCGTTGTTTACGGCAGCGCCGAAAACCCGAGCTACACCACAACCACCCCCAGCAATGGAGAAAGCAATAGCGAGGGCACACAACAAGGGAATAGCGATGGATACATTGCGGCTGAGAAGGGAGACAACGACGGATACATTGGCGAAGCCGTCAGTGTGAGCATGGGAGTGGTGGTGCCCCTCATCACCTTTGTACTTGTGAATATTGGCTTCGTCGTGTGGTTGTAAAATGGACGGGTGACGAGAGACGACCTTTGAGCAACGATTTTAATGATACCCAAGAGCGAGAACACATAATTATATCGACAGAATCATGGGGGAGCCGGGAGAGGGATTGGAAATGACCTAATGATACCTGCATATTCTCACAAATGTTCGCACCACTTGATTTGTGGCTATGGCACAAGCAAACTCTGGGATCCGTACAGTACTAAGAATTCGGTCTGATTCGCGACTGATATAATTCTAGTACTTGTACAGCCTCTCGCTACCACTCATTCTGGCTCGCCGATTGAGCATGCGATAATACAAGACTAGAGCCAGACAGCCAGCTGCTACGAAGAACAAGAGGCCGGCGTTGGTCCAGTGTCCAGTAGGGTAGCCGTCGGCTTTTTCGTTGGCCTTGTATATCCACACGCCGGCAATTTGTCCTGGAGCTCCGAAAGACACGTTCATCGCGACTGTGCTGAATGTCAATGATGCTCTTGCGCAAGGTATTAGTGGGAGAAAAACTTACTTGCCAGCCCAACAGCTGCCGTGCTGAACAGATTCGAACTGAGCCAACCAAGTAGAGGCGGAATACATGCGAAGCTTCCAGAGGCAGCAACAATGAGACAACCATACCTAGCAGAATACGCTTGCGGTGATAAGACTGCAGATGCCAGGAATCCGACGGCGCCGATCGTGGCAAAAATCGATGAATGCAAGCCTCGAGCATTGAAATAATCTGCAGATGCTGCGACAGATACTGTCACGACATATGCAACAGCATAGGGAGGTACTGTCATGAGCTGAGCTCTCAGGCCATCGTATCCTAGTCCAGCTGTGATGGTAGGTGTAAACAGCGACAGAGATGAGAACGGTGTACTGATCCCAAAGTAGACCGCATAATGCGCATACAATCTCCAGTCCGTAAGAGTCTCCTTGGCGTCGGCCCAGGTCATATGTCCGCTCTGTCCCTGCGAGCCTTCCAGGCGTAGCCGATCAGCAGCAAGGGCTTTCTCCTCAGCGGACAGCCACTTCGTCGTTTCCGGGTAATCAGGCAGGAAGAAATAAACGAAGAACGAAGATATCACCGACGGAATCCCCTCCAGAATAAACAACCATCTCCAAGCCGAAAGCCCGTGCGTCCCATTCATATGTCCCACCCCATAAGCAATCGCCCCTCCAAACGCCCCAGCCAGAGTCGCAGAAGCCAGAATCAACGCAACGCGTATCGAGCGCTCCTCAGTGCGGTACCAGAATGTCAGATAATATACCAGTCCAGGGAACAGTCCAGCTTCGAAAACTCCAAGAAGAAATCGCACCGCTGTAACGGAGGCGAAATTATGTGTTCCACCTAGACCTATTGTTATAGCACCCCAAGAGAACATGAGAAAAGCAATCCAATTGCTGGGTTTGAGTCTTTTGAGTGCGTAATTTGATGGGACTTCAAAGAGTGCGTAAGCGATGAGGAAGACCATGAGTGCTATAATGTATTGGTGATTTGTCATGTTTGTTTCTGTGAGGAGGTCGTTGCCGGATTCTTGGTTGAGGACTTTGGCGTTTCCGATGTTGCTGAATCTTTCTTTTAGCGGGCATTGCAGTTGATGTTTTGGTGTTCAAAACTCACCTGCGATCGAGGTAGCATAGCAGATAGATGAAAGCGCATAGTGGGATGATTCGTAAGTCTTGTTTGAGGACTAATTTGCGGTCTTCTATCGTGCCTTTGCCAGTGTAGGGTCTTGTTGATGTATCGATTTCGTTGTGTGATTTTGAGGATTCGATGTCTTTTGCTTCGATGTCACGAGGGATGGCTTTCTCGTCGACGTCCGCCATCTCGTGGTGAAGGCTGCCAAAAAAAAATGTCGTGTAATGCTGAATCTGGGGCAAGACCTGGGGAAAGAGTAGATGTCGATCATTGCTACGGTGTGACATCGGATGTCGTAGATCCACTCGAGTCACGCAGAAGTGGAGCGTTGAGGTGGCATGCCATGTGCGTTAGCGGAGTGTATTGTGCCGAGCCGACGGGTTGATCGTCGCTTGGTGGACTGTAACAACAGACAGTTGAATTTATAGGCTACATGAGTTGCTTGAAATAGTCATAGATTTGTTGTTATTTGCCACGAGCTGATCAATTTTAATGAGCATGCATCTATGTGCCTTTACCAGTGCCAACGAGGAGCCTTTCTTGGCGAAATGCTGCGGACAAGCTTCGCATAGGCTTCGAAGAGCTTGAGAGTTGAGACACTCCCAAGATTACATAAGCTCGTACAGTAGAGGCAGATGCTCTTCGAAGCGAAGGTATATAGCCATGTCCGACCAATGTCCGTGTTTCACAAAGCACTCCGGACTATCCCCGCCTTATTCAAGCGGGGTGAACGAAGCAGTTCCTTGAATGTCCCGGCTGGAGAAGCCCACAAGCGCTCCGATATCGCCTTCGCCAATAATCCATTGCTGGGCGTCGGAATCCCAATAGCTGATGTCCCTTCTTGCGAGGTTGAAGGTAACAGTCGCATTGGCTCCAGCATTAAGTCCAATCTTCTCGAAACCTCGCAACACTTTCAACGGTGTCACATCTCCGTTCGGCGGCTGAGGTAGGCTCAAGTATAGCTGAGTGACTGCTGCTCCGAAACGTGAGCCCGTATTTGTAATCGTGGCTGTGACTTGATACAGTGTGGTCCAGAGATGAGGGTTGCCGCCTGGCACGATCGCAGCGTCTGGAGGAGCAGGAGATATTACGCTATCGTCCACCTTTGACACAGCGACATCATCGAGTGTGAAGGTTGTGTAAGAGAGACCGTGCCCGAACTCGTACGCAACTGATTGATTGTACCAATCGAAATGGCGATAGTCGATCAGTAGTCTTTCCCTAAAGTCGGACTGCCAAGCGTTGGGGTCAGAGGTGTTGAGTAAGGCTGAAGAATTCGTGATGTCCACGAACTGGTAGTCATCCTCGTTGTTTGCGATAGTATATGGAAGCTTGCCGCTCGGGTTGACATCGCCATATAGAACCTTGGCCTAATCAGCGGGACTCAACACGCAAAAGACAGAGACTTACATCGACAATACTGTTCCCTTGCTCTTGGCCTCCAAAATGAGCTGCTAGAATCGCGGTCACGTTCGGATGATTGGAAAATGGAAGAGCGTTGATGCCGCCGCTGTTGGTCACGACAACTGTGTTCGGGCACTGTGCAGCTACTGTCTCGACGAGGGCTGTGCCGTTCCAATCAACAAGCAAGGAGGGTCGGTCATATCCTTCAGTGGCCCATGTCTTCAAGAATACGAGGCAGACATCTGGAGGTCTGGGAAACAGTATTCCGTAGCCATTCGAGTTCGTGACAAGCGTATTGTTGAGTACGTACTGTACCAGCGGTTTATTGCCTTGCTGGGCCGCTCGTGCTTTGATGGCCTCCAAAGGAGAGACAACATACGTTAGTCGTCCGGTGCCCGAGCCTCCGCCAACTGGTAGAACACCCTGGTCGTAGCCAACATTGCGGAGGTCACGATTGGCTCCGAGATAAAGGCCATCTGCCATATCTGCAGCATCGTTACTGAAAACGCCAATGTTTGCGGGCTTGTCGAGTGGCAGAGTGTTGTTGACGTTCTTGAGCAGGACTATACCAGCAGCTCCCAGTTCTCGGATGCGCTGAGCATGCTGATCTCGTACGTCGACGTTACTAGGCCCCAGGGTAAAGTTATATGTGTAGTCCGCGATGCTGTCGCCTTGCAGGTCCGGAGAACTCCCGTCGATAGGAGGATATTGCGTCTGCTGCTTCAAGTAAAAATAAGGTGTCATGATTCGTCGAACCATGTCATCGACTCGCTCAATGACAAGGCTGCCGTTGTTCACGTTGTTAGTGATGTTACCCCCGAAGAAGGAGGCTCCACTTGAGTCTGAGAAGCTTAGACTGCCAGGCATGTCCATGTCTTGTCCGGCGTTGATGGCTGGGTGACCAGAGTGCGTAGCTCCCCAGTCGCTTACAACCCAGCCTTGGAAACCGAGCTCAGTTTTTAGTAGACCATTGAGTGTCTTGCTATTTTCACATCCGTAAGTACCATTGATTCTGTTGTACTGAAGATGCGTGTCAGCCATGTCGCATGACTCTCGAGAATCGACGTGCATACCGAACACATGATCGAAGCTACGCCTCCTCTCACGGCATTGGCGACAGGCCAGAGATAGAGCTCATGCATGGTGCGGTCATCGACGTTCGATGAGACAGCTTCAATGGTAACGTTTTGGCGGTTCCTTCCTGGGTTGCGCTGTGTTTCTTGTTCATTCCTGTCAGAGTTAGCTTATATTGTGTGCACACCTGTAGAGACAGCCACCTACAAGATATAATGCTTAGCACAGGCTTGAACGCCACGTTCTTGATGGCCAAGGATGGTCTCCTCGAACATGACACCAGTCAGATAAGGATCTGGAGAGAAGCCCTCCTAGGCTTTAATCAGCACTGCACACGACAACCACGCTTGACGATGCTCACCCAGTTCCGTCCTCCATACGCACTTCTGCCCAAAGGCCCTGCAACTGGGCCCAGGATCACATGCGCTCCCTTTTCTACGAGCTATGTCAGTTACAAGCTCTGTAATGCTGTATTGCTCAAGTGTACCTTTGAACTCCGTCCCTATATCTTGGCCTCTTATTCTGGCTAGAGTCCTATCCCAAGATGCCGCCACTGTCAATCCAGCCGGAAAGACACTCGCATAGTCAGCGACTCGAATCGCCAGCGGGCCATCTTGAAGACACAAGCCTTCGAAATCAAGCCGAGGAACGCTGCCGATGTTGCCCACGCATGGTCCTTGTGTTCCAGTGACTAGTGTGGCCTTCTCTTCCAGCGTCAGCTGGGAAACAAAAGCTGCGGCTTGAGAGAATGCAGCATCCCAACCCGACCCAGTAGCATCAGGCTGTGGCAGTACTTCAGGGCTGGTTTGATAATCGGCTTCAACCCAAGGCAGACCCGGTGAGCTTGAGTTGTCTTGGCCGTGCGTGAGGTTCAATGTGCCAAGAAGCAACGCTAGGCTCTGTACGAGGCTTGATTTGATCGCCATTGCTGCTGTTGCAGACTTCAAAGAGATCGGGAGATTGGGGAACCAGTGCCGGACTGTGGCATCTTTATAGTCAAGTGTAATAAAGCTCGACCTGACAATCATTTGCCGTGTCGATCGGCTGCATATCTTGCTCGCCTGTCATCTCTTGATCAATGTGAGGTAGCATCATACTCGACACTTCGGTGTGGCATGGGCCGAGTACTGCCGCCAAAAGTCACATAGCGTTCCTGCACGTGGAGTGTGGAGTTGGCGGGGAAGGATGGGGAAACATAGGACATTTTGTCGATCATCGTGTGAGTGGCATAGCCGGCTGAAGGATTGCCGATAGTCCGCAGCGAGAAGCAACACCGCATAATACTGTCGATGAGTTCGGACATCGATGTGGGGGAAGTCTTCTGTGCAAAAGCTCCATGCAATGTCCACCGGAAGGCAGTGCTCAGATTCAGCCTGTCTTCTCTTGCATAGCTCTTTCGCACACAGCTTTCAACGCATGGCCGGCTCTCTCAAAGTCCGAAACATTGAGATAGACTTGTGCGCTCAACCTCACCCAGATGCAGTTGCCGTATACGAAAGCATTCACTGCAGTCTTGTGTTCAAATGTCATGGTTCTCTGGATCCAAGCAGCAGTCGTGCTCAGACTCTTTGAGCGTTCGGAACCACTCTGGAGTGAGACGGGCAGTCTAACGTTGGTCATCCCGCATTGTGCCAGAGTGTGTTCGGAGTTGTCCATGACTTCCGTGCCCAGTATGGAAGCAACAGCTTGACCGCCGGTCTTCGCTAGATAAAGCGTGTAGCTCATGATGGCTTCCTCACCAGCCTTCCCGTTCCACGTCAACTTCTTGCGCCATTCCAGTGCAGCTTCGATGCAAAGATACGATGTGTCGTTCAGTGTGCCTAGGTTCGCGAAATTCGCAACATAATTTGGTGGGTCAGGTTGAGCAACAAATCCGAAGCCTGTGGGGAACGTCGTCCTGAGTAGATGTTGGTTTCGGCCTGGCGTGTAGATGATGGCACATCCTCGCGGAACATGTAGCCACTTGTGCAGATTGCTTGAGAAGAAGTCGGGATCGAGAGTGCGCAAGTCGAGAGGCATGTGACCGACTCCGTGAGCACCGTCGATACATGAGAAGATGCCATACTGCTTGCAGATTTTTGTCAGTTGCTCGAATGGCACTCGGACAGCTGGGAGACCTGATTGACATTTGTCAGTAAAGTGCTGCGTCAATAATGCGGAAGTCGTACTGCTGATAGTGTCAAACAGAGCCAGCCGCGGCTTCTTCCCTTCAGCAAGAACTTCCTCAATCGCGTTCTGAAATGCCTTTACCACGAATTCGTCTGAGATAGGATACTCGAGCGCAATGGGTTTCGCTTCGGCAGGAGTCGTCTCAGTCAAGTGCTGTATTGTGTACCCAAACGACCCATAAATGCTTGTGAAGCACAAGATCACGTCGCCTGGCTCGTATGAGATGTTGCGTAGAACAGTATCAATGCCCATCGAGGCATTGACTGTGTAAACACATGTCTCGACTGGGACATCCAGATAGTCGGCAATGACCCGTCGAGACGCGTCGAGGAGGTTCGGCCGGTACTCGTATCTTACAAAGGTGTCCGGTTGGGCTTCGGATCTTTCTTGAAAGTGTCTGTAGACATCTCGCACCGCGATGGGATACGTTCCGTACGAGCCTGATGGAATTCCTCAGCGCGCTTGCTCGTGCTTGCAGTCAATTTGACGCGCACCGTGGTTGAGGAAGGTGTAGCCCTCGTCAAAGGCGAAGGATGTCTTGGCCTCTTCGGAACCGCACTCAATCGACTTGAGCCGACGAATCTCCTCCAGTAACCCTTCGGCGCTGCTCGAGTCTGTCATTCTGGACATCTTGATCTGCATTCAAACGGCGAAGGAAAGCCAGCGGCCTTTTTCTCTGACAGGCCACCAATGTCTTTCGCTGTGAGCAGATTTAAAGCCTTGGCTTGCTGAACAGCCGAATCCTTCCAGGCAACCCCAGCCAGCTTCGCCACAACATCAAGCCATTGCAGGATTCACACATAGTCGACTGGCGGCCTCTTAGCCTCTACATAGCCCATAATTGAAACACTTCTTCTTCAGAAACAATCTCATCGTAAACTCCATGACCACTTTCTCTCAAGGCAAATTGCAAAGCACGAGTACGCTAAATCTTTCCAGCCATGTCAACAATCAACCGAGATCCAGAACGCTTCGTCTGGCGTAATGGCACCATGGTCATGAACCCAGCCCACTTCGGCATTGAGCCCGAGCAGAATCTCATTAAACAAGCACAGGCACGAGAACTCATGGAAGAAATCTACAGCGTTCCCATTGAATCACAAACAGTCGTAGCAGATCTTCTCGCCAAGGAAAACGAGCATGTTGCACCTTATATGTTCTATGAAGCAGTAAAGACCGGGCACGCCGAGATTACAAAAGCACTCAAAGAGAGTGGAAAGGTCGCGTTCGGCGCCGCTTCGCCAAATCAATACGATGAAGTGGTAAGGAAGTATGAGCAAGGGAGGTCAGATGATGTTGTAGGGCTGAGTGAGGAGGAGAGAACAGAAGGGTTAAGGAACTGGTTGAAGGAGATTCCTGGGAGGGGTCAGGACTTGATGGTGAGTTGTCAGAGATCGTAGTGTCACACCGCGTCGAAATGCCGCTGATCTTGTTTTGACAGTTCCATGCCGCAGCTAAGGGAGCAAAAGACATCATCATTCGGTTGTTGGAGATAGGCATCGTTCCCGGAAGCGAAGCCGACAAGTCGCTTATGCCATTACACGCAGCCTGTTACAATGGCCATCTCGATTGCGCAAAGGTTCTCATTCAGAGTGGCATGAACATCAATTGCCGAGATGAATTCGGCGGCACACCATTGATGCGCGCGGCGGTGGGAGGGCGAACCGAAATCGTCCGATGGCTGTTGGAAAGTGGCGCTCGTCCGCACTTCCGAGAGTCTCGTGAAGGCAAATACAATGCGTTGGAATATGGTGCTGGGAAAGATGTGGAAATCGTCAGATTGCTGCTCGATGCATGTGGCTGGAGTTCATTCGCTTTGATGGGCGCAGCCAGCTTTGGCCAGGTCCAAAGTTTCGAGTTGATCGCACAAGCTGCCTCCTTCCCCGACCCCTCGGCCTCAACAGTGGACAAGAAATTCTGGAACTCGCTGAGCGCTGAGCAGAGAGACGCGATCGTCGGATCAATCGACAAGGGAGGTGCAGGCGGCAGCTGCGAGATCTTGAGATATTTGCTGTCTTTCGTTCCCACAGAATTGGTGACCACCATGCCGGTCAAGGGAGCCATTGAGACCTCAATTCAGAGGGCTGCTCGTGGCGATCATGCCGACGTCGTTAAACTGTTGCTCGATGCATGTATTGCAAGCCATGAAGACACACAGGCCCAGCAACGACAGGTCGACGAGCTTCTGATCGATGCAGCAGCAGCCAACGCCATTGAAACCGCCAAGGTCTTGCTGGACAAATACAAGGCGAATGTCAACTACCGTTGTCAGACCACGCAGACAACCACTTTGTACAACGCGACTCGGAATAATCATGCGCGGATGATTGAGCTCCTTGCAAACCAGTACCAAGCTGACATTCAAAAAGCCAGTGGAAAGTTCGCTAATGGCCCGACGGCGCTCTGGCTAGCTGTTGACAATCAACTTGAGTTGGCAGCAAGAGCACTCCTGGCATGCGGAGGCCCAGTCGAGTCGATCAGCCCGAGCGTCGTGGACGGGCAGACAACCAAAGTGTTCGTATCAAAAGAGAGCACACGCCGCGCTCCAGTGAGGATTGAGACAGCCATGAACCCGGCTTGGGATATCGAGGGCTCCGATGAGAAATTCTTGTGTCTAGAATATCCCGAGGGCTGGCCAGGCGGGGTATCGCAGCGCAAACCAGATGCGGAATTGAAGGATGACCGCGATGTCAAGGCTGCAGAAGTTGATGGTTTCGTGGTTGTCTGAACGAAATTTCCCTCGCTCATCCCGCTCCGATGGTCACGGTATGCCAGTATTGCATATCCTACCATCAACGGAACCAGTCCAATTGCATCTGCAGATAAGTGCAGTGCAATACTGCAGTCCGAATAGTACTTTACTAGAGCACATGAATCTGCTAACAATCAATATGGTGATAGTCTATATCGGGTATCATTTGAATGTCCGTTGCCTCGCACAAAGCGATGGCGAGCAGCCAAATATCGTCCAGTAATCCGAGTTTAGATTCTCTCTCTCAGCCGCACTGATGCTGACCAGCTGTTGTAACCGCCTTCGTTCTTCGTACACTCATCCTGCAGCTTCCTTGTTTCCTGTCCAACGCGATCCCGGGGATTGCTCAGCTGCTGGCCAGTGTCGTTTGCTTGATCCTTTCAGAGGCGAGACCGGACTTGATGGTGATCGTAATCTACCTTGTCTCGCTTGCTGAAGACTGTATGCGTTCACGGTATTCTTTCATAATCGTCCTCGGGCTCCAAGCAGAATGCTGCTCCGAGCACGCTCGTGGCATTGACGAACAGCACGATCCAGCTCACGGTGCATAGGATAAACGACTTTGCCAATGTCCAGCCAACGAAGAACCGTGCATCATGTTCATATAACCCAGCCTGCCAGTCGTCAGTGAGACCTGTTGTCCGATGTTATGCTCGGTGTACCTACCACAAGCGACATGGCTACGAGCTGTGCCAAAGCTACCACACTGAGCAACGGGCACAAGATCTTCCAGCCTACTTCTCTTGTCCCTCGGCCTCCCACTAGAATTGTCACATATGCCACCAAGCAGGCCAGAAGCAGGACAACGCTGAAGTTCATGGCGAATCCTACGGTCCGCCAAATGCTGCAAAATGACCTGTCATCGCCATGGCAGTCATCGTATTGCGGGAATTTGGTGCATTGCCCCGTCACGGAGGAGCAACGCTTGTGTAAGCCGTATGATATTTTGATCGGGTCATGGCCTTCGACGGGCGAGGAGTAGCTGACCCAGTCAGGAAGGGCGATGGAAGCGATGGTGCACGCGGCGGCGCCTAGGAAGACCCAGAGCGACACGCCATAGACAATTCTCCGTGTCATGTTCGCGTCAAATTGGCTGGGCGGAGAGCGGGAACGTTGCTGATGGCAGGGTGAGATACTCAATGTCGTAGGGACCAGCAGACCGACCTGCGGCGAGGGTGTTGATCGAGGTAGACGTGCTCCTTATCAGGTGGTTGTGCTGTGCCAGGATGGCAGCCTCCAATCTGCGCACTTGGCAAGTGTCGTCATCATCATCCTGACATCCTTGCATCGCATTTCTCGCAACAATTCACTCACCTCCGCCCGCAAATAGTCCGACCGCGTCGACGAAGCTTGACGAAGGCGGAGAAATACCGCAAACCTCGGTTTTTACGATTTCCACAGGAGCGAGTGAGAGAATGGTCGAGAGGAAGACGCGGCGGGTGTCTCATTCCAGCTCACTGTAGCGGCAGTGTAGGGTCGTAGTCGAATCCATAGGAGGTGGATGCTGCTGTGAGTCCCTCCTACCGCATGTCTACTTGGATGCCCTCCTGGACAGCAAGCCGTTCCTGCTTCGCCGTGGTGAGCTGCCATTGTCACTGCCTGTATTTTCGGCCGATATCGATAAGGAATGAAAAGGCTTGGCACGACGCGTCTTCCCGACGCGATGAACGAGACACGCCTGCACACACCATGTCAAGGACGCGACACATCTATACACTCAATGTGAAGGACGGCTGCGTCGAGCCCAGCAGCGATGCCCAAACACAGTCGCTTGCTCAAAGAGTTGCGACACGAGCCCGTCAATGGCCGCAGCATTTTCGCCAATCCCGATATTCTCTCATCGTCTCAAGCCGCATCGCAATCACAATCACCCCACAGCACTGGAGCTGCACACCAGAGACGTGCGATACGACCGGTACCAGCTGGTATATTGGATCAATGCACCATCTGTATGGAGGAACAGCTCTTCTCACAAGCTTTTGCTCTGCTTGAAAGTGGACTGAGCGCCGGCTTCGACACGAATGCACCAGCCTGTATCCCACCGCCGCAGCATCTTGCTCTCGCCTCCACACTCGTTGTTCATCCATCGATGACGACACGTACGGATGACCCTGATAAGCGAATTGCAGCAGATCACGCTGCGAAATACCTTCGAGAAGTCGTGGCCATGGTGGGCGTCGAAGGAACTGGACTTCCGGAAGCTTTGCAGTTCGGACAGTCGAACAACGCGCGAACTGGGCGGACGAAACGCGCAAAGACGAGACGCAGTGACGCGGTGTATGAGAGCGACGAAAATGAGGATACAAGCAGATTGCGGAGCCATTATTCAGAGAGGCAATCATTGGGAGAGAATGCGCAAGACTTCTGGGCGGTCGTCGGCTGGGCGTTCAATTGCAGTGTCAAACACAAAGCACGGTGGCAGAGATGGCGGATCTGGCTCGAATTAATGCTTGACGTTTTGCAGCACGATTTGGCTGCACGCGTTTCACAAGGAATGGCTCACGCCAAAAACAACACCTTTTCCAAGACTCTGTTTGCACAGTACATGTCGACCGTCGGTGCTGGTAGGAACAACATGCGACGGCTCATGCGTGCGGTGCTAGCAGATGGTTCAGAAAAGAGCCTTAGGGAGTTCGGAGAGATCTGGAAGAACGAAACCAAGCCACCAAAGAAGAAAGAAGAATCGCGATCGGCCAAGCGACGAAAGCTCGATCTGGACAACGACGATTATGGCGACTATCTCGAGAACTACTCGGAAGAAGATGCGGCAGAAACGCGCTCGGCCAGATCGCGCTCGGTCACTGCATCAAGACGCCGACGAAGTCGAACCCCTGCGAACCCAGACACGAACACCCAAGACGACGATCGTGACAGTGGTTTCGAAGATACCACTGAGGCTGATGCGATTGAGCAATTTGGCGGGATGGAAACCATACAATTACGGCAGAGATTTCTGGCTATCTTCACAGCCTTTAGCAGGGCCGCGCCCACACTGTTCGTGGATACCGAGGAGCTTTTCTCCATTTTCACGGAATTCATCAGACCCCTGCCGCTCCAGATATTTCAGCAATTCACTTTGCCTACAACAGCATATCTGAGTGCCGACCTACAAACGTCATTGAACGAGATGATGTCCCGGCCGCTGCTTGGAACGCATGCCACACAAGGTCTGATCGATCAGAGAGAGTTTGAGGCATCCTTCGCTACATGCACAGCGACCAACGCTTCGTTCGTAGACAACGCCAAAGTCAGTTTGCTGTCCGAGAGTATGCTTCGTGCTCTGTGGACTTCTGGACATCTAATTGGTGATTTGCCCCGGCTGAAAACCTTGGTCGAGCAAGGCATCCAAATGCGATCTGACAAGACTGCCACTGATGGTCGAAGAAAGGCTGGCAAGAAGTCATACTTAGATGAAGAGGCTAAGATCGTCCTGGATTGTTCAGGACAGCGAATGGGCTTACTACTGCGAGTGATTGTTGGTCGATAGCACTTGAGTTGCACCGGAGGCCAGGCGAACCACGACAATGCGCTGCGGACAAAGCAGTTGCTAGGGCCATCAACCGCGCGATGGATTTTCAGAATCAGACTACAGTGCTGCCGTTTGGCAGAGTATTCAGCACTGCATAGGAGATGCCCCCACATACTCAGTGGTGCATCCCACCATTTTCTTGGCCGATGCTTCCGAACGTGGGATCCGAATGATGAGCAAGTCACGATCCATCGTCACTAGCTGTTTTACTTACCATCCTGATTTCACCATGTGATACCTTTCTTGTCAGCATTCTCTGGAGTTTTGTGCCTTTCCTATATCCAGCAACAGCATCGTATTCATTTGCGTCAGCTCCTGACATGAATTTACTCTCACATCTGCGCCTCATCAACGAACACAATGTACGCACACTTCGCAACTCGCCGCTTGCCGAAACGGCGGGCTCGCTGGGAGATCTGGGGACTCTGTTGCCACTGATGATAGCCATGGCTGTCAATGGATCCATCGATCTTGGAAGCACCTTGGTGTTCTCAGGGCTCGCAAACATACTGACTGGAGTGTACTTTGGGATACCTTTACCAGTACAACCTATGAAGGCCATAGCAGCAGTGGCGATATCGCAAGGCTTTAGCAAAGAGGAGACTGCTGCTGCTGGTCTGGCGATGGGTGTGGCAATCTTCGTGTTGAGTGCTACTGGCTTGCTCAAATGGCTGCACCGGGTAGTACCAGTCAGTGTTGTGAAAGGCATTCAGGTTGGAGCAGGACTAAGCTTGGTGATAAGCGCTGGGAGCAGCCTCATCAAGCCGCTAGGCTGGGCATCTCCAGCACTAGACAACCGTGTCTGGGCCATCGCGGCCTTCATCTTCCTTCTGGTCGCTGCACTGATTCCACGGATACCCTATGCGCTTCTGGTTTTCCTGTTTGGGCTCATCGTTGCGGCGATTTCGACCAAGAACGATCACCACGAAGCATTTGCTGCTATAATCTGGCATCCTTCACCGTTCGTCCCATCTGGCAAGGCTTGGAGTACCGGCATCGTCGAGGCCGCAGTTCCACAGCTGCCGCTGACCACGCTGAACAGTGTCCTTGCTGTAACTTCACTTGCCGCAAGTCTATTTCCCTCATTCCCGCCGACACCAAGCACCACTTCAATTGGCTTCTCGGTTGCATTTGCGAATCTCGTCGGGTGCTGGTTTGGAGCGATGCCGGTGTGTCACGGATCTGGAGGGTTGGCAGGGCAGTATCGTTTTGGCGCAAGAAGTGGCTCCAGCATCATATTGTTGGGTCTGGTGAAGCTGGTGCTCGGACTCTTTGCTGGCAATGCAATCATCCCAACATTGCAACAATTCCCGAAAAGTTTACTTGGTGTCATGGTTCTCGCTGCGGGAGTAGAGCTTAGCAAAGTCGGGCAGAATGTAGGCGAAGCAAGAGATCTATGGGAGCAAGCTGAAGAGGATCACGCAAATGACCGGGCGTCAAGGAAATCACGACAGGCCACTGAACAGGAAAGCAAAGATCGATGGACAGTGATGCTCATTACTGTGGCAGGTTGTCTGGCCTTTAAGAACGACGCTGTCGGCTTCCTGGCTGGTCTTCTGTGGCATTGGGGTTTGAAGCTACCTCAAGTGATTGAGCGCATCCGGTCCAGTCGCCGATCCGTAAGACTGGAAGAGGTAGAACGGCAAGATGGACTGGTCTCATAACACAAAGGGACTTCAATGACCTCCGGAGTACAGACTCCGAGATGGTCGACGCGTTGCTACTCGCTGCCGAGAACATGTGGAGGAGGATCCCGAAGAAACCTGCTTTTTCACAAATCTTTGGCGCCCTTCGCAATTTTTGCGCCAGCCCTGCGTACGACCCTGAACACTTTCATTTGACCTGACGTCCTGAGGAGCCGACTCGCAGAGCCTCACGATATCACGATGATGCCAATGATGCCAATGTGCAGAAGTGGAGTACTCTTCGGCCTCATTCCGGTATCCGAGAAGATCGCGCCTTGTGTATCGATCGCTCGAGGCCACAACATGTATCGCTCGATGAAACGCTGCTCGCCTCGTTGCTTCGAATGCTTGAAGGTATGCAAGCCTGAGGACTCAGACGTTTGTTGAATAGGTCGCTATAAGAGTCCACCAAATCGTAAGTCCTGCCACCACAGCCAGACTCAAAGCAAGACAAGCACAAAAAGCTTGATGACAAGCTCAGTAGACTCGATGACAAGCAACGTCTTGTCGAAGCAAAGTACTCTTGGCTTGAGATGCGGCCCACAGTCAACATCACTCCATGCTTTGTGATGTCAACTCGCACATTCTCAATGACCCGCAGGGGAACACATATCTCCGTTGACCAAACATATCTCAGCAGCCCAAATTTTTGCTAGCGGCGACCACGATCGTTGAGCTTCTTGCTGGAGAGTCCACAGAAATGCGGACAATGTTGCAGAGAAGTTTTGTGGGTGGAGTAGAGGGTTCGATGGAAGTGGAGGACGCATTCCATCACATCTTGCCCAATCTCTCCGGTTGGGGGTATATGACTTGTGAGCCTCGGATTTGCGACGTTCTTCGGCGTTGTTACATACTTTTCTTCCTTCGATTCCCCATTCTGCTTTTCTTGATTAGAAGTTTCGCAGCAGAATAACGAGTTGAGGGCTGTACCAGGCATGCCTGGGCTCTTCTCGCACAATGGCCTACTCGGCGGCCGCATCAGCGGTAAAGCTCTTGAGGTGGGAGTTTGTGTCACAGCGGCTTCTGGATTTCTGTTATTCGGATACGACCAAGGTGAGCAATTGGCGTCGCCTTCGTCAACTATCTTACACTGATGCATGACCCTTCTCGCAGGTGTCATGAGTGGAATCATCACCGAGCCAATGTTCCTCGAAGTCTTCCCGCAAATGGAACCCAACAATAAATCTGGTGCTATTCAAGCTCTCGTCGTGGCCATCTACGAGGTCGGCTGTCTTCTCGGCTCTATGATGATCGTGGCTGTTGGCGATCGACTTGGCCGTCGGCGGTCTGTACTCATTGGAACTGTCATCATGCTTATTGGAACTGCGATTCAGGCTTCGGCGACTACGCTCGGCCAGATGATCGTTGGCCGAATAGTAACCGGCTGGGGTAATGGAATGAACACCAGTTCAATACCGGTCTGGCAATCCGAAATGGCACCACCGAAAATTCGTGGATTCTTGGTGCTGTTCGAAGGTGCTCTGATCACTGGTGGTATCATGCTGTCGTACTGGTGAGTGAAAATCGCTCCCCACAAATCAAGTGCTTTTGCTTACATTTCCCAGGATCAACTATGGCTTCTGGTTCGTCACTCAACATGGCTCATTCCAATGGAGATTCCCAATCGCCTTCCAAGCAGTATTCGGGATTGCCCTCATTATCGGTGTCCTGCTCTACCCCGAATCACCACGATGGTTGATCAAGAAAGGCAAAGCCACGCAGGCTCGCGAGATCATGTCCATCCTGGAAGGCAAAGACGTTGAAGACCCAACCTTGATCGCCGATATCCAGGAGATGCAGCGAGTGAACGAAATTACCTCGTCTTCAAAACTGACTGCTAAGGAACTTCTTTCCAATGGCAAGGAGATGAACCTCTGGAGACTGAGCGCTGCTTGCGCCGCGCAGGCCTTCCAGCAATTAGGCGGGTTAAATCTGGTAACTTACTACGCTACGACAGTCTTCGAGGACTCGTTGGGTTTCGACCCAGAACTGTCACGGTTAATGACAGGGTGTCTCGGGACCGAATTTTTTCTCGCAGCTCTGGTAGCCCTGGTCGTAGTCGACAGACTCGGCAGAAGAAAACTCATGCTTTGGGGAGCAATGGGCATGGCAATTTCTTTACTCATCATTGGTGCATGCCTGAGCAAAGCTACGGCTACTTACAAGGCACCTGCATACGCCGCTACGGTCTTCATCTTCGTATACAATACCTGCTTCGCCATTGGCTGGCTCGGAGTGACTTGGCTTTATCCTGCTGAAGTTACACCTATCAGGATTCGAGCAGAGGCAAACGGGTACGTCTTCGAAATATTCACCCTGTGACACGAGTGAATGCTAACAACGTCGAGGTTCTCCACCATGTCCAACTGGATTATCAACTACGGCGTGGTCCAGCTCGCGCCAATCATGATCAACAAAATTGGTTGGCAGACATATTTCGTCTTTATGTGCTTCAACTTCATGCACGTTCCCGTGGTCTTTTGGTTCTTCCCAGAGACAAACGGATACAAGCTTGAAGCCATGGACGCGATCTTCGAGCGTGCGCACGAGAGAGGCGAGAATCCAGTATGGACTGAAAGAAAGGTGAGAAAAGGCAAAGAAGGATTGGATGTGGAAAAGCATGACCACGATGGCGTCGCAAGCACAGAAGAGCCGGAGGGCGGGGTGAGAGGAGCAGAGTTGGAGAAAGAGGAGATGTCGAGAGACTCAGATGCCGATGTTCGTTCGAGTCAAGGAATGTGAAGGGATGGATGGTTCAGTAGTGGCGGCGTTGTGACAGTTCATGAGAATGATACCCGAAGCTATACGAGATATGCGAGGCGTTTAGTCTGCTACCGGATTTGGAAAGGTCAAAATGTGTCTGCATCTTAGTATTTGATATTCTCCAACGTCACGTCACTACGCCGCTGGGCTTATCGCGCTCGGCTGGACTTGCAGAGTGCTCAATTTTGACACCAATGTTGCATTCGTAGTGGAAGCAAATGACAGCCTCTTACGATGAGGTCTTTGCTGATCCCCGTCTTCACTTCCACGAAACGCCCCACGTCATCTTCCCTCTCCTAAAGGGAACGACCTCAATCGATTCGTCCTCGTTCTTCAAACTCTCAGCGATCGCGGCCGAACTCCTGCTCAGCACAATGCGCTCGTTCTTCTCATCCTTCACCTTGTAGAAATCGCGACCGTACGAGGAGAGAAATCCTTTCAGCTTCTCCGGTGTCACATCGTCGGCACTGATGTACTGCTTCTCCACTCCTCGCTCAAAGGCATCGATGACAAGGCCTACAGCATGCGGTTGTGTGAAAACGCCGGCGGCGACTTTATCACTGCGCTTCGATTTGGCGGGATGAGGTGCGGAATCAGTGCCGAGGAAGAACTTTGGATTGCCACTCACTGCGGCTTCGAGGAGTGCTCTTCGATCTGAAGGGTTCTTGGCCACAGGTTTGCAGAAACAATGCGGGTCGCCGGCCCAGTCGTCGACGGTCAAGAAGAGATGGTGGGCAGTAATGGTGCCCACTACCTTGTCGCTGCATGAGTTGACTGCATTGATCGCCGCTGCGGTAGTGCAGTGTTCGAGAACGATTCGCAAATTGGGAAAGCGCTTGTGAAGGTCCAGAAGAGTAGGTAGGAAAGCCTCTTCGGCGTTCAGAACGGTGATGTCGGAGCCGGCAGACGGCGGGAGCTCTCCATGGAGGTTCAACACAATATCTTGGCGTTCCATTTCCTCGAAAACGGGATAGAAGTCTTCGTACGACATGACACCGTGGCTCGAGTTTGTGGTAACTCCATGAGGATAAGACTTGATTCCAGCAATACCCTTCTTCTTGGCTTCAATCACGGTCTCCGGCTTGATGTTAGGGTGCAGGTACAGTGACATGAGGAAGAGGACATTGGGCTCCAGCTCTTCGAGGCGCTTCTTGTATTGGAGAGCATGATGGACTGTCGTGATCGGAGGCACGAGATTTGGCTGTTGGTCTCGGTGTTAGACGTACAGATGTAGCATTTCTCCCAACACGTACGTACCATGACAAACACAGTATTGACGCCGCCTTGGCGAATGGTGGGCCTGTCATTGATCAGACTTCGCCGTGTAACAACAAGAGTGATGATGATGCATACACCACAATCTCGGTCATATCGCCCTCCCGCAAATGCACATGCATGTCTGCTGCAGCTGGCAGCTCGAGGCCATCGAGCTTGCCCAACGGCGCTTCTTCTGCCGGCATGGTGGGCGACTCGGAACTGGCCTGGTCTGGCTGTGGTGCAACAGCGTTGTCAGACTCGTCGTCCCTGGGGGTTGAGAGGCCGCGAGTGTACGAGGCGCAGCTCTGACCTTCCCCTCGAAATGTCACGCCAGTGATTCAGTAGGAGCGAGAGCTCAAAACCTTGAGAGGCAAAAATCGGCGCCGGTTTGCCAGATTTGCCGTCGATTAGCCAGCTGACTAAGCCAGCGAGCCACTTCAGCTGTTTCGGACTAACCATCAAGAGATATCTGCAGGCCACCAACACCCTTCCCCGAACTCGACGGCCCATTTTGCAGAGGCAGAGCAGAGAGCAATGGCTCATTCCAGCTTGCTTTATCCATGGTCCGACGTTGCGGTCACCCCCGCTGAGGTGTTGAGCCGAACTGAAAGCGTGTCCTGCGACGTCGAATCTGCTACATGGCCCGATCTGCTAACATCGATGAAATATCGCACAGATACGCGTTATGCGAGGGCAACATAATGCTTACGTGGTTAAAGACCTTCCGCCTCCAGGGCCCTGCCGATCTTTGAATCCTACGACGCGTTCAGCTTCTCGAAGCGAGCTCCGACGATGCTCTCTTGCAGTGCATCGTCCAATGCCAAAAGCAGCGCATTTTCATCAGGTCGAGCAAGACACGCCGACGAAGGAATACAGCTACGACGACCAGAGATGGCGTTCAAAGCCATTGACTC
The DNA here is from genome assembly GCF_033473495.1 of Cercospora beticola. Lineage (NCBI taxonomy): Eukaryota > Fungi > Ascomycota > Dothideomycetes > Mycosphaerellales > Mycosphaerellaceae > Cercospora > Cercospora beticola. Next base: position 4,301,338 of record NC_088939.1, on the reverse strand, counting down.
CGCACCAGATCCTGGTTAACGATATTCGACTGGAAACTCTGCGTCCTTCGCGAGGCCCCTTATTAGAGTGCCACGAACGTAGTCCGCAGACTCTGGTTCCCGACACTGCAGCTTTCACGCCTTCTGCAAGCTTGATGAGAGTCAACGAGGCCACCGATAACCCTATCGAGAAACAGAAATACACCAACCTGGAAGAGGACTTTGGCTGGATTCGGTATTTGCGATCGCGAAAGTTGCAGAAAAATGCACTCGACGACGAAGATGCGGCGAAATGCCGATGGATCCACTGCTCGTCAAAGTTTCCGGAATACATTCGAGGGTTCCTATGGGCACTTTCAGACGACCTGAACACCGTGGCGGATTCCATGCGAATGCTTGACATTGTCATGCAACGACAGACTCGTTTCTCCAAACATGGCAAATCATTTCAGCCATTCTCACAGACGCTCAGATCTGCTACCACAGATTCTCGCACGCGAGACTTGTATCCCATGATGATCTCTGTGCCTTTTCTTGACTGGACAGTACAAGGGCCGACCCCTCCACTGAGATTCCAGGTTGACAAGCGTGAGGGCTTTCTCAGCGCAAGATCATCGGCCCATATTGTGCGATCTATTTTGCAATACTACTATCGACTGGAAGATACTCAAGATCGCGAGGATACTCAAGTCTTCTCCAAGCACAAACCATGGCGCACGAATCGGGAGCTGGACCTCAAGGTCCGGCAGTGGTATGGCCAGTATCCGACAGCACTAAATGTTGATGAGCTGTGGATCCTCGCGATCGACGCAGAGCACATCGTGACTTTTTCCTCTAACCAGACTTGGAAATCTCGCTGGCCACCTTTCCAGCTCACTTCTCGGATTGCCGACGTCTCATTTCGTGGTATCCGAAACAACTACTTCCGGTCAGACGAAAAGAGAGAATACACTGCAATAACCCATGCTATAGCGAGTCTGAGTGGCGCTGTTGGCATGATGCACCGGAATTTCTGGCCAGACCTGTATCTGTGTTTGGCTGATAGATATGCTGGACATCTGGGACACCTGCAATATCGATTGCATCGCGCTCCTTCCACCAAGCTGGTCATGGATCTTATTGCTTGCCAGGAAGAATTAAACATTGTCATTCAGATCACAGAGCAACAACTCGATACTATCAACGACCTGCAAATGTCCATGGAGGCCGTTGAGCCCAAAACTGAGCCTACGAAGGCCACAACGACCAAGGTGCCAGCCTCGGAGCCTGACGAGCTCGACGACCACGATCTCACCAGAAGTTTCGTGTCTCGAAGATCGACCTATCGTCAGTTGTCAGCATCAGTCCTGTCGGACCCCGTTGCCCAACTGGTGGACAATCTAGAGCGGGAGCTGGCAGATTTGCGCGATTTGCGTGACAACACGGATCGACTTGTGACTCGCACAATACAGCTCGTCAACATACGTCTGGAAGACCATGGCAAGGCGATTCTTGTTTTCACTGTGGTTACCATTGTCTTTCTGCCACTGAACTTCGTCTCGTCGTTCTTCGGCATGAACTTCAGCGACATTCGAGACATGGAAACCACGCAATGGCTCTTTTGGGCAGTGGCTGTGGCAGTCACTGTGAGCGTCGTTGCTTCTGCTGTGTTCTTGGCTTTCAGTGGCGGTCCTTTGCTGGAGAAGGTAATGATGTGGCGAGACGCAAGACGAGATACACGCATGTCCACAACCTCTTCTCTGCGACAAAGAGCTGACAGTCATGGGCGATCTGGCTTCCAAGTTTTTGGCACAGACAAAGATGCCTACGGCAGCCGCTCGATGCAAGCAGGCTGATGGAGATCATTTGACATTAAGCGTCATGCGACATGGCAAAGTCTATGTACAACAGAACTGGTATCCACCGAAAGTATGTGTTCAGGCCCTTCCCCGCTAATATCTCTATGCTCCACCAACAAAGATGCTGAGCAATTGCGGGTTGCCGTCGGCCAGAGTCCCGCTCTGGTCGACGCCTCCTGTTGGGTTGACATCGTCGTAGCTAAATGCATACCCTCTTCCATCGGGCTGGTTCGAGTGCACGATCTGCGAGTACCAGTTGTTGCGCTCGTTCTTGTAGTAAGTGTCGTGGGATGGCCCTGGCTGGAGGGCACTCTTCAACATAGTGCCGCGATTGAAAGCAGCACAGAGTCTGGGAACTACTGCTCGGTGGACGGCATTGTCGGATCCCTGGATGGCGAATGGACCGCTGTTGCATCCAAAGATGTCTGCGGTCGAAGGCTTTGCGTAAGCACGGTTGTCGCCGTCGCATGAAAGCCAGTCGCCATTGACACGGCAGTTGACCCTGCCAGCGGCCATCTGAGTATCGATCGTGAGGGTGCTGGTCCGGTATCTGTCCCAGACACGACCAACATGGCCAGCCAAGTAATCTCCAAATGCGCCTGAGCTGGACTGCATGAATGGATAAGGAGCAACAACTCGGAGAGGGCCGTTACCACCACTTTGGCAGAGCTGACCCCAAGGAGCGCCATCTTTCCTTCCCTGGGCGGCGAGTGCAGAGCAGACTGCACCCACACCAGACGTACGGAGGCCGCGCACAGTTCGTACAGCACCGCTACCAGGTTGCATCGACATGCCGAGAGCGAGTCCAACGAAATCGACGTAAGAGAGGTTTGCATACAAGCCACCTGCATTGTTGGTGAACTCGACGAAGCCCCAGTCTACGCCTGCAGAAGGATCTCTTGGGTTGGCAAAGCTGGGCTGCACCTGGCCAGGAGCGTTTCCGGCCCAGATGGAGTAGAACTTCAAGTTGCCCTTCGCGAACCAGATACGGCCGGAAGACAGATAGTCGGGAAGAGTAATGCGAGTGGTGCTGCCTTGTGCAGTGTTCAAAGGGATGGCGATGTTGCCAAACACCTCGCGCGGAGTTGTGAAGCTTGCATCTGCTGGAGGATACATGAATTGACCTGCGATGCGACACTTGTCAGCGTTTGTCAAAGTTTGGGGTAAGCTGAGGACGACTTACCATTTGGCTGAACGAAGACCACACGGCCGCTTGGGTCCAGGCCAGTGATGTAGGCATTGACGGCACCTCCAATGTTGTTGACCAGTGCGAGTGGCAGCTGGCGATTGGCCTGAATTCCCATACGTGTCTCATTGGCCGGGACTGGCTCAGGATTGGTTGCGTTGAGTGTGTTCTCTGCTGTGATGATGAGGTCCTCGACACCTCCTGGCATGACCGGAACAGCATCAGGAGTTTGGCGAACGACCACAGAAACCGCTGGCGCTGCGGCAACCTGTCCAACAATGCAGGCTGCAGTCAGCAGCAGTGCTCGCAAAGAGGCCCTCATGCTGAGTACTGTTAAAGTGGCTTGCAAGAAGAGTCAAATATCAGGTAAAGACAGTAGAAGATCGCCCTGAAAAGAGTGGCAGGTACAATACTTCGTCAGTAAAGAAAGAAGAACAACAACAGGTCCTGATCGATGCAGCATATTCGACGAGGACGACGCTTCATGATATAGCTTCTGCTGTCTCGTTGCCACGATCAACCTAAGCCTCGGCGAAACGCCACTCCATACGCACTCTACAAACGACAGTCTGGCGCAGCTGGAAGCGATCCAACTCTCAGCCTTAGCTGCATGGCGGACAAGCTGAGCAATGTCGTCCGAGAACGAATCGCAGATGGTAAAGTGTCCAGAATGTGGCTTCACGGTCCAGACGGACTGAAAGCATGCGGCTCTCCTTAGTCCTACTTTCGCGCCATGAACGCCTTCTGTGTTACAGAACGACGTGCCGTGAGCCGGGACAGCAGTCGCGTTCATGCACCACTAGTCGAGTCCTGTCATGTGCTCCGACAGGACAGAGAGACCTTTTCAGCCGCCCGGCAAACAAGAAAATCAGGCTTGCGCGTGCTAAACGCAAAGGCGTCTCTGGAGTGATGTTGAAAAATAGCGTCTGTGCAACGCTATTGGTCGAAGCGGATCCACAAAAAATCACAGAGGATGCAATGTGCCGTGGCTCCTTTTTCCTGAATGCCGCGAGATGTATGGCTTGCAATGAGGTCAATCTGAAACACGCTGGAATCTCATCATCATGCCCGAGCCGAAAACTGCATGTGCAGATTGTGCGAGTCGAGGTTCGGGGATGTTTGTTGGGATGAATGGTGTCGATGATGATGGCCGGCTCGTGATGCGATTGGCTGGAAAATTGAAATGTCAGCTCGGATTTGGCAGGTCGTGGGCTTGCACTCAAGGACTTGGTCCTGCAGAGATCATCACGCATGGCGACCTGGCTGCTGCAACGTGGTAGCACAGGCATCCCATCTGATATGCCACACGCAGCATCCGATGGATGCGATGTCGATTCGATGGATCTTGCAGGTGCTCCGAGTCCACGGCTCGATCCAAAGCTTGGCGCCTATGGTTTGTCATGTTCTCGGCAACACTCCCTTTCGGACTTCTACTTCTTGCTCTCTCTTTTGGGCACTGGATTTGTCAAGACCATGATCAAGGATGGTGGCAGTGATCATGCCTCTGCGCCCCAGCCAAATCCGAGATACATGAGCGCTGGTCACAGGAAGCTCAGAATGGTTGCATCATTCGAATACTCTAGCAAGATTTGAGCTCGATGAAAGCATGAGCAAAGTTGCGAAAGGATATCGACAGGCCTTCAAATAAACAATGGGATATCATTGCAAAGTCAGTACATACGCCTAGATGCCTCGGACTGTCAAAGCATCGTTAACAGTCTGCTGGAAGTCCTTAATCAGCGGCTCTTTGATCAAGCTGATATGATTACCGCCGACGTGGTGGAAGCGCACATTCTCCTCTTTGACGAAATTTCGCCACTCGCCCAAGACGTCTCGCTTCCACACTTCCGGTGTCGCACCAAAGTGAGGCATAGGATCTGCGCAAAAGATATCTGTCGTGCTGACCGAGCCTGCGGGCTCGTACTGTGAAGCAATAAGTCGCATGCAGTCCTCCACACGACCAAAAGCTTGCAGTCTGGGCACTGTGATGTCCATATTCTCGATAAACTCTGGGGAGAATTTGGTGAATAACAGCTCGTAGAATTGCTCGTCTGTAAGGTCTGCAGTCTCTTCTGCGAATGCTCGTGCTTGCTCTGGCGTGTAGTCCGTGACGACTGGCAGCACGTCAATCATGAGTGAGCGGTAGCGAACTTGGCCAATTGTGCTCTTCAGACTGGGCGGATTGTCGATGCCGCCGCAGAAGACAACTTGCTCGCCATCTGCTTCGAACTTTTTAGCTAATTCGAAGCACAGAAGCCCACCAAAGCAGTATCCTAACATGGCGTAAGGACCTTTAGGTTGCGTTCGTCGAATCGCTGTGTAGTAGCAATCGAGCAGATCGTCAATGCCGTCAAAGGTGCCCTCGCCCGGATGTAGGCCTTTAGCTCGAAGAGCGTAAATGGGCCGGTCGGGAAGATATGGCAGAAGTCCCATCCAGCAGAGGAATTCTCCAGCGCCAGGATGCAAGAGGAACAGTGGCTGCTTGCTACCTTCTGAGGCCAGTGGCACTATAGGGTCGTACTCTTTCGAGACTGTGCCGATCAACGTAAGCTCATGCTCCAGATCTGCTACCGAGTGACATCGGATCAGTAGCGGCATCGGAATCTCTTGGTGGATGTTTAGTCCTTTCTCAAGAGCCTTCTTGAGGCGCATGAAGCCCAACGAGTTGATGCCAGATGAGAGTAGAGCGTCGTGACCCAAGAGGTCTTCAGCCGGAACTCCAACCACTGTCGAGTATATCTGCGCGATCTCTTTCTGTAGAGGGGAGATTGTGTCTAGCGTAGGCTTTTGGGTCTCCACAAGGCTATTGCTGGGTGACGTGGCATCAATCTTATAGGCGTCGAAATCACCTTTCTCATAAGACTGCCGAAGCTTCGCGCGAGACAGCTTGCCAATCGTCGACTTCGGAAGGAGTGCCTTGGGCAGAGGTACGATGTGCAGTGACTTTTGTGCGCACACGCTGAAGACCGCTTTGTCGATGGCCTGTAGAGTTGCTCGGAGGTTTGCAGGACCGATCGCGGCCTCTGTTGGGTTAAATAGTATCACAGGTGCTTCAGAGTTGCGCTCTTCAGACCATGATGAGAATACTGCGGTATAAGAGACTTCCAGCCCTGCTATACTGCCGGTCTCGATCGCATATTCGATTTCGAATGAAGAGTAGTTGTTGCCGTTCAAGATCAGCACTTCTTTCGAGCGGCCAAGCAGCTGCAGATTTCCATTCTGATCGAGGCGACCAATGTCGCCAGTACTCATCCAGCCGTCCTCGGTGAAGGCGCCAGCAGTTGCTTCTTCGTTACCATAGTATCCTTTAAAGATGACGTCTCCTCGGAGATGGACTATGCCCTCATCCGGATTCTCATCATCAGCCCCGCGACTGACAATTTTTGCTTCGAGTCCAGGCAAAGGCTTGCCGACGGTCGCGAAGGTATTTCCCTGGTCTACATCGTAGCCAGGACTCTCCAGATTGTAGTAGCAAGCAGAGCATGTCTCACTCAGGCCATACGCAGCTTTGATGCTATGTTCGGGGGCACCATACTTCTTCAGAACATTGTCCACTGCAGCAAGTGTTTTGGTTCTGTTGGCCTCGCCGCCAACCATTATCACCGCTAATTCGCTGAGATCAAGATTTATCGAGTCTGTCTCTTGCTTTGCCAACGATTCCACCGCAGCTGCTAGGAAGAAGTTTGGCGAGAATGTGTAACCGATTCGTTGTGCGCTTAAAACCTGGAAGAAGCGCCATGGCTCTTGAACTAAGTCTGATGTTGGGACGAAAACTTGATCAGATCCAGTATAGAGTGCTTGAAGGTGCACTTCGCAGAAGCAAGCTGAGTGGTCGAAGGAGATCCATGACATGAACGTCTTGCCATGTGTTGTGAGATGTTTCGCTTTTGCTTCCACGGAGGCGATCAACTGAGCGTGAGAATACTGCACAGCTTTCGAGTGGCCAGTGCTGCCTGAGGTGAATAGTATCGCCGCAATATCGTTACCGCTCTCAGATTGCTCCTCGACCGGCGACGGCAGTCCAGAATCAACGGCTTTTCGACGATCAATGTCCTCGATCGATTGTACGTTCAATTTTCGAGATGCCAGTATCGATGACAATTTGTGGCTTGTCAGTATTGGAGTATTGCCAAACAGGTTTTTGACGTTGTCAAGTTGCGCAGCTGCTGTCTTCGGTTCATTCGATACTGGATTGAGCACTGCACAAATTCCGCCTGCTTCGAGATTAGCTTATGTTCTTTCTGACTCCGGCTTCCAACCATCTTGCCTGCTGCGGTCACAGACCAGAACCACAGAACATTTTGTTTGTGATTATCGAAATACGTAACAACCTTTTGTCCTTTTGTGACAAGCCCAGCATCGATCAATCGACGAGCGTTGTCCTACTATGATCAGCATCACACCTTCGCAGAGTGGAGTACACTCACTTTTGCTTGTGCATATAATTCTGGGAATGTAACTCTTGTCGCAGGTTCGTTGCACCCATTCTCGAGGTATAAGAAACCATTTCCCGCATGGCTCTCTGCAGCGTTCTTGAGAAGATCAATGATTCTGCTGGGCCGAGAAGGCTCAGTGGATGTTGCCAACGACATGATTTTTTGCCCAAATTTTTTACCTCGCAGCTGGCAAGGTAAGGATATGGTATCAACAGATCAAATATTTGGACTTTTCCCGCAGAATGCTTTCCATGAGTCCGTGGCACAGACAAGATCCATGTCATCTCCCTGCAGATCATTCTTTCTAGCTTGGGACTGGGTTTCGTGGCGAGCCAGGTGCATGGAAAGTTGACACGAAGGTGCATGTTGTCGATCATCAAAGATAATGTTCAGAGTGATCGGCAGCCTGAATGGGAACATGGCGACGGCGCACGGCATCAGCCCGGATGGTTCGTTGATGGCTCGGCGGTACTGCTAGCGCCTGGACTTCGCTGTCAATTCTAAGCGAACAATCATGCAATATATCGTTCTGCGCTTCTTCTGGCAATAGCTCGTGGAAGACCCAAGTCTACGCGAGCTTAGTCTCGACAACATGAATCTAGTGGAAGGCTCGATAGGTCTCGCGATTTCTGGGAAATAGTTCGATGGCAGTGGATTGTTTTGGTCGGCATGGCTGGCCTGCCCATGACCTTGACAATGCGAACCCATTACACGTGGTGGAAACAATGCACACAGTGCAATTCTCCGAATGGCATGTTGGTCTGCGAATAACTGGGGCTCAGAATGCAGAGGCCATCTGTTCGGGCAAGAGGACACGCTTTCTTGGACGACGTCAATGTTACTTTGGGGGATCTACAACTGAAACTTTCCTGTTAGAGTAAGTGCCCTCTGACTGATAAGGGATCTCGTACCTGATAGACTTCGCTTGTTCACGCGATTGGCGCCAGAGCCCACGCAGGCACTATGTGAGGGTCAGAATCCCGCTGCTTCATCATAGAGCACATGAAGCACGCTATCTCGTGCCAACAAAATCATACCTTGGCTGGGAGCACGACTTGTCGATCGCAGTGCTTTGGGGAAAGCGCACAATCGAGCCCTGTGCGAGTATGCGAGCTGTCCAACAACTCAGCTGTGCTGCTAAGCGAAAGCTTGTTCTGAGGCTCCATTTGCTGCGGTTCAACAGGCACTACTGCAAGAAATGGAATCTTTGCACGGAGATGGCAAAGGCACTTACGAATGCAATAGCACATTGCGGTACATGGCTCGCCGGCGAAGCCCCGTGCGATTTACGCGATCAAGTGCATGATGGGTCCGCTCGAAATGGCGCGGATCTTCGAGTGAATTGTGCTACCGTTGATGAGACGCGGAGAGAGGATACACGATTCGTGCTCGTTTCCGGGTTGTTGATGCTCGACATGACGGGCTTCTTGCTACTGTTGCGTTTGTGGCGTTCTCAGAGCGCCTATGCTTGTATGTGCCGTTGAGGATCGGTTAGATATCAGTATTCGATGAGATCTGTGCTTCCACGAGATAGTGTTCAACCATATTGACAAGACCTTTCATCGCCTGTTTCTTTCCAAAGCCTTGCGCAGTGTCGTTTCAAGTCATGGGGAGATGTAATGTCCTTGTGTATGGTGGTGGAGGTGAGATATGGCTTCCTTGGACCTTGTTGTAGAAACTCAGCTGACAGAGAAATCGCAGCCGTCGGATCGATTTTCGGTTGGCGAATAGCACAGAATAGCCATGCCACAGTATCTGTTGTGTGTCGATCGAATTGGGAAGCCGTTCGCACATCTGGCTACAGCCTGGACACAAAAACCTGGGGAAAAGGAATTTTCGTGCCCCGTCGAGTCCTGAGGTCAGGATCTGTGGCGAAGGTCATTCCCAAACAAAAGTGGGATTACCTTATCCTCGCGAACAAAATCAAAGACGATTATGCTTCAACTTTATCCGAGCTCCAGTCGGTTGTGTCTCCGGAGACTACGCTGGTCACAGCCCAGAATGGGATGGATGTTGAGGTTCCCCTTGCACAGGCATTCCCCAAGAACACAATCCTCAGTGCTGTGTGCAACATCGGCTGCAGGCAAATCTCGCCTGGTCGCATAGAGCAGACCGCGAGCATTAAACGATCCGCTTTCTTGATCGGTGCTTATGCTCCAGGTACGCCTGCGGACATCTTGCAACGCGACACTCTATCTGCCATGGATGCCCAGTTCGAAAGTGTCAATCGCATAGAGCAAGAGCGATGGCGAAAACTGGTCCTGAACTCAGCCTGGAACTCGGTCACTGCACTGACTGGCAAGAACACCCATCGGGCACTGCAAGAGCCCGGAGCAGCTCGACTGATGTCCCAGATTGCCGGAGAAGCGCTCAGCGTCGCTTCTGCGAGCGGAGTGAGCCTGGATAATGACTTGCCAGTTCAAGTCATCGAGCTTGCAAAGAGTAGTCTGCCGATCACACCTTCGACCTTGCAGGATCTCCGGAGTAGGCGACCCATGGAGCTGGCACCGATTTTCGGTATGGTTACGTTCCGTTACTTCTCCAGATCCACAGCACACGTGCTAACAAACATTCAGGTTACCTCGTCATGCAGGCCCGACAAGTCGGCTTGCCTGTACCATACCTCACGTGGGTACACGAGCTGCTCCAACAGCGGAATAGTCAGTTGGTCGCGCGTGCAGCATCGCATGGACCATCGTGGAGCGGTTCCACGTCAGTTGTCGATCTTTTGGCACAAGAAATGCCCCCGAGACTTTCGGCAGTCGCGTGAATTGTCTTTGCGGTCCAGGTATTTTGTTTTGGTGCTCGTTCATACGAGTCGTGTCTTGCTTCAGTCATGTTATATACCCTATGTAACGATTTCTTTATCAGCTTCAGACTCCCGTGAACAATTGGCATCATGGCTTCGCTGGTCGAGTGTCGCTCGCTTTGACTTCGAGAAGTGGGCCTTGCGCACGCTAGTTGTGGCCATGCAAGATCTATGCATTTCAGCGGTGAGCACTGAGAACGGTCTCTGCGAGACATCGTCTCATGCGAGCCATTAAAGCTTCAGGTGAAAGTAGTCACAAAGCTTGCGTACTGAGCGAAAATCTTGTCCTTCTCGAGCGCAGCTTTGATGTGCTCCGTGCTCGTCATCGCGACCTCGAGCCCGCCATCGGCCAATCTCGGATGAACTATTACTGCGGTAGCACAATTGGCTAAGCTCTGAGATCATAATGTCAGTATGGCACCGGATCCAATGACTTTACTACTTACGCTTGCAGGTTCTGGAGGTTCGGGTTAGCACGTGCACGCTCGTTCTTGCAAACCATTTATCACTTACTCATGTATCGCGTGCGATCAACGACGCCTAGTTCCGAGCCCCAGCTCAGTACATTAGATTGAGACTTCGAGTAGTCGTTAAAGCCCATATTGTGCGTATCGAGCAGAGAAAGTGGATTAGGACAGATAGCTTCGTCTTCGGGAAGATTTGCAGCCATGTTCAGCCACGCTGCCCACTTTGACTCCTTCCATCCGGATACAGCCTTACGAACGTGTTGGGCTGCGGTAACCAGGCCACGATCAGACTCCAGTTCGGAGAGAGAGCATTTCGAGACTACGATGTCTACGGCGTTGCCGATGTAGCCAGTCTCAATTCGAGGCTCGAGACGTTGTCTGATGTTAATTGGAAACAACATGAGAGATTCCTGGTGGCCTTCGGTACTCTTCTGTCTCGCGAAACTCAGTCGCGACCAAAACAATCCAATAAGGGCATCCATGGTCGAGATCCACTGCTCACCACTCGGCAACGACGCATCGTTCTTGAGCTTGCCCAGGGCTTCAGCGGAGAATTTCCACATGCACCATTTCGTCTCTTCAAGCTCACTCTTGATCGATGCTAGGTGGGCCTTCTTGGTTTCCTCCAAGACAGTAAGTGCCGCTTCTTTGCTAACACTTTCTCGAGGAAGATTCAATTGAGAACGTGTAGTGGGGAAGACTCTCCAATGCTCATCGTCGAAGGGGCCAGCTTCAGAGCTTGCCTTCGACAGACGTTCTCTGATCGTGCTCTCGGGCAGCTGGAGTTTGTGTTTCTGCTGTGTACCATTGCTCACATCGGCACAGTGCAGGGACCAGATTCTTTCGACCTCTGCTACTGTAGCAGCGTCTGCCAAGAGGTGATTAAAGCCAAAGGACAACGCCATGCCGCCATCGAGATAGTTTAGTTTGGCTGTCAGCATGCGCGCTCCCTCGTGCACTGGGGTCAGAGCAACGGGTTGCGAGCATAGTGCGACTAAGCCCGTCAATGGGAAGCCGTCCTCCTTCAGCTGAGCATAGCTTGGGATCTCAGCCTTGCCAACGAGATTCTCCCAGGCAAACTCAACATGAGCATCGTCGTCCACAACAACTACCAGGTCTCTAGGATCATCGGAGGTTCGGCCAATGGTGCCAGAGAGGGCAGGGATCTCGGCTAGTGTCCTGGCAAGACCCTCTTTCAGGATGTCGTAGCCGCGCTGAGCTCGACTCGAGTCCGGTAATGGCCAGAAGTGAGTTTGCGTAACCCAAACTTTTGGACTGTAAGCATCGCAAATAGAGAGCTTGATGGTATGTTTTTCGACAGGCTCGCTCGGGAATACTTTGAACTCGGCCATCATAGAATCGGATCCTTAGAAAGTCTTCCTGTGAATAATCGCTGATAGGATGCATACAAATGTGCAGAATGCAAGCAGGACCCGTGGAGGTAACAGATACCATTGTAATCACGTAGCAGCACAGGGATCGCTACGAGCCCGGTACGAGATCATCTTCGCTTGGTTCCATTGTTGACCGTGATGCGCCGGCGGCACAATCCAGCGAGCTGCAGGGCATGCAGCTCTCAGCATCGCCGACCGAAGATACAAAAGCTGATCAGGTATAGTGCACCACGTATCAGGGTGATGACGCGAGTCGAACTGTCTTGTGTGTGATAGCCGGATCGCGTTTAGGATGATGTACGCGAATGGAGTACAGAGTTTGGCAGATCTGTGGATGAGAAAGAAGAGGGCGAAGTGTCGATCGCGGTACGAACCCGAGCCCGCTCTTTCTTGGCGTTCTCGCGAAGCGTTGAGAAGTGACGATAGACTATCGCCGTCATGCATCACTCTTTCATGAACGCTTGTTCAAAGTCATGGAGAGCAATGACATAGTGTTCGTGTCTCAGATACCTCTCGACGACTCGCAAAGGCAGCTAGCTCAGACGAGAGATTGTCGAATTTCAGACAATGGCTTGCAGCACATTTCTGGCCGTGGGGATCCTCGTGAGCTAAGAAGGCGATATTTGTGCAGAGAAAGGTGTCATTCCTGGCGATCTCTGAAGACAGCGCAGGCGCTTTGCGTCGGATCTCAGTCTCCCACACGAACAAGGCCTGAATCTGGCGGACTCTGACTGAGGAGTTCTCAGCTCACGGTTCGGAGAGCTAGGCTTCTAGTGCCAGTGCAGGTGAGAAGGGAGTTGGTGTTTTTTAATTTCGTCCACAGGACGCCGGGATCATGGCCCAAGATCAGACACACAAGTCGTTGACGTGGTTTGAACTCGTCGCCGTTACCAAGTCTGATCTTTAAGGCAGATTCGAGGTTGTTTGAGCAGAATGAGTTTGCCAGGCGCAAGTCCGCAGAAGTGCTGTGAAGCTGATAGCTTGCAGTTTTGTTCACACACAGCGCACAATGGGTAACGTACTTCGAGGATGGCATCAGCCGCGATACAAAGAGCTCACTACACAAGAGTTCCAGAAACCCAAGCGGTTTGGAATGGCAGAAAGCATGACTTTACATTTCTTCTACTAATACATTGCGATCATTGTCGAAGGACAATCCATTCTGCACCCGAACGAAGCCACTAAGACCATACCGACCGAGCAAGCTCTTCCTACACGTCCTCGACCGGTGCTGACGAGCAACCGATAATGCACCCGAGATCAAGCCTCAGGTCCACGTTCTTCTAGTCATTCCATGACTCCACGCTTCTGATCGGCGGCCTTCTGGTCACCAGGTGTGCTTATGCCTCGGAAGGTCTTATTGAACCAGCCTGATACTGCTCCGCCCGATGTGAGCTGCTCGGCGTGGCTGCCTCTTCGCGTCGCATAGTCTTCGCTTCCACGCTTGTGCTGCGCGAGGCTACCGAACATGCCACCAGATGCGGCTGAAGACTACGAACGCAATTCGTCAGCTTGAACGCTTAAGCTCCTCGACCTCTGCGGTGCTTACCCTTCGTCGTTGGCTCGTTGGCGAGCTGGGAGATGCTGGATCATTACTCAATGGCTTCTCGACCAAAGAGTTGTTGCTGGTTACAGAAGCTCTCCGCACTGCTTCAATCACACCACCACTTTGAGAAGGCCGTCTTGCAGGATCGTGGACTTCTTTTCCTCGCTGAAACATTCCACGACGATCTTCCCAAGGCTGGCCAGACATGATTGATGGGTTCGATGATGATTTTACTGATTGTTTAGAAGTGTCTCGTGCTCAAAAGCTACAACAGGCCAGAAGCTGCCTCTTGTACTCTGCCAGTGAGGAGTAGACTGCATAAGCAAGTAGCACATTGTCACATGTAGCTTGGCCTGGGGATGTTGCGGGGTAGCTCTGCAGATTAACGAATAAGCCTGACGACACAAACGCCAACCAGGAGCCATGCGAGGGACTTCGAGGTGTTACTTCGGCCTACATCAGGCTGAGGATCGCGGAAGCCATACGGCTGCGTAGTCATCAATGCAGGATGCTTCACGTTGTGTCGTGTCGTGGAGCTAAGCTCAGTCGCTGCTCCACGTGAGAACCATAGGCTAACCCGGCTATACTGTTGTGCGATCGCATGTTGTCTAGGTCAAGCATAGCTTTAGAAGGATCGTAACAACTAAGAGCCGGCCGAGGTCAGATCGTCCTCAAGAGGGGAATGCGAGTCGAAAATAGACTCATATATCTGCACTTCTTCATCACATAAATTCACATCAGTTGTTTGACAACCCTTGTCAGTATCTTATCATGTCTCAGCTTCGCGGTGGCCCTGTCGCTCCCGGCATTGCGTTCGTCACTGGGGGAGCTCGTGGACTCGGAAACGCCATTGCAGTATCATTCGCCAAAGAAGGCTCGAAAGGCATAGCACTCGTCGATATCCAGGATGAGAAGACCTTCAACGAAGGCAAAGCAGCTGTAGAGCAGTATGGCACGAAGGTACATTTATTCCACTTCTCGGCGACGTACCAATGCTGACCAGGTGAAGTGCATCACCATTCATGCAGATGTAACACAAGAAGACCAGGTCGAGCGAGCGATTGCAGAAACAGTCAAGGAGTTCGGCCGGATTGATTACGCTGCGTAAGTAGGTAGCTACCATGTCAGATGGGTACAGTAATGCTGAACCTAGATCCGCCCAGTAACTTTGCCGGTATCATCGGCCCACTCGCGCTGACAGTCGACACTCCACTCGAGGCATGGCGGAAGGTCATCGACGTCAATCTGGTTGGAGTCTGGCTATGCACCAAGCATGAGTTGAAGCAAATGCTCAAACAGGAATCCGTAGAGGTGTAAGTGAGGGGGTAAAATTTTGATGAAAGCTGTATATTGACGAGCATTCGCAGAGAATCTGGTAGGGTTCCTCAACGAGGAAGCATCGTCAATGCCGCATCGGTGAACTCGATCCAATCTGGCGCTGGCACGAGCGGATACACAGCGGCGAAGCACGGCGTGATGGGCATAACAAAAGCTGTAAGTTGGAGGGGCAACTTCTGACCTCAGGCAGCATGCTGACTCCCGGAAGGCCTGTCTCGAGGCTCGTGGAAGCGACATTCGAGTGAATGCAGTGTCGCCTGGCTTTCGTGAGTCTAAAGCATTCTACTATGGCCTTGAGCTAGTACTCACGATCTTGAACAGTTTTGACCGATCTGTTGAAGCCTTCGATGGCATCAGGTGAACTTGCTGCAGAGTCCTGGCCAACGTACGAAGCTCGGCAAGGACGCAAAGCAACCTTTGACGAAGTTGGTGATGTCGTGGTCTTGTTGAGCACTCCAAGAATGAGCCTTGTCAACGGACATAATCTCGTGATCGACAATGGCTTCACGATCAATGAGGCGCCATCCTAGAAAACTTGGCCATGTGTGGACGTCGAAGAGGACACCATTTCTACATTGACATCGTCAAGCTTCTTTCAATATACAATTGAAGAATTGAATCTTTACGACGATGACGGTGATCGGCCCGTTGATCCAGTGGGCCCAGCAGTCGCGTCCGCAAAAATGATGTTGAATCATATCGGGCCCAAGGTGAGTCGAGCTGCGAGAGGCTATGTTCTCCATGCATGGAGTGACTGCTTGCGGGAGCATCAAGGACGTCTGATGGAAGCATATGAGCTGGATGGACGACAAGCGGCGGAGTAGTACTCACCTTGCTCCCGTCTACACACGCGTCAGACGCTTCAGCGTTCCCAGAGCAGCTTTGCCAACGATCATGTAGGTCGAGTCCTTACTCAGCGGGTCCGGAGGAGGCGGTCTTCGTCGGAATTTACCACCATTTCGCATCGGCTGGTTTCTGCAATCATAGGGACAACGACCGGGCTCGTGGATATCATCCCGAAATCGATCCTTGTGCCGGACGTGGCCTTTGTAGTCTGCATATGGGCACCGATGGGTCAAGAACTTCTCATCGCAGCCGCACTCCCATATTCTGTAGCGGTATTGACACATGGCCCGAGCTGACTGACAGAAAGTTGAAGCATGCGCAGTGAGGCGGAGACTGAGCGAACCATATATGTATGCTGGTGCCCCCAAGCTTTATGAGGCAAGAGCCGACCAGCTTTCTTCTGCGTCGACTTGAATTAAAGCCACCACAGCAGGATTGCAACATAGCACGTGGACAGCACGGCATTGCGCGAGAATAAGCCCGTTGGTCATGTTATCAGCTTTGGATGTGACAGGCCGCAGACTCAAAGCGTGGTCAAGGCAGTTGTGACCCTCTCTCTCCGATGTCGTCGTAGAATTGTTGATTACGCGTAATGAGATGCGGCCAGAGGACAAATCGCATGTGCTGTTCTTATCAGCACTCGCAACCACTGGAAGTCCGGAGTGCCTGACGTGGCTGCGGTCAACAGGTTTTGACCGGGTTGGGGCAGTCAAGTCTTGCGAAGTGACAGCCATGTCCTTGGCGTGGTGTGCGAGTAGAGCAGCTCAACCTTGAATATTGGCCCTAATATTATATGCTCGGGCCGATCGAGCGCTCGGAAATTATCGCTACCGGCCACGAGATGGACAGGGTATCATGTCCTTAAGACGAGAGCTTGAGTGTCCTGCAGGTGAGCGTGATGAAAGGGATGGTGAGCCAGGTCCGAACTGCAGAGACCAAACTGTCATGATTTCGGCATTCCGCGATGCAATGCTGACCCGCTCACTTCCAATCGACAGCGAATACCATAGAGAAATGGTGGGTGTACTCAAGATTCAAAGAGGGATTGTGGACAGGTCAATAATTGATGAACTGAAAGTTGGAGGAAGTTGCAGCCTACAGTACGCGTCGAAAGGCATGACGAAAGCGCGTTTGTGGCCAAAAGCTCAATTTGGCTTGGCAAACACCACTCTCGTCGTCCGCGGAGGGAACCACATACAAGTGTACCAACTCTGCTCGCGATGACATCAACAATTGTCTACAAGGCCATCTTCAGCTGCAGACCCATCGGTTCATTGCTCATTCCACAATGGGCTCGCTACTCCGTGATTTCGTGCCATACTCAGCTAACCTAGCATGCCCCTTGTCTCGACGCGGACCCACGAGGAGTCGGAAACATGGTGCTTCAAGAAGCCCAACTGGCGACAAAAGACGATTTCGTAACTTCCGATCGACCTCTCCCGCATATTTTGGGTGCTCTGGATGATTTGCTATGAGAAGAACGCGCCGCTGAAGCTGCGGAAGTCCTCGCATGTGGATTGGTCCCAATGGCCCATCCGAACATTCCCACGAACTTGCACAGTCGCAACGGAGCCTTCGACCAACATTATTGCATCGAGATCATGAGACCAAACACTCTCGCGAGTCCCACGTGACCAGTCACTTCTGAGCTGAGCACGAGGCTATTCACTTGCAGGAGTCTCGGGTACAAGATATTTGCCCGACAATGTGGGAGGTGTGTGCCCGGAGACCTGTGCATGCAGTATACCTCCTTCTTCCTACTCCAGGGCTCGAGCTAGACTGTCTGCAATCCATCAGAAGGACGTTGAAAAAGAATCATGGGCTCGCGACACAATTCGCCCAAGTCATCATCAGAATGTCGCACACCGAGTCGTCGATGCTATTCTGATAGAGACGCGGCTGATCTCGGCCGACATAGCCCGCTCCTATCTACACCTGTCAAGCCATACCCTACTCCGCCTGACTCGAGTCCTCTCCAGACGCCGAGCGAGACTTCTGAAGCATTGGTGCCTGTGCCGTTAGAGCTGCACAAGAGAAAAGCGCGTGACAAGCACATACCAGAACCATGCACGCCGACCAAACCAAGCAGCATCGATGCGGCATACACACCATTCCATGACATCAAAAAGGACATTGACACTTTGATCGAAGAGATTCCTGCGGATCTCGAGGAAGTTACTACGCCATCTGACAGGATAGTTGTCCAACGATCGCAAACTCGCAACAGCACTCGACTGTCCCTGTTCCTCTACTCACCAAGCAAAAGCAGATCAATACCCTCTCCAGCTGGTTGTGGGACAGCAAACGCACATGCGGCGACAGAACTTGAGGCGGAAATCTCTCCTACCGCGGAAGAAGATACGAAGCAAGCCATGGTCGTGGCAGACAGCACGAAGCCCTCTCTGCTCGGCCGCGCGCGTCAAAAGCTTAAGCGCGTTGCTCAGCTTATCATCCCGCATGGCCGTGCTCAAAAAGAGGTCAAGCGATCTTCACATTCAGGTGTCAGCAAGGCGACAAAGCATCGAGGGCTATTGAATCGTGTCTCGAACAGGCCAGTTGAGATTGTGGTGAGTTCTGAGTCCAGTCCACCACGACCAACCCAGCTAGAGCGAAGCGCCGCAAGAGTGCCAAACAGTCTCTCAAAGGAGTTGTCATTTCCTGTCATCACGGCCAACGAGTCGGTTTGGCGCCGCGTACCAGAGGACATCACAAGCACGTCACGGAAACCGCTACCTATCAGACGTAGCCCACGGACGAACTCTTCGCCTAAGACCCGCAATGTCAAGACCGGAAAAGTGAGCCTACATTCGCACAAGCGAGTACAATCACAACGAGTATCGGTCCTGGACTTCGCGCCTGTGAAGCGTGACATCGCCTTGAGTCAAGCTCCACTAATCATCAAGGCAGCGGTCTCCTTGTGTGTGATGGCTATCGCTGCTGGCGCGGATTTCTTGGTCGCGGATCGTCCCACCCAGTCCAGATCGAAGAGGAAAGCAGGTGGCTATACTCATCGTCGACCGTCTAAGTGGATGTCAGGCGCCAAATAGTGGGTCCGCCGGAAAGACGATGTATCCGTGTCTCAGACAGGTCGGCGCGGCACATTTTCCTTTGGTGGTACAAGCAAACGGGAAGCAAAGCCTCGATTGATTTGGAGAAGGGCAAGCCTGCTAGTGATCGATTCGGAGCATGCCGCCCTGTGCTCGCGACGCATGGTGCCGGGTAAGCAAAGGTAGGCATATTGCAAAACGCCTTCCGGCAGCCTCGGTCTCGGATGTATCAAAATGTTTAATTCGCGCCCCTTTCTTTGTTCTCTCATATCTTCTGCCTTTTCCCACCTGCGTTACTCCTCTCCTTCCTCGCATTTCGTACAACGAGTTCGCCACTATACTACCTCCAACTACAGATCATATACGCTACTTTACGCATGCTTTGGACGCTCCGATGCTCGCATACCAACGAGTCTTCCTGCGACAGCATCGCCTACTTGGTCTTCCGCAACGACGATTTCCACGTATACTGCCGCGACCACAATGGCGCTAAGGAATCACGGGACTTTGCTTTGTCCTTGGTCAGGTCCAAGGGAACAGAAAACTTCACTGTGTTCAAAATGTTCGCTTTGTGAATGTCTGCGCTTTGTGTCTTAGAACAAAGCTGGGCCATGCATCGCACCACACAATGGCCTTGTCTATGGTTCTGGCACAGAGGGCGAGCCACGGATACAAAAGGGGCTGTGTTCTCACCAGGTGCACACCACCTTTCGGCCCAGACTTGCAACTGACAAGACTTTCAGAAGACACTTGATAGCTGGTCTATCGATCTGAAAGACTTGACACAGAAACAAGCTGATCCGAGTGGTCGACATTGAACTTTATCAGCAACGAAACCCAAGCACCTCGCCATCTGGAATGGCGCCGAACCGACCGAACCGGGTAGGTTCCCTGTACGATACCACTGACGCACAACCAAGCGAGCAAGAAATCGCGTTGAGTAAATCCTTGGCTAACCCAAGGATTAAAAGCCTGCGCCCACAGCCTGCCTCTAGGCAAGGGCATCGCCACGATGGTCATCCCGTGAGGGATGACAGTCTCACACAAGCGCCGACGGCGTATCCTCCTGCACCGCCACAGGACTATACCCTGTGGCCACCTGTCGACCCTGCTGCGTATGAACGCATGCAGCAGGGTCCTGCACCTGCCCAGCCGCCCCCGGTAACGAACAGCGTGGACCGTTTCGAGGAGTTCCTCGTCTCTCTGCCATTCGAGCCAGTGGACCGAGCCCTCGCCGACACATATGATGCCGGAAAATCGGTGGCGAAGAAGGTTGGCCGCGCGGCATCAAAGGGCCTCCAGCGGATCCCCCAGGCTCTGAGACGAAAAGAGCCAGAGGCCCATGAACCAGTGATCGGAAATCCAACGCTGGTCGACTGGGACAATCCGTCAGGGCACGAATTGGTCAGTCTGACAAGGGCTCAGGCAATCGAGCCACTCCGAGCCAAGGGGTGGTGGGATACCAAAGAGGATATTGCCCGGCGAGCCGAACGAGATGCTGCTGCTGCAGCTGCGCCTCAGAATGTCGTCCTCGCGAAAGCCGCTGCTCAGGAGCACTCGTCTCGCCGACCAGTGACTGCCCTTGCGCGCCAACGGACAGCTGCGGTGCTTCAGACTGCGACTGCCGGCTGGACTGAGGAGGAGTTTGCAGCGACATCGCACCCTGCAACGTTGGAATGGGAGCGGGGCCACGTTCCGCCCTCTCCTAGCCCTGGTGCCAATGGTGTTCCTGAGCAGACTGAAGCAGCTCCTCGCCCTGCTACCGCGCCGAAGCCACGCCGACGCGTGGTAGAGTCAACATGGGCAGATTTCCAGCGAGCTGCAGAACGGAGCGACTCGCCACCGGAGGCGCCTGTGCCTGAGCCCGTGGTACCATCGGAATATCCTAGGTCCAACGGTGCCTACGAGATGTCCAAGACCGCACGCAAGCCGGTGCCAAAGGGCAACGTGGACAAATCTTTACCACCAAGCCCACGTCCCGAATCGTCTCGCCGGAAGACCTTCCTCCCTCCTCGCAGCTCCGATGAAGGTCTGCAATCGGCTGTCCCTCTCGCCTTGCGCCCCGGTACCCAGTACCGGCCAACGTACAGGCCAGTAAGGGTCGAGCCGTACGTCGAGCCAGACGAGGAGGATCGCAGGACACGAGCAGCGGCACTAGACATGCTCGAAAGCCGGACTGAAGAGGCCTCAGCCTCAGTGCGCGGCAAGAACGTCCGCACTGGCGAGATTAAAGCCCATGTCCATCAAGTCCACGAGGGCAAGCCGGTAGACTCCTGGCACGTTCAACACGGCCGTGCTTCCAGATTCACGGAGCATCTCCAACCTCGCGTATCAGACGAGGATGACGATGCAACGAACATCTGGAAGAAGCTGGAGGAGGACGCCGGGTACGCTGGCTTCAGGGAACGGTGAATGGTGAGCGGCAGGACGGGCGACCTGACAAAAATGCCTGATTTGGTGGCTCGATAAGGTAATGCAAAGGCTTTGACAAAACTGCATGGATAACGACCTATGTATGACATGACAAAATGACGACTTACGAATGAATGATCAACGAGCTTTGGACACGCTTATTCGACCATGGACGTATGAAATTGATAAATCGAACGTATTTTGCTGAAGTGACTGACTCTTCTTGTCTGCTTTCCTTCCCACTCCTACATTATTGACACACTAGTACTGTACTGTTAAGACTATCTGGTCTCTTCAGGCTTCCAGCCTACTGCTGAGAGGAGCTGATCCCATATGCAGCAAAACATGCTTCACGTGTTCAGAGGTGAATGGGGACATTCACATTCCGGATCATCTAGACAGCTGCAGATGACATTCATTCACATGCCCGAGCGCGTGAAGTGCCAGAACCTGGACAAAGATGCACAAAACAATAATGTGCATCCCAACTTACTTGATCACTCCATCTTTGGATTTAACATGTATCCAACTACTTCCCAGAAACCCAAGCCAACAGTCAAGCGAGTCCGATCCCTCGACCAAAACACACAGCAGCACCAAAGTGAAATCATGAAGCCGTGCGAGATCGCTCGTGTGCAAAACCCGAACGTGCGGAGCATGTATGCTCCACGTGAAGTTCCAAAACAGAGTCGAGTGGGATCGTTTCCAGCAACAGTGCTGCCTCCCCTCAATGTCGTCAAACGAAAGCCTGTCCCCATTCGAGACGAGGACAAGCCCCGAGACACCAACCCACCACTTGCAGAGACGAAGCACGATTCGAAGACCTTCCAAGAAGGAACGAAGACTATACAGGAGTATGACAAATCTGCCAAGCCGCAACCTGGTTACACTGCTCCGCTGTCCTCAGTCTCCCAGAGCCACCAGGATCGCAACTCGGTCGGCGTCCGAGCAGAGCAGCCTTCCGAGCGAAAACCCTATCCAGACGCGCGGAAACCTGAGAGTCCACCAAGTGTGTACGAACAGCTCATGGACTTCCACCGCCAGATCATGGAAGATGTTCGGGAAGAGGAAGGGGAACCGGACGAAGAAGAAGAGGAGATGGCCGCAGCATTTGCTTCCCTTGATTATTGGAGTGAGTATTCGAATCTGATGAAGTGTGTAGACGAGGCAATTTCCGACTCAATGATGACAGGACTTGAATTCGGTGGGCACGACTCCACCGAAGCCTCGAAGAAGAGTAGCCGCGAAGAAAAAGCTGTTCCCGACTTGGAAATCTCAGTACGAGGTTCTGGAGGAGTCAGTCGCCAGCAGCTACGGAAGGACAGCGTGTTGAGTAGCCCGAATGAGCTTCGTACTCGGTCGATGCCGGACGATTTTCGTAATGGCCGCGAGAGGAATGGTGAGCAAGAGAACACAGCGACCAAGAAGCAGGATTGCGGCCGTCAGTCGTCGTCCTGGTGGAAGTTCGAGTAGGTCTACACTTTCGAGGTGCGAGTAGACCTCTGAGAATGGGACGAATCTCGGGAGAGCGAGACTGATATGCAAGTCCGTATCGATGGTGTGAGACGACGAAAATACCTGCTATGTAAAGATTATGAAGCGCAATATTTGATTCAGACACAGTACCGTAGAACTTTCGGCACTTCTTCGTAGACTTCTTGTGCAATGTATATCAAACCTGCATGAGTTTCTCAGCAGCTTGCTCATGCGGCGGAATGGCTGACGTGATTGCAGTGAGCTTGATGGCAATGTAAGTGTAACGAGCGACTTAGTAGAGGTAGGTCTGAGCAGCTTACGATTACTGCGGAATGCCTGACGGTATTGCAGTACTGGAAGATTCTAGAGGGGTGGTGAGTAGATGATAGTGCAGGGGTGGGTGTCAGAGCGAGATGAAAAGTGCAACGCGTGTGGTGTCACAGGAGCAATCACATGCACGAGCTACATGTAAAATGGGATGAAGCTTTGGCTGCCAAGGCGGAGCGTCGTCTTCTGCCTTCCTCCTGCGGGTCAGCTCCACCTCTGCAGGGACGAGTGTCTAGACGTTAACTTTCGACTCGCAGCGTGCCAAAGGGGAAGTTGGCGATTCATTGCCTTTTCACATCACCGACTGTTCACATCCACCCATTATCACCGCACCACCGCACCACCGCTCCGCTCCTCCCTCCTTCTCCCTCCCAGGTTCTCCGGACCGCTTTCACTCGCTTAGCCCGGCTGTAAGATAGGAAACGACGCGACGCGCAGCTGCTGTAGCACGAGACTGCGCAAGCTGCCTGCATCGCCCACAACCCGCCGTTTTGTACAAATTCTCCGTCCGGGTGCGACACGACCGATATTGCTGAGAGGGGGAGTCGATCTGCTGCTTCCCAGCACTGGTGGGGAGTAGAAGGGGTCGAGATTCGCACACACTTCCACATACACCAGACATGGCTTCCGATTACAGGATACGCCTGATCACACTGCTTCTGGCTGGTCTTCAGCTCGCAAACGCTTTCTACATTCCCGGTAAGACTCTTCGATTTCGCGATCACATTTTAGACAATGCTGACTGCGAACAGGCTGGTCAGTCAAGTCCTATTCCGAAGGCGAGCCCATACCTTTATTCGTGAACAAGATATACAGCGACAACACACAGATCCAGTATGCCTACGCCGAACTACCTTTCGTCTGCGCGCCTTCAGGTCGACAACGGCCGGGAACAGGTCTCATCTCAGGATCCAATGTCGCATTGAACTTAGGGGAGGTGCTGCGTGGAGATCGCATCGTGGTGTCCGACTATGAGCTCGAGATGGGTACCGATCAAGAGGCGCGATATCTCTGCAGTCAAAAGGTGGACAAGAGTGCATTGAAGAAAGCCATCGAAGTCGTCAAGGACGGCTATGTCGCCGAATGGATCGTCGACAATCTTCCAGGAGCGACGAGCTTCGTTACGGTCGACAAGAGCAGAAAGTACTATGCTTCGGGTTTCAAAATGGGCTATGAGGAGGTTTCAATGGTCACTGGACAGCCACGATACTTTCTCAACAACCACGTCACATTGGTCATTCGTTGGCATCGCGCCCCAGGAAGAGACGGCGATCGAGGCAAGAAGGTAATCGTTGGCTTCGAAGTCTACGCAAAGTCCATTGGAGCTGAGAATCGCGATGCATCCGGACTTCCAGCGGACCTCCACGACATCAAAGCTGGAATGGAGCTCGCATATGGCAACTCTACTCTCAACGCGAGCGCGCTTCACGACCCCAATGTGTACCACGGCTACGACACTATCGACGACATGCCAGACGATGCGACTGTGACCATTCCATATACCTACTCCGTGTACTTCCGCGAAGAGGACAGGGTGGACTGGTCGAATCGATGGGACTTGTATTTCGTCAATCAGGAGGACAGCAATGGCATCCACTGGCTTGCCATAATTAATTCACTCGTCATCTTTGGTGGACTGTCCACAGCAGTCGCTTATATCCTGACCCGCACCATTCGAGGGGAAATTGCAGGCTATAGAGAGCTGGGCATGGAAGAAGGAAAGCTTCGCATTGGCAAGCGAAACAAGGGCACCAAAACGCCACCCAAGACGGGTGCAGACAAAGGCGGACTGCTCGAAAAGGTCGATGTTCTCGCACAGCCCGAAGATGCCGACTCGGACGACGAGGATGTTCTGGAAGACATCACAGGCTGGAAGCTGGTGCATGGCGACGTCTTTCGGGAGCCTGCACACGGGCGACTCCTCGCGCCCCTAGTCGGATCCGGCATGCAACTGGTGTTCATGTCTATCGGACTCCTGGCTCTTTCCTGCTTTGGCGTTCTCAATCCGTCTTTCCGTGGCGGCTTCGTGTCTGTGGGCTTCGCGCTTTTCATTATCGCTGGAGCCTTCTCGGGCTACTTCTCAGCACGCATCTACAAGACGGTCGGAGGCAACAACTTCCAGCACATTGCCATTGTCACAGCGACCCTCTTCCCTGGCCTTCTCTTTGCAACAACATTCGTGCTCAATCTCTTCGTCTGGATCCAGGCTTCTTCCACTGCCATTCCGTTCGGCACCCTACTCGGCCTAATCGCACTTTGGCTTCTAGTGCAGTTGCCTCTTGTCTACGTGGGCAGCTACTATGGCTTCAACAAGGCTGGCGCATACGCACACCCCATTCGACCCACCAAAGTGCCGCGTCAGATCCCACAGCAAGCTTGGTACAGCCGCCAAGCCCAGACCATCTTGCTCGCCGGGTTGATCCCCTTCGCTGTCATCTTCATCGAGCTCATGTTCGTTTTCCGCAGCCTCTGGCAGGACAAGAGCGGTTATTACTACGTCTTTGGTTACATGGCCGTGGTCTCCTCCATTCTCGTTCTAGCTGTCATGGAGACGACAGTTATTGCTGTCTACGTACAGCTTTGCTCCGAGGTGTGTATTAATCTCCACAAACTACCGTCCTCATACTAACAAATACGACAGAACTATCACTGGTGGTGGCAATCTTTCTTCGTCGGCGGGTCCTCTTCCATCTGGATATTCCTTTATTGTGTATATTACTATTTCAACCACCTCCACATCACGGGCCTAGCGAGCACGATGCTGTTCTTCAGCTATAGTTTTCTGGCATGTCTGACGCATGGTCTCCTCACTGGCACCATCGGCTTCCTCACGGCATATGCGTTCGTGCGGAGGATATACAGCGCAATCAAGGTAGATTGAGTCAATCGCCTTTGAGTATAAAAGTATAAGTTTTCACGAGAGTCTACTATTTGGCGAGCCAAATCCTTCCGTGAGAGTTCTTCCCAACATTCAGGCTCACAATTGTTGGCGCTTCAGGATACGCGAGAACCACCTCACGCGTAGGCCATCTAGGAGCCGAAGCCAAACAATCGGGCTCAGCCACATCGAGCAGCAACATCTTGTCGCTCATTGGATCTCGTAAAGTTATCCTGGGCCCACAATTGCATACTCCAGGCCTTCCGGAGCCGATATGGCACCCATTCACAGCCTCCGAAGACAGGATTCACTCTCTCTGGTTGGAGCGATCGAGGCAGACTGTTAACACGGCTAGTTGTGACGCCTGCGGACACGCGTTGGGGAAGGGAGAGGGAGAGGACGTGAGTGAAAAGCAATTGAGCGATTCTCACTGGTTGTCGGGATGAAGCTCCTGATACAATCAACTCGATAAAGATAACAGATAATGTGAAAAGCCGACTGGACAGTCATTTGCATATTGACATTAATTGTTCTGGGTGTTCATTTGCGGAAGTCACCACATTCGATTCAATAAGTTTATATATGTTGAAGCCAGCGAGTCTGGAATATCTGACCTTGATATCACGCTGCATTCTTAATAAGTTCCCGCCCTAGCGCCATCCCAGTATACCCAACTGCTCCCAGTCATCCCCTTTCTGACAATTTGTCTCGTGCATATGCTCAATCGCTTGCCGAACGTCTTGCGACATGCCGAACTCTTCTCCTACGCGCGAGGAGTTGAATCCTGGCGACAGAGGTGGTGGCTGCACAGCAGTGTAGGGGCGAAAAAGCGGAGAGAGTGGGCTACATGGCGCACAGTGAAGTTCACCATCCAACACCACGGTTCTGCGATTGTGACGCTTCATTTTGCGGTTGGAGCGGCGTTCCAGCGTGCTTAAAGGGGAGGAGTTGAGTGCGCCCCCTGGACTGCGAGCTCGGAAGCGCGAGTCGTTGATGTCGGGTGGACTAGTCCCTGGTCTCAAACTGGGAGGCGGCAGTGGATCGACCGTCGACATGCGAGGGTAGAAAGACCATCTTGTTGGAGATCCTGATGATGGCGACAAAGGTGATGCGGATGCGGAGATAGGACTCGCGTGGCGGGTGAGAGCTTTGAGTGCTGGGACTCTATGCTGGAATCGTGAGCAGCGTCTTGATGCCGGCTCGACGTTTCCGTGATGCTCTTCTAGACCATGCCGGCTGTTGCCAATATCGGTTGATGTGACTTCGTCGACTGCATCGAGATGTGTGCCCCTTGACGGGGCCATAATAGAAAGGTGGAGCGAGTGCTCCGAGTGTACGCTGCTTGCAGGAGAGACGAGATCTCTCAAGACCTCCCGCAGATGGGTAGACACCGCATGGCGGCGCCGCCCAAGCGACGAAGCCATAATCGGGCTAGGAGAATCCGATGGCGGCAATGATGAAGTCGACATGCGCAGGTTCGCGAGAGCGAGTCTGCGATGTGTAGACATTTCACAACTTGGTTCTGTCAAAGTGTTTAGCGTTCACTCGTTTGATAGTTCTCTTCTTTTCAGATTTCCGCTCGTAGCTCTGGGTCTTCCGATCTGTGCCAGCACTAGATAGTCCACGTTGAGAAAAAGAGACGAAGGACTGATAATCAAAGAACTCAACAATTCTTGATGCTCCCCGCTGACTCTTGTACTCTTGCGCAGGTCACGCCAAGGAGCTGTACTGTGTTGAAGTTGGCCGTCGTCCGAGATGTGTAAAGGCACAATACCATTGTTGCCTTTGTGCGCGGGTTCGAGGACGAAATGCACGAAGCTCTATCGGCTACAGCGATTAGTGTTACCATATTAGCTTTGTTCGCACCATTGGCAGGTTCCAGTGAAAAGGTATCGAACTTTTCGCCGCTCGTGGGAAAGGGTCGCCTTTCGTGAAAGACAAAGACAACCGGACTACTGTTTCCCAAGCCTTATTTGCATGGACAAGGCTATTGTTCTAGACAAAGGATGTCAATATCAATCTGTCGGCCGCCGATTGCCTGCTTGCAGTGTTCCGATGCAAAGGTCGCTAACGTGGACAATTTTTTTTCTTCAGATGGGGCAAAATTCAGGTCGGCTGTGTTGCCAATCGCGCAATGTAGGTGATGCTAGAATGCCGTCTCGCGATTCTTCGTATCACATGCGAGCGAGTGACTGTTCGCCTTGTCCCCATCTCAGTAGCCGAGTGTGCACGTCCGAGCTGACAAGTGTTAGAGTCTCCAGAGAGTCATTCTTGTCGATAATGCATGCCTTGGATCCACTGGATCTCTGTTCTTCTTCTTGGGACGCGGATATTTGACTGTGTTTCCGGGATCCAACAAAGAAAAGGCCTGTAGTTCACAGTTCCGCATTTGCCATGTATCTGCTTGTTCCGAGTATTGTATACACATGAAGCTTCGTAAAATTCGCTTCCCTCACAGCTTTCTGCATTTCCGCAGATTTCACATCAACTCTATGCTCACACCACGCTTGACACCCTCAGCATCCATTTAAAGTCGGTCAAGAGGGCCGCCAGCCTTCTTCTCGAGCTGAGCTTCCGCATCCCTGGCGTTTGCACCCGCCTTCCAGATCCTCTTGATGCCCTCAGTGAGACCAACATCGTTCGTCTCGAATTCGTAGTATCCCCAGCCAACAACGAAGACCATCAGAACGTTAAGCCAGTCGAAGATCTTGCGGGTCTTTGGTACACGCCATGTTGGGAAGTAATCTGTTATCGCAGCGCTAGAGAAGAAGACATCAGTCATGTACTGACAGCCGGTGTCTCGACAGAGGCTAGCTTACCCGAATCCAATATATGTGTGCAAAATGGTCAGACCGATCAAAGTACCGTCCAAGATTGGGTTTAGCGAGCCGACTGCGAATGGCATGACTGTCAATGGAACGAGGCCGATCGAGATGGCTCTGTACAGCACTTGATTTAGTATGCTTCTTTGCCAAACACCCGTTACATTTTGTCTGAACATGTCCTCCATGTGCACCATTCCATGCGTACCTCTCCATTGTCCAGTGATAGCTTCCATGGGTCGGATGTGGATCTGGAACAGGCGCAGGGTCGTTCACACCTCCTCGGACGACTTGTGGAAGAGGAGGGAGGATCTTTCGTGCGGCAGAGGTCTGGAAAGCAGATCGCGCGACCCGCGTAGTCAATGGTGTTTGCTGGCTCGCCCGCAGGCTGGCGATGATGGACGAGGATGCGCGCTGCATGGAGGCGGCCTGGGCCTGGCGAAGGAGCGCGGGTCGCAGTGCGGAGGCCATGGCTGCGGTGGTGGAGCTGGTGGAAGAGCAGACGGACGTTCGTGGTGTGCAGGTGGAATGTCGTCAAGGATGCGCTCTGCTATTGCCGGCGATTATGCCCGAGGCTCATCCAAATTCCCTGCCCCGTGACTGGCTGCTGAAGGCGAGGACGACTTTTGGCAGGAATTATGCAGAATAGCTACGAGGTGTCTTGCGGCAATGACATGAAAGTATCGGTATTTAATAGTTTCGAGAAACCGTCGTATAGAGAGTACTATATGTGTAGGCTGTGTGGTTGTATTGTATCCATATTCGCAGAGTGAATTGTACCAGTGCTTGTTGGATCGCGGGTCTCAGCTTTGAGGTCAGCATTGCGGTCCTTCCCGAGAAAACATGAGCGAGCTTTCACTTGGGCCGTCGAGACTCGCGAACACCGCATCCACCACCGCTCCTCCCACACCACACCACAGGCCATGGCATCTCGAAGGCTGGCGCTGAGCCTGCAGTCGGGTCTCCGCGCCCAGCGCGCCATCAACGCCGTCAAGGCCAGCATCACCCGCCGGGCTCTGGCGACTCCTGTTAGCCATGGATCCACCACCGAATCGACCACGCTGAGCAACGGCTTCACGGTAAGGCAGCCATTGGACATGGCCATCACCACGAGGAGGACCGGAGAGCTGATGAGGGCATGATAGATCGCTACGGAATACTCTCCTTATGCGCAGACGTCCACCGTCGGCGTGTGGATTGACGCCGGCTCGCGCGCAGAGACGGATAAGACCAACGGCACCGCACACTTCCTCGAGCACTTGGCCTTCAAGGGCACACAAAAGCGCAGCCAGTCGCAGTTGGAGCTCGAGATTGAGAACATGGGTGGACACCTCAACGCCTACACATCTCGCGAGAACACCGTCTACTACGCCAAGAGCTTCAACAGCGATGTGCCCGCCTCCGTCGACATCCTTGCCGATATCCTGCAGAACAGCAAGCTGGAGAACTCTGCCATTGAGCGCGAGAGGGATGTTATCCTCCGCGAGCAGGAAGAGGTGGACAAGCAATTAGAGGAGGTTGTCTTCGACCACTTGCACGCAACCGCCTTCCAGAACCAGGCCCTCGGCCGCACCATCCTGGGTCCAAAGGAGAACATTCTGAGCATCCAGCGCAACGATCTTGAGAACTATATCAAGACCAACTACACTGCTGACCGTATGGTCCTTGTCGGTGCTGGTGGCGTCCCTCACGATCAGATGGTCCAGCTTGCTGAGAAGTACTTCGCCAACATTCCAGCATACAACCCCAACGCACAGAACAACGCTTTCCAGCGTGGTCTGGGCTCAAAGCCAGACTTTGTTGGATCCGAGGTCAGGATACGAGATGACACGCTGCCTACTGCCAACATCGCAATTGCAGTTGAGGGTGTCAGCTGGAAGGACGATGATTACTTCACTGCGCTTGTAACACAGGCCATTGTTGGGAACTGGGACCGCAGCATGGGCAATTCTCCATACCTCGGCTCCAAGCTCTCGACCTTCGTCCACGACCACAAGCTCGCCAACTCTTTCATGTCCTTCTCGACTTCATACTCCGACACTGGTCTCTGGGGAATTTACCTTGTGACCGATGCCGTGACTCGCATTGATGATCTTGTCCACTTCACCCTCCGCGAATGGTCTCGTCTGTCTTTCAACGTCACTGAGGCCGAGACTGAGCGTGCCAAGCAGCAGCTCAAGGCATCGATCCTCCTCTCGCTCGACGGCACCACCGCAGTCGCGGAGGACATTGGACGACAAATCATCACCACCGGCCGCCGACTTGCACCAGAGGAGGTTGAGCGAGTAGTCGGAGCCATCACAGCCAAGGACGTCATGCGATTCGCACAAGAGAAGCTGTGGGATCGTGATATTGCCGTCTCGGCTGTTGGACAAATCGAGGGTCTACTCGACTACAACAGAATCCGCAACGATATGAGCCGGAATTTGTCATAGACGAGGAGTGATGATAGAAGGGGGGTGGAGAAGGGGAGACAGAGGTGGTGTGTAGCAACAAAAAAGAGAAACACAGTGTAATCTCATAGAAACCACATCTCCTCGAGGTCTATCTTCGTCGAGAGCTGCTCAGCGCGCGCTGTTGAACGAATGTAGATTTTGTTGTGTATATTTAGCACATTGTTTTGAGCTTCACCTTTTCCTTCGAGTCTAGGCCACTTCTGAGATCGTCAGTATTCATGCGTAGGCAAGTCACAGAACGGCCCACAAATGGCTCGTAGAAATCGATGAGCCGGTATCGAGAGACCCCTCTCTTGCTTTGTCTTCAAGTCTGATCAATAGCAGACAACGAAGACAGAGGATTGGTGGGATCGAAGACTTGCTCGACTGTAGGCACGGCTGGTTCCATCAGGTTCTACATATGCGTTCTGCGAGCTCGTTGAAACATCTCAAGTGTCTGCGAATTACATAGTCATTGCTCTTCGCGGTTGTCTGGCTCCCTTGCATTCTGTTGAGCGATACACTCTGCGTGAGCGAAGGCGATGAATGATGAATCTTGACTCGTGCATCCTCTATTCGCGCCTGGAGCTTTAACGTCGCTTTGCGAGATCTGATTGCAGCCAAGCTACAATCGCCATGTCTCGTGCTGCGTGACTGCAAAGGCGTGTTTCTGGCAGAGGACATGGTGGGCCGTGGCTTGCGTTGGCAGGAAGCGAGAAATGTCCGCTGTGTTGCCGCTTTTGGTCGCTTCGGATCTTCACTTGTAGGATTGTCTATCGAGGCAATTCTCCTAGCAGCAAGCTGCGATCTGTACTGGCAGAGAGCACTAGCGAAAAATGTCAGTGAGGTTATAGATGTGCGGAGCGTTGAACGGCAACTTACCCATTGATCCATCGGGCGATATCCGCACATCGTTCACAGTGCCCTTGTGCCCTGGCAACTTGTGCATCAACTTCCCATCCTTACTGTTCCAAATGGTCACTGTCCCATCGCCACCTCCAGCAGCCACTCTGCGACCCTCGCCATCCCAGCACGCACGAATAAGGTTCTTCTCCAACCCAGCTTGCGCCCCGTCGAATGTCCTGATCGCCCTGTCCGCTGGTGCAAAAGGCCTGACATCCCATGTCCTTACTGTGGAATCATGCGAGTAGGACAGTAAACTCTGCTGATCTGGTGAAATGGCCAGACTGGTGATCGTATCCGTATGCCCTTTGAGCTCGTACGTCGTCTTCTTCATTCGCAGATCCCACACTTTGATCTCGTTATCAATACC
The DNA here is from genome assembly GCF_033473495.1 of Cercospora beticola. Classification (NCBI taxonomy): domain Eukaryota; kingdom Fungi; phylum Ascomycota; class Dothideomycetes; order Mycosphaerellales; family Mycosphaerellaceae; genus Cercospora; species Cercospora beticola. The sequence goes on along the minus strand of NC_088939.1, from coordinate 4,268,829 downwards.
TCCACTGAACAACTCATTTCCCGCCTCAGCCAAACACACAGCCGTAACAGGAAAATCGGTTTCGATGTAATCCAACGCAGCTTTTTGTCTCGGATCCCATATCGATATCGAACCATCGTCGCTTCCACTCACGAGAAATTCTTCGCCTCGTTTGCTCACGTCAAGACAGTTGATAACTTCTTCATGTCCGACGTGTCTCCGTATTCGCTCTCCCGTTTCGACGTTGAAGCTTGCGACGTGTTTATCTGCGCTCGCCGTGTAGATGACTTGGCTGTCGCGCGACCAGTGGAGATCGAGGATGGCGGATTTGTGGCCTGTGAGGATGCCGTAGTTCGCGCATTCGCCAGATGTATTCCAGAGCAGGATGTTGCGGTCCATAGAGCCGGATGCGATATGTGCGCCTGTGGGATCGAATCGAGCTGCGAAGACTTCGCCCGTATGACCTGGTATTCGTCAGCATCGTGCCTTTGCTTCGTGCGGTCTAGAATGCATTGCTTTCTTACCGCTCAACTCCATCACTGGTGCTTGTAGGCCTTGTGCGCCTTGTCCCTACTCATCCATCCTGATCAGCCAGTGCTCCCTTTCCATGCCGCTTTAGCATTGTTTGATCGCGAGCAGTCCCGATGAAGGTGCTTACCACGCCATTGCTCTGTATCAGAGCTCCGTTCATATCGCCATTGGATCTCTGCCTCTTGACCAGCTGTGTGCTGCCAAACGACTGGTCCGCAGCTCTCTTCTCGCCCGACATCTTGACAAGCCTAATATTTCCCACTCTCCCAATGATTTTGTTGTCCAGTCAATTCGCGCTGCTTCGCGGGTTTGCAGCGTTGTAGGCGAGTGTTTGCGACTGTAAAGCTTGCAGTCCAAAAAAGACTTCACTTTCCAAAGATCTCCACCGCGCTAGCTTGCGCACAAGCCGCACTTTCCCACAGTTCGACCTCCCCACATGCCACCCATCTACTCTATTCCGACTTCAGGCACACAGCGGAAGTCCACACAAGTCGCAGTCTGGAGAGCAATGCGGTGAAGCTTTGATTGACGCGCGTGTCCCATTGCACGCGACTCATTATCCTCTTGCCATGACTTCCAAAGCAGCCCGCCTCGGCGACGAGTGCGTACACACTTGCACTTGATCGCCAGACATTGCTAATATACTACCCAGGGTCTGGAAGTCTCGCGTCGAAAAGGTCAACGCTGAAGTCGTCACTTTAACCTACGGCACCATCGTCGCCCAACTCTGCCGCGATCTCTTACTGCCCAACACTTCAGCGCAAACAGACTATGGCGCAGTCAATGCCGAACTGGACCGTATGGGATTCAACATTGGACAGCGATTGATCGAGGACTTTTTGGCGAAGAGTAATACTGGTAGCTGCAGCAATTTCAAAGAGACGGCAGAGATCATCAGCAAAGTCGGCTTCAAGATCTTCATGAACATTACACCCACGGTAACAGGATGGACGGCAGATGGCAAGGGCTTTGGTTTAGTGTTCGAAGAGAATCCGCTGGCAGATTTTGTGGAGTTGCCCGATGATGGGAGGGCTCAAGACGAGTTGTGGTATAGCAACATTTTGTGTGGTGTGATACGAGGCGCGCTGGAGATGGTAGGTTGACACACATATTCTTCCCTGATGAGGCAGGTGCTGACAATGGGACCAGGTACAAATGCAGGTCGAGGCGCACTTTGTGAGCGATGTGCTGAGAGGAAATGACACGACTGAGATGCGGGTAACGCTCATACGATATATCGAGGACGAGTTGCCTCCAGACGACGAGTGAGCGAAGGCACGTCTCCTCGCACTCTCCGCGATACTTGCAGAAGCCAAGCTCATCGTACCCTGCATGGCTGCACTTACGGTACACTGGACTTGAGAGCTCGCCACAGACAGTGAGATGCTGAGTCTACGGTCGAGCGTTGCGCTCAGTACATGATCGCAGAACTGGGGATCTCGACGCAACAGTCCGCGGAGCCACGCATGCTCAATATGTAATACATATCTCATAGAAGCCACTTCACTTGGGAAGTGCACGAGCACAAGACGAGTGAGAGACTGAAAGGTCGCGCTGAATGCAGCCCGCGCCCAAAATGGGCTTACAGCCCGCGGTCGGTGGTACAGCAGACGGTTGAGAATGCAGCACACAGCGGTCGCATATGGGAGATAGGCACGTAGCCGCACTCAAACCATCATGGGTGTGTTAGTGCGTGCGCCAGGCGTCGAAAGGTCACCGCTTCCCAGATTCTTGGGACGCGCTCACGATCCCTTGATCCCACATTTCCAAGCCCACGTGCTGGGGCGGGAGGAAGCCGGCACTGCAACGGCATCAAGAAGATATACTTTTACATCCGCTCTCCGGTGTGTATGCGACACAGGCGAATTTTAGCAGACCGGAACCTAGATACGCGCATTGAGATGATGAAAGCCTTGCCACTGTGTATTGCGGCAGATTTCCAGCATCGGGCTGCAATTCGACACCCGAGGGGAGGGAGCCCTGTTATTCTTCGGGCTTGCTGGCCTATCACCCGCCCGTCGCATGAATCCTGTGCTCGCGGCCGGGGCAGACTCGCCAAGTGGTCTTTCAACGCTTTGCAGTAAATATATACCAACACGCGTGAGCTGGACAGAGTAGGAGTTGCATCGTATAGGCGAGAAAGAATAGCGCATGTCACCAAGTACATGGGCAAGAGGGCGAGTGCAGCGCAGAGAGAGCTGTCCTCGAAAGGGGTCTGTGTCTGGCGGCGGGAGGAAGCTGTGCATCTCATCTTTCCCACCTGACTGACACCACACTGCACCGCTTGACACCTCGCCCTCTCCAACTGCTCCCTCCCCAACTCGTCCCATCGCTTCTCACCCGAACGTGCCGCAGCTTGCGCACTCCATCCGTCGTCTACACGCTTTTGGCGACCGCGACCCGCCGCGCTGCTCGTGTTTGTGGGCGAAAAACCAGAAGTTCGTCGCGCGTAGTTTGAGCACGGGCGGGAGCCGTGGCGTGGACCAGCCCGCCAGCCGAAGTGTCGTGGGCGATCACACACCCGTCCATCTTCCTCCAGCCGGAGCATTCGAGCGACAGGAACAGGCCCAGCAGCATCGCACACGCCCCCCAACCTCCACCGCCCAGCCAGCGGAGCGCGCCTCCGCCAGACCCCGAGTCCGCCGACCGCCCTCGACCGTGTGTGCGACCGACCGGCCAGAAATCCCACGTCCGAGCTGCCCCAACCTCGCTACTATTCATCGCCCTCGCCGTCGCGCGCCCTCGTGGACTGGAAAGCCGCGCGCTTGACCGCACCTCAACGACCACCACCGAGTGAGAGTCGCGCGCCGCCGCTGCTGCGCGACACGCGCTGCGACACCCTCTGCCGCACTTGTCCCCGCCTCCGCACCCCTACCGAAACAAGCAACGCGCCTGCGGCCGACAAGACGTCGCCCTCCGCTACTGATCGCGTCGCCGACGCAGCTGCAGCATGAGCCAGCAGCACCAGATGCAAATGAGTGGCATAGGCGGTCCTGTGGGCGGCCCCGTGGGTCAGCCCGCGAATGCTGGCACGCCCACCGCCAACTACACGCCCGACGCCATCATCAAGAAGCTCAATACTGCCATCTACGACTACCTATTATGTCAGCAACAATACGAGGTCGCGCGCGTCTTTTCGCAGAAGATGGAAATTGAGACCTCCGATGTCAAGCAGTCGCCCAACCAGCGACAAAACCAAGCCAACGGCATCGATGGCACCATGGACGTGGACAGCAAGGAACATGTCGGCATTCAGAAACGGCCGAATGACCTGCCCGCGCCCTCGGCCCTGTCGAGCGAAGACAGCCCGTTTTTGCAAGACTGGTGGTGCCAGTTCTGGGAGCTCTATCAGGGAAATCGCCATCGAGGAAAGCCCACTACGCTGAATTACGTTGGCCAGCAGCGTAACAACATGAAGACACGCGTGAATGCTGTCAACGGTATGGATCCCAACGCGATGCGGCAACAGCAGCAGCAATACAACACAATGAACGGCATGGCGAACAATGATCTGCGAAAGGCAGCCATGGGAAATAATGTGAACGGAATGTGAGTTGCACGATGCTCGCCATATCATGGCCTCTTTGTGGCTCGTACTGACACAGGCGCAGGACCCAGCAGCAGATACAAGCCATGCAAAAACAGCGACAAATGCAACAAGGAAATGCTCAAGGTGGCACTCAAATGGAACGGCAAGGGTCCCAGATGAATATGAGTGACCCTCGATCCGGCTCTCCAAATACCGGTGGTGGCGGCGAGGCCCCATCCCCGAAGCGCCAGCGCCTCGAAGGCAATATGCAGCAGCAACAGCAGCAGCAGCAAGCGATGAATCAGGCACGAGCTGCTCAGCCGGGTCAGATGCAAGGCGCAAATCAGGTCGGTCCTCCTCTCAACTTCCCACCCCAGTCGACGCCCCTTTCCGCAGAAACACAAGAGATTATTGCTCGCAGCAATCTCGATCCCACCGACATGTCCCCACAACAACTGCAGAGGATGTCCATGCAACCTACTAACGTCCAACAAAAGTCTGTCGAGGCCTACTCGGCTGCTATGCAGGCGCAAATGCAGACTGCCATACAAAGATCAAGTTCTAACGGCAACAAGGGCATGCCTCAAAATCCCGCCATGGGCCCCGGCGGCGCACAGTCGAGCCCCATGGCCCAGCAAGCCATGGAAGGCAACGCAGGCGGCGACTTCCAGTACAACCAGCGAATGGGCATCCCAGGCCAAAACGGTGCCACGCCTGCCGCTGGTCAACAAGGCCAAGCCAACAACGGCAATCATGCTTTGCAGGACTATCAAATGCAGCTGATGCTGTTGGAGCAGCAGAACAAGAAACGGCTGCTCATGGCTCGACAAGAGCAAGACAGCATGGCTCATCCGACAGGAGTTCCCGGGCCTAATGGAGGTAAGTCATTTGAGCAAGATGCTTCAGACTTCGATGTACTTGATGCAGAATGGACTGACTGATTGATGTCGCAGGACGAGGTTCGCCACAGCCTGGCATGATGGATCCTAACAATCCACAGATGCGCCAAGGAATGATGATAGTTGGACAGAATGGTCAACCCTTGCAGCGCGCTCCATCATCGCATCCGATGACTGGACAACAAATGACACCACAGCAGATGGAAATCATGAGACAGCAGCAACAAGGCATGATGCAGAACGGACAGATGTATCCAGGAGGTCCACCAGGTCAGCAAGGCCAGATGATGGCTGGTCAACAACCAGGTCAGCAAGGGCCGCCTGGGCAACCGCCGAATATGACACCACGACCGAACAACATGCCCCCGCCTCCGGCTCCAGGGAACCAACCACAATCCGGCACACAGCCAAGTAGTCCTGCACAGCAAGCCGCACCACCAACGCCCAACCAAGCGAACAAGCCGAAGCCGGGAGCGAAGAAGGCTGCAGACAATAAGAAGGTGAGACGCGGTGCTCCAAAAGATGATCGTCAAAAGCTAATACAGATTCAGGGTCCTGCTGCGAAGAAGGGAGGCGCGGATGCTCAAAGTGAGAATGCACCGACGCCGACACCACCGCCACCGGTCACGCCTAGCAACGCGCAGGCGTTTGGCAACAACAAGAACTTGCCCATGCAGAACGGAGCACCTGGCCAAGGTCCACCTCAGAGTAACGGACCACAGCAGAATAACGTACAGGGCGGCGTTCCGGACATGAACAATGCGCCATTCGGTGCTCTCGATGGGGCCGACCAGTTCAGCGGCATGGACTTTGCCAATTTGGATTCCGGCGATGTGCTCGACAATTTCGACTTTGACAGCTTCCTGAATAACACCGCTGAAGACAATGGGCTTGGATTCGATGCCAATTTTGCATTCGGCGATGGTGGCATAGAAACGGACGGGCTCAACTAGACAAGGAGCCGTCCTGTCTCCGCTGTACTGCTACGAGAATTGTTCAAGTGTACGGCCATGTACATCACCACAATGATCCCCAAGCTGAGCTCCATCGAAAGGCCGCTCGACACGAATGGCGCATCAACATGAAGTCTGCAGTACCTCATGCCTTCGTGCGAATGGTTCGTCTAGCGTGGTGGGCGGGTGCACTGCGACATGAAAGGCGCAAGCTCTTAGCCCACCAGCAAGCTCATCATTGCGGCTACATGGCTCGAGACCTTGAACAACCTTCTCGACTCTACTCACACCACCCAAATCCGGAGAACTACGACTTCTCTCTCCTTTTGATATCGATACCCCGAGAGCAGGCGTTCGTCGTTCCGGAACTACGTTATAGCTCCTGCTTCCTTGCGCGGCTACCCAGAGCCAACGGACTACAAGCCAGACCCAACCAGTCAGCCACCATACGATTCACTCTGTGTTCATATATTGCCACTGTAAGCAAGCGGAAGAAATAGCGGCGCATTGGTGGGGAAACAAATCCTTGTTGAATATTTTGTTTTTGCAAAGAAAGAACCTCTTTTTGAATATATCATCACTCGCTAATGGAGACGGCCAACAATGCGAATGCGGAGTTTTGTGTGTCTCGAGAGGGAAAAGGAATACCAAATGGCCTGCTGCTGTTGTCGAATTGATGGTGCAGAGGGAGACCTTCTGCACAATGTTCGAGAACTTGTATCTGTTCGGCTGGTCGTTTTTTTCGCTGCTCGCTTGTGCTTTTTGCTGTCTGTTGATGATCGACGCTACCTACGTCTCTGAGCATCGCTTTTTCTGCTTCTCTCTCTCGAGAAAGCTGGGTGGCTATATTTGTATTTTTGATAGGGATGAGAAAGGATCCGAGATTTCATCGTCTCACACGAGCATTGGCATTTCCTCTTCCCTCTTTCTTCGAATCCCCGGTCATTGAACAGTATTTAATACATGAGTGAGCTTTCTTGATATGCTGCTGAATGCTATTGAGAGGATATCTGTACGGGAACGAGCAGCACCTTCAGTCTTTTCCGGCCAAAGACATTGTTGCGAGAAGTAGGACTGTCTCACGCTGATCTTTGCGACACCATCTGGATTGGAGCTAAGCAAGAGGTGGTGAAAGTCACTTTGGATTCGGAATCAGGTTGATGTTCGGGCGGACTAGGTAATGCTGAGAGATTCTGCCATGCTGTGCTGCGGGCCAGCTTGAGATGGACTTTCAGACGATATGCTGCTCTTTTGGCCGGCCATCGAGGGCGTGGAAAACATGGGGCGAAAGGACTGGAAAACGAGCAAAACAAGAGAGATGGTGGGAAATAATGCTTGGAGCATCATTTCAGATAAGGTGAAATCTCTTGCATGATTTGCTTCTTCAAGATTACTTACATTGTCCATCACTTTTACGCCATGCTCTAAATCATGTTATTGCCACGTATTACCCCAGCTGTGCACAAGCGGCCATGGATTCCGAAACATATGAGAGCCTACGAGATTCAGGATCCCAGTCTCTGTCGTTTGGGAGTAGATCCCCCGGCTGGAATGGAATCATCATCATCGTTGGTACCAATGACAGTCTCAATGACTTCCCACTGAACACTGCTGGTGCCATCACGAGACGTCTGACCCCCTACCTGTCGTCGAATACGTCCTAGCCGGCTATTCTCGATCATTTCTTCGAAGTAGGGGACGCCGCGGTCGCTAAGACGATGGAGTTGCTGGTTTGTCCTCGAAGTGCGTACGGGGATTGGAACACCCTCTGAATCTGCTCCTGCACCGCGCTCTTGCTCGTCCAATCGAGTATGCCGCAGTCCAGAATCTGTGCCTTCGAGTGATCCTTCCTCTTCATCTGAATCTGATCCTGGTGTGATGCTGAGCGCTTCTAATTTGTCCAGACTCTCGTTGAATAGCGAACCCAATGTGACGTCCAGGTAATCTGAGCTGTTGTTGCTTCCATGCTCTCTACTGCTGTGCAGTGCTTCGTTCCACGCTGTCAGGTTCGTGCCGCAAAATCCGCAGAATTGCCTTCGTGTAGGAGGGAGGCCGGGTCGGGTCGCTGGGGTGTTGTACGTTCTTTTGATCGAATTGTGAGATTCGTTGTCGAAGTGCGCGTAGGTCGCTGAATGGTAGAAGTCCAACGGTACTCGCAAGAAGGCTACGACGGGCGCTGCGTGAGCTCTTCCTGGCGGAAACTCCTAGTCAGTTACTGTAGCGACATTTCAGAGCTTGGTGAAAAACTTACTGCTTGCACTTGAGTTGTCAAAAAAGACCTGTGCTTCGTGTCTGGCAGTTCGCGGGATGCTGATCACGAACTGATTTCGCTCGCAACTGCATCCGCCAAAGAGATGGGTGGTGTCGGACATCGTGGTTTGCTTGTTCTTCCCTTCAGCTCAACAGCTTGTACGGAGTCTCGTGCTGCTTCATGTGGATATCTGGTTGTGTTCCATTTCAATGTCGATTCCCAGAAGCTTCGCGAGAGCTCCAGAACATCGTAGGGTCGCCATACGTCACCACGACAAGGGTCGTCTGATTATGGGGCAGCGACGAGCTGCAGCATTGGAAGTAGCAACTCCGAAGATGCGTGCTATATTCCAATGTCATTTGATACACCGTGCTCTGAAAAATAGCAATGAAAACATCGTTTGCAATGGTAGTACCAGAACTGCTTTTCCTGCTAGCCAGCACAAGCTTTGCGCGCCTTAGATGAATATGCTGCACGCTACATGTATCTTAACAATGCCGAAATAGAAGTGAACATGACAATTTAAATATCATGACCTGCAGGCTCCAAGCTCAAGATTCAAAACCCAAGATCTTGTTCGCCTCCTTCATAACAGTCTTTTGTCCTTCCGAAAGGCCAGGCTCAGTGGGATCCCAGGCGCGAAGACCAAATGCTCGCATGCCTTCCACAGGATTGACCTTTTCCACATCTTCAACGCCTGGACGACCAACATGCTGGCTTTCACCAACACCTCCACCGAAATCTGGGCATGGTGCGCCACTGAGGAAGGCTTCACGCTGTCTTGCGACAAATTTGGCGTTGGAGGCGGTCAGCGGGCATGCTGGGATATAAAGCACGCTGGAATCGGATTTGCCTGCATGGACTTTGTCGACAGCGTGAATGGTGTCGCAGTGCCAGGAGACATAATCTCCAGGATTGACCTTTGGCACGTGGACCATGGAGCTGGGCAGGTTCAAATGTGGGTGCAGTTGGTGGCTCAACTCCTGTCCGTGGCCTTTCGACGCTCCATGCAGCCACGAGTCTTGCTCAGTGCTCAAGGTCCAGTTATCTGCGGTCAGGAATGCCTCCTCATAGTTCTCGGCAGTGGGGTCCTGAGCAGCTCGCTTCGGCGAGAAGAACGGACGAAGCAAGTAGTAGGCAGTGGCTCTGCTGAGAAGTGGATTGACCAATAATGTTCCCTCGTACGGCCCAGTAGAGCTCAGCGATAGCCAGCCCTGGAACATGCGGAACATAGAGCAGGCACCAACTCCTTGGTAAAGATCGGAAACCACAGGAAGACGCGAGCTTGATTCCCAAGGATCATATTCTTCCCATTTTCCTTGGAAGATCTTGTCATAGACATGGCCTCGTCTAAGTTTCGTTAGCTCCTACTTTCAAATTGACTAGACCTCAGTTTGGCACTTACCCATAACCCTCTTCTTCCCATCTCTCACACGATCCTCCATCAACGTGAGGACCCAGAGCAAACTTGGCATCTCCCGGCAAGCGCATTCGCAACCGATCCGCATATATCATAGGGTGACTCGATGAAATCGCAGCATTGGGATCTTTCGAATGCCAAAATTCCGTCAAGAAGCGCTGTGCCTTGATCAAATTCGGATGCGATCGAGCTTTAATCTGCGAAGGACTCCAGTACAATTCGTACACTTGGGGATTATCTGCAGGAAATGCCTTCGTGTGTGGGTTCGCCGCAATGTACTCCTTCAGCCCAGTCTTGAGGTCCAAAGCTTCTTGCTCTGGTATCACGTTGCGAATAACTGCCACTCCGCGCTTCCTGTGCTCGGATTTGAAGTTTTCGCTGGCATTGTCGATGTCTTTGAAGTCGATTTCTGGGACAATTTTGGACCCTTGTTCGGCGATTATTGGGATCTCCTCTCGCAGCGAGGCAAGAAGCCGATGCCAGGAATGATATAGCGCTTCCTCATGCCCTGCAATCAGGCGCTTCTTGAGATCTGCGAATCGTGGCTCGAGTGGCTCGAATTGCAGGCCGGATAGCGACGCAAAGGCATCTGATATGTCGCCTTCGCGCTTTTGTGTCGCTGTGCCCGCCGCGCCGCGCACTGTCTGGTTCAGTCTAGTGCTCCGCTGCAGAACCCGCCTGCCGCCGCGAAGTGCTGGAAGCAGTGTAGAGACCATGATGAAGACTGTGCAGTATGTGAAATGTGGACTTATGCTTTGATGGCTGTGTTATTTCATCTCAAATAGCCAAATACTTATTGATGCTGCGCTGTCGGCTAAAAGCCGCCTGTCTGACCATACTGCCGCTCTCCGCGCTGGCGTAGTGTACTGTGGAGGGGCTTGTGGTCAGAAAACAGGGGAGAAAGAAGGCGAAGACCAATGATAAATCAGATTTTCGGACTTCCGTTTTCAGAGTCGCCGCACTTCCACATTTGGCACCAGCGCTTTTCGAGAACATGTGACTTTGTCGGAGGCGGAATGTCGAATGGCTCAACGGCGCGAAAGCCGTCACAAAGACTTCCTCACTATGCGGCCTAGCGAGTCCTTTATACCAGGGGGAAAATGCTTGGAATATGGTCATTCTGCAACCTTGCCTCGAAGACTTGCTCTTGTACAGTGTGATGTTGTATACGAGATCCTGTGTTGGTGTCCAGTCACAAGCCCGCTCTATATGAAGTGGCGTCTTCCTCTTGCATTGGCAGCAGCGGCTGACGGTCCTCACATCCGTCGACACGTATCTGCTGGTCGCTGCTGCCGGCATCCGCAGAGAACCATTGCGTGCATGGGTTCAGTGTGCGGGTTTTAATCTATCCTTAATCGGACGTCACGCGTTGCTCAGGGAATCGCCTTTGTGTTCGGTGAGCACTTCTCCGTATCCAAAGAGCCATTTCTCCGTAGCCAGAAAGCACTAAAGCCAAGAGACACCACACCACATATAAGTGGGCATCTAAGAGACTTGCCGTGTACGAGGTAGGAAAACGAAGCTGCCGCCTTCCTCTGCGTAGTCAAGAATTCCTTGGTCACAACAACTTACTAGAGACATTACAAACTTCCATCAGGACAGATTCCAGAAGCCGAAATGACTTCCGCCCGCTTGCCACAGGACTTCCTGTGGGGATACGCAACTGCAAGGTCAGTCACAGTCGCAGCCACAATGGCGAGACGGAAAGTCCGCGCACTGTATGAGAGCTCATCCTTGCCCCCAGCTATCAAATCGAAGGAGGCGCGCACGAGGATGGACGAGGCGACTCAATCTGGGATATCTTCGCGGGGCAACCAGGCAAGATCGCGGACGGCTCGAATGGTGACATCGCGTGCGACTCTTACCACCGCTACAAGGAAGACGTTGCATTGCTCAAGGAACTCGGCGCGAAAGCCTATCGCTTCAGTGTTTCGTGGTCCAGGGTGATCCCGTTGGGAGGACGCCAGGATCCTGTGAATCAAGCAGGTTTGCAATACTACCTGAATTTGGTTGATGAGCTTCTGGCGAATGGCATCCAGCCTCTGGTCACGTTGTTCCATTGGGATCTGCCACAGGAGCTCTACACGCGGTATGGTGGGTTTTTGAACAAGGAAGAGTATGTCGCGGATTTTGTCAACTACAGCCGCTTGATGTTTTCCACATTGGGGTCCAAAGTCAAGCTGTGGATCACTTACAACGAACCCTGGTAAGTTTCTCTGTGTTTGCCTCTGCTGTGCATGTGGGAGGCTGGGACCATTGTGAGGCGTTGCTCGGAAACATGGTCGAGACAAGGCGAACAATGCGGAGAAATCTCTGACAACCTGCAGGTGTACTTCAATTCTAGGCTATGCCACAGGATATTTCGCGCCCGGGCACAAGTCATCGACCGAGCCGTGGCTGGTTGGCCACAACATCTTGCTTGCCCATGCTGCCGCAGTGAAGGTGTACAGGGAAGAGTTTAAACCAACCCAGCAGGGTCAGATAGGCATAACCCTAAACGGCGACTGGGTTGAGCCATGGGATGCGAACGAGGCCCTGGACGTTGAGGCGTGCGAGCGCAAGCTGGAGTTCTCAATTGCCTGGTTTGCCGATCCAGTGTATCACGGCGATTACCCGGAAAGTAAGCAGAATCAAGGAGTCGGCAAGATGAAGACGTCCATACTGACTAGAATTGCGTTGAAGGTATGCGTCGCCAATTGGGAGACAGACTCCCCACGTTCACTGAAGCCGAGCGGGCCATCGTGCAGGGCTCAAATGATTTCTATGGTCAGTGAAACAACCACATCAACTTTCTGCAAGCCCATCCTCACACGGGCATAGGGATGAATCATTATACAGCGGACTACGTGAAGCATCGCAAGGATGCCCCAGCTGAAGACGACCACGGCGGAAACGTGGAGACGCTCAAGGAAAACAAAGCCGGCGAGTCGATAGGCCCGGAGACGCAGTCGTTTTGGCTTCGGCCCCATGCCGTGGGCTTCCGAAAGTTGATCAATTGGATCTCGAAGCGCTATTCTAGACCCACCATATATGTGACTGAGAACGGCACAAGTCTGAAGGGCGAGAACGATTTGCCCCTGGAGCAGTTACTTGACGACGAGTTTCGAGCGCAATACTTCCGAGATTATATTGGAGAGTTGGCAAAGGCGTACAGTGAGGACAACATCGATGTGAAGGGTAAGTTTCTTCAGCATGTGGTTGGATGTGTCTGCTGACTTGTTCCAGGGTACATGGCGTGGTCATTGATGGAGTGAGTACAATTCCGCGTGCCGCTGCAGTGCTGCAAACTGACATGTGACACCTATAGCAACTTTGAATGGGCCGAAGGCTATGAGACTAGATTCGGGGTGACGTACGTTGACTATGCCGGTGGTCAGAAGAGGATGCCAAAGAAAAGCGCACGAGTCGTCGCGGAAGTCTTCTCGTCGCTGTGCGGGCCAAAATAAGCGAAGAAGGGACGGCCATGCCCGTGGCACTCTTTCCGGTAATCTCTAGGCGGCGCATAATATGGCTCATTATACATCATCATCTTTGATGACACCAGCATCGATCTTTCTCCGGTGCCTCTGGCCGTGTTTGGATGGCGAGCACCGCCGAAGGCGCATCGATTCGCTCTGAGAACTCGCATTTGATGGTGATGAGCATGTCCACATTTGAGCGATGGTGAAACGGACGTGGTAACCACGATCAATCCGGGCAAGCCACACGAGTGGCGTGGGATCGAAGGGATTCAACCAGGCTGCACAGCTCACGGTGCCTGATCCCAGTCGACAACCACAGCAGAAACAACCACAGCATTGCTTTCCCCCGCTGACCGGATCTGATGAACCTACTGGCGTCTCAGACGCCCAGATTAACCCTCCTGCAATCACGCCCAATTGGTTCGAGATCGGCCCAGAAGATATGACTGACTAGGTTTGACAGCAGCTTAGGAACAGCAAGCGTTTCATTATGCGCGTCGCTATGGTCTGAAGGAGAATTTCTGCTGTGCCCATATGGTCGAGATATGTCCGAAGTACGAAATGCGGTGCAAAAAGGCCCAGCCAAGGGCGCGATCAGTGCACGAATTCAGCCGATACGCATCACGCGCAGGTGACCGATGATCCGGGTCACTGCGAAGCTCACGCCAGAAAGCTCTCCGACAACCTGAACGATCGACGTAAAACAACCCACCCATGCGCCGATCGTGCTTGAGCCAACCTTGTCGCAAGCCCACTTGAGAGCAGCCAAGCGTGCGGGCCACCAAAGTGAATTGCGAGTGCCAATGGGCGCCGAACAGATTCCGTGGACGACCGTGTGGGAGAACGTCGCTCAACGGGCCCGTATACCTGGCATATAGCGCATTGAGCCACAGTGCCCCGTCCGGTGTCTCCAAGATAGCTTCGCGCATAATGTCCGTTGCTATGTAAACCGTTAGATTGACAGCACGAAGCACCGGCCTGCCACGGCTCTCAGAGTTCGTCGCATTCCGCTCTGTGCCCAGTGGATTTTCAACAGCATACTTTGGGGTGCTCGTATTGCCGTGGCAGTGTTATTTCCACGATACCACACAAGTTGCTGGATGCTTATGCCGATAGCCATCGGATCAGATGCCACGGCAGGTCGGTCTAGGAAGATGTCATCGGGATCTGGCAGGCATTGCGTGCGGTGCCCCAACGAGCCCAGCCACATGATGTGGTTGTTCTGGCTGGTGAGCAATAGAGTTGGTGGCTGCAGATCATTACGATTGGACCCCAAAACGAAGTCGTGCAGCATGCTGGTATGCGGCACTAGCTCGTGCAGCGGGGAAGACAACTAGGTTTGAACTCTCGTGGATGAATTGCTTCTTGCTCAGCCCAGCAGAAAGCTGCTAGACCTTGAGGCGGTCTCGATGACAGCAGCAAGCATTTCGAGATCGCGAGCCTGTATTTTACCGCATTCGGCTCCGGATATGCGCAGCTGTGTGTGCGCGTCGCAGCCTCGTCACACTCCAGTCTATTGAACTGGCATCTTGTAGGGCCCGGTGGGCGCGCTGTCCTCGAGGTAGTCCAGGAGCTCGAATGCGCTACGTTTCATGTCAATAACGCCCACAGCAGCACAGCAGGCGCGGTGCTTGAGAGCCCAACGAAGGCGTGAGGTGATCAGTGAAGTGGTATGTTTCAGATTTCGCCGCACTCCGAGAGCCGGCGGCAGGTTGCAGGAAAACAACCAGGCTGTCACAAGCGTGCTGTGCGTGGGCGGTGCTGCATATTAAGCTTTGTCGCTCACCTGGGAGTGCTGGATCGAGATGGGAGATGTGCACTCCCGCGCGGGCTGCGGCCGCGGGTAAACGACGAACTTTCGTGTCGGCATGCCGTGACTGCATGCGCTGATTTGGGTTCTGCGGGTAGACGTTGCCAGCATGGGAATGCCGTCGGTCTCCTCCTCTCGATGCTAGCAAACGTTGTGTCCGGGTCGTTGATCCGACGTGTAGCGGGCGGAGGGCAGCTGGGATGTTCGTTGTATGTTTTCAGCAATGAGTTCCAACGAAGCGACGTTGAGAGCGCCCGGGTGAATTCCGGCGGCTTGCCGCGCAGCCTATTAACAGAGAGCAAAGCCGTCTTGGCGCTGTCTTCAGTTGCCTACTCTCTCATTGCGCTCAGCGCTGCGCACCGCCGCCGTGGGTGCAAATCAGTCGCAGTGTGGGCACCGCATTGTGTATGAGCTGCGGCCGCTAGTATGGGAGAGATCGCAGCCAAGATCCTCCCGCACTCGATATGCGCGATCCGGACAGGACGCACAAACAGCAAAAGAACTGCACCGCAGACTCACCCCTCTCGCGCAATCCTTCGGGGCGGCGCCGCAACGGGGCAAGAGACCAATTCACTTCCAGGGTCGAGCCGTGCCTGGCCCAGGATATTGCCCGCGCCAGTGAGACAACCAGACGGGGATGCAGCAGTAGAGACGTCTGAGGTTGGCAGTTTCACAATATCATAGCAGCGTCTGCTATAACCACGATGGCGAGTCGGACATGGTGCAACCTGCCAGGAACAGAGTTCGGGCGATCTGGTGGCCATTGTGGCGCCCACCCACCACCTCGCTGTGATGACCTAACCCGCCCACGTGGAGTATCAAAGCGCAACCAAACTTCAGCGAGTGTGCCCGGCCGTGAGACATATCCCTCTGCGCTGGTGCAACCGCAGCCACGAGCCCTGCGCGCTACCACGGCTCGGGCTCGTGCGTGCAACAAAAGTGTGTGCGTGGCGATCACATCCAATCGAGAGGAGAATGGTCGGAGCTTCCAGTCGACTGCGAGGGTGGCCGGCGGCCGGGACACAGCGCCAGCTATGGGGTTCTGAGTGTGCCAGCCGCCATGTACGCTGCATGCATCTGCAGGAACCGCCTCCCAGGTCCCTGTCATGCCGGCCGTGCATGAGCCCGCGTCAGGCATTGATGTCTGTGACCGCATTGTGCAAGTCACCGGCAGAGACCGGCCGTCAGGGCACTCCGTGGCTTTCGACTGGGTTATTAGCATCAACGTCTCTCGCGCATCCTCTCCGGTGCTCGCATTATTGCGTTGCTCTGTTATAGCAAAGCACCTATACTACCAGGAGCTCGAGCCTCACTCACGCTTCATGCATATAGCTACTCGTCCTCCCTCGTAGCATCGTGTCCACCACGATTCACCACCAAGACCATTTCACGCCGGATACACTGGACGGCTTCACTCACCAACTCGGATAAAGCAAGGCTATCAACCGGCCTTCCCGCTCCCGTACCTCATCTTCCTTCCTCATACCACCTTCACAAGCACTCCACATGACGTGCGTTCTTCCTACAACACCGTGGCACCACTTCAACGACCACATTCCATGGTTACCAATGAATTCTGATTCCTCATCTACCCATGGAGCGTTGGAGAAGGGTTCGTCGCAACGTTATGTCTCTCCCGGATCTGATACGCGGAAATCGTCAACGAGCTCCACCAAGAAGCGCGCCTCTCGAGCTGGCACTCGAAGCGTAACTACGCTGTCCGCCGCGCAGCTCGAGAGAAAGCGAGCCAACGACCGAGAAGCCCAACGTGCCATCCGACAACGGACGAAGGACCACATTGACCACCTCGAGAGGACCGTCAACGAGCTGCGAGGCAACCAAGAGCAAACCGAGAAGATCGCACACGCTACACAGCAACGAAATCGCGAACTCGAAGAAGAGATCGTCTACCTGCGCAACAAGCTCAATGAAGCAGGTTTCAACATGAATGGCATCCCCTCCGAAGGTGAGTGGGCGACGCTGGCCACAATTGTCACATTGACTGACATTTCGCAATAGGTCAACGCTTGCCAGAGTCAAGTCTGCTGTCTGTCCCATCCGCATCACCGGTCAACGCTGCCGGTGCCTCTATCCCACGCCCGGGTTCAACATCCACAAGTAACAACTCGGTCACAACTCAGGGATCAGGATCGCGCCATGGTTCCTGGCAACATGGAGCAGGCTTCGTTGCTAACGGGATGGGCCTTCCAACTGCCAGTTCTGTTGCCAATGCACCTACCTTGACCGCCTGGAGATCGCATGAGAGCGCCCAGAGCTTGCAGCCTCTTCAAACACCCGGAAGCAGCCTACAGGACCCAATGCAGGCACCAGGTTCAGCTACATTCCAGCATGGAGAAAGAGTAGATTGGTCCGCCGCCCCGTCAAGTTACCAATACATTAGCCAGGAGCAGCAGAGGCCGTCTCAATATGAGACGGCACCCTCGCAACAATCAGGATACCAGTCCTCGACATATCATACTCAAATGACCCCACAGAGCGAGTTTCCCAACATCTCTGTGTCGTCGAGCCCCAGTAGCTATCAAGGCCAGACCGCATTTCCAGCCCAACAGGCTTTCCAGGTGGCGCCCATGCAAGTCCCAACTACCGGCCCGGACTACAGTTCGCCACATACCCAGATGCATCCACCACCGCTTCCCAATGCGTCGTTCCACGCGGCCACAAGTGGACAGCCGTATCCGCAGCAGCAGACATACCGAGAGGAGGCCGCCGGCCGCTCGTACCCATTGGCGCATTACCCAACTGCTTGATCAGCTGTTCCCCCAGCCATCTTTGGTAGGCGCGTTGATCGCGACAACTTCCTGGATAGGCAAGCGATTGAAAGTCCCTCTGGGCGTGCGCTTCTGGCATTGACTACGCCCAATCAAGGTAGCACAGACCGTGTGCACCTGCCTCCCACCCACGCGGCTAAGCGGAATTGACCACAATCGGAACCAGACCTGATCACATCTAGTGCGCGACACACAGTTTGGTCGGCACACCACAACACACAGCGCCCCGCATGCAGCCCGGCCCTCAGACCACATTGCATTTCACGCATCCAAAGCACCGTTTGATCGAGATGCGAGGTAGCTCGCGCGACGCGCAAACTCTATCAGAGCTCCGGTAGCGAAAGCACTACCGGCGCGCCTGGGCCAAGCGCGGCCCGTGGAACAGCGGCTTGCCGGCACTACCATTGCAAAGTCTATCGCACTCAATCTCACATGATGATGAGCGGTGCTGCTGCTGCCCAGGCACTGGCTGCCACAGCTACGAATTCTTGAACCCCGGTACACATTGCCGCGACCCAGACGCTAGAACACTACTACTACTGTTATAATACTTGAGGGGAAATGACTACGGGTTTGCTTTCACGGCGTTGATGAGAGAGAACAGAACGAACCACAGTACCTGCTTTCGCAGGCAAGGGATACCCAGATGGACTGCTATTATTGCTTTTCAGATAACGAACGCGCAATGTACTTGTAATACCACCTAACGGTCGCACTTTGGCCTTTGGCGCCAGCAAAATATGCTTACTATAGCTTTGCGAAAATCATCTATTCCAAACAACATGTTTCATCCCGTGTGAGCCTCATTCCGACTAAGTTCGTGGTTGATGGTTGGTTCTTAGTCCGCTTTACTCTAATGCCCAACACTACGCGGCTATGACGCTCACGCATTCTATAGTACACAATCGCAAGCAGCACGCAATGCACGGGCGAGAGTTACGACCGCCAATTTCTTGTTCCCGTCTATCCAAGCGCCAAAGCGCTAATTTCGAGGCTTCAGCTGGTCAGAACTATACCACCGGACAATGCTCCTAGCACCTCACCTCACAACCAGCGGAGACGGACTTCAACTCCAGAAGGTGAGAAGTACCGACCGACCAAATTTGTGAACGAGGAGTGAATCCACAACGTCGTAGAAGGATCTACCTGCTAATGCGCTTCTACCACTCTCGTATTGTCCTCTTGGACCACATGATGATTGGCTCCTCCAGAAATCCCCTTCTCCACCACCGCGGCATCTCGCGCCTGTTGTTCGCGGATCTGCGCCAACAGATCTGGGTACCATCGCTCACCAACGTCTTGGTGCGATTTAATCCGATTCATCAACGTCGCCTCGCCAAGATGCGACCAGCGCCCTTTGACAAATGTGAACTCGACGTCATCCCGTCGTCCATCTTGTGATTGAAGAATATTCTGTCGTAAAGCTCGCACGTGCTCTGGAACGTCCATTGATTCGAATTGTGCATCGTAGGAAACGCCTTGGAAGAAGGGAATGCTGAAGCGTGCGCCGGTGCCGGAGGCTGGACTGAGGACTCGGTGTGTCGTGCTCGCGCAAGTGCCTTCTGTCAGAGCTTCGAGGCCTTGGCCTACGGCGACGACGAGAGTGCCTCTTTTGGGGGGACCTGAGGAATTTGTCAGCTAGATCAGTTGCTAGAAGAGCGTGGCTTGCGTACAGTCAATCCACTCTCCGCGAGTATTCTGGGCTTGGAGTCCTTTGTGTTCAGAAGCTTGCAAGAGGTAACTCGTGAGCATGGAGTCCTTGTGAGGACCAACGCCTTGTCCCACGCCTGTCCCATTGTCCGGATATTTGACGATTTTCAGCTTATGCTGTTGCCCAACATCGAAGAAACGATCAAAAGCGTTCGCAGGCATATCCAAGGCCTCTGCAATGAGGCTTGTGAAGAACATGCTGATTTCGCCCATACGCTGCATGTAGTCTTCGAAGATGGCACGAAAACTAGGCAAATGCTTTTCATTGGGCCACTGATTGGGGGCAAGCAGATTATAGTATAGTGGATCTTTGTCTGTGGGAAGATCATGGGGTGTACTCAGATCATACTGCTCTCGCCAATCTGCCTTGTGTGCTGTGATTTCATTCCCAAGCTGCATTGTGTCTTAGCAACGATTATATATACCTGCCAGATCTTTGTCACCTACCCGGGAGTATCCCAAAAAGCTCGGCTTGTTTTTCATCTCAATGGCGAGCTTCTCTTCCTCCGGTAAATCGAAGAACTTGATGCCTGCTTCGCACACTCGATCGAAGGTCTCTTGATCGATTCCCACATTTTTGATGTATAGGAAACCAACATTGAGCAATGCGTCTCTCAGCTTTCTCAGGAAGCCTGGCTTCGTATCCGCATTCCTGGCTTCTGACAGATCCAATACCGGTATCTCGTTGAACGCCATTCTGCCCTCGCTCTTGCATTCGCTGGGCACTTTGTTCACGGTCGGAAGGTACCCGGGACAGCTTGCTATCTGTTGATGATCGAGAAAGATACAAAGGCCGCCAATGCAGTCGCTTTTACAATACTGACAAGGCAAAGTGCTCCAATGATGAAGAAGTCCATCTTTGCGCCGCTGCTCTCGGAATATCCGCTCGTCGGTCGGTCGAGCGAGGCACTTTACCTGGGGAAAGCTCACAGCTCATCGGCGGGGTAAATGTCGTCTTGAGCCACCACAGCTTCGCCTCACTCCCCGCCTCACTTCAGAGAAGCCGACCAGACTTACGGTCAGCAATCTCAAAATTGAACAACACAGCACACTCACCGTCAAATTGCCATCGACACGGCCCACGACTGCCAACTCACCATATCTCGCTAAGCTGCATACCTCTGCCGGCTCTGCAGCGCCCAGAACGTGCTGTTCGGCCATGCGACGATGCATTTCGAGTTTTAAGACATGCAAACCCCGTCAGCTCGCTCGCCTAAGTGCATGTGCTCACGGCACCTTGATATCCGACACGCACGCTGCTGTCGCAAACTTAGAGTGGTGGAGTAGTAGGCTTCAACTCGGAGCTGTCGACTTTGACGCTTCTGTTGCACCAAAACTTCGTCGACCCGTGTCCCAGGGTGCAGTATTAACCTTCGAAACAGCCTCTGGATAGCACCAGGTTCCCCGAACCCTTTGATCCCAGCACCCGGAAGGGGGCGCTCAACCTGGTTCTTGGGAGCGGCTGTCTCACTCCGCCGGTGGGGGTTCGCCACGTTGTAAGTGTTCGGTACAGTACGTCCCAAAGGAGTAGTACGTATTGAATGGACCCGGGGTAGCGAAGGCGTGGCTCAGCATTTTTGATGTCTCAGATTCCAGACGCAGATCAAGACAAGAACGAAATACGAGGCTCATTCCAGCAGATCCTGTACCAGAAGACAGCAATTGCAGGTTCTTGCAGATCAAAGAAATTTCCGAATTGCGATTTTACGAGATGCTCGATTGGGACAATGGACAGCTGCGAGAATGTATGGTTCCGCCGAGACACACATGCGTGAAAGGTGAAGTGGTAGCGAAGGCGTGGTAGCAAGCGGAATGGGAAGGCTTCGCGCTGGTTCCACCGCTTCGGACTTGACTCAATTGACATTGACCGAACCAAACTCTGGGTAACCACAACCACACCTTGCACAGCTTCGCAGCTCGCAGCTCCCCATCACTTCGTCATGATATCCTGTTGAGGTATACGATAGAGTTGCCACTTTGCAGCGCACACCGCAGCGGATCACCTGATGTGAGCTCTCTGCGGGCAGTACACTGACGACACCGGCGTAGTCGAAGGCCGCATTGGTCTTTGCCGCTTGCCTCTTTGGTCAATGGCTCAATGCACGAAGCCGAAGCATCGGCATGCCGAAGAGCGACGAAGCTTCAACGCATCCGGTAATGGCAGCACTACAGAAAAGCAATGCGCCGGAAAGCAGGATGAGAACTCTGAAAGACTGCCTCACAGAGCCATAGACGTGATGTCTAGACATGGTATACGGAACAATGTACAACAATGACTCGCCTAGTCAGGCACAGTAGATCTATGCATTGGCAGTGCCTCGTCCGTGGCTTCCATAATATATCATGCAGCACGAACTCCATCATGCTACGGACGTCTTCACAAACGTGAGAAGGTAGATAGATTGTTCAATTTGGACGAGCAATATACGTCGCGTGGCCGTACAGGTCGTCCAAGCTCATTGTACGTCGCCGCCTGCGCGTCATCAACTCATCTATTTGACTTCTTGTGAGTGCGGAGCGCAGAGCCATGGCCACTTTGCAGGGCAACAACCACGCAGGCTGATGTTGTAGTCCAGCCACAGACCTTTGTTCTGCTCCGCAGAATCGGTCTGCGATGTACGGTGCTCGTGGGACGCTCGAAAGTGATGTGTTTATTGAGAGCAACGAAGGGAATAGATGTCGAGTGTAGCAGGCCCAGCTGAAAATTCAAAGTCCACGGCCCCGACTGGCTATCCGGTTTATCCAGCAGCAAATGTCAATACCGGGTGTGGCTCACAGCCAAATTGTGCCTTTATCGCATCAGAAGCCTCTCACAACTCATCAAGAGGACCGTCCAACGGACGAACGTGATGTCAATGAACTCGCTGATGCTGTCAGCTGCCAGATGATATCAACCACGACGATGTGCGTGGCGTCAAGCGTCTACGGTTGCATCGCCGAAGCGGCAGAATGACTCGTCTAGCCAGGCACAATGCAGCTGAATCAACGTCATCTCACAAAATTTGGAGAGTGAGCGCAAGCAGCGAAGTGTGCTCGCAATGGGTTGCCTATGAAGGGAGTCTCAACTGCTTGCATTCATAGCATTCACAGCCAGTTCTGTGGCACCGCGTCCTCGAGCGTCCACGTCCTACGATTGCTCCCCTTCTGCCATTTTCGACACGATCCGAGTACGAGCTTGTTCGCGCGGCTGGAGAGTCGAGGTCATTCAAGTCTAGATAGCTGACGTCTGAGTCTGCATCGCTGGCAGAGCGTCCGGTCGACATGAAAGACTGGAATGTCGGCGAGAAGTCGTCATCAAGAGAAGCGATGAGGGTGTTGGCGGCGGTATGCTTGGGGTCCACGAGCCCTGATGGTGAAGCAGCCTCGGTTTGTGAACAAAATCCATGAGACATGTCAGGCATATCCAGGACAGGGCCAGTCGAGCGGCGAGCCCATTTGATGTCCGCATCTCTCATGTGTTGCATTAGCGACGGGTTTATGCTTGATATGCCAGCATGCGACGCGGAGGCTTTCAGGTCTGCGATCCAGGACTCTGCAAACCTACTCGACTTAGGACTATGAGACGACTCGCTGATTGTTGGCGAAGGACAAGGTGTCCGATCATGTCCCTGGCTGGGCCATTCGAATCTTGCAAAGTCTTCAAAAATTCGATCCGCAATGCGCTCGTCTTCTTCGTAAGACTCGCTCCAGTTCGATGGGGATGCGGTTGGACTGTTCATTTGGCTAGGAGCGGTACCCACACTGGCTCGATTCTCGAAGCGCATGCGCTCTCCAAATCGTCGTATCGTCGACCTTCTTGGACCGCTAGCAGCTGACATAGCGGTTTCGAGCATACGCAGACTGCAAGCGTCACAAATGGCTCGCCCTTCGGGGTTCAATGTTTGTTGGATGAGTGCAGAGTTTGTCATTTGCTTGTCAGTACCCACTCGAATAGTCGATAGCAACGTGTCACTCATTGTTTGTTCCTGTGCTAGAGACATCAGCAGTATTTATAAGGACTGCCACAAAAATGAGGAAGTAGCGATGAGCAGCCGTGAATAAGACTATGCAAAGAAAATGTCGTGAAAGATGAGAAGAGTGTAACAATCGTTGATGTACCTACGAGCATTCTGCTGTGGTGAATGGAAGGAGGGAGATAACTGCCAAACAATGTCATCGCCGCTTCCACACACTCCACCAGCATGTTACTTCGATGAGGTCGTCGTCGACTGCGGAGGACCAGTCATCAAAGCCGGTCTCTTGACCCTCTTCGTGGAGCACAAGACCGACGTCACTCATGGCCTGCCTGAACGCTTCTCGTTCGGCGACGTAAGCGTCGCGGAGTGGCATCTCGACTACTGCACGTGCATCACTGTTCTCGATCAGGTGATAGGATATCGCCTGGGCAAGCAGACGCGGGTGCTCGGGACCATATATCGGGTCGGCTGCAAATATCAGGGGAAAGGTGTGCGCCTGACCTTCGTGCATGCCTTCGAGGAAGAATGCCCCGGGCTGCATCCAGTCTAACACGGCACAATCGACTCTGCCTCCATGCAACGCAATTGCTTCTGCGGACAGCCGCGCATTGTGCTGAAGGTTAGGAACGATCTCTGGCAAATCGGTCATGATGACATGTTTCTTGAGGATTGCAGCAGCTGCCATTCCCACTAGCCCAGTACCTGCACCGAGCTCAAGAATCGATACATGTTGTGGCAGGCGGGGAAGTGTATGCTGCAGGACAGTAACTCTCTTGGCGAGGAGGTACGATGATGCCCAAGTCTTCAAGCCCAGGTCATCGCCAGTCAATGCGGGCTCACGGAGAGTGAGGTTGAGGTACCCGTCAATGGTGTCCGTACTTGCATGTATGTCATTCTCATTTGTCATGGTGGTCCCAGTGCTGTGGTCGTGGGACAGCGGCAGGTCTGGCTGTAGCGGGATGACGAAGGTCCTGCTAATCGAGCCCATAGCAGTCCTCCCACTCCGTTCGCTAAGGCGCTGCGCTGCCGCCTCCCAGATGCATTCCTTCTGCTCATCGTCCTCGATCCAAGCGAGGGGACTAGCTATGATCTTGGTCAAGTAGCTGGGTATGCCTTGACTACGTATCTTTCTCTTTCTGCGAAATGGCGTGGATGTGCCCGATAACGGCGACGTCGGAGTTCCATGGCGGGGTGTGGCATCCCACGAGGCTGGCTGCGAGCTCAGGTCGGCGAGGGTCAAGAGCAGAGTCTCTGCTTTCGGGCGCTGGTGCAGCTGCGGCAGATCGAGCACTGCACGGTCGATCAGCTGACCTGTCACTCGAATACGCATGCATGGGGCCTGCCTACCGTCCAGTGCCTCCTCATTCTCCTGCTCGCGCCCATCGGCGAGACCGAGATCTTTCGTGGTCAGCTGTTTTGCGGACGCATGCATGGTTCGAGCCTCGATGTGCGCTGGTTCGAAATCCAAACGTCTTTCGGATGCAGAGCCGCGGCGCGCACAGACCAACAACCACATGCAGGCCGAAAAATGGCGCCGATCTCCTGGAATGCTTAGTGCGCATCAATTGGGCATCTTTGCATCCTGCAGGCGTCGATTATGCATGCTGCAATCATTATCGCCAACGGCTCGCGCAGTCTGCGAACTACAATCAGGTGTATGCGGTGCTGTTATGCTTCTTCACACCCCGTTCCTGCAGCTAGCCAGCGTTTCGGACTGAATTGCTTTGCTATTCCTGGGCTTGGACGTGAGGCATATGACCCAGACAGCGCTGCCTTCATGCAATAGCAGTGCCTTGTATGCAGCAGCCCATTAGCAAAACAATACCCGGGTATTTGCATTGCGATCGATGTGGTTGTCTGGTTGTTTACGCGTACCTGCAGATTCGACGACTCAGTTGCCTTTCTATACCCCGGGCCGAGATTGACATGTCATGTCCAATTCGGCAGTGCGGTGCCGGTACATCGCCATGTCATCGGGTCGAGGCGCACAAGGCCGCCACGAACGTGCTCTATGATGACTCAGCTCGCACTGTGTGTTCGCAGGAACCTCTGCTACGGTGTCAGAAGAGCGCACGCCATTGCACTGACCGAGAGGCTTTGTGCAGCTTCGTTCATTGCGAAATCAATGTGACAAGCCGAGATCTCGAGTGATTGCCAGGACATCACATGTGACGAATTAGAAGCCTCGAACAAAAGTGCTGGCTTAGCACACCTCGATGTCAACTCAGACCCCTCCTTGGTGGAATTATCCAGATCGAGCGGATGATGGGTTCGCATGCAGCGGGAATTTACATCGGCCGAATCCAGAGGCGCACTCGATAACGCTCGCAAAGCTATCAAGATCGACGTTCTATCCCAGATGTGATGTCTGTGAGTTGCTGGTAGTACTGCATCCAAGATGAACCCACAGCCGACGCTGGCACCCTACCCAAGAGTAGCCTTGAAGCCCTCGTAGGCGGCGTTCAAATCGAATTGGAGGTCTCGGGCCTGTTCCGGGCTCAACTCTTCCGCAGCTCGCATTTGGTTCAAGGTAATCAACCATTGCACGATCTTGCCCTTGTTATCAAAATCCCGGTCGGTGACTTTATTGACCGCCTGAATAGTATCCACCAAAATAGGATGGAGCGTGTCCTTGGACAGAATGTTCATCCGGATGGCGTCAAAGAGTGTGATGAAGTTCTCCGATGCAGAGACGATGGCTGTGGCATTTGCGGCAGCTCCCGGACCGTTATTGCCTGGGGCGTGAGAATTGGACGCTCGGTGGTGCTGTGACGAAGTGCGCGTAGGCACACTCTCAATCGTCGCTGGAAGGCCGATACGCAGTCGTTCCGTGGCTTTGGGCACTTCGAGCTGCAATGCCGTCAGCACACACGGCAATGTCCGAGCGCACAATGGGCGCACGCACTCCCCACTCAGCCTTGAAGCTTTCCAGATCTCCAAAGGCAGCTTGCACGCTCTCGGCGGCGAGGTTGCTCTTGTACTGGCGCAGCAGGCGGTCGCATGTCTCGGTGTACTCGGCTTCGTTGATGCTGTCTCGTAGGTACGCTTTCTCTAGCGCATCGAGGGTGATGATGATGCTGTACACCTCTGCAAGTGATTCGTACAGGTCTCGTTCGGCGGCTGTGTCGGCGAGCTGCACTTCCTCGTCCAAGTTGATGTTGGCCGTCAGGTTATTCGATGGCGTGTAGCTGTACGGCGTGGGCGCGTAGGCCAGCTGCTGTGGAGCGTACATGTTGCTGCGGACGTCGGAGTTGTTGTTGATGCCATGTGTGCCCGCCTGTCGTCTGCTGTGCCGTCGTTGCTGAGCTCGTGGGTGCAAGCTTGCGCGGACCCCTTCCGCTTCTGTCCCCGGACCCGCTGAAATTTTGGACTCGAACTACGACCATGAGCTCCAACACCACTTCCGCCTTCCGTCAACACGCATATCTGCATCCGTCGCCACGATGCCGGTCAGCAAGGCGACCAAGAAATTTCAGAAGAAGCATCTGTCAGACACACTGGAAAAGCGCAAGGGACTGAAAAAGACCAAGCAGCAGCAGCAACTGAAGGAGCGCAAGAAAAAGCGGAGGGCAGAAGAGGAAGGCAAGGATGGGGAAACCGATGGGCAGCCGACAACGAATGGGAACAATCAGAAGGCCGTCGCGGATGCCTTCAAGGATATGAGCGTCGATGACTTCTTCCAAGGCGGGTTCGAAGTCCCGGAATTGCCCAAAAAGAAAGCCAGCAAGAGAAAACGAGACAGCGACGACGAGACATCAGATTCGGGCTCTGCTGCGGAGCAGGCGCCGGTGCGAGGAGATAGCGATGGCGACTCAGACTCTGAGAGCGACGTTGGCGACTTCAAAGAGCAGCTTGATCGATTGGCCAAGGAGGATCCAGAGTTCCACAAAGTGCTACAAAAGGATGAGCCTGAGGTGTTTGATGATTTGGACAATCTGGAATTGAGCGAGACCGACGATGACGAGCCTAAGCGGAAGAAACAGAAGAAGCGAGACGACTCAGAAGACGAGGCGGACAACAACGAGCTGGATCTCAAGACTGTCAAGAAGTGGAGAGCTGCACTGCAAGAACAACATTCTCTGCGTGCCGCAAAAGAGGTCGTAATCGCTTTCAGGTCCGCGGCCCAAATCTCTTCGTCAGACGCAGAGGAGAAGGAGTTCAAGTACTCGGTATCGAATCCACAGGTCTACCACGAGCTGCTCACTACTGCACTGAAGGAGATCCCCAAAGTCTTCGAGCACCACTTGCCGGTACAGGAGGCGAAGAATGGGAAAGTCCACGTCCAGACGGAATCCAAGAAGTTCAAGACACTCGGCCCCATGTTGCGCTCTCAGATATCTGGTATCCTGCACCTTCTGGACCATCTATCAGACCCAGCGACCCTCCGGCTTACCCTCGCATCGCTGTTGCCGCTCCTGCCTTACTTGCTTTCCTTCAAGAAGCTGGTGCGGGATGTCTCGCGTGCAGTGACTGTCGTCTGGTCTTCGCATAGCAACACCGAAGCGACGCGTATCGCAGCGTTCCTTGTCATGCGTCGACTGACCGTTATTGGCGATGCCGGCATTCGCGAAAACGTGCTCAAAGCCACTTATCAGGCACTAGTAAAAGGCGCGCGCAACACAACAGTGCACACTATGCCTGGCGTGAACTTGATGAAGAACTCTGCTGCTGAGCTTTGGGGTCTTGCCGGTGGCGAGGGTGGTGTAGCATACACTACCGCATTCACATTCATCCGAAGCTTGGCTCTGCACCTGCGAGGTAGCATCACGAACAACTCCAACGAGAGCTACAAAGCGATATACAATTGGCAATACGTACACAGCCTGGACTTCTGGAGCAGAGTTCTGGCAATGCACTGCACAGAAAAGTCCTCACCGCTGCAAGCACTGATATATCCTTTCGTGCAAGTCACGCTCGGGGCACTACGACTGATCCCAACAGCGACCTACTTTCCACTGCGCTTTCAACTCGTACGTTCTATGTTACGAGTCAGCCTTGCCACTGGAACCTACATTCCGCTCGCAGCCCCCCTGTACGAAGTCCTAAACAGCGCTGAGATGAGGAAGGCTCCGAAGCCAGCCACACTCAAGCCTTTGGACTTCAATACCACGATCCGGGCGCCAAAGTCATACTTGCGGACTCGCACGTATCAGGATGGTGTTGCTGAGCAAGTGCAGGAACTGCTTTCTGAATTCTTCGTTATGTGGGCCAAGAACATTGCGTT
This sequence comes from Cercospora beticola, assembly GCF_033473495.1. NCBI lineage: Eukaryota > Fungi > Ascomycota > Dothideomycetes > Mycosphaerellales > Mycosphaerellaceae > Cercospora > Cercospora beticola. The sequence goes on along the minus strand of NC_088939.1, from coordinate 4,240,317 downwards.
CCCAGAACTTGCTCTTCCAGTCACAGTCATGCTACGTCGTTGGCTCAAAGAAGCGAATCAGCGAGGAAAGGGCAAGGGTGGCAACAAGAATACCAAAATCAACAGCGCCATACAGCTGCTCGTCCAGAAATTGGAGGCCAATGCGAAGTGGATTGAGGAGAGGCGAGCAAAGGTCGAGTTTGCGCCAAACCACCGTCAAGGCGTTGATGCGTTCCTGAAGGACGTCAGTTGGGAGAAGACTCCGCTGGGCGCGTATGTCGTAGGACAGCGGAAGACCAGGGAGGAGAAGGCAAGAGTTATCGAGGAAGGCAGGAAAGAGGAAGAGAGGAGGCGCGCTAGCGAGAAGGCTGCCAAAGGGGGTGCAGAAGATCGTGAAGAGAGTGACGATGAGGCCAGTGAAAGTGAGGCCGACAGTCAAGATGATGACGATGAGGAGATGCTAGATGTCGAAGAGGACGATGACAGCGAGTAGCCATCAGTCGACTCAATAGTCCGCAGGAAGAAGTAATGCTGCGCGAACACGCGCTTCAGAAAAGTACAGATTGCTATTCTCCGGTCCAATTGGGCTGAGATCAATCCGTCAAGGTACCCCTCATGAGCGCTGAAGTCGGACTTATCCTTCGAGTGCCCAGAATCTCAGCACGGTCACATTGACAAACTCTTGGACATTGCGCAACCACGAGGTGTGGACTTCCACAGCCTCGAGCCACACACACACACACAGCTGCCCAGCGCAACCATCGCCTTTGGCAGTCGCCACCGTAATTGCACCCATTCTTGGTCCTGCCCTTGCAGTCATCTCTTTGCTCCAATTGCACTCAAGCATTCAGACCCGAACACCCTCACTTCTTTACCCATGCCACGCCCCACTCATCGAATTTCTTCGTGAGTACATCCAGAAACATCGTCGGTACGTTCCTGGTCCTCACTTCGGGTATCTCCGCATCACGCAACGAAATCATCATGTCGAAATGGCCATCGTCCTCAACTTCCAAACGTACGATCTCGATATCCCCAGGTTTTATGTTTTGGTCTCCTTCATCGCGAAGCAAAATTTCATGTCGAAGTGGCGAGGGTGCTCGAGCTATGGGAGATGCAGGACGAGACCCAGGTCTTGAGCACAGCGAGCCGGAGTCCATGGGATGTGTTCGTGGCGAAGGAAGTCGCACATCTCGATCTGTGAGGAAGAGACCGGATGTTGTACGATTGAGGTCTGGGGTGTTGAGGTAGGGATGTGAGGAAGGTCGGTCTGGCGAATGTATAGATGTCTTCTTGGGCTGATCTTGCTCGAAACGCGTGGGACTTGCTGTAGTTTTCTTGCTTTGCGATGGCAACTGTGTATTGGACGAGCGTTTGCGAGCTGCGAGCGAGATATGCTTGGCGGGTGTGGGTAAGGTCTTTGCGACTCTTTTCGAGCTCCTCGTGGTCGGCATTTTGGTGATGTTGGGCAACACTGCGTGGTTGGATCTTGCGGATCAAGATTCCTGCTGATGTCCAAGAAGGAGGTGTTTGTCAAGAACTACATTCCACAAACCCCACGCCCAGGACCAGTAGATTTGAGTCTCAAACACTGTCGTAGACAGCTTACATCACCAGAAACCAATAAATTAGTAGGCAGCCAAACATTAGCAGAGCCACGAAAGCCACCACGAACATCACGACGCGACTGCGTTCACGTTTCGGTAATTTATCGAACTGGGTCTCTGTTCGCGCGGCTGGAGGTAAGAAGTCTTGGGTGGAATTTGACGTCTGCATCGTACCATAAGCTGGTCGTGGGGTATGCACCTTGTGTAGAGGATATGCGCCACGAAATGAGACATCGTGAGTTGTGCCGGAGGACTCTGGCTTTCTAAGTGTGAGTGTGACCTGCAAGCCAAGGAGTCAGCTGCAGGATGCATAGGATTCCCGCTAGTAGAGCTGACTCCAACAACAAATAGTCACTCCATATCCGTCTCTGATGCGGGACTGTAGCTGAGGGAAAGCCAGCGCGCAGTACCATGTCCTTCGTTTTAGAGAAAACGTCCACTAGGTTGTCGATCAGTTCTCCAGACTGTACTTCCGCCGAGCTTGCTCCATCGCGCGCTTATGCTTCAGATTCAGTTCTTCTTCCACCAATTTGAAGCCTTCTCGCTTGTCGCCCCGTATCTCTGCGATCTTCTTGAGGAGTTGAATGTCGTCCAGGCGATATTTGTCGCCAAGGTCTTCGCGTTGGCGCTCGAGTTGCTCGACGGTGACGGTGGCGACCCCTTTCTCCTCAGTACGCTGTCTGCGCTCACCGCGCGCCGCCACACGTTCACTTCGCTCCTGTTTGGGGTCAAAATCGTCATCTCCGCCGTTGTCTTCGTCGCCAGACGAGTCGGCAAAGTCATCCGCCTTCACTTTCTTGGCATAAGGTTTTGGGAAGCGTGTCTCCGCGAGTTTGCGCTTGGTGGAAGCCTCAGGCGGTTGGAGATTTGGTGCCTCCGAAGCCAGCATATCGAGCGGAGATGCAGCTACTGCCATCTTCGCGGTTGCCGCTTCGTAGCTCGGTAGGGCCGTTTTCTCGTCATTTGGAGGCAGGGGCGAGCGGACTTGTGGCTCCGGTGGTGCAGGAACGTCCGTCGCAAGTTCCGGAAATTCATCACGCAGTGCCATAATGATCATGTGCTTCTTCGCGACATCGGTTGACGGCTTGGAGGCGGTCTCAATCCTCTCTCTGACCGACGTCTGCTGCTCGACAAGGGCCAACCAACGTGCATCCGTGGCGTCCACAACCTTGACTGGTTTGTACCACTTTTTCAATGAGCCCCAATCTTGACGGAGAGCAGCTGCGACATTGTCGCGGATACGGCAGCGAATGCCGGATCTTTGGCCGTCGAGTCCGGAACCGCCCATAATGATCGAGTTCCCTGGAATATGGCGCGGGATGAAGCCACCACCGTTGGCGATACCCAAGTAATGGCGCAGGTGATCGAGGCGAAGCACAACGATTTGGCTTGTTGTTAAAATGTTTGTGGTGTTGCTTTGCATAGCGTCAGAATGTGAATTCGAATGAATTCATGCCAGTTGGTGGGGCATAGAAGTGAATGCATTTGGAGCCAGCATGTGAGCAGCGCCGCACCTGCACCTCTAATAATTCAGAAGTGAGCACTTCCAAGGGTAGTTTGGAATCCCATGGCCCGCGAGTGGCAGTCGCAGAGCCGTCAATTGTAATCCCACCAGCGCAAATCACAGAACGACAACTGCTTTATCTGAAAAGGTATAGAGATCGGTGTCCACATGCCTGACCCGGACGTAGTTACGCCGCAGATAATCGTCTGAGATTGATTGGTCAAGATGCTTGGGCGGTGCACTCGCAGCTTGTATCCAGGCCGGGAGACACAACGGAGAATTGATGAGAACTTTGCAGATTTGTGGTGGAAAGGATCATGTTGATTCATCCTGACGAGACAGGTGGAATTATGGCTACTTCATCACCAGCCTGAATGGCAAGTCCCTTGTCTCCCTTCGCGCTCTCCTCATCAAGGTCCACATAGTCCAAGTTGACTGTTACAGCACTGCTCGACAGCACCTTCTCTTTGATGCCCGGATACTTCTCATCAAGCTTATCATAGAGCTGGCTGACCAGTAGCGGGGCAGGGAAGAAGTCGTGACCCTTCTCGGTGAACGAGGTCGATGCGGCGAAGTAGAGGAGCGTGAAGTGCCCAGCAGGAGCCTTGGGACTACTCATGATCACTGTTCGAGCGCGTTAGCAGCTGGCCCAGAGGATGATCGTGCTTCTTGTGCAATGTTGGTGTGCGTTGTCAGAAATACTCAAATGATAAAATTTTGATCGCCATGAGCACTGTGTGCTGTACGGTAATACATGCTATTTTTTGGTCATCATGAAAGGGGTTGGGATTAGGATGATTGAGGGTGCCTACCTTGAAATGGGTGATTGTCGCAGAGCAGAAGACGGAGCTGGCAAAGTCGAGTTTTGAGTGGAGGTGTGGGAAGGTCCGAAGGGGGAAGGTCTGGCGAGAGCCGAGAGTCCCTCAGGCTGCTCTCTGTACAACCGTACAGAGTCTTGACGCGTCAATGCAATGGTGTACTTGTTCCTTCACATCGATGCACGATATCACAACCTGGGATCCGTTGACCACGCTTGACAGATTTCTGGCAACTTCGCAGCTGCAGGAACGCGGCTCCTCTTCCCTCAGGCTGTTCCGCTGCATGACGCACAGCCGACGTGGTGCTGTCAATGTCGCATCCACCACCGGCCCAGCGTTACAGTGCAATATGTGACAATGCACGAGATATTGTACGACTTGCGCCTGTAAGAGCAGCATGGCACTCGAATCTGCTACATTGGATGGGATGCCTTAAACATCGTGCCAATCTCGCTCAGCGCTTGGGGCCCGTTTGGGCAAGCTACACGGACAAAATTGGCATGTATCTTGGTCGCCTTAAAGTCTCTCTCCAAGCACCTGTCGTATACAGCGCATGCTATGCTCGTGACCATACATCGGCTGCCGATCCCATACCATCCTCGTAAGCACTTGATGTGGTATGTGATTTCGTGGCTTCCGCCGCTCCTTCTGCTGATCAGACCCGCTTTCGGCTGCCTTCCCTCCAACTAGGTATCTTCCGATGCACAGATTCCTATAAGTATTCTCTTTTCTTCACACACCTGCTGCTACTGGATTCTTGTACTACCACTTGACCAAGATTCACCACTTGCAGTATGGGAATCCTCGCTACTCTGGCTCTGACTGCATTCGCAGCGTCATATGTCACAGCCTCGTCCAGCTCATCTGCCGCTTGCAAGAAGACTCACCACGAAGGCTTCAACAATGACACAGCCAGTCACACTATTCGCTCGGGCAAATTCGACAGAACTTACGCTGTCAAAGTTCCAGATGGGTACAACAAGAATCTCGGAAAGCAGTGGCCATTAATCTTGGACTTTCACGGCAACAGCGGCACTCCATGGCAGCAGTACCAGAACTCACGCTATTTCGACTACGCAAAAGGACAGCAGTATCTCGTCGTCTATCCCGCTGGCTATGAGGGATCTTGGCAAGGCCCCAGCTATGCAAACCAAGATGTCAATGACCTTCAGTTCGTGACAGATCTGACCACTCATCTGAAGACGGAATACTGTATCGACGACAGTCGCATGTATGCTTCGGGCAAGTCGAATGGCGGCGGCTTCGTTGACTTGCTCGCTTGCTCAGACAACGGAGACGAATTCTCGGCATTCGCCATGGCCGCGGCGGCTCTTTACACAGACACCAAGCTGAGCGACTGCAGTAAGAAGAGAGCCATTCTGGAATCCCACGGCGACAAAGACCAGACCATCCCGTATCACCCTACAAAAGATGGCAGCGGAGGCCCTCTACCCGACGTTGGTAAATGGGTAAGCTGGTGGGGCCAGCGAACCTGTGGCTCCAACGCAAAGGCGAAATATTCCAAGGATCTCGGTGGCTACAATACCACGACCTATTCTTGTGGCGGACGCAACGAAGTCGTGAAGCACTACCAGATCTTCGAGTTGGGCCACTGCTGGCCTAACGCTTTCAGCAACAATTGGGATGCGTCGGACAATTACAATCAAACCAAACGTCGCTGTCTGGATAAGAGTCTTGATTTCACTCCGGTCGTCCTCGACTTCTTCAGCAAGTGGAGTTCGAGCAATGCGCCTTGACCTCGCGGAAGGGTGGACTTCAAGCAATACGTGCCGAGGGACTGAGAGGAAATTGCAAAGGCGAATCAATTAAAAGTAGGAATGAATGTTGTATGTTTTGAAGCTCGATGAGCCCGAGCAGACAACGCGCACTTCGAAGAGGCAGCGACAATCTGGATATCCACGTTCGCACCCGTTTCTTGCTTCCAGTACACCCCATTTCCCAACCATTGACGCGGAAATCTCAATCGATCGCGGCTCGCTCGACATTGCCATGCACAAAATTGCTGCATCTTGCCTTGTTCACTCCACCCTTTGCCTGCCCATCACCTCCATCTCCTCTCATCTCTGCCGTGCCACCAACTCCCTCCTCTGAAACGGTCGTAGTACAAAGATGCCACCCGATCATACCGACGACCAACTCCATATCGGTCAACCAGATAGAGCCTCTCCGTCTGTCTTTCGCGTGCACGACGACAATCGTGGCAGTCGTAAGCCTTGAAGACTGTCCTATCATGTCGACATTCTTCCGTCCCGAATGGTAAGACTCTTTCGTTGATGCGAGCGTGATGGTGGTTGCTAGGGTCGTTTATCCGCATCATTTGATTGTAGAAGCAGTTGCATTGCCGACCTTGGACTTGATAGATGTGGCCGCAAGTGTATTCGTATGTTGTGAGGGGCATGCTTGTTGAGGGATCTGCCGTTCGGCTTGTTCTTTTGCGTCGTGGACTGTGCTGCGCTTGGCAAAGACGAAGGTGGTCAATCTGTATGCCATGTTGCACAAAATGGACTGCTCATATAGCGAGCGTGTAAGACATTGTTGTTTTCGTGAGCAAATAGAGTTATTATGAAGCTCAAAGAGACTGAAAGAGAGGTAGGCAAATATTGAGACAGCTCACGCAGCCTACATTGCCTTTCAAGACAACAACAGCCAGTCTCTTCACGAAACGTGCCATGCAACACGTGGTGCGTTGCACGATACATCGATTGCTCGGACATGCGAGGGCGGAGGATGTTATCTTTGAGGAAGTGAGGACAATGTGGGCTGTGCATGTATCGCCTGTGCGTGTTTCGCACTGCCCTCGTGGTGTCCTTCACGATAGTCGTATGGCTGTCGCAGTGCGACCGAGGCATGTTAGTACAGCCAACGCACATTATCATATTCAGGAAGTCCCTTCGGGTCGGAGTGGGCTGCGGATGACCACAATGGCGAACGGCTGCATAACAGCGAGACGGTTGGCCATCATTGCCGTCCGCGGCGTGCTTTTGCTGCCGTCCGTGGAAACGTGTTATTTGGGTTGCACCCACGGTAAAAGGCACATTGCCGTGCAAGAATGTCATCTAGTCGGCTTCGCATTAATCTTATGCGATTCGAAAGCCGTGACGTTTAGGAAAGCCAAGCGATAGGAATCCATCTCCTGATACAGAATTGGGATTGCATACAGAACTATGGTCCGCCAGATGAGTGGTGAAGATCGTCCGCTGTACTTGTCCGGTCACGACCGAGGACGTGCCGGGATGTTAGGCCTCTGGGCACTGATTATGTCTGTTGCAATGCTCGTCGATTGACCAAGCCCCACCGTGCCGTGTCTACGCTGCTCGTGCGAGTAGAACCGCCGCGATGTGAACTCCATATCTGGCGAATCATGACCGGTCATAGGCTCGGCTTCGTGCAGCACAGCGCAGGTTTGAAGCGGGCACGACATAGGATCGTCATCCTGAGGAGAACAGATCTGTCGCTTTTGCAGCATGAAAACGTCCCGGACGATGGAATGTAGTATGCGAAATCGAATTGGAAACCGTGCAGCGTGCGAATGGCAACTATGATTACCGGTAGACTACATCGCATGCGAATTGAATTCCTTTTGCTTTGCGACGATACCCATCGTTCTTTGCATGGCGAGCAGTGGCGATGTAGGCTAGCACAAAGGTCCGCAAGCCTGGACATGACAGCGGATAGCGACCGAGAGTGAACCAGGCACCCGAAGACGCACTGCCGACAACCAAAGCGTCCCGTGCGGCAGCGGCTCGGGCTTGACAGCCGAATCAAGAAATAGATGGCGACAGCTCATTGCTATTATAGAAAGCGGCTTGAAGGCGCCATAGTCTTCGAGTGCTCGAACGCGAAGTTTGACATGCCACTTCATCAAGCCGTATTCCATGGCGACGGCTTCCGTGCTGCAGGAGCAATTGTAGTCGAGGACGATTGATGACCGCCTCCTATTGGTAGTTTATTGACGCTGAGCTCGCCAAAGAAACCAGTCAGTGTCTTTGTAAAGCAAACAACCACAAGCAAACTCAAGAACAGATGGTGTGACAGAGCATCTGTCGATTTGTGGCCAGTATTTGACAGCTTCATATCTCAATGGCCTTGCAAGCCCATTTCCCCTTCGAACCCGGTTGCTGAGGTTGAGATATACTCAGGAACCACGTTTATCGTTCTGACAGCGGATGCGTGTCGTTCTCGGCGTGTATTTGGGCCAATAGACTTCTTCAAAGCCTAAGCCGACGTTGAACACGCTCTCGAAGAGGTCAAGCGTGCTGCGGCTTTCCGTTGTTGTGATCTTGGGTCATGGCGGTCTGTGCTACGCCTTTACGCCGTGCGACTAAGATTGCAAGCACGACATGTGGTATGATGGTATCCATGTATCCATCCTCAACATATCTTGGCTCCCTTTTCGGGTGACAGAACCAGGAGGCACAGCTGAGAGTGTCTCGAGGCGATTGACACCTCACCCTTCGTCCATGGCTAGCCCCTCATCGTCCTCCTTGTAGGTGTCCTCGATAGTCGGCACAATGACATCCCACTCTTCGATTATATCTTCGGTGGACTCATCTGCAATGCCTCCGTTGCCAACGAACTTGAATGCGACGACATCGCCATTTTTCATGCCAACGCCCTGTGGGCAATCCTTGAGCGAGTCGGCTTTGGCGCTGCCTACCGGTGCCTTCCCCTTGCCCTTGCCAGTGTCGCTGGCCTCCTCGAGCTCGCCAACAACTGAAGAGTAGCCTTTGCTGAGATCGTTGCGATCGTTGGCGATCCCGAGTTTGATGTGCTTAGCATTCTGAGGTATTTCTTGTCCATTGAGCTTGCCGCCAGGTGACGTTTCGACGAGGGCATGAAGGAGCTCCGCTCGAACATCAGAGAGGCTCTGCAGTGGGTCGACTTCGAGCAGGATGGTGCTGGTGTGGTTCTTGAACCGAAGTGTCCACGTTCGTGCGCTTGGAGCGACCTTGGACATGGCGGCGATTGTCGAGGTGGATGTCGTGGATGTTGCTGTTTCTGGTCTCACAGACTCCCTTTTCACCACTACTACCGGCTTGGGTTCATGTCAGGCAGCAGCGAGTCACAGGCAAATGTTGAAAGTGCATGAGCGGCAATGGTGAACGAACGTCGGCGGCGGCAGCGCACGCGTCACTTTCGCGTCGCTGGATCCACTTGTCAGGCAGCCACTTAACTAAATTGTGCATCAAAATTTAGCTGCGCAGGCTGACGAGAAGACGAACAGCTTGCATGACCAATCATTCTTGACTCTATCAACAATACTTTCTACACCAATCCACCTACAACAGTGGCTTAGCACCTCTGCACAAGGCCATTACGACCAACATGTGCTCTGTCCATCCTTCACATGCCAGTGCTTCAGCAGCTGCCGAGCCTATGTCCCATAATCGACCAGGGCCGAGTGGAAAGACTTCGCTACATAACCGACATTATGCCCGGTCACTACAATCACATTAGCAGGTACTCAAAAGCTGCAAAAGGAGATCAGACGATTGTACGGACATCCGGTTATCGAGATCCTCCCTGAAGGAAGCAAGTAGACGTGGTGTTGCTCTCTAAGCTCCTCGATTTGCTCTGGCAGCAATCCTGTCATCGAGAACATACCCACCTGGAACCGGTCAGTATGGCGCGGAGACGCATTTTCGAGATGCCGCAACCCACATCAGTCAAGATATGCTCCCACGAGCCTGGGGTCTGGAGCCGCTGTAGCTCAGACACTAATCGGGTCCGCATGCGCAACATGCGCTGGCTCATGTGTAGCAGGTCATCTTGCCACTGCCTTGCCAAATTCTCTTCGCTCAGAATTCGCGCCACAATTTGGGCTCCATGGATTGGGCAGCTGGTGATCTCGGCACGGGAAAGACGTGTCAGCGTTCTGACTGTCTTCTCTCTGGCTGTTTCAGTCCGACAGGCAACGTGCAGGACGCCCACACGCTGCCCATAGAGGCCAAAGTTCTTCGAGAACGATTGAGCAACTAAGATCTCCACTGATGTGTTGCGATAGAAGTGTCGAATAGGCCAAGCGTCACCGTTCAGATCGCCAGAGGCGAAACCTTGACTACTGTCCTTTAGCATGGATGGCCAACAATTACTGCCTCCTCCTTAGCTGACTTACTAGGCAACGTCGAAGAACGGGATCAGGCGCTTCTTCTCACACAAGGCTGCAATTTCTCTCCACTGTGCTTTATCCAGATCTATGCCTGTTGGATTATGTGCGCAGCCGTGCAAGATGACCACATCCCCTTCCCGGGCTCCTGTGCCTAGAGTCGACAACATGCCATCGAAATCGATCGTGAAACGCTCTGGATCGAAGTACGGATACGATCGACGCTGGATGCCATCGTCAACAATCTTCCAGATCTCCGTGTGATTAATCCAAGATGGATCCGATATCCAAACGGTCTGTGAACGACAGGCTTGCGCCAACAGTAGAGCACCAAGATGATTCGCCCCTGTACCTGCTATGGTCTGGATCGAAGCAATGCTAGCAGACTGGTCCAGTGGTAAGCCGAAGATGAGGTCTCGAGCTTTACTTAGCAGCTGTTCATGTCCGAGCAGAGGCAGATGTTCATGATCTCGGGATGGATCTTCGAACAATGCTCGTTCAGCCTGGTCATTGTTGGTACAGATTTGTTTTGAGGAAGAATTAAACAGTACCTGTTGCACAGATGGTAGTGTCCAAGGCTTTGCTTGTTCATCCCGATAGAAGCCCGGGCTGAGGTCAACTTTGTGCGGCGACGAATCTGCTTTGTACTGCTCGATCAGAGCAAATGCTGCGTCGGCGGCCACATCAGGCAGGTTCTCGAGACAGAACATTTTACAAATGATCAGGAAAGTGTAAAAAAGTCAAAAGGGACAGGCACGCACGGGACAGAACGGTCTTCCTGCCTTTCACATTTATCAACGCAGCGAAACGCTGTGCAAGGTGTCAGAATGAAGCAATTGTGCAATTCACGTTGCTTCGGTCAACGCGGCGACAAAGTTAGCGATCTGTTCGGGCAACGCTACTGCAAAGACTGCGAATATTCGAACTCTCGGCTTCGGTCAGACACATTTGCTCGCATGACCTGCCAAGCACCGAGCTTTTGAACGCGTCTCTGGTGGGCGTGTTGTCCTCGGCGTCGGCTTCGGCGTCGGCGAACGCTTGATGTTCACGGCCTTTCCAAGACGGCCCCTACTGGTGCTCCAGCGAACAGCCATTTATGAGTGCGTTCTCCAATATCTGGCTTGAAACATCTGCACTCATTCAGTTGATTGACAGTGGCCTCTCCTCTACCGCGTTGCGCCTCAGATCACACCCTAAACACCATGGATCCTCTCGAACGCCTTTCCGCATTTGATACAAACACCGTGTCCGATGCGCTGGACTTCTTACAATTGAAAGGAGCAACGTACGGACTACTACCCCTGTGGGACTGCCCGAAGGTTGTTGGGCGCGCCAGTACAGTACAGCTGGGCCCAAAGACCGATCAAGCTCCTACAACACATCTCATCACCCCTGTCATTGATGCAACGAAAACCAACGACCGTGTCCTTGTAATCGCCGGAGGCATCGATGGCGTTTCCTGTTGGGGCGATATCATCGCGAATGCTGCCCAAAGAAAGGAGATTCGTGGTACTGTTGTTGATGGCATGAGTCGAGATATTGATGGAAGTCGAGACATCGGATTTCCGGTCTATGGCAGGGGAGTCACCATGATCAGCGCCCGAAACAGAATGGTGCAGTATGACGCTGGTACCTCGATCCAAATGCGAGGAGTCACAGTCAATCAGGATGATTTTGTGATCGCCGATAGATGTGGTACAGTATTTGTGCCCGCAGGTCGGATTAAAGAGGTCCTAGATCTGGCTGAGCGCATCGAGCGCCGTCAAGACTCTATGGTTCAAGCAGTGCGAGCAGGGCATTCTGTTTCCGAAGTTATGCATGACAGGCAATTCGAAGCTATTGGGACTGGTAACTCGGATGAGCCGGCCACTTCGTTATCACCACGGAACACGAAAAGCATGTCGAGCGAGGAGCGAGAGATCAGCGCTTTGTTTGCAGGCCTTGACTCCGCTGCTGTATCTGATGCGCTCGATAAGCTCGGCATTCCTGGCCAAGCTTATGGCATAATGCCTCTCAGCAACTACAAGAAGACTATCGTTGGACCGGCCTTCACAGTTCGCTATGTTCCTGCGAGCGACCCTCCCGGGAGCGTTGGCGACTTTATCGATGATGTTGCTGCAGGCGACATTGTAGTCATCGACAACGACGGGCGCACAGATTGTACAGTCTGGGGCGATATCATGACTCAATATGCTGGCTTGAGGGGCATCTCAGGTACTGTCATCGATGGAGTTTGTCGCGACGTTGACAAAGCGCTGACGGACGGGTTTCCACTGTTCACCGCTGGGTGTTGGATGCGAACTGGAAAAGATAGAGTTGAGGTGGCAGATGTTGGCCAGGCTGTCAGCGTTGGTAAAGTCCGAGTTGAGCACCGTGACATTGTGGTCGCTGATGCGAATGGTGTCGTGGTTGTGCCACGTCGGCGGGCACGAGAAGTGGCTCGGGTAGCTGCGGAGATTGAAGAGGCAGAAAGCAAGATTCGAGAACTTCTAGTCAGTGGTGTTGGAATCGCTGAAGCTCGCAAGAAGCTGAACTATCATATGTTGCAGCGCAAAGGCTAGGAGTTTATTTCGTAGTTCAATTCAGAGATCACCACTTCAACGATTCTAGGAGTTTTGGTGCATCGTCTCAGTTTTGGTTTTGGTTCAAATATACGCCATGCTTGTCGGATATCATCTCTCCAGGCTCGCTAAATGATGCCCGCTCGATTGATTGCTTGCACTGACAACGTGTAAGCACTTCGGTTGCGTGGCAGGGCAAGAACTAACACAAAAGTGTGGAAAGCATCGGTATCAAAACATCACAATACAATTATGCATGTAGCAAGAACTATATTATCTACAAGCTTCTTCTCCTTCGGTGATTGCCCTGAGTATGTACCGCCACATCAATGGTGGATTCGAATACATTGGAAAATGTCCGCAGTCCTCGATCCTAGCCAGTGTCACTCCCGACTCGCCGAGCTTTTTCAGATATGACAGCGCATCGTACTGCTCGCCAAACATGAAGATCTTTGGACAAGGCAAAGCCAGAAATTTGTCGAGAAGATCGCCCGCATCAGAGAGCTTCACCATTGAGGAGAAAATTGGTCGGACTGACTCTGCTCTAGCTTTGAGCTGCAGACTCGTGGCGTACATTGCGCTGCCGAAGAACGTGGCGTTAAAGGTCCGATGAATGAAGTCCTGGAAGAACAGCTTGTCATCCGATGTCGGGTAATCGAATATTTGTCGGCTGAGGAAGCAGTCTTCGGGAGAGAGATTGCCTTTGATATTTGTAAAGCTTAGCACACGCGCAGGGTGCTTGTGCGATAGCTCGAGTCCGGTAAGTGCTCCCATGGAATGCCCAACGAGGTGGAAGCGGTCGATGCGGAGATAATCCAATAATGCTTCTGCAGTCTTAACTAGGAATGGAATTGATAGCTGTTTGTGTTCTGTGATTGTTGATTGCCCGCAACCAGGAGCGTCATATGCTACGAAAGCATGGCCGTCGAAACTCTTCTTAAGCAGGAAATCGGTGTAATCTTCTTTGGTCGATCCAAATCCATGCAGAAATAGCACGGGACAGAGCCGGCCTGGGCGATGCGTTATGGCAAGCGAAATATCAATATTGTCAACATTAAGATCCAAACGCTCTGTGACGTGGAGGCGGTTCGAAGTTGCTCCCATAGCCGGAGTGGTACTGATGGCAAGATGCGTGACCGAATTTCTGATGTCGTTAAGGAAAGGAATGTTGAGTTCGCTTCCAGCATTGATGACCTTCATTGACTTTCGGCGAGCCTTTCCAACAGACTCTCGGTCTCGGCGTCGGCCAGATCCTTTCTATGGTGTCGAATTGCCAAACGCCGAGCCTCTCGCCGAGCTCTCAGGATCCCAACGCCGAACAATATACGATGTCGCCCGCACTCGCCGAGTATCATACGGCCGATTGCGCCATGCAAGACCTTGCATTCGGACTTGTCTGTTGACCAGATACTGCAACATAGCAACTTCTCTCTATCTCGTTCTTGCAGCATTACCACACTACTCAATTGCAACGAGTTCAGCCGTCCTTGAGAAAATGGCCTTCAACCCGCGTCTGCGTCTCCTTAATGCTCTTCGGACTCGATCAAAACCGATCATGACTTTCATGGGCCTTCCTTCCTTTCGTTTAGCGCAGATAGTGGCGCAGACAGGATTGGATGTCCGTACCCAACATCTGTGAATGTAAAGCGTCCTTTGTGCTGATGAACAGGCTGTCTAGGGCGTCATCATCGATTGTGAACATGGACAAATCAGCGACGATGCGATGCATAATGCAACAGCTGCGATCGCGGCATTGGATGTCTCGCCGCTCGTTAGGCTTCGCATGACACACCCGGACTTGATCAAACGTGCTTTGGATGCAGGAGCGCAGTATGTGTCTGCCGTCGTGGATGTCGTCGACCAGAAGAGCTGACTTGATCATCACCACAAGTGGCATTGTCGTTCCGCAGATCAACACCGCGGAAGAAGCAAGAGCAGTTGTCCAATATGCGAAATTCCCTCCAGATGGACTTCGAGGTCAAGGCTCTCCATTCGCGGCAATCGCCCACAATATCGACATCGCTACTTATGTCAAAACCGCGAACGAAAGCTTGATCACGTGCGTCCAGATCGAGACGAAGGCAGGTTTGCAAAATGTCGATGCGATTTGTGCGGTACCTGGCGTAGGTAAGTCCGCGCTGCTTTCTCAATCGCATCCGCGGCCGTAGAGTGTCTTGCTTACGCTGCCTCATACGGCTCCAGACATGATTTTCATCGGGCCCAACGACCTTGCCCTTGCCCTTCTCGGCTATGTCCCTGCAAAGGGCGATGAGCCCCCCTTCGTCGAGGCAATTGACAAGATCGTCGCTGCCGCGAAGAAACACGAGAAATGGGTCGCTCGGCTTTCGAATGACGGCACTGCGTGTAGAGAGCACCTCAAAGTGTTTGATGCCGTAGCAATGAGCTACGATGTTCGCGCTATTCAAAATTGGTATTCCGCTGAGCTCCAAATCGCCCGTTCATAGTTTGTTTGCATCAGTGCCAGACATATATGAGAATTGCGATGTCGGTAAAGTCTTGACTAGGATAGGATCCTGAGGTGGCTGATTTGATAAGTTTCCCACGATGTCAAACTGTCACGTCTGGCCACAGCGGCCCAAGATCCAAATCCAGAAAGTCCGCTTGGTCGATGAATTGGAGCTCTGCGTCGGGCTGCGCTAGAAGGTTTTGAAAGAAAGGCTCCATCAGAGTAACACCTTGCGCCACTTGTGTGTTCTCGAGCTCATGACTGCGGCCTGTTGCCCCGAGAGAGTAGCCTGTCGGTGGCTCGTTCAATGTCGCATGACGTGACGGTTGAGCACGCAAGCGCGTCTCGAGATCTGCCATCAATGGCAGCATAGCGTCTGTATGCTGACAAAACTCTGCCGCGGGAAGATTGCCGTTTTGCTTGAGCTGAGCAAGCAGGTGTGTAATGCATTCTAGCCGGTTCTTGTCGAGATAACTCGATTCCCTCTCCCAAAGTGAAGAGATAGCCAGGATGATCGATGAAGAGAAGAGGTATTGTGTGTCGAAGTAATCGAAAAGCATCAGAGAGCCATTGGTCCACTTGTCAGTCAAGAGGCTGTAGGAGTGACGAGCGCACCTTACACAGGCCTCTGCTAGCCCTAAAGCAGATTTCGGAACGCCAATGTCGGAGTCTGGGTTGGCAATGCGAGTCTTGAGCACATGCAAGAGGACAGGTCTCGTTGCAAGGATGAGGAGCTTCTCGGCCGTCAGACTGGCATGATTGCTAACATTTCAAAGAAGATGGTGCACTTTACCTGATTGAATAGTAACTGCAGGGAGCAGGCTCTGGGGTCCATTTTGTACTGATCTGCACTGTCAATCTTCAAATCATGGGGAAGCTTGTCCATCCACACTCGCAGATCTCTGGAAACAGATTGCACTTTCTCCGATAGGCGAGTGTCTCGTGATGTTCGCGTATATATCGAACATATGATCCTGGATGCCGATCTGGCGAGACTAACACGGGCAGCGAAAAAGGACGGATGCAGAGCATCCGCGGCGTCGCCTTGCTCCAAGTGGTCTGATGGGAGGTCGACTGTGATATCATCGTCCGAGACAGCGTGTGGGAAGCCCAACTTCGCCGACCACATTCGGTCGAAGGTGTAAGCAGTCCACCATAGCCGGCGCCTGTGTTCTCGTAAGGCTGGGTCAGGCAGCACTGCAGGCGGAACTTCTAGGTGCAAACCCATCACGACTGCAAGTCTAACGGCTTGGCCGGCTAGAGAGTACGCCGAGTGCCGTCGATTGAGGCAAAGGGAATAGAAAGACTAGAAAGTACCAATTGTCAGCGTACGATCAGTAACATCTCAGAGACATAGAACTTGCAAGTAGTAGTTTGACTTCGATGAACCCGAGCACTGGTCTCTCGGGGCTAATTTGAAGTATTCTAGTAGCTTTTGCAAAGTAGCTAAGGCCAGGAAATGCATTGTCGACAGTCCTCGTTCTAGTCGCGTAAAGCTCGCCTACCGCGAATGCGGCCAGAAGCTTGGATTTGGTCAGGAAGTCTGTCGAGGCAGGACTGCGATTGAGGGCTTCGAGTTCTTCAGACACCACGTTGCGTAGTAGAATATGATAGGTGCGCCCGAGACGTTTGAGGGCCGTGTCGAGGAGAAAATGGGCACGGGCTGGCCTCGGCCAAATGCAGTCAGCCTCTGACAGTGCGAGAATATCCTCATCGCTCACGAAGTCGACCCGGGGCAGATGATCCTGCTGGCTTGTGGAAATCGTTTGACGAAATCGCGTTGCAAAAGCAGAGTCAGATGACTCGGCGACCAGAATCGGAGTGTATGGTACGTCCATGTTAACAAACCACGGACCATGAAGAAGTGCAGGATCTCGGGATAGAGATACGCGCCCTTGATTACTTCGGACTTCGTGATGATTTACTGCTGTGTTGCTTGGGCCATCTCCACGTGGTTCCTGACTGTGAACTTCCCCATTCTGCGCTGATACAGTGTTTGGAACGTGAGCGTCACTACGCAATGAACCCATTAGTTCACACCTGGCTCGCCAGGTTGATAGAGGTCTGCCACTGACTGCTGCGTGGCTTGTGTGCGGCGTCGCTGGGGCGTCGCATAATCGCACTCATCCTCTTTGCCGGAGCGGCGACAACTGTCGCATGGGGAGCCGCCATTGCATCGGACCTTTCTCGAGTGGCATCGGCGACAACTTGAGGGCCATCAATGCGAGGACCCCAATGGGTGATCTTCTCCAGCGACTGCACTTACGCCTTCAACCTACCGCCAGCCCGAGCTCGGGCGCGAGGCAGCGCTTCCTTCGTCCGGATGGTGCTTGGAGATACGGTCATGGAAGGATCCGAGCCTTATCTCATGCTCGGTCAGAAGGTCTCGTTCGCATTGTTGTTGTGCAAAGGAAGCAGCAATTCGGCAGCCAGAAACCGAATCTCGGAGTTGGAGTTCGACAGCTTCGGCCTCGGCGAAATGCATCAGCTTCTAATCAAATATTCGATGCATATTTGATGCAGCGAAGACGTCATATCGATACGATGGAAAACTCGAGCATCAATGTCGCCATCAGACTCTTCCGGTCTCCATTCCATCGACATCCGGCAACATACTGAGGATGGCGGCAGCAGCATTGACAAAATGCGCACTGCGTGCATCCCGACTTTCGGCAACGCATCAATGCTTTGCTAGCAGACAAGCATCACCAATCTTCAAGAGGTTCCTAAGCGCTCCTGCCGAGCAACCAAGGTGAGCACTGGAAAGTCAATGCTTCTACACCATTGCGCGAAGCAAATCTTGCGCCCTCTTGGACCATATCGAGGTGTTCCCCCATCCGAGAATCAATGCTGAGAAGTGTACAGACTCCGCCTTGGATCAATTGCCCCCAACTTCCAAGCCCAGACGACTCAAGGAAATATCGACTTCCATGAATTCATCGGTGATAAGGTGAGCACTTGTTTTTCCTGCACTCAATAACTCGAAAGCCCATATCATGCTGACCTGGAGCCTGTCGCAATCATAGTGGGCCATTCTCTTCTCCCACCCAGCAGACTTCACTCCAGTCTGCACCACCGAGCTCGGAGCATTTGCCAAACTCCGCAGTGAGTTCGAAAAGCGCGGCGTGAAAATGATCGGGCTCAGCGCCAACGATCTCGGCTCTCACGACAAATGGATCCAAGACATCAATGAGATCTCCAACACCCAGCTGTCGTTCCCAATCATCGCCGACGCAGATCGCAAGGTCGCGTTTCTGTACGACATGATTGACCAGCAGGACTTGGAGAACATTGATGAGAAGGGCATCGCCTTCACTATCCGCTCTGTGTTCGTTATCGATCCCAGCAAGAAGATCCGCTTGACGATGATGTACCCTGCTTCGACCGGCCGCAACACATCTGAGGTTTTGCGAGTTATTGACAGTCTCCAAACTGGCGACAAGAAGGGAGTGACGACTCCGATCGACTGGCAGGTCGGTGAGGATGTGATCGTGCCGCCTAGTGTCACCACTGAGGACGCAAAGAAGAAATTCGGATCGGTGCGCGAAGTGAAGCCGTATCTGCGTTACACTCAGATCTAGATTACAAACAACCTTTTTGTCTTCATTATGACATGTACTGCCGCTATCAAGGTCAACTGTGTATGATATTACTAATTTCCATGCTGTTCGATCTGTACCTGTTTGATTCGTCAACTTGGATGTCGCCCTTCCAGAGTCCTTCTGGGTATAACCCGGTCAAAACTCCGGTACTGAGAGGTGCGTTCTCTTCCATCGTGATTCTGGGACCACGTCCTGACTCCCGAATTTGTCTGATCCAGTCTGGAGTCTTGCTCTGCCGAATTTCGGCCAGTCTGTTTTGCCAGAATCTGTGCACATGTTTGCCATCAATTTCTCCGCGTTCCGGCAGAAGTTCCTCGTGCATGGCGAAATCACCGCGAAGTGTGGCTAACACGCCGTCGCACCACCGCAGACCTATTTTCTTGGAGATGTACTCTATGCGGCCGATGATCCACATCGCTTGCGCGAGGGCTGCGGAGGTACTGGCTTCCACGTTTGGCGTGAACTCTTTTAGGACAGTGCTCCATAGACCTGGTCCGATGCGTTCGAGGGCACAAGTGCCTGCGAAAAAGAGTGGCCATATGGATCCATATCCTGTAATGAGTACGTTGGGCGAATTGTTGAACGGCGCGTGACCTAGTTGCGTAGGAATACCATGACAGATGTCGTCAGTCATTTGTCTCCTCACACTTCGGAGATATCTGAACTGGTTTTCACGTTCTTCCTCGTTAATGTGTAGCCTTCTTATCAAGAGTTCTTGAGTCCTGGTAAGCATGATACGGATGTTTCTGTACGTGCTCCACACACTAGCGGTTGGATGGCCGTTGTACACGTGCACCAGACCATTCCAAACATTGGGACTATCTGGCACCTCGACTTCGCGATAACGCCAAAACGGATTGTTGGCCATGAGGTCTACGGACCACTGCTCCATTCGCATCTCGATGCCAGTCGCGGCAGCCATTGCGTCCAAGTCTGACATCATTTTCTGGCGTATTCGGCTCCGCAGTCGCGCAAATTCGAACACAAGAAATGTGAAATGATCTGCAGGTTCGATCCATTGTTGATTCTCAGACTGCTTGAGCAGTTCTGCATTCCAGTCCCATAAGAACGCAGGAGGTTCAATGTCGTCCCACAGAGAGCTGATCAGTACTTGCTGGCGTGTCTCTCGGAATAGCATGCGTCCAATTGGACTGAGGAATTGATCTTTTCCTCGTAGTTGGAGGAGCTGGGTGGCACCTCGAATATGAGCTTTCCACGACTCGATTGACTCTCGACTGTCGCAAGTAATATTCTCAAAATAACCCAGCATAGACACAGCAATGAGACTGTCGTCAGTCTTGCTTTGTCGAGGGTCGCGCAGAGCAGCGTTCAGCATGCCAATTGCCTGTGAGTACATTTTCAGTGAATAGCTACGGCCCATCTCGATGCCGTGCACATTATCCAAGGCTGCAAGTCCGCAGGCTTTGATCGCATAGTCGAGAACCGGGTTGAGAAGTGCCCTCTTCTCATAATTGCGAAGGAACGGCCAATGTCCAGATTCGGCGGTGAATTGCGAGAAAAAGTAAGTGGTACCTAGATCGCCAGGGCTAGGTTTCATTGTGAATGTGGGCAAGTAGTTGCGTGCACCGAGACCATCGTCACATTCCGTCGAGTCGAACACGATCACCGCTGGACTTGTTGTTTCGTGATGATTATTTGGTGCAGCATCTTTGGATGACCAATCTTCGTATGTCGGCGTCGCCACGACACTGGTCCCGGGAGATGCTATACCATAGTCCAATTTCGTGCGTACCAGTACACCTGACTCTGGCGTAGTCGGGGTCCTCGGTTTCTGTCTGTTAGCCTTGAGAATGACCGCCTGACTTTCGTCCTGTATCTGAAGTTGGCTGACATCTCGATATCCACCACAAGGCTTCTTCAGCTTAATGCACCGCGTGCAAGCCGGCTGTTCCAAATCACAGCGTTTCTTGGCTTTCCGGCAGTTCTCGCAACCAGCGGAGGGCTAAGACGCGATACAGTCAGCGGGAGCCTCCCAGCTTGGGCTTGGGCTTTGTACCTTGCCACGATATACCATTTGGCCACTTGGGTCAAGGAGTGTCTAGACACGACAAAAGGCATGCAGGATGGATCCAGGATCAGCCACGAGGGAAGTCTGACTTGCGTGGAGGCAGGCCTAACGTGAACGTGGTGCAGGACATCACCTCATTCACATCTGTTGTCCAGCGTGTGCAGGTCTGGTCATCGCAAGCCGAAGGAGGAGGCTGTGATCGACCGAGTCGTGGTAAAATTGGGGGGAGGACAATTTCAATGTGCAGCCGAGCTAAGTCGCGACACTTAGATGACGTGAAGTTTGAATGAGAAGTAGGTGTAGGAGGTGATGGAAGTTGGGCGAGGAGAGTGCACACGAGCTGCCTGCCTTGTCTTGGATCGTGAGACCCTGTGGCTCCTTTGGGACTGGTAGCGCCATTATTTCGCATGCGGGGTCCAGGTTGATCGACGTTCACGATGGTTGGTCGCTCCGTACAGGCTTCGCTCGCATCACGTCAGGACTGTCCTCGGGCACGGCGTGAGGTGGGAGGTAAATGTGAAGGGAGATGGAGAATACCGGACACGCAGCGAAGTGACGAGCACGAAAATGCTGATCGTCGGTGTTGACTTGGTGGAAGGAAGCTCGAAGGTGTGGAGCTGTGCGTACTACTGAGGCTGGCTGGGCGTTGCTCGTGGACCAGCAGGCCAGTGCCAAGCCGCTTTCCGCCGAGCCTCCGACACGCACTTTCGACTTCGATTTGGCTGCGCTGCGTTTGAAGTCGACAAGGCACGAGGCCACGAACACCCAGCACCACCCGCCAATCCACCAACGTCAAGGTACGCGAGACCCATCAGGGGCGAATTCGAAGGAGCATTGGAGTCGGAGAGGACGATCGCGACACAATGGCATTTTCGAGAGGCCTCCTGCAAAACTTCCGTGGCTTGGAGAAAAGTTGGATAAAAGAGCAGCTGCTAATACTGCGTACAGATGGGTGCCCACAAGTATCTTGAGGAGCTGCAGAAGAAGAAGCAGAGCGATGTCATGCGCTTCTTGCTTCGCGTTCGCTGCTGGGAGGTACGCATCCAACACCCATGAGCGGCATATGGCACATGTCTACATGTGCTTGTGTCTTGAGCGTACTCGTTGAACATTTGCTGAGAGTACATCAATCTAGCTCCGCCAGCTGAACGTCATCCACCGCGCCTCCCGTCCATCGCGCCCCGACAAGGCTCGCCGTCTCGGATACAAGGCCAAGCAGGGCTATGTCATCTACCGCGTGCGTGTCCGCCGTGGAGGCCGCAAGAGGCCAGCACCAAAGGGTGCCACCTACGGTATGAAGAATGGAAGTTACACCGGAAACTCGGCAGAGGGCTGATGAATTGCACAGGCAAGCCCACCAACCAGGGTATCAACCAGCTCAAGTACCAGCGCTCGCTCAAGTCGACTGCTGAGGAGCGTGTTGGCCGTCGCGCTGCCAACTTGCGCGTGCTGAACAGCTACTGGATCAACCAGGACAGCACGTACAAGTACTACGAGGTCATCCTCGTCGACCCACAGCACAAGGCGATCCGCCGCGACCCACGCATCAACTGGATCGTCAACCCAGTGCACAAGCATCGCGAGTCTCGTGGTCTCACTGCCACTGGCAAGAAGAGCAGAGGTCTCAACAAGGGCCACCGCTACAACAACACCACCAGCGGTCGCCGCCACACCTGGAAGCGCCAGAACACCCTCTCCCTGTGGCGCTACCGATAGAGCAGAGGCTGCTAGGATGGGTCATATGCTGGGCGACGTATTACAGCGATTATGCTCGGGAGTTGCATCGGTCTGGGAATGTTTTCTACGAAGGGCCGGGTCGCATACAGTGTGCACGCGGAAAGACTTCGGTGTGGTCGTATAGCCAAAAATGGAGCTTGCTACCCATGGTTCAGACGATTGCCATTGGCCCAGCATACATTCACTGCGTTGCATGATCTGCCACTTTCCAGTCCGTCGTTGTTGTGCTATTGTAAGCGCTGAAATGTTGTGTCGTGCACTACTATTTCGATGCCAGAAATGTGCACTTGCCCCAATGGGTCGTGACAGTCGATGCATCCACCCATCGGCTCCTCGATGAACGAGCTTGGAAGTACCGAGCAGTGGACCTCCTCTCAAGGATCCCTGAACTTGTTCGTAACCGCTCTTGGCAACAACATCTGATGCTTTGCGCTGGCGCACCATGTCTCGTACATGTATGCCGCGCAGCGCGATGAGTTGCTGCCGGTGCCCATCTTCTTCCACTCACTTGTTCCCTCCCGAACCCTCGTGGCGCGGCTGCCGTCGGCGTCGTGCAATGCGCCTTGCAGGAACGCTTCAGTGACTTCACCATTGGCAACGGGCGCCGTGACGTTTGATGCTCGCGTGTGCCTGAGCTTCCGCCTCCTCTGACCGCGCGCATGATTGACATTCGCTGCGGTGGCACACGATGAGCAATGTCATCGACCTGGTCTCGCCTGCTCCCCAAGCATGGATCGTCGAGCAACCACAACCGAACCAAGCCGCGACCCCCGAATGAATGCCTCGACCCGCCCACGCTCAACCCCGAGCGCGCAGTGCAATCGCGTGCGCCCGCAGCACGCCAGCATGCTCACAGTCGGTCGGTGAGCCACCCGCTGCCGAAGATCTTTGGCCGCAAGAAGAGCGCCGGCAACTTCCACGAGACCGATGTGCCGCTCGACGACGACCTTGTGCCTGTCCTGGACGAGCCCGCGCCCAAGAAACCCACCCGCGTCATTTCGGGCAAGAGAAGTCAGGTCGTGGATGAGGATGGCAAGGCGACCAGAGTATGCATGTGTTGCGATAGCAAGTGCAAAGTGCCCCAAGAGCTGTCCAGATTCAGATGCTTGTGCTGTCTGACCATAAATGACCTCAAGCCTGTCGAGGAACAGGTCGAGGACGACAAGAGCCGGCCCCATCCGCATAGAGCAGCCACAGATCCAGTTCCAGCCCATGCGGCTGGTGCAGCTTTGCCCGTTTCGCTGGCGAAGACGCGCGCCATCATTGACCGGTGCGTTGTGACATATTTGCAAGGACGACGGCAACGATCAGGACCGACTCAGCAGCGGCCGACCAACGTCCAGAGTGATGTGTTCGGCCCCGATCAGCTACCCGCAGCACTCGCTGTGCATCAGCTGAAGGCAGAAGATAATGCTGGAGACCTTGCAGATACGCCTTTGTCAGCTTCACCATCTGACGGTCCCACAGCTTCATTGGCGATTCCTGCGTCCGGACGGACAACGCAGGAGCGGAACGACTCTGAACGTTTTGCCAATTCGCGGCGTGATTTGCCTTCCGATTCTGCTGTGCCCCCTCCTAGCAGAGGTGGACAATCCAGTGTGACACCACGAAAGCCAGTGCCTGCTCCACCGAACAGAAAACCGCCTCCACCTCCTGTGCAGATGCCGAACAGGCGGCCTTCGCATAACCTACTGCCTCCAACGAACGGCCAATTGACTCCACGTGCTCGCGCACATTCGCCCCGGGCTCATCAAAGCCCACAACTAACAGCTCAGGAGGTTGAGCAGCGTCGCGAATATGACAGAATCAAATCCATTTTCAGACCGCTTGAGGACTACTTGGTTGCGAGCTTCGGTGACTTCAAGTGCCTCAACAGCTCCTTCAGTACAGCTCGGCCTGGCATGAATGGTCGCACGCGGAGTGAAAGTGAAATCAAGACGCCATTCAAAGAGCCCGTGGCCAGCACTTGGAATCCTAGCCCAATGGATGGCTTGTCGGAGCTCGATGCGAAGACATTGTTGCTCGGTGATATTGGCGAAAATGGCACTTGGTGGACTGGTCGTCTTGCCAGCAAGGAGACCGAAAAGGCAACAAGGCGTAAAAAGGTGGGCGAGGGACCGCGTCGGCCTGTCAGCTCGAAGTCACCAAACATCGATTGGACCGAAGTTGCGCTGTGGTACGACATGATACATTCCGCTGGCGACGATTGGCGCACGAAACAAGACCAACTTCTGTCTGACGATGAAGGAAGCAGCAATGCTGTCCTCCGGCATGAAATAGACAGCGAAGAAATTGATGACGACATGGCAGACGCGAGGGAACATGCCATCAGGACCTTGCTCAAGTTGACAGAAAACGTCTTGAAGCGGCCTTCAAAGCCATTGCGGGAGCCCGAAGATCTGCGATGGCTGCTCATAATCCTCGCCAATCCTTCCCTTTACCCTTCCACAAAGCCTCAGCGGACACGGTCTGGTGGAGAACGATATCTGAGCAGGTCTACCTCAGACAAGCTTGCGGGAAAAATGCCCGCCAGTCCTGTCCAGCGCACTCCTGGCAAGACCTCTAGCCGTGGCGGGAGCCAACACAATGGACTGTTGAAACGTATCTTTGGACTCTTGGCGCACGCCAACGAGAATTGTCAGCGATACCTCATCGGCTGGTACTCGCGTTTTGATGAAGAACTCTTCATCAAGCATGTAGATCTAGTGGCAAGTTTCGTGACATACAGGATTGATCGCAGGTCCAGTCGTGCTCGGGGCAAGAGTAGTGCGGCCGACAATGGCCTCATTCCTAATCTTTCAGGCGGCTCCATGAACACTTCTGCTCAATTGCATTCCGCCATGGGCCTGAGTGGTTCGATTAATCGAGGAAGGTCCGAGAATGTGGATGAGCCTGATTGGTCGGGCGACTGGCAGCTGAAAGCTGCCGCTCGCGTGATGGCAATGCTGTTCCATGCGAACAATATCTGGCAGGGCAAGCGACTCAAACTGGAAGACAGTCATCTGGTGAGCGCAGACCTCAGCAACGGCTTGTTGACGCCGGCAGCAAAAGCGAAACGTAGCGGCCAACTACTGCACACTTCCAGCTTCTACAACACACTGCTTGATTATCTCGATATGATCGAAGACTTCAAAGAGTGGGAGAAGCGAAGGGACAAGTTCACTTTCTGCCAGTACCCGCTGTTCATCTCCATTGGCACCAAAATCAAGATTCTGGAGTTCGATGCTCAGCGACAGATGTCATTGAAGGCCCGGGAGGCTTATTTTGATCAGATATTTCGATCCACAAAAAGCGACGGTCATTTCCACTTGCGCGTTCGAAGAGAGTGCATAGTGGATGACAGTCTGCGGCAGATCAGTGAAGCCGTGGGCGCCGGGCAAGAAGACTTGAAGAAGGGTATGCGTGTTCATTTCGCCGGAGAGGAGGGCGTCGACGCCGGCGGACCACGAAAGGAATGGTTCCTGATGCTCGTGCGCGAGATCTTCGACCCTGACCACGGCATGTTTGTGTACGATGAAGAGTCGAACATGTGCTTTTTCAACCCAAACTCATTCGAGACTTCGGACCAATACCATCTGGTTGGTGTGTTGTTAGGGCTGGCCATCTACAACAGCACCATACTCGATGTTCCGCTACCTCTGTTCACCTTCCGCAAACTTCTTGCTGCTGCTCCCGCCTCCATAACTGGCTCTTCGAATTCCAATGTTTCTTCTTTGACCGGAACAAAAGGCCAAATGACATACACCTTGCAAGATCTCGCCGAATTTCGACCATCTCTTGCTGCTGGTCTGCAAAAGTTGCTCGACTTCGACGGCGATGTTCAGGGTACCTTTGCCCTCGACTTTGTTGCATCTGTCGAGCGCTATGGCATTGTTCAAGATGTCCCGCTGGCCCCAAATGGACAAAACACGCCTGTCACAAATGCGAATCGCCATGAGTTCGTGGATGCATATGTACGCTATCTGCTTGACACGGCTGTGGCTCGACAATTTGAGCCCTTCAAGCGAGGCTTTTTCACTGTCTGTGCCGGCAATGCTTTGTCTCTATTTCGTGCGGAAGAGATCGAACTGCTCATTCGCGGCAGCGATGAAGCGCTTGACGTTGACTCCTTGCGCGCCGTTGCCCAATACGAGAATTGGCGGCACTTCCAGCCTCCCCATCAGCTGATTGCCAATCCGGCCGAGCAGGTCCCCGTCATCGGATGGTTCTGGGAACTCTTCAGCGAAGCTTCCCCAGAGAAGCAAAGAAAATTGTTGACTTTTGTCACGGGTTCTGATCGAATCCCAGCTGTTGGCGCCACCAGTCTCATCTTGCGAATCCAGGCTGGCGGAGATGGTTGGGGCGGAGGTGGGCCAGATGAACGAACGAGGTTTCCTGTCGCTAGGACGTGTTTCAATATGTTGGTGCTGTGGAGGTATGATTACCGGGAACAGTTGGAAGAGAAGCTGTGGAGGGCTGTTGATGAGTCGGAAGGCTTTGGGTTGAAATGAAGTGATCAAGTCAACTGGCGCGGGAGAGACGGCCAACTGAAGTTCCATCGGGATTGGCTTCCACCTGAGACAAGACCTGGTGTCTGGATAATGATGTGTGTAGTAATGCGATCAATAGACTGTAAGATGCCGCGGCTTTGGCATGTAACCTACATGTAAATAGAACGATGGAACTCTGGCCTGTTGTTCATCAATTACCTCTACGAAATCTCACTTGAGAACAATTTGTTCCGGTATCTCCAAGCCAGGAGCTGCTGTTTGTTCATTACTCGACTTCTGCTACGCAGAACACGGTTGCCCATATGCATATATCTACACTGATCCCATCGATTCTATCCAAAGCTTGAAACGCCAGACTACTCAAAATACCTCATTGCACGCGAGCTCGCGTTATGACCAACCAGACGAAGACAAAGACCTTCGACTACCAGTCCTCAGTTCAGATGTTATCCCGTATGCATCGACATCCTTTTGCCGGACTCTCATGTACTTTCCCAAATGTAATTTCGATCCAATCGGCGTTTCAGCCAAGGCATCTTTCACACGATCCATAGCGCCTTTTTGATGCATATACCAACCTGACACAGTAATCAAGCAACCGAGGAGAGCGCCCATCATCACTGCTATTGTGGTGTGTGCGCCGCTTGCGCCGTAGTCCGAACTAGATTTGCCGTGATCGATTGCCTTTCCGCTGGGAAGTTCATAGTAGTATTTCGACGTATCGTATCCTCGGTTCGTTGAAAGAAGTGCTTCATCTGTTGCGACTTCTGCCTCCCAAGGCGTTTCTTCCTCTACCGCGACTCGTTCGGCGTAATCGCATCCTCGATCATGGCAAAATTCTCTCAAAGTCTCGCTGGGGACCCAAGTTTTCGTAATCGTACTCGCTTCCATTACGCGCCCATTAGCATCGATAGCTTCGGCATACGCCCAAGGCGCGAATCCTTGAATATGATGTTCGGTCTCGAAGCCTGTTTTCCATACGTTGCCGGACAAAACCCAAGGTCCCTTGGCCGAATTTCCAGTGTAGAATTTCCAGCTCCTGACCTCGGTGGCTCCGTTCCAGGATACCCAAAGTCCCATGTGATCCTGTCCGAATCTACTATATGTCCACAAAGCCGGCTTCGTCACCGGCTGCGCTGTCCAATTGTACTTGTTCGATCGATATATCATCACATTCGAAGCCCGTTCTGCCACGTGCGCGTACATGGTGGCTTCGCCATCGGGCAAATGCTCCGAGAAATAGGCGTGTTCTCCCCATCCAATATGCGCCCCGCCGTTGGTTAGTAGTTGCAAGTTTCCTTGTGATGTCGAAAGAAGACCACCTTCGGCTTCCGGAGCACCAAATTCTTTGACCATAGTCGCAATGTTGTTGACATGATCCAATTCCACGATCCAACCATGCGAGTACTCCCCAGTGGCGTGGAAGCTATTACTGCCGTTATCGAAAAGGGAAAGAACTGTGTGAGTCTGATTCTCCGAGATCCATCTTGCGTGGTGCTGATATGAAAACTGAAAATTCGTCTGATTGAAGTGCCCGTTTTGGCCACCCAGTTGCCAGATAATGTCTCCCGTCTCCCCAGAAACTTTGTAAATGGCACTGCAATGTCTCGCTGACAAAAGGTAGTCGCCTTCTTCGTTTTTGTCGATGCTGTTCAGGTGAAAGTAGTCCCATGGTTCCTGTTCATTGAGGCCTGTGCCACTGGTGTCTGTCGTTCCTGGGAATGTCCAGGCCTGGGCGGGATCGACGTGATCCAGAGAGCGCCACTCGAAGACCACTTTTCCAGTCTCAATATCGACCTCTTGGAATACGCCTTCCACAATCCAGCCCATGCCATTGCGCAAGTTGAATCTCGGATTGACAGTGAGGTCGTACTGTCTCGGCTGATAAATTGTCATTAGGGCAGTCTTGCCATTGGAATAGGGCGTGAGCTTGAACTCGTGCATGTCACTGCTGGCGCCAGCGCCAGAGCTATCCACTTGCTTCACCACCCGGTAATGCTTATCCATAATCACGCCATGCCCGCGCGCAAAGCCTTGATGCTGCTCGCCTGTAAAGAAACACAAATGGTCCTCATCTCGATATCGACATACTCGCGGTGTATGTGCAGTCATCGGGCCCACCTCTCCTGCGCCTGACCACACCAGCTCTCCATTGTTGTCGTAGATGTACGGCCCGGGATCGACATTTCGGTATGGAGCGAGGAAGATGTATCCTGGGATGATCTTCTCCGGTTGATGAACGTAAAAGGTGATGATGGGAGCGTGAAGATCAGGTCTCTATGTCTCGGCAGCAGTAGTCAGCGCCACCATGTCCACAAGTGAGGTCGCCAAGGCAGCTCGTATTGCATCTAGACCATAGAAAGTCAAAAACTCAATGCCGACGTACCGACTTGAACTGATGGGTAGGAGATGTTTCATTATTCAGCTCGGTACATCGCACGTGCGATAGCAGTGATGCGATGGCCACCCATACCCGTCCCACTGCAGGCAACCGGGCCATCGGGCTGCGCAGCAGATTGTATGCAGTGCTCGTCCAGGGCTGTCGCTCTAGTTAGTGATCACGCAAGAGGGTAGCGTCTTGACAACATGCGGAGTGCCACGCGACTATGGCGATTGATCTGCTGCAGTGGTCCGATCCGGTCCTAGGATACTTGCACTTCACGTTATGAACACAGTAAGAGGAGGAAGAGAAAGGGTACGAGATCAGGCGCTGAACGAACCGAGGAGCATAAGAGCGGTTGTGAGGACAAGACGGCGACGGCGAGCTGGTATCGGCCATCACACCAGACACCATGAGCAAGGCGCCCGGAATAGCAGCAAGTGCCGATGAGCGCCGACATCGTCGTTATTATCGCTAGCAGAATTCCTCGACACCAGTTGCAACGTCGTGGTGCATGCGTGGACGGCAGGGGGAGCTCGACGCGGTTGGCGGCATCCCGAGCGAGCGACGCAAGAAAGGGCGATGCGCGCGTCCCGCTAGCAGCAGGAGCCCGCCGTCGCCACCGTGCTTGCTCGTGGTATTGATTGATTGTTATTGATCACTGTACGGCGGATGCTGGAAGCAGAACGCGAAGAGGTGGTCCCGTGCGCGGAAACGCGTGGCAAGCTGATGATCCGCTGCATTCTAGGACAATCCACCTTCTCCTCTCGAAGCATAATCAGCACGACCGGTTGCAGTACCAGGCCTGTCCGTCTTCAATCGCTGACTCAATTGCAGCGCTCAGCAATCTCCCTCAGACACTCAATAAAGGCGGCTCGATGGTGGTGTGACTACCGCTCGCCTCCTACCTAACCGCGCGACTTGTTAAGCTTCTCCCGAACAGCATATGAGCTATGATTCGTACACAGGACCAATGCACGCGGCCGACAGACAGGGAAGAAAGCCGCCCACTATTCGGATCAACGCAAACCGATGATCTCTCCTGCTGGCAAGCGGCGGCCCACTGCATCACTTCGGTCTGAAATCGCAGGCATCGCGTTTCAGGTCGTCGGCAGCCGATGCGAGTGCGTACGACGATATTACGCGTTGCCCGTCGACATGGCTACGTACGACGGTGAGTGGAGCGGAAAAGCACCGGGCGAGCTGTTGCAATTGGTACTCCACGTTTTTTGGTTTGCGTCCATCAAATTGCGACTCTGCATTTTGTTGCCTGCCAAGACATGCAAGCCTAATCTGTCCCGACGGCGCATGGCCCGAGAAGCAAGCATCGGGTCCCCTGGTTGAGTAACCTTGCACGCGCTTTCAATATGAACGTCACAGATCAGTGTCTCAATGTTGCACCGATACTTTTGAAGCTCTGGACAGGCTCGAGCACGGACAAAAGACTGACGCATCGATGTTTCAGCAGTGATTCAGTGGGACACGGAGCAACTATCATCAGTTTCTTACTCTCCATATACATTGTCTATCTGGATCTCAAGTGCTGATCAGAATATAGCTTTTATTTCTAGTGCTGCCACTGGTGTCTTCAGATCACTGGCAAATCTGGAACCCAATATGCAGCCTTTAGCCCAAACAAACTCCGAATATGCTATGCCGTCCGATGAAACAAATGCCCAACTCCGTACACCATGCTGATACTCAGTGATGAGCGATACCGTGATGCATGCAGAGAAAAGGAAAAGCTTCGCGGCGAACGCATGGTGATGATCTCACGCCCGAGTATGGCCATGCTCATGACAATAGACTGCCGCGGCTGCCGAATAACCTCCGAATGGTCATGCTTGCGCTGAAAACGATTGCCGCCAGCGAGCCACCTACGACAGTCGCGCGGAAGAGGACATTCATCAGTTGCATACGATTCCTGCGTCGGCAGCGGTCCACGAATCCATCGGTGTCGTTGGTTCGTGGGAACTTTTTGCCCTCGGGGACAGGAACCTCGAGAAAATCGCAGAGTGGCTTCCAGCCTTCGCCCATCTTGTACTCCAGTAGGTTCTCCTTGGGAACTAGTGATCGAATTTCATCATAGTACTCATTGAAACGTCGCTTTCCGTTCTTCTCGAAATCGCCTTCCCAGAACTCAGTCCAGAACTCTGCGAGGCAGTCAGTACAATTGTTGTTTGTTTATTGGGACAAGGAGAACTCACTCGAAAGCATGGGTTGGTACAGTCCTGCTGCCCAGTCAAATTTGGAGACAAATTTTAGTTCCGGCTCGGTAGCACGCCAGTGCACAGTCTTCATAGTAGAAGCATGCCAGCTATCGACGTCACGGGTAGTGACAAGAACTTTTGCGTCCGGATACGCTTCAATCAACTCCTTCGCAAAGGCGACAGCGGGCCAATCGCACACGGCCTGACAGTGACCAAGCAGCTGGTCCCATTGCTCACGACCAAATCTGCCCTTGCCGTCGTACTTTGCAGCAAGTGCATCAGACCACATAAGGCAGTCGGGTGGGTTCTCGACCGAGGCGGACATCATGTGGTAGCAGTCCCGAAAGCCCAATTCCTGCAAGGCACTTCGAAGAGAGGCGGTTCCAGTTCTGCCAAGGCCCAGGGCCAGTACTCTCATTGGCACGACTCGCCGGCATTCTCGACGGTTGATATCGGTGTCTGAAGTGAAGATGTCCGTGACAGGCTTGGGAGTGTATGGCTGGAAGGCCATGATTGCAACTTCTGCGTCTTTCGGGGATTTCGGAATGGTTGTGCTTCAAAGTTTTCAATGAGTTCGGAGGATGAACGAAAGTGCTGACAGAGAGTGAAAGAATGAAATCTGAAGTGGGTGTTAAGACGTCGGTGAGTGAAGAGGTAGTGAGTGGCTTGGGGGGAGGTTGCCCAATGCGAGTGAGGTCGTAAGTCCCAGGAGCATAGCGGCGGGTAAGAGCTTGGAGTGATGATCCCCGTTATCCAGGTTGCGCTAAGGTCGCTAAGAAGCAGAGATGCCAGGGTGTGCGCCACTATCAAATTCAATGAATCGAGTGCCACGAGCGCTCCGCTGTCTTGGCCGTCTCGCTTGATTTGAGACGCGTGTAGGTGACGTACTTCAAACAGTTTGCCCCCAACGAATGCCAGAACCTAATGGGAGTGTTTGCATAGCAAATCTGGCGGTTGAAAGCCGCGACCACCTGGCCGTGACAGTCTTGCGCGTACCTAGCTTCGTGTCCTGCTCGTGGCCTCCAGGCTGACTTGACAACGACGAAGCATCCCCAACCTGGCGCATCAGGCCGCAGAGGGCAAGACGACGGGCAAGATTGGCGGCTGGGCGTTTTGCCGCTCAGAGTGGCTCTATGGCCGGAGACCTCCCAAGTGGGATGTTACAGCTGCAGCAGCATTCCATCGAAATTCGATTCGCGCAGCCACGCCAGCGCTCGTCAAGATTTTGGGCGACACCGGGCGCTGGACACCGTTGAAGGAACCAGTTTCTTGGAAGGCTTTGTCAAGGCTTGGATCGAGACTGCGCAATGGCAGCAGATCGTTTCCTCGAGAATGCCAACGGCACTGTGCTAGCAAAACGGAGGGGGTGAGCTCCTGCAATCCGCGCCGCTGTGCGGGTAACATCTGGGAATGCGAGAAACGAAGGTGCTCGCTTTCCATGTGGAGTGCACCTGCTCGATCCAGAATCTTGGCAGCTCGGCGACATCCTCCAATCCCATACCACGTGGCGGCAGACCGAAACCTTGCTGTACACCTTAACTTTAGGCATTTCTGGATGACAACAGGAAGCACAGTTTGATCATGGCCAGTAGGTGCACCGGAGAGCAAAACTGCTGCGTCCCGCATCCATTCCAGCCGCATGGCGTTCTCCGAGCCTCTGCACATCTGGGGCAAGCGATTCCAGTGAACGCACTTCACATACCTCTCGAAGCTATCGGACTTGCATCGCCGATCATGCCAATCATGTCGTTCAAACACAGGGACTGGTGAGTTGCGAGGGGTACTTAGAACACTGCCCGAGTAACCTCTGTCGCACATTCTGCCACGAGTATAGACAATACTCTGCAACACTTCTATCAATGTAGTGTTTTGCAAGGTTCAAGGAGTCTCGACATGCAGGCATCTTGCATAGTAAAAGTCCAGATGCGTCCATCAAACATCTGGCTTGAAAGAGCCTCACATCTAGCCTGATACTGTTGTATTGTGTAGATGGATGGTGACACTCATGTCCCGTCTCATCGAATGTATTGGCCCGCACATTTCGTTCCGTCCTCGAGAGTTGCTAAAATTTCGAACACAGGCTACACTATGGTGTTGATCTGAGCGCTGGCTCAGGAGTCGCTGCTTCCGCACAGATAGCTGGACACAATGTAAACCTGGTACTCGAGGAGCAGCTCGCATGGCTTCTGGCATTGCCATGCATCGCTCTCTACAGTATCCACGAGTATCGTATAGTGGCAAAGAGAGGTGCTCAGGTGATCGACAACAATTAATCTCTGACCATGGTCAAGGATATCGAAACCGCCTGGAGCGAACG
The DNA here is from genome assembly GCF_033473495.1 of Cercospora beticola. Classification (NCBI taxonomy): domain Eukaryota; kingdom Fungi; phylum Ascomycota; class Dothideomycetes; order Mycosphaerellales; family Mycosphaerellaceae; genus Cercospora; species Cercospora beticola. The sequence continues at coordinate 4,206,489 of NC_088939.1, read as the reverse complement.
CTTCGAATGTAGAGCACAGCAGACCAGGAGGTGACTCTCGCGGTCATCGATCTTGGAAGCAATCTCGAGATGGCGGCTCCAAGTGCCGCAAGCGACTTGGCGTTGGACGAGTGTGGAAGAAGAATTGTGGTGTTGGTGGTGGTCCCGACATCGGGCAAGTAGAAACGAGGGTTCGCGGCTGTCGGTTGTTTTGCAAGTTTGCGAAAGCAGGCCCACAGCAACGCATCGTCTCCTGCACACTCATCACTCGGACCCGCGCCCGCAGACAAGCATGCGATCACTCCTGCTTGGCGAAGTGCACAAGTCCGGCCGAAGGGTGTCGCGGCGGGCAATAATGGCAACGAGGAGGGAGGCCATGTACGCGGCCGGCCAGCGTCCGCAGCCTCTCGCCCAACCTCGACACGTCGGTCCAGCGTTGTCGTGGCCCAGCAGCGCCTGCTCTGACGTATCTCATCTGGCGCTGCTCGTTGTTCACTGCAATCACTACTCGATGCTCTCCCTCCACCGCTGAGACGGTGGCTTTGCATCTTGACTTCAGGTTTTCTTACATGCAAACCCGGTGCAGCTGTCCAGCACGCCATCGCCCGGGCGCCCAACCTTACTTTTAACCTTGCAGCATGTCACAACACCAACGCAGCACGTCTCGGCACTTTCCCAATGCTCCGAGAAATCGCGCCAGCCTGACCGATGCCTTGCTGAACCAAGCACCAGAGCTTCCCGCCCAGCATAAACGAACAGATACGGCTGCCAAGGGCACGCCAAAGGAACACGAGTCCCCGCCCGAGTCCCCTCAGCGTGGGCCGCACTTTGGCGAGACGACACCTCAGATTGTTGCTGGCCAATGGTCTGGAGCACCTCTCACCTATGAAAATGGCAGCGCCGACAGATACTCCCAATCGCTTCCGAACTCCGAACGACTGAACGATACACGAGCATCCATTTCCTCCGACCACTTTGCAGCGAATCCCATGATCGAGCGAGTCGACCCTTCACAGGCCCCAGCAGTGACTCCGACATGGGCAAATCTACCCAACAAATGCCAATTGGCCATCCTCGCCGCATCCCGCTTCGTCGACTTCTTCCAAATGGCTGCCCTGCAGACTTTCATGGTGCACCAGCTCAAAAGTTTTGACCCAGAGCTGTCAGATGTGGTCATATCACATCAAGCGGGCGTGCTACAAGGCGCCTTCACAGCCGCCCAGATTGTCACGAGTATATTCTGGGGCAGAGCGGCAGATCAGCCAAATTTGGGCAGGAAGACGGTACTTCTAATAGGCTTGATCGGTACTGGATTTGGGTGCATTGGTGTAGGGTTCAGTAAAACATACGGACAAGCAGTATTTTGGCGATTTCTGAGTGGAGCCATAAATGGGACTGTGGGCTCGGCGAGGACAATGGTTGCGGAACTCACCCCAAAGCCATGGCACCCAAGAGCTTTCTTGCTATTACCCGCGGCGTTCAACGTCGCCAACGTGGCAGGTCCCATACTGGCTGGACTACTGGTGGATCCGGTGGTCAATTTGCCTGGTCTGTTTGGCCCAGGAAGCACGTTTGGGGGCGACATTGGTGTAACTTGGATGAAGAACCATCCTTACGCGGCAGCGAATTTGATGAGCACCGTGTTACTTTTTGCTGAAGCCGTCCTCGTGCATTTCTATCTGGCGGAAACACTTCCAGGAAAACACGCGAACGTCGAACCTTTTGATCCTATAGCCAAGGTGCGCAATATCTACGATCAAGTTGTTTTGCTGAAAGCTCGCGGCTTCCAGGCACTGCAAGAAAGCCAGAGGGAAGGCCTACTTTCCGGTCGAGAACGAAGCTCAGTAGAAATGGATCGATTGAACTCTACTGGGGAAAAGGAAGAAATAAGGCCACTGCAACGACTTTCCTTTCGCAGAATCTGGACTCCGAACGTACTCTGGACGCTGCTCAGCATAGCAATCTTTGACTTTCACATGGGCGCATTTGCTAATCTTTGGATTCTGTTTCTTGCAACGCCTCGAGAGTTTGTGCCACAGTCTGCGGGTCAGGATAGGACGCTTCATCCGAGGAGCGCATTCAAATTTGCCGCCGGTTTGGCTTTTCCCCCACCTACGATTGGATATGCCATGTCTATCATTGGCTTCATAGGCGTAGCCCTGCAATTCCTCCTATACCCTTGGGCGAACGGCAAATTTGGCTTGATGCGCTGCTTTCGAATGTCCTTGTTCTTCTTTCCAATGGCGTACTACCTTGCTCCATACTTGGCGCTCTTGCCCTCCACCACTGCGCCTCCCGAAGCCGCCAGTGGTGCCATTATCTGGCTTGGGATCAGTTTCGTCCTTTTTCTGCAAGTTGCAGCAAGGACTTTTGCGCTTCCAGCCTCAATCATCTTGCTCAACAATAGCTCGCCACATCCCAGTGTATTGGCTACTATCCACGGTATCGGAAACGCTTGCTCGGCAACTTTTCGAACCGTAGGACCTATATTGGCTGGTTATTGGTATGGGATTTGGACCGAACGCGGCATTGTTGGCATGGCTTGGTGGATCGTTGCTACGATAGCGGCGGTGGGCTGTGTTGCAAGTTTCAAAGTGCGGAATGGTAGTGGACACGAAATATTCTTGCCTGGCGAGGAGGGTGACCTTAAAGAAGCTGAGGCAGGGCCTGGGCGAAGTGGCGATAGCAGATGAGTAGATGCAAGCAGTCGCGGCGCCTGATCTGTCTTGACCGTGCTGTTACCGCGGCATGATCAGAATGACCGTCATCGCATTGCGAATCTGCGGCATCACAACACCCAGGCTTCTCGATTCATCTGCACGATACCAGCTCGTTACTACAGAAGCACTTTACTCTCCTGGATGCTGCTCGATCTGGAACCTATGCTCACTTACCGAAGCTTTAGGCCTCGAGCTTATGAAAGTGTAGCTCTCCAACTACTACGGCACAACAGCTAGGCTGTGCATCTGCGAATGGTCGATCGGAAGCACCAGCGCAGGCTGAAGGAGACGGGATCGTCATCGAATGGCTGACAGGAAGGCCGCGTCAGTATTCGTGGAGGCTTAAAAAACCTCGGGACCACAATCGCAACCTTTGCGTCAAGACGCGTCGAGACGCATCGAGACATGATCAAACTGCACCAGAAATGTACCCGGCGTGTCAGCAAATTCGTTGCAAGTCGCTGGACCACCTGACAGGCGTCGGGCAACTCCGCAGATCGACTGTTTCGGTGAAGTTCGTGTGGCAGAGCCTCCAGCGGACACATTCGCCATCTGATCACTGATGGCACATGAAAATTTACAATTCCCTATGGATGAGGTGGAGAACACAGATGTAAGTTGCAGTAGCATGTCAACCAGTGCGGGGCTGGTAAGTCGAGGTATTTCGGAATGGCATGAGCTTTGGCAACATGGACCCAATCGCATTCGGAGCCGATGCACTGCACGATATATCCGTTTCGACCTAGAATTAGGTAGGAGTCAACTCCTAGATCAATCGAGTAATGGAGGCTCCACCACGCCAGTCTGCTCAGTGATCAGAGAGTACGCCTCAATTCTCCTATGCCGCCCATAATCGAAAGTCTTCTCCTTCCCCTTCCTGCATTCCGCAAGATCAATCTCAGCCACGACCAACTCATCCTCCTTTGTCTTAGCCTCGGCAAGCACTTGCCCCTCCGGACTCACGATTGAACTGCCTGCGATCAGATCATACTTTCCATCATCGACGCCGCAACGCGCAGCGGAAATCGAGAAGCAAGCATTCATGTAGCTATTCGCCTGCTGCACCAGCCTCGAATGGAACAATGCCTCCTTTTCTTGCTCTTCGGGTGTCATCGTATTCGCACTTCCCCAGAGATGGCTCATATGCGATCCAGTGTTATACCCGAACATGAGAATCTCAGCACCCTGCAGAGTGTAGACTCTCCATGCTTCGGGCCAACGTCGATCGTTGCAGATTAGCATTCCCATTATGGGGTCGCCTTTACCATCTGTGTTTTCGCTGTTCGCAGTAGATGCGGATTTCTTCAATGCGTCCTGGACCAGACCTGATGCGCGAAAGGCTTTGAAGCCTAAATCGCCAGGTTTGAAATATCTCTTTTCTAACTGATTGGTGGCATTTGGATCCTCGAATGGCTCAACGCGGCCTGGGAGGTGGACTTTGCGGTATTTGCTTATAATCTTGTCCGCAGATGCGGAGTAGTAGACTGATGTGTTGTATCCAGTACTTTCTGGTGTTCGTTCGGCATATCCGATGCTGACATCGATGCCAAGTGCTTTCGCTTCCTCGAATAATGGTTTCACATCGGAAGACTGTGTAATGTCTTCGCCATGTTCGAAATACTTGTCGAGCTCCTCCTGGTCTTCGATGAAGTGACGTGGGAAGAATGTCGTGAGAGTGGCTTCGGGATATACCACGAGCTGTACTTTCTTCTCTGCTGCTTCGTGCAAGAGCTTGATCAATCGTTCCACTGTCTCCTTCTTCTCTGCTCCTTTGTGAACTGCGCCGACTTGTGCGGCCGCAACGATGATCTTTCTAGACATGTTGTGAGAGCTTGGTGAAGGGATGTGTGGTTGGGTTGCATTGATTGACGACTACCACGAACAGTGAATATACGCTTAGAGATATAATACATCTAGCTGTGCCTTCGCCTAGCTACCCGGAGCGGCCAGTTGAATAGAGTTCCACCATACGCATTGGATACCCTACAGCTCAGCAGAGCTCATCCTTCGCCGCATTTTCCGCCTATCTTGCCCGACAACCTTATCGAAGCGGCCAGGCTCTCGGCGGAGGAATGGGTTGCATCTGTGCCACTTCGATCGGCGGCAATGGAGAGTGAACACATAAGAGATGAGAGAGAAATGGTGGTAAGATGTGAGATTCGTGCGCAGCAGTAGAAGCATTCTATCTTCACTTACTCCCACATCACCATCCCTGTGTAGATCCGAGCTCCGCAGAGGATCCGACTCTTGGCACCAGTGCTGTGCCAGCGACCATAAACATGGACTTCGATCTAGTGGTAACGAACGGCATTTTGGTCACAGCGAGCGAAGTCCTGCCGGCAGGACTAGACATCGGTGTCAAAGATGGCAAGATCGCATGCATTGGCACGAATTTACCACGATCCTCAAAGATCAGGATCATAGATGCCGAAGGTGCCTACATCACCCCGGGAGGTGTAGACAGCCATGTTCATCTGTCGCAGAAGAATTCGCCGACTGGAGATACTTGGGAGACGGGCTCGCGTTCTGCCATAGCGGGAGGCACTACTACCATCCTCGCTTTTGCGTCTCAACCCAAGACTGAGCAAACACTTTGGCCGACGTTGGAAGACTACAAATCGAAGTCAACGAATCAGGTCTATTGTGATTATGGCTTCCATTTCATTCTCACCAACCCTACGCCTGAGATTATCCGAGATGAGCTGCCGGTATTGGTCGAGAAGGAGGGTATCACATCCGTGAAGCTTTATAGTACGTTCCACGCTACCCCGAGATGCAAGTTGCGGCGGTGGCATTGAGTCCTGCCTGTTTCTTGTTGACTCCCCAAGACTTGGTAAGAATGGGAGCTAACTGGTCGATCGATCTGCAGTGACCTACGAAGCCATGAAGTTGAATGATCGCGAGATCCTGAGGATATTATTCGCGTGTAAGGCGCTCGGCATGACGACCATGATACATGCAGAATCGCACGATATCATCAGCATGATCATCGAAGGTCTTGAGAGGAACAAGAACACTGACACTTTCTTTCATGCGATCGCTAGGCCCAGAATCGCCGAGGACGAAGCATCGTACCGCGCAATCTCTTTGGCGGAATTGGCCGATGCGCCCATGTTGCTCGTCCATATGAGCAGCGACGTTGCAGTAGCACATGTACGTGAGGCGCAGACTAGACTACTGCCCATCCATGCAGAGACTTGTCCGCACTACCTATTCCTGCTGTCTGAAAAGATAAAGGGCGAGCCACACGACCATTTCTCTGGGGCGAAGCATGTTTGTTCGCCGCCGTTGCGGCATGAAGTCAAGGATCTGGAAGGCTTGTGGCAGAACATCGCCAACGGGACGTTCACCACTTTCTCCTCTGATCACGCTCCGAGCAAGTACGACCATCCTGGCGGAAAGCAACTTGGGATCGTCGACGGCGTGGCCAGATTCTCCAAGATACCAAACGGACTGCCTGGTGTTGAGACTCGAATGGCACTGTTATTTGGCCAGACTCCAGCTTGCCAGGAGGCAGCAACTGCGAAGCTGAGTCTGCCACGATTCGTTCAGCTGACGGCAACCAATCCTGCGAAGCTGTACGGACTTGATGGCGTCAAAGGTAGTATCGCGCCGGGGTATGATGCTGATCTGGTCATTTGGCATCCCGGCAAGACAGGCGCGACCACAATCTCGCAAAGCAGGCTGCATCATGATATTGATTATACACCATTTGAAGGGATCGAGGTCGGAAATTGGCCCAGATATACCATCTTGCGAGGCGAAGTTGTTTGGGATCAGTCGCGAGGCATTGTTGGTCAGATGGGGCAAGGTCAATACCTGAAGCGAGGAAGAGGTCAGGTGCTTGTGGGTAAGACTGGCAATATACCGCGGGGCATGACAATGAATGAAAGAAAGTACTGGGCTGCGTAGATATGAAAATATGCCACACTGGGTCTTGGTCGTTGTTCTGCGCATGCATGTGAGCGACGACGTGAGACGGGAGGAAAGTGCGGATGGAATGCCTGAGGCTTCGGCCTGGATTTCAAGACCAATCCATCGAGCATGACTCTTCTCTGCACTGGACAAGCATGAGGTGTTGGCCTCTGCCGTCATTGTCGCGCTCCTATCAGACTGGATATACGTGCATCTCTCGAAGAAGATTTACATCCGCTGGTAAAGTCGCGTGTAGGGCGAGCCTCACTACTCAATACACGAAGATGGCCACAGATTACACGTCCTGGTCCAATGCAGACCTGATCAGACGTGTCAGCGAGCTGGAGGAACAGTTACGATCGCAGAACACGAGGCATACGAACGGACACTCTTCTCGAACATCACCCGCTCCCCCGAAGAAGAAGCCAAAGAAAGAACCCAAAAGGTTCGATGCGAGCAGATATCACACGCGCCTGATCGCATTAAAGTTTGCATATCTCGGTGGAAAGTACAATGGCTTCGAGCATCATGCGAACAATACGACGCCTCTACCAACGATTGAAGAAGAGCTGTGGAAAGCAATGCGAAAGGTGAAGCTCATCTTCCCTGAGCATAAACCTGGGCAAAGTGAAGAAGAGGTCTGTTGGGACGGCATTGAATACAGCAAATGCGGCAGGACAGATCGTGGCGTGAGCGCGTTTGGACAAGTTATAGGCGTACGAGTTCGCAGTGCGAGGCCGAAAAAGCAAGCAGCGCCCAACGAAGTGAGCGCTGGCGCAGAGAGTCAAGGCGCTGACAGTCCTATGCCAGATGCTGTTAAGGAGCCTCCGCCACCAGAAAAAGAGTTTGATCCTATACGAGACGAGCTCCCCTACATCCAGCTCATCAACCGTGTCCTGCCCTCCGACATTCGTATCCTTGCATGGTGTCCCGACCCTGGCGAAGATTTCTCCGCTCGCTTCAACTGCAAAGAGCGAAGGTATCGTTACTTTTTCACGAACCCAGCTTTTGCACCACTGCCTGGCAGCAAGCCAATCGAGAATAGTAAACCTGCAGAGGGATATCTTGACATCGAGGCAATGAATGTTGCAGCGAAGAAGTATGAAGGATTGCACGACTTCCGCAATTTGTGTAAAGTCGATCCCAGCAAACAGATCACGAACTGGGAGCGCAGAATATTCCATGCTGGTATACATGAAGTGGACCCGCACCACAATGCGGTAAGTGATGGCGCATCGCCAAAGCTTTACTACTTCGAAGTCCGTGGCAGTGCATTTCTATGGCACCAGGTCCGCCATCTCGTTGCCGTGCTGTTCCTTGTCGGTCAAGGCTATGAACAACCTAGCGTCGTGGATGATTTGCTTGATGTTCAGAAGACACCAGGCAAGCCGCATTATGAGATGGCGAGTGACGTTCCACTCGTGCTCTGGGATTGCATATTTCCCGACAAAGAGCAAGTTCTGAATGCCGATCACGCTGCGGATGATAGCGCAACGAAGTCCAGCTACCAGGACGCCATGAACTGGGTGTACATCGGTGAAGAAGCTGGCGGCCGAGAGCAGGCCAAGCGGTCAACCACTGGTGTTGAAGATGGTAAGCACGGGCGCAATGGCATCATGGACGAGCTCTGGGGCCTTTGGCGCAAGAGGAAAATGGACGAGGTCCTAGCGTGGAGTCTGATGAACGTTGTTTCGGCACAAGGGCAGAAGCCAGTCATCAGCGAAGTCGGCTCCCGGCCTATTGAACAAAGTGCTCGAGTCTTCGATGGCAGTGCTGTGCCTCGAACAGTCGGAACGTATATTCCACTGGCGAAACGCGAGCAGATGGAGACTCCAGATGCCGTCAATGCGCGCTACGCGGCGCGGAAAGGCCTAATGGGAAAACCAGCGCGTGATGTAGACGCTGATGAGTAGTCCAATTGATTTGGTTACAAATCCCACACTCATCCAGATTTTGGTTCGTACAGGCAAGCCCTGGCTCCTCTCCAGACTTGTTCCAGTAATTCACGTCGTGGTAAAATGCTCTGCTCGACTCCGTTAGAAAGTTCCAGTACGCGCCTCACTTGATACGGGATATACCGGGAAAACAACAACAACATCTTCCTCTCCCTCGACAACAATGCTTAAATAGTACCTGACCTCAAATCCTTTGAATGCCTCGTAGATGAAAATGTCTTGAATCAAGCTTGTGGGGATGAACCTGGTAGAGTTGGTCCAGAGGTAATTAGGACTACTGGTCGTAGTTTGGACTCCAAGACCTCGAATGACCAAAAGCGACTCCTCAGTATGCCCTCTTCGGAAGATGAGCAAGAATGTAATGAGATATATCGCGAGTCGCCAGGGGCCAGATAGGGAAGTGAAGAAGAGATATTTTGCGACCTGTCCGAGTGGACTGTGAACTACGAGAGACACCAATGAGTTTCCAGCATCCTGATGCTCAGCTTGCTTGTTCAAGGCTTGGTCGTATTCGAGCACGAGAGAGGCGAGAATGAGAAGACCAGCGAGGATCCGGAGTGACAAGGATATCGTGGTTCCGAGGCGTGATATTATGGTCTTGCTTGGAGATTGTGTCGATACAGTGTAGAGAACCGTCGTTTCCGTGGGTCGTTTCGTGGTGAGCATGATGGGGAAAATGAGAAATGCTACGATTGGGATGGAGTGCGATGTGATGTTGAACCTGAGGCTTGATGGGGGTCGGCGATAGTTTTACTCATTGGCTCGCTTAGACAAGACGCTAGCGGATGCCTCCTTCCAACTGACCTCGCCTCTTGATCTTGGCAGAATGGTCATGGCTTTGGCATGCAGCCTGATGCTTGCTATGCTTTTTCTGTGTCATGTTCCGCTGGAATCCTTCTCGTCGGTCATGATAAAGCTAATCCGGAATTCGGCTCCGTGGGACTGGAATGACCACGAAATGCTCATGCCACATTCGTCCGGCTGCTGCGGGAACTACTTCATGTCTGGCCAAGAAGACGCTACAATGCCGTTCTATCCTGCTCGCCGATGTTGGCAACGATACACAGCATGTGTGCAAATGAGATCGGATCAGGACGTACTGCCCTTGCATGTGATTTCTACAAAGCCGCATGCGCTGCTTAGATAGCCCGCTAGGAGACGAATACGGGCTGCAGGTGGTCTACAGATGCTGAATATATGTTAGGGCTTCAAGAAGTAGTCTATCGTTCGTTGCTCGCGCCCAACAGAATTCTTGTTGTAGTACAGTTGATACTATCAGACGTGAATGTCGTGAGAATTATGTTCCAGACAAACAGCACCATAAGCCTGATTGTTCGTCAGAAACACGAAGTGTTTGAAGCTAACTATAGGAGTCATACCATCATGCAAGCATTACTGACGCCTAGCCATAACGCCACGCTTTAATTCATTCCCAAACGCAAAGACGTCGGTGTCTGAGCGCAGCCGTATCTGTAACGACGGCTTGTAGGTATCATTGCCCTCAAGGCAACCAACTCCGTACTGCTCCTACCACCATTGTGTTGCTGCAAATGCCCAATCTCATGCAAATGAGACAAATCGTCCTCAGTCCTCCCAGCTCTTCTCCACAGTCTCTCGAACTCGCTTCGTGTATTCCTTTCGGTTGTCTTTGTAGAGGTTGCTCGCTTCCACGTTCGCCGGACTCGATGTGTTCGGATCGTTCAGGAGACTAGTTAGTGATCAGTCAGTATCGTTACAGGGCAAGCGCCCATATATAGCCCTGAGAGGGCCTGTTTCGTATCCACTCACCTTTGAACACTCGTCAGAATAGCCGCGACATCGTAGGTCGGACTCCATCTGTTCTGCAAGATATCCAAGCACAGCTCTCCGGTTCCATACACGTTTGGGTGAAACATTTGGCTGATGAATTTGACTCCTGGAGGCTTATTCGGATACTGCTCCTCGAAATGCATCACGAGTCTGAATGTGCCGTCTTCGAATGGTGTGTCTGAAGGCCCGATGATGACCGCGTTCCTGTGCACCAGCTTAGCCCGTGTTCATGATCTAAGCGACCTTTTGTGCTCGTCGCCATTCGACCTCGACCTGAGTCCGGGCTGTGCGATCGAGCTTATGCTGGGGAGCCATACCACGTCATCACATTGTCTGCGATGGGACTTGCGCTGACACCAGCTGGAGGGTCGGTTTGCATGCGCTTGAAGTCGCGCATCAGTCTTCTCCGCGCTGCCGTGGACATGTTGACTGCTGTTCTTTCTCTCTTTCCAGCCAACTCTTGCTCACAGCTCGATTCTCGTGCCTGGTTTCTCGTTTGCCGCTTGCTGGGATGTACAGTGTTGGTGTGATGTGGACCTCAACGTAGGTGAGTATGTTTGTTCGTTTGCGGTCGAAGATGAAGATGCGGTGTGGGCGTGTCGAGTCCGGCTGTGGTAGAATCCGATCGAAGTCCTGGCCTGGGTTGACGGCACCCGTCACTGCCTTCACCGTGATGAGTTATGAGTGGGGCAAGGCACGTGCTCAGCAGGAGCAAGTGCCGAACCGCCTTCCCCGGCCGGTGGCTGTTTTCAGGGTTCTCGTTCACAAATCGCCCAAGATACATCAATCATGTTCACTTCGTCGCAAAGCAGATATATTGACGCTTCAGAGACAGATACACGATCGCGTTCAAAGCTATCAACACAAGAACTGACCTCCTCTCACGAATTACCGCCTTCGTCCTTCCACCTCCTAAATTTCTCCTTAGAGAGCCCTCCTCCCGTCATATCAGTCTCATATCGATACACCCTCATCTGTGTTGCATAGTCTTGTGGGTTTGTTCGTGCATATCGGTTCGGCAACCGCTTGAGTCCAGTTTGACGATCCCCGAAGAACATTCGGAGTGGCTGAGCTTCGGGCCTCTGCATATTTCTGGTAGAATCTCCTTCGCTCAACGCAGAGCTATCGATACAGTTCCCGGGGCACGAAAACCGCTGGCATAAGCAGTGCACTTGTGGCGTGGAGCCCCAGCCTCGAAAGCGAGTGCGTAGTTCGTCATTCTTGCTGGCAAGCTCTTGCTGCTCCATGGATGGCTCATAAAATGATGGCAACATTGCTGGTTTTTGCGGATCAGAGTGGCAGTGGCAGGAGCGTTTAATGTCGGCTTGACGCCGACATCATTCACGACTACCTTGTCAAACCATCATCTCGAAAGCCGCCACGAGCCGCATGCAATACCAGCACTGCGCAAGTTAAGATGATTTGCATCAGCGTCCGTGCCAGAATTCGTCCAAGTGCTGCTGGCGCACTTCGAAAGCCCAGTGGTGGCAGGTCTGATGCATGACGGGTGAAACTTCAACACCCTCCTCATCTTCTCCATCATCGAACACAGTCCTGACACCTGCCTGGCCATACTTCTTCAGCAACATCCGTCTCCACCTGCCTGTTTCGCCAACGCACTTCTTCCATCGGGACACCTGCCTATCGTCGTCTTCACATCTTCGGCCTCGGAAAAACCTCGTATACCATTGGAACCAGCCTCGCACATCGTGCTCATGAGATATCCAGCCTGCAGCCTCCCATTCTTCGATGGACTGTCCGCACGGCACTTTGTACTTGTTCACATCGGGATCATACTGCGGACTGGTCAAGAATCGTTCCACATTCAAGCCCGAAATCCAGGGCTCCGGAATTTCTTTCCAATCGTCTTCGACTATGATCCCAAGCTTTCTCGATCGAAGAGGGCGATAGTACGATCCTCCGAAACAGCCTTCTCTCAGCATTTCCTCGGGCGACTTGTTCGGCGTGAAGTCTGGGTAGTCTTCGAAGTGGAAAACTTGATCTCCATCTCTGGTTGGAGGAGAAGCCGTCGACGACCATGCAGTCCAGCCCTCACGGATCTCATCGATGTTCTTGCTTGGCACCAAAGGCTCATCCTCGCCTTTGACTATTGAGCCTAGATTTGAACCACCGGTCTTGCCCTTCTTCACCGCCGACCGAGGTAAAGCTATAGGCCGTGCTATCTCGTCTTCGTTATAACTTGGCTTTGATGGCGCTGCTGCTATCCGAGCCGAGCTCCTCGCTGGCGCAGTCTGTTCTTGAAAGACCTTGCGCTTCTTGGCCGGTGGTTTGCCATCAGTATTCCGCGCTACCTTAGGGACGACAGGTTTGATATCGAGATCAGCAAGCAATTTCTGATTCTGCTTGATCTTCTCAAGCCGCCGCGTCTCGTAATCATTCATGATTCCTCCACCACTTTCTGTTGTCATAAGAATGAAAAGTTAAAGGCAAGGACTGATGGACAGCTGGAGCTACGATGGTACATGTACGAGTCTACAATTATGACGTCACGCGTTACAACGCGTCCCCATTTCATTAACGATGTACTGTAGCGGTGGTAGCATCACATCTATGTCTAAGCAATAACACCATTTGCATCTTTCTCTTTCTGCTCTTCTCGCTCCTTCGAGTGCTGACTGAGTCTGCCAGCGTGCACATCTTCGAGCACATTCTTCACTTCTTTCAAGAATCGAGTAACTTCAGGCTCCGTCCCAACAGTGACGCGGATGCACCCCAGACACCCTGGTTCTTTACCTCTGAAGCGAACCACAACTCCTCGTCGCTCTGCAAGCCTTTCATATACTTGCAAGGCGACCTCATTACTGGGTTTACCGGCAGAATCGGTCATCTCCACAAGCAAGAAGTTGCTTGCCGTCCCGCCCCGGAAGCGTCCAACGCCTGTAATCTTCGGCATCTCTGACAGAAGTCTGTCTCGTTGCTGGATGATCTTTTCACGGTTCTTGTGGCCTACTTCGAGATTTTGAGGCTGCAGTGCCTGAATGGCGAGCTGTGAAGTCGGATTCGGGATGTTGTAGGGGGCTTTCATGTTGTTAAGCAAAGTCGCCACCTCTGGGCTTGCAAAGGCTGCGCCCAAACGAATACCAGCGAGGCCAAAAGCTTTCGACATTGTCTGCATGACTACAAGGTTGGGCCACTCCGCCACCCATTCGGCGAGCGACGTGCCTTCGGGTGCGAAATCGATGTAAGCCTCGTCGAGAATAACAAGACCGTTCCATGTGGGGTGCTCCAGAATTTTCCGAACAGCTTCCTTGTCGACGAGGTTGCCAGTGGGGTTGCCAGGGCTGCAAAGGTAAACCATTTTAATCGATGGATCGGCCGACAGTGCCTCGTTGATCTTGTCCGGTTGTGCAGCAAAGTCGTTGTCGACATCTAAAGGCACCTTCACGATACCAACATCGTTCACTTGGGCGGATACGCCATACATGCCATATGTAGGCGGACAGGTGACGATCTTGTCGTGGCCAGGTTTGCAGAATGCTCGCAGCAAGGCATCGATAGCCTCATCGCTTCCAACGCCCACGAATAGGTTCTCTGGTGTCAGATTCTTCTTGGTGTGAACGTGGGTGTTTCTCAGATTAATCAGGTGCTGTTTCAATTCGTGCTGGTGACTGTCTCATCGTCAGTATATGTGTATGCGTGAGTCACAGAACAGTGAAATCTTCACATACGGATCAGGGTATCGATTCAGACCAAGCAAATCGATCTCAATGCTGGAAGAGGAGCCATTGGCGAGCTTGCCGTCATTGTTCAGCGCCAAACCAGGTCCAAAGGCGTTCTCGTTGGCATCCAAAAGAATGTTGGTGCCGTCATCCTTGTAGTCACTTTCGAAGTGCAATGTCAGCCATTGAGTTCTGTGAAGTGATGGTCAACAAGCGAAACATACTCTCTGGCACATCTGTAAGGCTCGAGAGCCAGGATGTTGGGCCTCGCGCACTTTGCTAGGTCGAATGGCATCTTTGTATTTGGTTGTCTCGAACGTTCAAGATGCGCATTTTGGTCTAGCAGGGACGCATCGGCGGATGCAGTTCTTCCGAGACCCGACGTGAGTCTTTCCGACTGTCCGAGACGCTATGCATGTGATGCCTACAGGGGTGCGAGCGTGTGGCAGTGTCGTCGCAAAGAGTTCTTACAAATTCCGTCACCCGACACTTTATCATATTTGTTATACGGAGCACGAAGTTCTACTGCCTGTGATCTTCCAGCGGCCGTTCGGGGCTTTCAAACGAGCGACGATCGGGAAACCGCGGATAGGCCGAACATGTCAACGTTCCACAGCACGCGTCAAACTTGATTCGCAACAACGACGTAACCACCTTTTCCTTGTCGGCACGCGTCGAATACCTGCGCGCACATCTTTCGACAACCGCTTATTCAGTATAGCGGACGACTTCACTGCACGCATCCTCACCACCTAAGCAATCCAACCCTTCCCCGTCAGCTCCGCAGCGGTCCGGCAGCTGCGCACACGGTGCATATTGCGCCAGCACCTGCAGCAGCTCTACCCAAAATGTCGTCGCAGTACCAAATTCCAAACACGCCCCGCGTGATCTCACCTTCACCGACACCCTCCGAGACCAGCGGGAAAGAGGGCTACTTTCCCCCAACGACGCGGTCAAAGGGCAAGCGTGCGAGCGCGTCAGTGGAGCCTATCGAGGAGCACGCGACCGATAAGCACAATGAGCTCGGCGTTCATGAGGAAACAGATCCCGACTTGATGCGCGCCAGGAGCAGAAGTCGCAGTCCGCAGATCAGACGAGAGTCGTTAAGAATGACAGCGAATGCGAATGGAACTACGACTGGAGCGAAGACAGCTCTGCCGCCCAATTCCGTGAAGACGAGACGGAAATTAGACGAGAAAGCACTCACGAATGGGTCTGCGAAAGAGCCTGCACAACAGAATGGACTGCTTTCGCCGGCAAGCGCAGTTCCACAAGGCTTTGGATCAGCATATTGGCGAAACTTGTCCCGAAGTCCCAGCCCATTTGGCCTAATCCCCATACATCGCGAATGGCGTGCATTCGTTCACAAGCATGAAATACCACGCAAGGTGCTGCATGTCAGTATTGGGTTCTTGACGCTCTTCTTATACTACCAAGGCGCCCAAACGAGCTCAATACATCCTCTTCTTCTCGGCCTGGGGATACCGATATTCTCGGTCGATTTGATTCGTTTTCGATGGCCGGAGTTCAACAGGATATACATACGATGTCTGGGCGCATTCATGAGAGAAAGTGAGGCGCACGATCGATACAACGGAGTCATTAGCTACATCGCAGGCTTGTGGGTAGCTATGTACTTTTGCAGGAAAGATGTGGCTGTCATGAGCGTTCTGCTTCTCAGCTGGTGCGACACGGCCGCGAGCACGTTCGGAAGACTCTGGGGAAAGTATACACCTAGGATAAGGCGGGGAAAGAGTTTGGCTGGATCTCTCGCGGCCTTTGTGATCGGAGTGGCCAGTGCGTTGTTGTTCTGGGGTCTCATTGCCTCGAATACGCCGGAAGAATACAACCAGGGTGTGAATAGCTTCGCGTTCCAAGGCGTTCTCACTCTACCTGCTCCAGCGAGAGAGTACCTGGGACTGAGTCCGAAGCAGGCCACGATCGCTGGTCCTTTGGCACTAGGCGTCATGTCCGTGGTTTCTGGTTTGATCGCCAGTATCAGCGAGGCCATCGACTTGTGGGGCTTGGACGACAACCTGACGATACCTATGTTATGTTCGGTCGGCCTGGGTGCCTTCTTATGGGCTTGCGGGAGCAGCTGATAATTGTTGATAGTAATAATGCACATATCACGACTCTTGTTACGACCAAAACTCTTTCATGTATCCGGTCCGAGCATGCGCGCGTAGCGCCGAGAATTCTATACGGAATGTTATCTACCTTGTCCAACAAGCAACCATGTATGCGGAGTGCCTCGACTGGCGGCGAAGCGGACTACTGGCGGCCGTTTGACGATGATCGCCCAGCAGTTTGATTCGCATTATTACCGCCAGCACACTGCGCCTGCAGTGGATGGGCTTCCGTATTGAACACCCACGCTGACAGATCCACAACGCTCCCATCGACAAAGGTCAAGTAGAGATACTTCAAAACTTCAGCAAAGAAGAAACTATCGAGGTTGTTGCTCATAGAGCCACCTACGTGCATCAGCATCTCCCCATTTCAACGCCAAGTTTCAGAAAATGACTTACCATACGGCATATCAACATTATTCACCGCAGCAAAAGCTTCAGCTGTCCTCGCAGTCGTATTAATCGCCTGGAAAATTCGCCAATTCGCATCAGCCCATTTCTGATCACCCGTAATTCGATAAGCGTAGAAGACACTTTCCAGCGGCTCAGGTCTCGAAAACCAATTCTCCAAATTATTCGGAATGAACCAGCCTCGTGCTGCGGCAGAACGAAGAGCT
Organism: Cercospora beticola; assembly: GCF_033473495.1. Taxonomy (NCBI): domain Eukaryota; kingdom Fungi; phylum Ascomycota; class Dothideomycetes; order Mycosphaerellales; family Mycosphaerellaceae; genus Cercospora; species Cercospora beticola. The sequence goes on along the minus strand of NC_088939.1, from coordinate 4,189,682 downwards.
GCAGCATCGTTCTGGAAATTCTTGTTCACTGTATTGCCTTGCTGGTCGGACCAAGACCACACGAGAGGCCCTAGACCTGTGGTGGAGGTGTTGTACAAATGATAGCAGCCTGCTGTCCAGTCCACACCCAGCTGAGTGATCTTTGGATCGTCTAGGAGAGCTCCACCAAGCAGCCAATTCCCGCCTGCGAAGCATGAGAAATCATCTGCGAGATTGTCTACTGTGCCGTTTTCGGATAAACGAGATACGAAGGAGAGTTGATTGAAGCCTCGAGGGTGGATGACCAGGTTGTCGATTGTGGTCTGCGTGGCTTTGACCCAGAAATCTTTGTATTGTTGTGCGACGTTGGATGGGGCGTATTGGTAGTATTTGATGAGGTACTCCAAGAAGCTGTCGACTCCTGCTTGCCAGCCGCCGTCTTTTGTGAGCATGTTACCGGTTTCAACATCGAATTGTGTGCCGATTAGGTTGGTCAAGGCAGGTGCGGGTGAAGGGTTGATTAAGTAGCTGTCTGCTTTTTCGACGATTTCTCGATAGCTTGAGTTTCCTGTTAGATCAGACAGCCGGCCCCACTCGAGGAGGAATGTTCCTATGGATGCTGCGTTGGTTGAGTTGTAGGTCGTGTTTGTGACTGGGTCTGTATAGGTGTCGTAGACTGGCTCATTAGAAGTGAAGTTGGCAAACGCAGCGGGAAGGCCTGAGGGCGTATTGAAGCCATACGCAACTTTATCGGCAAGTATTGTAGCTTGTGTTAAAAGCATATCGATCTTCTGCTGGTCGTATGTGCCGAATTGGCCGCTCTTGATGAGGTCGTAGGCACCTAGCAGTCCGCCGATGTAACGAATGTTGGTTTCTGAAAGGCCATTAGTAGAAACCACAAGAAAACGTCACTTCTGTATCTCACCAAACAGATTCACGCCTTCATCCGCCTCAACGAACTCCGTCTTCGTGAAATCAACTCCCGAAATAAAGTCCAACATATCATTCACAATGTCCGTCAATCCCATAATAATGGCAGTATCAATGGAATCGACAATCGTAAGCCCCCAGCCATATCGATTATTCGTACCATTCAAAGCCAGAGGCCCCAACTCGTCGAATCCATTCGCATACTTGACATAAGCATTCCAGCCATGCAAGAAAGCCTCCTTCACAGCAGCAGCTCTTGTCTCATCAGCTCGGATATTCGAAGACTGCACATTCTTGCAGGAGCCGATGCTGTTAGAACTGGTGATAGGACTGGTAGTATTCTTGCTTGGAACAGGCGGTACAGGCGGAGCTTTCGTAGCAGCGGGATTATTGTAGACGGTTCGAGTGATGGTCAATGTCGGTTGTTGGCCGTAGCCATTCGGAGCTGCGGGTGCTGAAGGCTGCTGTAGCGGAGGAGAGTAAGCGGCGGGACTATCGAGATTCAAAGCTAAAGCGGCAGTTGCCAGACAAAGAACGAGTGGAACGCGTGCGAACATCGCGAAACGAAAAGACTGTGGAGAATGAATGAATGTGTGAATGCTTCCTACCTGAGAATTGCGTTCTCTAACTTGCACACCATCGGAGTTGTAGATGTGTAGTCCTGGTGACCTCCGTGCTTCGTGCATGGTACATATTCATAGCCGCAATTTCTTGGTGCATGGGGCTCCTGGACGTCAGACGTGGATGTCAGCAAATGCCAGCTTACAGACCTGGATTACCTGCTCCATTCTCAACCGGATGTCCCATGTTCGGTAGTACTCGCGAGCATCCCGTTGCTGGCGCAGGCGATTCCACTACAAAGTCATTGTGTCTTAGGAAGTAGTGGACAGTGAGTTGACAGTTGGCCTGGGTCTTGGCGTGAGGCTTCGTATTCCTTGCTATTGCATGACATGCTGTTTCAGATGCAAGGATTCGGCCACCGAATGGTCGCGTGTACTGACGACATACTGCTCTCGTCTCCGCTCGAGTAAGCCGTACGAGACAGCGAGAAGTCGAGACATTGACCAGAACGTCAGATGGGCAGCGGAAACGATTCAGAGGGCAGTCTGCACTGTAAATATGCATTGCTTCGAGTTATTCGGTTTCACGGGAAATATCTTGCTATCACAACTCGCTCTTCTGATCTTGACTATACATTCTGCCGTTACTTCGTGGACTTCATGCTCTTTTCCGCGATGTACATACTAGTTATCGACAACGCTAAACTTGAATTTGGCGTAGTTGACGATCGGAGGCGTGGTGGAGGAACCAATCTGGTATTCCTGGCGGCCCCATGCTGGGTTGTTGACGCCGTCGATCCACTGAGAAGCTGTCAGTCGCGCACTAGAACAAATAAAAGCGGAGGACTTACATCTTGTGTCTCAATCACAATGCAGCCGTACTTCTCGACATAAGTTGTGCTGCCTTCGATATGCTGCTGGCTCTGCTTGACTGGAATGGTTCCGTTCTGTCCGTTGCAGGTGTAAATTTGGACACCATTCTGGTCTGTCTCGACGGCCAATTGAATTCCCGTTGCTCTGTTGCACAAGTCAGTTGCTGCTGAAATTCACTTTTGCGTACTAGTAAATGACTTACGGCGACCAAAGCTTGAGCACTTCGAGGCTCGGATCTTTCTGTGAAGCATATGGTGAGCGATCAGTGATGAACGCATTGTCGACTCCCGTGCAGCCAGTTCCGCACGCGCCCTCGGTGTTTGGAATGTTGTCGCCAATAACAGTTCCAGGCTTTGTGAAGTCGAGACCTGTGCCTTCTGTAAGACCAATGCTGCCATTTGGAATCAGAATGCCATCTGTTTGGATGTAGCGCTTGGCGTATGGCAGCTCAAGTGTATCGTTCAAAATTGTCTTTGCGTCCTCATTGACGTAAGCGCCCAAGTTCCAATAGACATGATTGGAAAGCATGATGGGTGTGGCATCGTTGATCGGGATCGAGACGAGGCGCGAGGTCCAAGATCGGTCGTCCTCGAGAGTGTATGTAGCAACGTTGAGCACATCACCCGGGAAGCCTTCCAGACCAGCGTCGTAGAAGCTGAATGTAATGCTGTTGTTTGTATGGCTGACGACTGTCCAGTTGCGCTGGTCATATCCAACATCGCCACCGTGTAATGTGTTGATCCCGTCGTGCTCATTCTTGGGGATATCGGAAGTCTCGCCGTCGAGGGTGAAGGTGCCGTTCTTGATGCGGTTGGCATAACGTCCTACGATGCATCCAAAGAAAGTGTGGTTGGTCTCGGAGTCTTCCAGATAGCGGGCACCTTCATCGTAGCCGACAGCAACGTCCTGCGGGTTTCCGTTCTTGTCGGGAACGTAGAGATGTGTCAAGCGCGCTCCGTAGGGAATGAAGGTCGCATTGATGCCCTCTGCGCTGATGGTATATGCCTTGAACGCATCGCCTGAGAATTCCGGATACGGCGCAGTTGTCGCACCGCCATAACCACTCTGCGCCGACACGACAGTCGCTGCGACCAGTAAGCAGCTCACGGAGGACAACATGTTGAAGTTCGATCAATGCAGTTGCCAGTAGCGACGAGCACGGCACAAAAGTCAACACAAGAGAGGGAAGCTTCGGACAACGCTGACCTCACCGCGCCCACGGCCGAGCTTTTATAAGCTCTCTAGTTAATAGGTTCATGCTTCTGCAGGAACCAAAAATGAGCTGGAGCTTGTGCATGCATGGTTTTTCCAGCGGTGCAACGTGGAGATGGGCGCATGAACATCCCTGGCGCGCCCGTGGTTGGTGCATCGCCTCGCTTGAGCGCCTGATTCGATGCTCACTGCTCGCCGCGTGGTGCGCGTGCGGAGAAATGCATATTGCTGCTCACGCCGCAGGATGACATGGAGCGTCTTTTGGGTTAAGATCAGAGTGAAGGTGACGGAAGAATTGAAACGCTCCAATCTCGTCATGTGCTGGTGGAGCCGGCTAAGATCGTCTGCCGCTCGTACCGGAAATGAACCGGGGACGTGGAGTAGTTAGAGTGTGGAGAGGCAAGGAGGGCATCTCACACACAAACCATTGTCTTGCACGTTGTCACACCGCATTGTTCTTATGCTGCTGTCTCCCATTCGGACGATATGTAACGCTACAGTATACACACTCATAGATGCCCGATCTAAAGAGCCAATGCAACATAGGAAAACGCTCATTACACGCGACACATCGCCCTCTACCAGCACCACCACCAGCTTGCACATCAGTCGTAATATCCTCTACACTCCATCATCAGTCATGTGAACGACATTCTTGTTCGTCCACGCCTGCCAAGTATCGCACTGCTCAGTCATCTGTCGTGGAATTTGCATCTGCTTGATATCCTCCGGCCTCTCGATAACAGTCCAGACGAACCCGGCTGCCGAGTGCCATGTCAAATGACAATGCCTAGAAAGAGCAAATTGTTAGAATCGTCTCAACAATACCAGAAACTCCAGAAAATTACTCACAAAGTCCAAACCCCAGGGTTATCCTGCAGCCACTGGATCACAATATACTCCCCAGGCAGGAGCATAAACACGTCTCTCCTCAACGGATTCTCCGGATTCACAATATGTCCATCCCAGCAATTACCATAGTCTCGATCAGGAGCTTCTATATCAGCCGCAGCGACGCCATCAGTGCGACCGAAGACGAAGTTATTATCAGTGCAAGGACCTTCCGCCAGAATAAACATGTTGTGGCCGTGAAGATGCATCGGGTGAGGCATTTTGCCCGTGTTCTCAATCACCATGAGGATCGAATTGTTCGTGCCGTAGTTGTGAGCGTTGAGGATTGAAGGGAAGTCGAGGTTTCCCTTCTGAGCTTCCATGAGCATAGGTTTGTTGTAGTCGGTGCGGAAGGTGCGGCCTGCCATGTACCAGAGCAGATGCGTGCCGTTGACTTGGGCGGAGATGGGAATCACGCTCTTGGATTCTGGCATGGGAGGTGTGATTTTGTAGAAGGGCACACTTTGTGCCAAGTCGTCGTTTCCACAGTAGGTGTTGTAGGCATTGGGTCCGGGCATCGAGATTGGTAGAGCTTCAGTGTCTGCGTTTTCGTAGTAGATCGCGGCTCTGGCTTCTGTCTGACCTTGTGCTTCACTGCAAGGCGCGATGAATGAGCGCATCCAAACGGCGCTGGAGGGGTCTCTGTTGAAGGTGACGAGGATGTCGGTTCGTTGTCCGACGCTGAGAGTGACGTGATCGGTCTTGTATGGCACGACTGGCACAAAGTCGTTCGCAATGACTGTCATCTCGTGATCATCAATAGTGAACTTCATGGTTGCTGAACATGCTGCTGAGATCAGTCTGAAGCGATAAGTCTTGCCTGACTGGATACTGAAGCCTGCAACTGAAGCGTTCATCGCGCCATAGTATGGGTTCAGTCCGTTGATGAGGACATTGTCTGACGGCGGAATCTTCGCGTTCGGGAAAGGCGCCATGAGGTCGTCTACCAGATCTTGGTAGTATGCGTGTACCCAATCGCCCAGCATTACTGGTCCGAGGTCTTCATCGTACTCTGCGTTTGTAGGTCCATAGATGACGATAGGTCCGTAAAAGCCGTTGGCCGACTGTCCGTCAAAGTGTGAGTGGTACCAAGCACTTCCGTACAACTCGGCTCGAGTTCGGTAAACGAATGTCTCTCCTGGAGCGATAGGGCATTGATGTACCCCAGGAACACCATCCATGTACGGCGTGCCTTTTTGCAGAAAGCCGTGTAAGTGTATCGCCGTCCCTTCATCTAGCCTGTTCGTCACTGTAATCTCGATGTTGTCTCCCCAGTTGGCTTCGATAAGAGGACCAGGAAACTGATTGTTGACGAGTATACATTCCATGTCTACTCCATCAGGAGCACATTGCCCTCGTGCGATCTCGAACACGTAGTATCGAGTGACGCCAGTTTCCGGCCATGTTTCGTAGTAATTTGTGTTGTTGGCTGTCATATCGCCCCACGGTATTGCATCGGGCGCGGCTCCATCGTTCTCCAGCCATGGTGGGAGGTGTGTTCCATTCAAGTGTTGTAGTGCTTGCGGGTGTCAGCTCTTTTCGTAAGGATGATGGTGTCTATCAACTTACTGCTAGGCCAATGAGCAGCCGCCTGCCTGATTCCCAGTGCTAGCACTGCAGCTTTTGCCAAAGACATGCTGGAGGATTGTGTTATGCCGCAACGACGGACAATACCATCGACAGTGATTGTGATCAACACAAACACTCTGTTGCTGGTCTTGTTCTCAGGAAGTGATGTTGCTTGAGCGAGTTTGAGCACCTGTCAACTGCAAGTACTCTTTTGTATAGTGCAGAATGGTGTCCACACCACTAAATACATTGGAATTGCCATGGTTGCGACACTGCAACCTGGGCAACGCACAGCACAAACGATTGCCAGCCTTCTGCAACGAGGCAGGTGATCGAATCGACAATGCCTGGGCTTGCGGTACGCCGTACGTTGGTAAAACGATGGTGTTGCCACACGATTAAATGCCCCAGTAGTTGAACCAAGTCAGCTGTCAGATCCACCGGAGAGGCTGTAGTCACCATGGCAAGGCAAAGGGTGGCCAGCTTGGTCCGCGGAGTCGTTGCGTCTCTCGAGCGACGCGCCGTGATTGATCCTTCGAGCGTTGAAGAACTGCCCATTGCAACGGCTTGCTTACTCTAGATAGCAGACAATGTACCCGAGAGCCTCGAAGAGACATCAGCATGCGAAATGCAATAAAGTGAAAACTTGTTCATCGATCGTACAAATGACTGTTTCCTCTCTGTGCTATCAGTGTCATACATCTCGATGGCAGCCAACGCCTATCAAGGCCGTTGATAAGTCCGCATTTCGGGTGGCTGAACGTTGGAAACGTCGGCAGCGGCGCCATACGACGACGCCGAGTGCAAAGAGATAGATAATGCCATTATTAGACGCCTCTACTGATCGTAACCATATAGCAGCTCATACTTCTGGCCTTGTGCTTCGAGCGCATCTTCGAGCACTTGCATGCCAGCGATGACCTTCTCCTCTTCAAGTCTCCTACCAACAAGCTGGACCGCCACCGGAAGTCCCGCCATTTTCACAGCATCGTAATGCTTGTACGCACCTCTTGCAACGCCGTTCATTTTGCTGACATTGACACTTGGTGGCAAGATGTCTTTGCTCGGATCTACGTGTGTCACGGGCACGATACCGCAGGAGTAGTCCAGCAGGTTGAACAGGAAAGTATAGCCACAAGATGCACTAGCCTCTTTCATGCCATTGTGCGGGACTGCCGGTGTAGCATTTGGAGGCGTGAGGATAAAATCCATGCCGTCGCCGAACTCGCCGAAGGTATTCCACCACGCATGGAATTTCGCCTTATAGACTTCTCGCTTGGCGACCCATTGCCAGTTCTCGTGAGCGCTCTTCGCGTGCCAGTGCTCCAGGAGGCCAGCCCAGATCTCATCACGCTTGATATATTTGACGTAGGCATACCAGAACCATTTGAGGAATCGAGGAAGACGCATGTATCGGCCGAACTCTCGAGCACCCGGATCATCTGATTCACCAGTGCGAAAGAATGATCGGAAGGTCTTGGTTCCATCTGCGTTGAGGAGGTTGCTGGCGATGACCATGGCTTCATATGGGCTTGGCGGCGATACGTTGAAGACTTCGTGGCCTTGAGCCTTGAGAGCCGCGACGGTGATATCCACTGCGCGAGCACAAGCTGGAGCCGGGTCGACCACCTGGTCGGATCTCATGACGCCAATCTTCAATTTCCTGTTGGAGATGTCGTCTCCCACTTCGGATCTCCAAGCAATGGGGTGTACCGACTGGTCATAGTTCCACGGCTTCATCTGTATCATGGCGCGAGTGAAATAGGCGAGATCTGGAAGTGTACGTGACATGGGCGAGAAGACAGAAGGGATGCCCTCCTGGCCAGGCATGCTGGTATCGATGCCGTACTTGGGCCATCGACCAGTACTGCATCGCAGGGAATAGCAGCCTGAGAAGTGCGCAGGAGCACGAACGGAACCAGCGACGTCTGATCCAATACCTATTCTACTGCCACCGAAGGCGAGGATGGCGCCTTCTCCACCGGTACTGCCACCTGGACTGTACTTTGGGTTGTGTGGGTTCAGACAGCGTCCCCAGACGTCGTTGAAGCTCTCGAAGCTCAGCAGGGTGATGGGCAAGGCGGTCTTGACGAATGGCACAGCACCTGCATCTTTGAGCAGACGGACAATGCCTCCGTCTGCCGGGTATGGTTTGCCGGTCTTGCACGAGTAGCCCACAGTGGTGTCGAAACCACCAACGACAATGCTGTCCTTGAGACTGACGGGTATGCCGGCCAGCGGCCCTTCCAGATTGATATCGCCTTTTTCGATCCAGCCTTCAGCTTCTCTGATCATGACCTCGGTCACGGCATTGGTCTTCGCGTGGGCCTTCACGGCAGCCTTGCCATAGGCTCGGAGCACGTCCACGGCGGAGGTGGATTTCGTTTGGACATCTTTGACCAATTGATCAATGGGGGCATCGAGGATGTCGGACTCGTCGGCGGTGATGGGTTGCTGGTATGGCTTGGGGAGGTTGGCAATGCGGGCAGCTCGCTCGTCCTGTTTCCGCTTGCTATGCAACAGGAGACGGAGCAGTTAGCATCATGTGCAGCTCATGACAGGATGCGGTAACACAGCGTGGGAGGAGTGGGGTTGGGGGTGTGGAATGCTCGAGGGTCAACGCGTACCACGCGGCGCGGTGCTCGAAGTAGTCGAACGGAGGAAGCATTGTGCCGACGAGTGGCCGTGTCAGAGCTCACGCTGGACTACGCTTCGCTTTTCTGCTGGCCGGTCTTCAATATGATTGTTATCATCCCACGGGAGAGCGTCAGACCAAGATGTGAGAGCGGTCACGAGAAGGTATAGGACGTGCGTGCCCCGCGTCGTGGTGGGTGAGTCGAGCGTGTCGTGGACCTCAGGCCCGGTGTCCAGCTCCCAAGGGCGCGTGGCCTATCCATACCGAGATAGGCGCTGTCATCGGCTGCAGCTACCGCATCAGGAAGGCGACGCTCACTGGAAGGTGCTTGTGGACATTGGCGGTGATGAGAAATATCATCGATGCAAATCAACAGTCCGAGGGAGCAATGGAACAACGTGAAATAGCGTGTCGAAGACATCGGCGTACACGGTCAATGGCATGTCTGTGAGCCAGCGCGCCGATTCTCCGACGCTCCGGGTGCCGTTCCTGCAACCTGGAGAACGACCAGATACGTTTTTCCTCAGACTACTATGCGACTGCCCATCGCACGCTCAACCATCAACAGCTCCTGCACTGGTATGCGACCTGCAACTTCCCAAATAGCAATGGCAACAAGAATCAAGATGCACAGACCTGTTCGGCGCCCGGATCTTCCCTCGCGACCATTGCGCCATACATAATCCCACTCCTACATATACCTTGCACTTCACCTCCTGTCCTTCCTCGTCTTCACCTCCTGTCCTTCCTCGTCTTCACATCCTCCCATGCATCGGCTCTGTGCAGCACGCCCAAGACCATATATCGTCCAAGAATGAAGTCGGCACTGTGCTACATTTGGCGCACCCGCCATCATAATGTACACCACGGCAACACGCCGCGCCCTGCCGGCTAATGTGTGCCGGGAAAGCAGCAGCTGTCGTCCAATGCCCAGCGCTTGATAGGATGACCAAGCGGAGAATGCACGCCCTTCTACCATTTGCTCTCCGATCACGGACCCGCAATAGCGGAATGACTCTATTCGGATCTAGCTGGTAGACATCTCTAAGCTCGGCAGGCACGCGCTTGCACTTTTTGTGTATCAGTAATTCTTGCTCCATCTCAATGATTAGTCGACGTCATGTCAAAGCCACACGAGCCTTACGATCAAGCCGAAAAGGGCGAGCGGGACCTTACATCCACTGCCGGCAGTGGCGAATCCTTCTCCTCGCACGACGATTTCGACCGCATCGAACAACATGAGGAAGCCTCGCTCCAAGATCCAGATGAAATACGATCCACCAAGTTGTCCACGACGAGGGCATCCCACGACCTCAGGAGAACTGCAAGCAATGTTCTCGCCAAGGTCGCCTCACGCTTGACCACGCATTCCATCGTAGATCCTCCTCCACCGCCAGATGGAGGTCTTCACGCATGGACGCAGGTCGCCATGGGTGCAATTTGTGCCATGACCACTTGGGGATTGGTCAATTCGTATGGCGCCTTCCAATCGTATTACACTTTGAACCTGGGCCTTCCAGCCTCGACTGTGTCCTGGATCGGCTCCGTACAGAATTTCCTGACATTCTTCATTGGTGTTTTCTCTGGACGCGCTCTCGATGCAGGCTTTTTCATGCCAGCACTCATTATTGGTGCGACAGTCCAGGTCCTGGGGATTTTTCTCACTAGGTAGCCATCCCATCGACCTAGACAAGTCGCTCGAACGATGGCTAATCAACTTTCAGCTTATCCACGCAGTATTGGCAACTGATGCTGACCCAAGGCATAATGACTGGCTTAGGCGGCGGGATATTCTTCACACCTGCCATGGGCCTGATTGGCACTTATTTTAGCGGCAGGCGAGCCTTAGCCATGGGCATGGCTAGCGCTGGCAACAGTGTAGGTGGCATAATGTAAGTCTCTGAAGGCCTTCGTATCCGTTGTTGCCGATCGTTGATGACTGAGTTCTCTGGTCACAATGTTGATTACAACTCTATCATACACACCTGCTCGAACCGACCAATTTTCTAACGATAAACCCTAGATACCCAGTCCTCGTTCAACAACTCTTGCCCAAGCTAGGCTTTGCTTGGACCGCTCGCGTTCTTGGGTTTCTGAACCTTGGCTTATTGATCATTGTCATGATCTTCATGCGGCCAAGGTTGCCACCTCGAAGATCAGGGCCTATCGTTGACCTGTCTGCATTCAAGGAACCGACGTATGTGTTCCTGACTGCGTGCTGTTTCTTCATAATATGGGCAATCTATTTCACCCTTTACTACGTAAGTTCTACTGCGAAGCTTGACTCATTCATGTGTGCTCACTGTCAACAGATTTCGTCCTATGCTATTGAGGTGGCGGGCGTTTCCTTCACCTCTGCTCTGAACCTCACAATCATCATCAATGGTGTGGGCCTACCCGCAAGAATCATACCGTCATTCTTCGCCGACCGTTTTGGACAGCTGAATACCCAGGTGCCCATTCTCCTCGTTCTTACGGTTGTCGCATTCAGCTGGATAGCAGTGCGGGACAACACTGGTCTTTACATCTTTACCGTAATCTATGGCATTGTTTGTGCCGCATTTCAAGGCCTGGTGCCATCTACGGTAGCGAGCATCACTCTGGAAATGAATAAATTCGGCACGAGGTTGGGCATGGCGTTTGGGATTTTATCGTTTGCCGCGCTCACTGGGCCATCGATCGGCGGCGCACTGCAGGGCGCGATGGATGGCAGTTATCTCGGGGCACAACTTTGGTCTGCCATAGCTACTGGAGCGGCATTCGGGCTTTTGACCACGGCGCGCATGCTTCAGGCCAAAGGGAGATTACATGCTAAATGCTAGTTCTCACTAGCTCGCTCCGCTCACATTGTACTCGTCTCATCGAAGCATATTGCAGGAGTGACACATCGAATCTCACTTTCCAGATCAAGTGAGCGAAGTTGCTCGCTGCGCGACTGCCAAATTGCTACAGTACAGGGCGTGCCGACTAAGCCGCTCCACAGCCATGACAAATGGTACGTCACTCGTGGTGCATCACTTCAAGGTCATAAATATCATTGTTGCGAACAGCAGTCGATTGACCGACAAGCCTCAAAAGACGAGTCAACAACATGTCGAAGCAACACACTTCCGAATTCGGCTGGGACGCAGTGCCGCGAAACAGGTCCAATGTTCCCTCCGAGGCCGAATCAAAGACAGCACCGATCGACATCAACTTCGAAGCTATCTGGCCCAAGACATCCGTAGTCAAGAAAGCAGACGAATATGTCAAAGCACATCTTCCCAAGGAGACATATAACCACAGTCTCCGCGTCTACTGCTATGGTACGTCGCAACTTCTCAACAATAATATCAAATAAACCATTCTCACCACTCTCCAGGCCACGCCATCATAACCCAACACTTCCCCGCCTGGTCCTCCTCCCCTTCCTTCTTCGAAACTTGGGCCTTGACATGCCTCTTCCACGACATTTCCACCACCTCAGAGAACCTGAACTCCACCCACCTCTCCTTCGAATTCCACGGCGGATTCCTCGCCCTCCAAAAACTCCAATCCTTCGGCGCCCCTCAAGCTCAAGCCGAAAGTGTCTGTGAAGCCATCATTCGTCACCAAGATCCTGGCGAAACAGGCACCATTTCTCGAATGGGTCAATTAGTTCAACTTGCAACGGAGTTTGATAATATGGGCTGGCAGCCGTATTTGATTCATCGAGATGTGATTGAGCAGGTCGTGGAGAAGTTTCCGAGGATGAAGTGGTCGGGGTGTTTTGCTGGGGTGATTCAGAAGGAGATTGAGGCGAAACCTTGGTGTCATACGACTGCGATTCCCGGGTTTAAGGAGGCGGTTGAGGGGAATGAGGTTATGAGGCCTTATGACTGAAGGTGTTAGTGCGGACGTCGAGGTCAGAGAGAAGAAAGTCTGAGGAAGAGCTAATGACAGAATTCAAGAGCATTTACATTGCTGTAGAAGTTGAATTCTGCATGACGAGTGCCGAAAAATGTACTGTACATGAACGATCTCCCTTGGACCTCCTGCTCACTATGCAATGTTTCCCAATACTGCGTCCCTACTCAGACTGTACAGCGGCATGATATCAGTCCATAACTTGAACTGATGCACGCCTTGCGCGACGAGAGCCTCAAGCCCTGGCACAGTCTTCCATCCACTCTGCTGGGCCATTTCCATGAGCTGTGTGACGGCAGGCTTGTAAGCCATCTCTAGCAAGATCTTGTCGCCTGTTGATGCCGTTCCAGCCTTGAGACCCTGTCCGAAGATAACTTTGAGGATGCTTTCGAGGGTAGCATCAATCGGCAAATCGCCAGGAATGGTACCGACAGCGACCACAGGTGCTTGGTCAGCCGGGACAGCCTGCGCCTCCGCGGCGCTCGAGAGAAGCACAACGTTGTAGTCTTTCGGGAATGAAGCAGTGAGCTGAGACAACTTCTCCTTGTTTCTCCCAAGCAAGTAGATCGGGCTGTATCCCATGTTCTTCAGTGCATAGATCGCGGCGCGAGCTGTGCCACCACCACCAACTACCATGCCGGCTTCGCGCAGCACTCCTGCAGTGCCTCGGGCACCAGCATTGCGGAGGGCTAGAACCATACCTTGCCAATCTGTGTTGTGGCCGACGAGGATTTTCTGATTGTCAGACGTCGTGGTTGGCACGATCGTGTTCACGGCTCCAATCGTCTCCGCTGCCGGGTCAATAGCATCAAGGAGAGGCATGACATCCAGCTTGAGAGGGATCGTGACGCTGGCTCCGCCGAACTGCGGCGAACGAATGATGTCCTCGGCCTCGATGATACGATCAGTCTCGTACAGACCGTAGGTATGCGGCAGGCCAGTCACCCCGAAGAGTGTGTTGTGAAGTGCCGGCGAGCGCGACTGCTGGATTGGCTTCCCGAACAAGTAGAACTTCTTGGCTGAGATCTCTCCGACGATGCCCAATACCTTCCTGATATCAGCTGCAGACAGTTGTCCCGGAGCAGCCTTCACTGGCAGAGCTGGATGGCTGACAGGTGTCATGAAGCCGTTGGTGACCCGGCTCATCTTTCCTAGCTCCCCCATATTCATGGCGATGACAGGCAGATCAGGAAACTCCTTCGCCATAGCTTTCTTGAAAGTCCTCAGGTCGTCATTGTCGTCAAAGTCTTTGGCCACACCGACGAGTTTGACAATATCGCCGTATTCTCGAGCAGCATCAAAGTGAACTCTCCACTCTGGGGCTCCATCGGCCCAGGAGAGCTGTCCTTTTGGATCGTGGTGAGAAGCTATAATGGTGCACATTTTCCTGTGGTTGAGCACATAGTCCTTCACTTCAGGTGCTGCCGTCAATTCCAGATCCACAAAGTCGAAGCCCATGCGCAGCCCCTCAGCATACAGCGCAATGGCCTGCTCAGTCGCATCATCCGGAAATTGTCCGCCTTGACTGACACTTCTCAGCGTGAAGATCAGTGGCAGCGTTGTAGAAGCTCGCAATAACGCCACTTGCTCGCTCAAGAAACCAGGCCTCCAGTGCGTCTCGCCAGGTTCCTTGTCTGGATCTACGAGCAGATCCACTCGGAGCTCTATCGCGTCGCTGCCCATCGTTATTTCAGGCAGAACAGTCACAATGTCTTGGATTGTCGGGCTCGTGAGGGACAGGAAAAAGGAGTGCTGTTTAGCCAGGATCTTTTGCAACGCGCCGCTTCTCCCCGTCATTGTGTTGAGGAATCTGGTGAAGTCATCCAAGGGACTGGTCCAGCCCACGATAGCAGTGGTCTCATCCACTGTCTGGCTGTGGTAGTGAAGATTGCTGCACTCCTCGAACCACGGCTTCCGTCGCAGATAGACTCCCATCATGTCCTCGACGTAAGCAGGACGAGTCTTGTCAATGTTGAGGTAATCCATGATCGCTTTGACGTCTCGCGTGATGTAAAGCACCATTCCGTCCTTTTGCCAGGCTTTCAGTAGTTCACGGGCTTCTGGGGTCTCGACCAGACCACCACCAGTAGCGAAGACATAGCCTTCAGGCTTTTCCTTCATCAGACGCTTGAGCAGTTTGAGTTCCTTTTGACGAAACCCATCCCAGTCGTTGTCCTTCAACATCTCAGGAATCGACATGCCCTCTTGCTCCTCCAGCGCTGTATCCATGTCGACGAATGGCCAGCCAAGAATTCGTGAAGCCCAACCTCCGGTCGTCGTCTTACCAGCGCCTCGCATGCCGATGATGAACACAGACTTCTTGACCTCTCCATTCACGTACCCATGTCTCTCATCGACACCATTTGCGTGGCCGTTCGCTACCGCATTATGTTCGGGTTCCACTCCTTCGAGCTCGACGCCGAAAGTCTGATGCAAGATATCCCACCAACCAGGCCAGGTCTTGCCTGTACATTCCCTTTCGAGTATGAGACTGCCTTGAGGAGCGACAGTAGCAAGAACACTGAAGCTCATGGCCACACGATGATCGTCGTAGCAGTGAATCGAATCACGCGGCGCCTGAATCGCGGTTCCGACACCATCAATCTCAATGCCATCATCCAGCTCTCTGCAAACCACGCCGTATTTCGCAAGCTCGTCAATCATGGCCACGATACGATTGCACTCCTTGACCTTTTGGTTGGCAATGCCGATAATTTTCGTCGTTGCACCGTGCTTTCCCGGCTGCGCAACAGCAGCCAGAACGGAGGCGGTCAAGAAGGCATCTGTCATCGGCTCCATGTCAATCTCTGGCAGAGGCTGCAGCTGGCCAAACGCAGGACCGGTCACCGTTGTGCTAGTTTCTGTCTGCTCTACGGTGCATCCCATGGGCCGCAGGACATCAACAGCGAAACGTGCATCTCCCTGCAGAGAAGCGGAGCCGATGTTTGGCACTGTGCACTTGGTGCCTGTGATAGCAGCGATAGCAAGAGGATAAGTAGCACTGCTGGCATCGCTCTCGACCTCGTACTCAGGTGGGTTGGCGTAGCTTTGCTTGGGAATGTAGTACACATTCTCCTCCGTTTTGCTACGCGTCACATGAACGCCGAAGCTGGCCATCATAGCTATTGTCATGTCGATATACAGCTGGCTGATGACCTTACCGCCCACAAGACGCAGCGTCACAGGCTTCTTGGCATATGGTGCGGAAATGAGGATAGACGAGACGTATTGCGAGGAGACCTTCGCCGTCAATTCGATGTCGCCGCCTTCGAAACCGCCAGCCGCACCAATGCGAAGCGGCAGACTTTGGCTACCTGGCTTGCCCAAGTACTCCATGTCCACTCCGTTGGCCTTCAGGGCGTCGACAAGAGGACCTTGAGGACGCTCCTGCATGCGAGCGTTGCCAGTGAGGACCGTGTGTGAAGCATCCTTCGTCGGCTCCGCCAAAGACAATGCTGTGGTCAAGAAGCGGGAAGCAGTCCCAGCATTGCCGATGTAGATCTCATCTGAAGACGCCTTCAGCTTGCCACCATTTCCATTGACCACAAGCACACGTCCCTCGTCTTCCCAGCCATATGTGGCGCCCTGAAGGCTTGCAATCGCTGACAACATGTACTGCGTATCATCGGAGGCCAGTAGGTTCGTGATCCTACAGCTGCCTTTACCCAATGCCGCCATTAGCAGGATTCGGTTCGATATGCTTTTGCTCCCAGGCGGCTTGCAAACCACGTTCAAATCTTTCGAAACACCAGGTCTGACCAGAACAGAAGGACAAAGCACGATCCTGATGTCTTTATCGTCGCACTTCGTCGCACCTGGGCCGGTTTCGGGCTCGTAGCATTTCCCTATTGATGCTAGTAGCGCGATCTTCTTCTTGGAGCCTGCATTCTTCTTGTCGACAGCCATTCTTCTCAGCAGCTCATCAGCTTCGCATACTTTCCGCGTCTTGGTAGTTATCAGCTTGTCGTCCAGACTTGTCGGCAGCCCGTAGCTCTTGATCGCCTTCGTGAGCCTGGCGACAGCAGCCGGCTCCAGAATACCCAAGTACCTCGCCAATTCTGCTTCCTTTACCATCCCCACAGCGACACACTCGCCGTGCAGGATCTCAGGGGTCAGAATTGCCTCGTACGCATGTCCGATGGAATGACCAAAGTTCAGCAAGTTCCTCAGCCCGCCTTCTCTTTCGTCTGCAGTGACCACCTCAGCTTTGACTCTTGCGCTTCCAAGCACAATCCTCTTGAAGACGTCCTCAATTCCCTCGAATCTGCCTTTGCCTAGCGGTCTCTCTAGTGCCGCCATGATCGCGTCAGCTCCCTCTTCTAACCTCTCGAATTCCTCCTCATCCCAGATGGCAGCAGTCTTGACAACTTCGGCCATTCCATTGCACACCTGTCTCTTGTCTAATGTCTCCAAGAAAGCAAGATCGATGTATATCCTCTCTGGCTGCCAGAAGGCCCCGATGAGGTTCTTGCCTAGCGGGGTATCAATTGCAGTCTTGCCGCCAATGGAGCTGTCGACCATGGATAGCAGCGATGTGGGAATCTGGCAGAACTTGATTCCTCGCATGTATGTCGCTGCCACATAGCCGAGCAAGTCGCCCATAACACCTCCTCCCAGTGCAAGTAGAATTGTATCACGCGTACACCCTTGACTGAGCAGCCAGTCTTCGATCTGAGCTTTTACTGTTCGACTCTTGCTGGTCTCTCCCGGAGGAATGCTGTCAAGGACGAGAAGCCGCACATCTTCCGGCTTCTTGCCCAGTCTCGCTCGCTCGGCATTGAAAGAATCGACAAAGGCTGGCACGTATGGGAGCTTGGCGAGGTTGGAGTCGCAAATGAGGACGTAGGTCGACGAAGGGATGTTGGTGAGCAGGTCGTGGGTGGCATAGTTTGGCCACAGGCCGTAGTCGACAATGATGGTGTCTTTGCCTAAGATTGACACTTTCGTGGCAGTGGACGTGCCATTGGGGTTCGCCATGTTTGGCAGCGTATGGATCGGGTTGTTGCAAATGTAGCTGGTCTGCTGCTTTAGCTCACCAGTTGCTCCGACACGAACAGCACCGCGGCTTCAGCGAGGATTAGTTGGAAAGATCCGAGATTGGTCAAGTCCCAGATGCGCAGCTTCTGCATACGAGGTTCACTTGCGAGCAGCAAAGACGAGAAGAGGCATTGGGCGTGTTGCGAGTGCGTGGGTGTGGTGAAGAGTCATCAATGGTGGGCACAAAGAGTCAGAATCGCAGTGCGGCCGGGAAATTTCCCAAGTGCCGCAAGCTGTTCGCAGCCATGTGGAGATGCTTGCTGCAGATCCTCTAAAGGGTACAAAACTGTCACAACATGTACCATCGAACACGGACGTAAATACGACAGAGGTGCAGGAGACTGGTGATAGCGACAGGAGCAACACACGGAGAGAGAACGCGCCTGAAGATATCTTGTAATGACTCTACAGACCCGGCAACTTTCGTTGAACCGATCGGGCTTCCTAGCACAGGGCATTCTCCTTTCATCACTTCACATGATGACAGGCTTCTTTCCCTCATGAGCGCCAGTACTTTCTCCTAGCCTGTGAGGGCGAATCGCTTTTTTCAACGTACCAAAGGTCTAACACATCTACCACTGGTTGTCTGGAGCAGTCGCAGCGCCGGTGTTGCCGTCAGCAGCCCAGCCCTGGTTGCCGGTCTCGACTGGAGCGCTGGCAGCAGCCCAGTCAGCACCCTCAGCATCCCAAGTGGATGCGGCCTGAGCACCAGCAGTACCCGAAGCAGCAGCGAAAGCGGAGCTGCCAGCATTGCCAACCTCCCACTCGTTGTTGAATCCGCTCTCGACGGCGCCTGGGCCAACCTCGTCGGCACCTGGCACCTTGGCCTCGTCCTGGCCAGCAGAGTCCTTGTTCTCCTCCGCCTCTGGGTCACGGTAGAAGTACAGATCGGTCATGACGTCCCACTCGGTCTCACGGCTGGCAAGAGTACCACGGAGACGGAGGACCTCACGGGCGAGCATCCACCAGATCAGACCAATGGCATGACGACCCTTGTTGTTCGTTGGGATGGCAACATCGACGTACTCGGTTGGGGAGTCGGTGTCGCAAAGGGCGATGACTGGGATGTTGACGTACGAGGCCTCCTTGATGGCCTGGGCATCGGTGCGTGGGTCGGTGACGATGATGAGGCGTGGCTCCTTGAACGAGCGAGTGATGTAGTTGGTGAAGTTACCGGGGGTGAAGCGACCGGCAATGGCGGAGGCACCGGTGTGGGCGGCGAACTTCAGGACAGCACGCTGACCGTATGGACGAGCAGAGATGACAGCAATGTCAGCTGGGTTGTCGATAGCGGCGATGATGCGGGCAGCGAGGACAATCTTCTCCCTGTGCGCGCATTAGTACTCTGCCGGCTCAATTTTTGCCAGGGCATATCAGGCGGAGCAAATGCAATAAGAGTCGCAAATTCGCTCGCAATGCGCGTATGTGCGCCGCCTCAGCCGAACTGGCTGCAGAAATATTCACATACCAGGTCTTGCCAATGTTGATGACATTGACACCGTCTGGGCGAGTCTTCCAGAGGTATGGCTCCATGTGCACCTGCAAGTTCTTGCTGCCAATGTGAGCCTGAGCCGACAGGAGCATCTCAATGTCCTGGGCAGTGGCGTTGAACACCGATGGGAGGTTCTTTGGAGTGGCCATCTTCGCGGTTGAGGGCGAGGTGTTGGGCGGTCGAAGACGGGTGGTGTGGTGTTGTCGCGAAGTCCTCGATGCTGCTGGTGGTGGGCTGTTCGGAGCATCAATTTACAGAAGTGCGTGCACGGTCGTTTTCGTGTCTGCCTCAGGACACAACACTTGGCATCCCCGCGGCGTCCTTGAGCGAGCACAAGTGAGCGTTGATGGCGCCCAGCGAGCATAGAAACAGCATCCATCATGCCGCCTCGAATACCGATCGCCACCTGCCTGCGGGCACAGAGCAGTACGTGAGCCTGTCGGAGATCGATACATTAATGTTGACATGTGCCAGCAGCACCCCCTTCCACGGCCACGCGATCTTTCTCCTCCACACCCTGCTCCCAAGCGTCCACAGTCACGCAACGACGGAAACATCGCGATCCATATGCCATTGCGCAAGCGCGAGCGAAGAAAGCTGCGAATTTGAGTAGACAGGAGGTACTGAAGAAGGAGCGGGCCAGCAGTCTAGGCGACCCTGTTCGCGGTCTCACCACGCCTTTCGTACGCTCCTTCGACACTGCCCTCCCTCCCGAGCCCTCGGCAGACACCCCTTCGACGCAAGTCCGGAGTTCGAAGTCACCATCTGAAGATGCCATTGGACCCAAGACGGAGACAGACAATCACCTCAACTTCTACTTGACCAAAGAGGAATTGGCTCGCGGGTTAGGGAAGAGCCAATGGCTGACTACTCCTGCTGCGCAAGACGAGCCAGAAGAAGCCGAGGGAAAAAAGGCCCGAAGAGATGGCGGGAAAGAGTCGCGCGGACTCGATGCTGAGATTAGCGGAATCCTTGGTGGTGCCAGAGACGCGGATGCGAACAACCCCGACTGGGAGCGCGCCGCAGAAACGATGAAGGACTTCACTACCGGCATGAGTCCAGCAGCTCGGAAGAAGATATTGGAGGAGGAACACGCGACCGCGCAGGAGGCATTGAGACGAATCTCGAGCTTAGCACTGGGAAGCAGTAAAGATCGGCTGAGAGTGAACAAGCAGAGATGCATAGACGTCTTCGGGCGTCATAACACGGAGCAGACACTGCCTCCGAAACCAACCTCTGCGGGTGTAACCGGCGGCGAGCAGCAAAAGGTGGAACGTGTTGGAGCAGACACTGGCAGCAGCGAAGTGCAGATTGCCATCCTGACCGCTAAGATTCGTGCCGTTGCAGACTTCCTGGAGACGAGAGGCACGATGGACAAAGTCAACAAGAGAAACCTCAGATTACTGGTTCATCGCAGAGCAAAACTCTTGAAATATTTGCGCAGAAAGGAAAGAGGTGGGCCGCGGTGGCAGAACCTGGTTGAGACACTTGGTTTGACCGATGGAACATGGAAGGGCGAAATTACCTTGTAGAAGATGGAGCATTTGCATAGCGCAGGAAAAGCCTCAGAACTGGGCCGGTGAAGATACATCATGTACAGATATCCATGTACTATTACGACACTCGCCACAACACCAACAGCGCCCAAAGGCAGTTTCAGCATTGGTGCATCCTTCCACAGTACTGCCCAAAGCCTCAACAGCACTATCCAGCATCTCAAGCAGCAAAATCGTGAATCTCGTCGGACTCTGAGAAGGGACATGTTGTGCAGTGGACCACCATCCCATGCCTCGTTGACTGGTGGCGCTCGCGATCCTGAAAGTCTCCTCTCCAACTGTAACCCACCACTCCAGACATCGTTGGCAATCTCCTCTTCATTTGTATCCCCGTCAACCAGCATACCGACTTCCCATCACCTTCGGAACAACTCGGCAGTCTCACTCCGCCAATCCGATGTGCTTACCAGCCCTCTCGCCTCCGTCGGGTCGAGGCGCAGAATATCGATCATAAACAGCACACAAAGTGCCTGAATGAAGAAGCCGAAGGACCGGGTTGTTGTTCGCCTGCCATTATACGACCTTGTGGATTCTGAATCTCCGCAGTAGTTGAGCAGAGAAACCAATACTGCTGCTTGAATGATTCGAGCAATGATGGTGGGAAGCACGACAACCATCGTCTTTTGGCAATTGCTGATCCAGGCGAGGAAAAGCGGCAAGAGTAATTGTGTGAACCCTATTCTGGGAGCTCGATCGGAGGTATCATGTTCTGGTAGTCGTTTCCGCTTGTAATCTTCTTCAGCCTGGAGGTTTGGAGTGCATTCCGTCGTCGTGGTTATGGCCATGTTGCTGGAATCGACTCGCATAATAACTTAGGCAGTGTGTTTCTCGAGTCCGAAATGTAACGTGCAGAGCAGTCCAGTGATATTGTTGGTTGATAACAAATCATGTATCCAGCATTCGAGACAGCTTATTGACCGACACTCGTGGTGGTAGAAGATCCGAGAACAAAGAGAATAGAAACCCAGTGATCCTTCTGCAGTAATAATAATCACTGTACTTCTAGTCCCGCATCGCCACGAGCCCTCGTTACTCAGCCCGACAAGTGCCACAGAATACCATGCAATATAACCCGAGCATTCGATCTCCGACTCCAACTGCATGAAATGCGAACTCTCTGCGTCCAGGGTGCGGCCGCCGGCAGAGCTTACTGCTCGTGCTGAGACAGACACCCCACAATGCGGCTGCAGTCTACGCATGTGAAAGTGGAGCTCCTAGCTATGTCTCAGCGAGTCATAGGCGTTGGAATGCTGTGCAGACTCAGGTGGAGCTACCTGCAGCGAGGGCGCGTACTGTACAGCACTGCCAGCGCATGCATTGCAGCGAAGGCCGTCTAGATCGGAAAGGCATCGTGCTTGCGTTGAATCTGTGTCCGCAAAGCACTTCGACCTGCATTTGTTGGGTTGTGTGGGTAGAACTCGAGGATGATCGGTCCGGACACATCCGAGTCGTGAAAGTCAGCATGGTGACTGAAGGTTCCGTTTCAGAGTCGACAGCGTCTAAACGACCAGAGTCTTGTACTTGCTCTGTACGTTTCCTCGCGCGGCATCTTCCACGCGAAGCTCACATTTCTATATACATTAACGTTCAATGCGCCGGCAATCATCGCCAAATAGTAGCAGGGTATCTTATCAGCATCAGGTCGTCTCAAATCAAATCAAATAAAAACAAAAAGCACGAAAGAGATCGGTCAATAGTTGCGATAGTCGCAGGAACATTCTGTGTCCACAGACTGTGGTGTCAGTCCAGAAGTTATGCGAGCCCCCTGTTGGCCCTGGACGAATTCGTAGCAAGCCGGAACGTCGGTTCCGCCTGGACTGCTCTGCCGGATGTCTATTGCGTAGGGCCATTGCAAACCGCCGTCCGAATTATTCGATTCTGGGTATGTTCGAGGTGCTGAAAGATAGAGAGTGCCGGTGAGGCTCGTTTGGTTGAAGTAGCATTGGGTCGCGACATTGTTAGCGGCCAGCGATACTGGAGGATTGAATGCCTTGTCCATGTCAATACGGAAGGTATATCGAGCGGAGCTTGAATTTGATTTAGGCGAAATGTAAGTAAGTGGTGTGTCCTCGAACATCAAGCTGAAAGGATTGCTCGTTGAGCTGATAGTGAGATTGGCAGGTTCGCCGTCGTCTGAAGTTGAGCCTGAGCCAATTGTGGCATACGTGGAGGAGGTATTCGAGATGACCCAGTTGTATATCGACCTGCTGCCATCTGACGTAGCTGCGTTTGCTGGATCGTAGACCTGGTACGGGAAACAATTCCAGGTCTCTGCGACCGAAGTGCAGCTGCTGTTTAAGGTCTGAAGCCTGGTGATCATGCTGTACTGGCCGATGGGGAACGGCTGTTGGTCCGCACCGCCCGAACTGGTTGGATCTGACGTGTTTTGTGCGGCTCCGTTGTTTGAATTTGAACCACTCCGTCCAACTGTCAGGCCAACTGCAAGACCCACTATCAAGGCGATTGCGAGCAATGCCACGCCAGCAATAATGAGCCATGTCCGCCTTCGCCAACTGAAAGGATTCTTTCTCTGGTAGCCGCCTGACCGTCGCAGAGCTGCGAGCTTCTCGCCTTCCACTGGCCTGTTGTCGTCGCTGTCGCCGGCCACAGGCTCTGGAACCCATTCGTATGCTGGAGGAGCCGTCCGCCCAGTTTCGTAGCTGTCTTTATGCGCATGAACGTTCGTCACGGGCGAAAGCGGGTAGGGTAGGGCGTGCAAGGACTGCTCAGAAGCACTCTGTCGCAACGCGCTCTTTCGCGGGATCGGCGGTTTAGGAGCGGCTGTCGCCATGATGGAGTTGACCTCGGACTGTCGCGACGATGATGGCCTCGAATTGCTTGCGCTCCCCGGCCGTGAGCGGTTCATGGCGGGCGAGAGGACGTTCGTGCGAGCAGCGCGGTGAGGGGAAGAGGAGGTCTTCTGCGCCGTCTGTTAAGCTTCGAGATCAGTGGATGGCGGCGCCAGTGGCTTGCATTGATAGGCAAAGCAATGAGATGGTGGAACGGTGGAAGGCGGATTGTGGTGGAGGACTTGTTGATGATGAAAGGCGATGGGTCGCGATCTACAGAGCTCCTATATACATCTTCAGCCATCTTCGCGATAGGGCCGGCAGTGCCAATAGTGCCATCGAAGACGGGCGGGAGGTGTAGTTAGAGCGCATCTTCATTTTGGGAGCGACGCCTAATTACGCTTCCGCGCACAGCCAATCAGCGCGTCGCGTGGTGCTCGGCCAGGCCAACCTCTCGAGAGTCTCATTTGAGAACTGCATCTCTCACCTCGCATTGTATGCACGTTGATGACCGTTTCCACGTGGCTATCCGGTATAGCAGTAGTCGTGATTCAAGACACACAAGACGCTCTTCCCGCCGTGACAGTGTTGCTTGACAAGTGAGGGAGGGTGCTTCTCGTCGCTGCCGGTCGCATCAGGATTGCGACTGAGGGCATGCGCATGCACCATCGTTAGCCACCTTCCATAGGAAGTGGCTCGATGAGGCCGTTGCTTGTTCCTTGACATGCACTCACCTCTAGCCACGTCCAACTGAAGTTTGTCGGCTTTCTCTCTTCCAACTTTGAACTTGGCACGCCCGACCACCGACATCGTGTTAAGCGACTGCACGCGCCGCGCCAGCCAACATGGCCAGAAATGTGGTCACCATCCCCGTCTGGAATGACTCAGATGGCCAGCATGCGTCGAGCAAGGATCGCTCTCGCAATGATGGCTACTTCGAAGAGCGCCTTGGAGAACTATGGATGAGAGAGCGCGGCCAAGCGCAACCAGGTGTTGTGTACAGATTGGATCGCATGCCTGCCGGCTATTCAGGGTGGGAGAAGCGACGAGGGGATAGTAAACACGTCGATCGATGTAAGCTGGGCCCGTAACATTGTAGAGAACTCGTTAACCTGATTGCGCAGATATCGCTGGCCATCCGAGTGGAAAGGACTTTCGATCGCTAAATGAAGCGTGGCCTCACTTCCAACATCTTATCGCACACGGCAGTGCACATGGGTGCCTGTGTGTGTTGTGCACGGGCGGCCGGAAGAAAACCAAGACGAATAGAAGTGGCTCGCTCACATCCGGTAGTTCTGGACTACAGTCGCGCCACTTTGGTCCTTCATCGACGTCAGCAGTTGCCAAACCTGTTAAAGTCGCTGCACGAAAGACGCAGAATACTTTCGACTCAGATTCAGAGACACCACAACGCGGCAAGCAAGCTGACCCAGAAGGCATTCCGGATTATTACCGTATTCTTCTCGACAAAGTGAAGGCCGCTGGTCCCGACGGGATCGTGCGTGAAAATGTAATCGATCAACTATCGCCGGACTGGCGAGCAGGCCATCAGATGCTACAGGGCATGCTTGAAGATTGGTCTCAGCAGCCCAGCTTCGTACCTAGAATTGGGGAACTAGTACTATTCATCCGTTCCCTCGGCCATGAAGACACCTTAGCATGGGATGCTAACTCGAAATGCTTGCGGCCTCGGAACTCGAAAGGCTGGCTTGACCACTATCGATGGGAAACCGGAGTGGTAACACAATCGCCTATAGAGTCGGTGTCGCACGATGACCTGATTGGCGTTCCAGCGAGCAAGACACACAATGTGACTTATTCTGGTTTCCGCGTGGAGCCATTGCCCGAGCCGGGAAGCCAGTCCAAAACATACAGCTCACAGCACAAATACGTACCGCTTCATGCTCTCCGACCATTCTTGTACTGGAGAGAGTGTCTGGGAAGCACAGACGAGCAGGACTGGCATCCGACGGTCAAGCACGCATTGACGGTTGCGAGCTCTTGGAGCCTGCTTGGGAAGTACAATTTCACAGGTAGCTGGCCCGAAGCCACACTGTTCTGTCGCGGAGTGTACATTGGCCCTGAGTTGATTATGATGGGCGACCTGGTTCGCCTCGAGCCTCGCCCAAAAGACAGCCGACAGGATGCCATCGTGGATGTCATGGTGGTGTCATCTATTCGCCTTCGCTTCGTTAAGCTTGATGAATCCAGCGACGATGATTACGATGATGGAGATCCTTACACGACGTGCCTGCACATTGCTGGTAAGGTTTGGAGTCTGGATCCGAAACGCAGCTTTGCGGGAATTGGTGCTTCGCCCGCCAAGCCAAATCAACCTGGCTTCCCATCCGAGCTTGCAGGTTATGGGAACTGGTTCAATGTGACTGACCCTTCAAACGAGCGGCAGAAGCTTGAGGTGCCCTACACCAGGGTGCTGGGCCGCTGTCTTGCTAAGGACGCTCTACATCGCTGGTTTCCAACATCCGACAAGGGGCTTTCGAATAATGGGCAAGTCGCTCGCAGTCAGCCATTAGAATTATCGCAAGGTCTACACAGTATGCGAGAAGCGCGAGCTTACTCAAGAGCTCATGACACTCGCATCGATCGCGCTAGTGGCCAGTCATGGTTCTGGGCAGAGACACGCATAGAACAACTTGACCTGCACGAAATCAATGGAAAATTCGTTGGTTCCAAGGAGGAAGCCCGCGATAGAAAGCAAGTGAATGCATGGCGTCAAGCATTGAAGGTTCTTGACGGAAAGAAGGGCAGCCTCGATGAGTATTTCGCTGCAAAGAGACAGCGCGAGGAGGAATCGAAGCAGCCAACGAGCAGCGCATTCGGTATGATGGCTTCCGTCGCTCAGGGAGATAGTGCAACTGAGGGCGATGCTGCGCAGGGTGAGGACTTGATGGACGTGGACGATGATGCTGCCTCCTCACGTCGTAGAAGCTCGATGCAGATGCTATCGATGGACGAACACGAAGGCGACGATGACTCCGTCATGATCATCGATGACTGACCGGACGCAGGGCATGAAGGGTATTACTGATATGCGCACTGCCAACACCTTTGCCTGTCCAGCCATATTGGGCCTACACTTGCGGCTTGGATGACTCGGACCTGAAGCAAGAGTAAGTAGAACACATGATGGCTTCATGTCGCTATGCGAAAGCAGCGCGGCGTTCGAAACCACACTCGAGCCGTGCACGTTCGCCCATGCCAGCATCTATGTCTCACGGAGCAGAGGCATCGCAGGGCCATCGAGGTGACAGCGCACACGAGTCATTCAAGCCATGTAGAAATGGAGCTTAGCAATGGCAGTGGATTTCACACTGCTCATCAAAATCATGCTATGTACATTTGTGAGGCTTTTCTTCGGCGGTCGCTGTCATCCGAATTTAATGGCAAAGGCCGAACTTCACAGTTGGTATGGTTGTGAACTCATGGCGGTTGATCTGCCCTCGATGTGCAATATCGATAAGACTCGGCAAAACTGGACAGCTATGGCCGATGCTCCTTCCTGTGCACAACATAGGAGATGCATGTACACTCACTTCCATTTGCTCGCCATCTATCGCTCCATTGTTTTTCATTGCACTATCATCACTGGCATCCATTTGCACCGAAGGCAAACCTTCTTGCTGCATTCTTGCATCCTGCGAACTATACATTCCAGCCGGATCACTTCCTATACGCTACATCTCGCGATTGTCACACAGCGTCGCAGTCTGGGCTGCAGTCCAGGCGCACGTACTTGCACACGACACATTCTGAAATGCTTCGATGCTAGGATTGCGCTTATTTGATTTCGCTTCGTCCTGACAAAACAGCTTGTACAAAAGCTTACGCGGCGGCGTTCGTCACCCTCCGGCAATGCTCCGACCTCCATTTGCCTAAACAGCCTTGCATGGTTAAGAATTGTCTGAAAGAGGAGAGTAGCTGCTCAAGGCTACAGCTATTGTGCGAAGCATTCTTAGTGTGATCCTCTTTCGCATGTCTGCAAACACAATGCATTTGCCATTCGAATTAATCTTGTACGCCACACTCCACACGAGGCCTGCAATAGCCCTGTCAGTATTCAAAAGAGACGTCGATTTCTGGACTGTGCGAACGAGGCTTGAAAGGTCCTACGTATATCCCGAGCTCGACAAGCCAGGCAAATACTTTCATGAAGCTACCTTCGATAAGCACTACGATGGGCGCTTCGCAGACAGACCGCTGCGATACGACGAGAGACAAGAACATCTATCCGCAGCTGTCCGTGCCTATCTATCCAAGATGCACGAAATAGGCATTGAAACTTGGCTGATGCATGGCACCCTTCTCGGATGGTACTGGAATCGCAAAGCAATGCCATGGGATTCCGATGTGGACGTTATGATTTCCGAGTCATCAATGCATTACCTCGCGAGCTATTATAACATGACTATGCACCATTTCAAAACGCCTGGAAGCGAGAAAAGACGCTCATATTTACTGGAGATCAATCCGCATTGCTGGGAGAGCGGCCTTGATCAAGACAATAAGATTGATGCACGTTGGATTGACACAGATGTCGGTCTATTCATCGACGTTACCGTACTGCGTGGAGATCCAACGACGGAGTTTCGCGAAGCGATGTGGGTCAAGGACAATCACCACTACGCATATGACGATATTTTCCCTCTGAGAGACACCGTGTTTGAGGGCACGCCTGCACTGATACCATTTGCGTATCCGGACATTCTGATTGAGGAGTACGGGCATCAAGCATTGTCGAATAGGCACCATGAGTTCCATTATTTTGATGCAGACCAGAAAGCGTGGCTGCCGCAGAAGCTGGCTGTCACGACTTCAAAATACGATCAAAGTTGAATTGCCGACCATCATCGCTTGCACCTTCAGCAGGACTTTCACAACGCGTTCAGCTTGAGCATTGCCGCTCCTCTTGCTCTGGCAAAGTGCTGAAGTGTAGTAATCATATTAAGCATTGAGTCAACTTCCTCCATCAAATCATCCCCTTGCCGGGGTAGCTCAATCGGTAGAGCGTGTGGCTCTTACGGACTACGATGTCCAGAAACCTCAAGGTCGTGGGTTCGAGCCCCACCTTCGGCTATTCCTATACAAATCTCGAGTCAATGATCTTTTTTTTGCCTTTTGCCCACGTGGTGGAGGCCGACGTTAGGACCTGTCGAAGGTCCGACAATTTTTGGACTGGGCGGCGCCGGCTGGGAACATAGCAGGGACCAGGGACTTGGCAGATCCAGCCTTGCAGCAATCTCTCCCTGCCCTTTTCTTTTGGTCCCCAGCACGAACGCAACCAGAGACAAGAGAGGAGAGAATGACCCGGTCTGCAGGTGGATTGCGATCGAAGAAGCATCCAATCTTCGAATCTATCGCGTTCTATGACTCCGGCTTTATTTCCACCTTCGACAAGCTCTTCACAGCCTCCTCCCAATCCTTGTTCATCACCTCCCCCAGGACCCTCACCCTCGCACTCTCGGCCAAGTAATGATAATAATTTCCTCCCAATGCTGGATGTGAGAATCGCCTATCACTCACAGCTTTCCATTCAACCTGCTCTCTCCGGAAACCTACACGTGCGAGGGCTTCGGCAAGATCAACCCATCCACCCTGGACTTTGAAGCCGACTCCTAGGGATGCTGGCATATTCTCCATCGAGGACAGATGATATGTAATTTTGAGAAGTGGGATCGATTGCACTATTCGTTGTCCTTGTGCTGTGAGGAAGTGGGATTTGGAAAGTGCTTGGGCGATGGGATAGGCTCCATCGCGAGGAATGGACAAGTGGGAATCGTTGAGAGTATAATAGAGCAGCAGGGATTCTTGTCGGATTCGATTGCAAGTTCTTGTCAGTGCCGGCGGCGGCATGAGGAAATCCGATTCTTGTGAAGTTGGTTCGGTGAGTGCATATTCATATATGAGGTTTCGAAGCTCTGGCGATAGGCGAAGAAGTGGTGATCTCTCCTCCATGATTTTTTCGTTCGACGAATAGAGCTTTACTGCCTGCTCATGGGACAAGGACAGGGTGGTGATCTAGTCGACTTGCTTGCTTTGTTTGGTAGCGTGTAAGATTGAGTTCCGGCATGATCTCAGCCAGCGTCCTCCCGCTGCACTGTGTCTTGCATTGAAGACGCTAGCTGCAAAAGTTTATAGCAAGAGGCTCGCAGAGTTGCAGCATGTTACAACAGGCTCGAGTGCAGGGACCGTAATGGACTTTTCCCCAGTGCACTGCGTTTCTGAGCCGAGATAGGCATTACATCGGTTGAGCGTCCGGAGAGTAAGAGGTTCCACGATCCTGTGTTGCTTCCGGAAACCGAATGTCGTACATTCGTCGCGTGATAGAGGAGCAATGTACGATCATTCATCGTAAACATCCTTCTTCTTCGTGGCGAGGATGTATGGTCGTTTGTCCCAAAAAGCGTTTCCAATGATATCAGTGTGCTCAATCACAATCCTCGCCTTCTGTCTCCTCTTCCTTTCCTTCTCCAACTGCGTCTTACTCTTGGGATTGGCAACAGTTTTGTTCTTGCTCGCTCCAGCATGATCGCCATCCTTCGCACCATTTTCTGCTTCCTCATCATCATAAGCCCTATACACCACCGATCCCTTCTTAAAGACCTCTTCCTCATCATTATAATTCACTCCAAACCTCTTCCACAAAATCTCATTCTTATCACTCGCCAATGTTCCCTTTAGCATCTTCTCCGCCTCGGTGCCACTCATCCCCTTCCCTTCTTCCTCTCCCTCGCCACCTCTCAACACCAAATTCCAAAAAGTCGTATTATACAAATTGTTAATATGACAATCCGCCTGCCTCCAACTCAAATAATCCCTCAAGATACTCTTCTTCGGATAACACACACACCTCCCATCGAAAGTCGGAAACGGTCTTTCCAATTTCATTGCTTCCTCAGGAAAGAAATCCCGCCACTGCATCACATACTCCGCCGTGAACATCGTCGCGACAGAAGTACTCAATTTCGCGCTCCGGCGCTCGAACAGTGCGGTATTCTCGTGGAAGATGAAAGAGTACTCATCGCTTTGGCCGTAAGCGAGGACGATGTCGTGGAAAGATTTGACGACTTGCACGGCGGCGCTGTTCATCAAGTTGATGGCGCGTTTGTCATTGGGTTTGATGAAGTTGTATTTCTTGCAGAGTTTGCTGAAGCCCCGGCCGTCGATGCGCACAACGATCCAGTTGGAGAGAGGCAGGGAGTCGGGCGTCTCGAAGTTCTTGACATAGGAGAATTCGCTGTTGGCCATGTTCGAGGCCGAGATTGAGTTCTATGCAGCTGCTTCTTGGAATGTGTCCTTTGGAGGCACTTCTGGAAGGTGTTGGCAGCGTTGTTGGAAGTTGCGCCTTCAGGTCTGGCACGTCAAAGTTTGATGTCGCCAGCAACAAAAGTTCGTTGGAGACAGATGTTGAAATTTACGATTGAGTCACGTTTCACATTTCTCACATTCATGGAGCAGAAGGAATCACATTGTTGCACTCAAGCAGCTCTCGCTGCATTTGCATTTTCATTTTATCTCATCTCTGGCGTGTCTTCGGATCTGCTATCCAGCCCGCATCACCAGTTGCGTCATGTGTGTAATCCTCAAGGTCTCATCCACCGGTACTATCGCATTAGCCGAGTGTCAACCTCGCGCAGCATAAAGACGGGCGCCCAACGTCCTCCGTAAGACGCGCAACAAGACATCAAAAACTTTCAGCAGCATGTGTCGCTGCGCGCAATTCGCCCATTGTATCTTCCTCCCATCCTCTCATCGTGTGGTTTTTTCTCGATTCGCTTCATCTTTCTCTATGTCCAAGAAAACAAACTCCGGTCGCAATGCTGAACGCTGGATGTATAGTACATGTGCAAAAGCACAGTGATTTCGCTGTTTAAAATAATTATGCATCGATCACTCTTTTGGAGAATTGGGAGAGCTGGGAGTTGGTCAGTAGGCGGACGAGGTACTAAAAAAGAGCGAGACTTACTACTGAGGAGAGGTTGGTGAATATTGCGGAGAGGTTGGCGAGGCTTTGTTCGCGCTGGGGGATGTGGGCGACCACTGAGGCGATGTAGGACTGTAGCCGGGCGAGGTTGGCGAAGTGCTGCTTGCGCCACCTCTGCCACCGTAAGCAGGTGAGGTGGGAGAGTACTGCGGTGACGTGGGCGAGTATTGCGGCGAAGTGGGAGAATATTTCGGAGAAGTCGCGCTGCCAGCCATTGGTGATGTTGGAGAAAAGTTTGGACTGGAGGGACTGTAATTCGGTGACGTGGGCGAATAGGATGGGCTCGTTGGCGAATAGTTCGGCGAGGTAGGAGACACCTTGCTGCCACCGCTACCAGACCAAGTTGGAGACGAAGGCGAGTAGCTCGGGCTCGTTGGACTGTAGGCCGGTGATGCGGGCGAATATTGCCCTGAAGGAGAGCCCATCTGATATGCAGGACTCGTGAGAGTGACTCCCGGTGAGGTGGGCGAATAGCCACCACCGTAGCTCGGACTCGTTGGCGAATATCCGCCGGCGTAGCCTGGGGAGACAGGAGACATGCCGCTGAAGGGGCTCTGAGGCGCGTAACCTGGACTCATACCGCCTCTGTATGGGCTCATGCCACCATCCAAGCCACCGCCATAGGCAGTAAGACCACCGCCCTCGTCCTGGCCAGGATTGATGATCGGTGAGAAGGACGCGCCATAGTCAGGACCAGCAAAGCCGCTCTCAGACATCGGCGAGCCCATGTCGTACGGGGTCATCGCTCCCTCTGCCATTGGAGACATGGCGCCGCCACCGACGCCCATTGGCATCGCATGGGTCTTTTGAACGACGCCCTTGAGCATCTCAGTGTCGAGCAGAACGTCAAATTCACCAGTTCCGCTTGGAGCGAGCTGGCCAAGAATGATGTTCTCGGAAACACCTCGACAGTCATCCAGTTCGCCAGAAGAAGCGGCATCGAACAGAATTTCGACAGTCTCTTCGAAAGAGCAACGCATAAGGGCACCAGTGTCGGCCTTATTGATACCGTGTCTCGTGACGGCCATCAGCTCGCCTCGTGCGCACATGACGTCGCAAAGAATAGCCATGTGTCGGTGGTTGACGTACGAACCATCGTTGGTGAGCACGTCCTTCAATTCGCGCATCAAGGAAGCTCGCACAGCCTCAATGCCGAAAACATCCCTAATTGACTGGAAGTGGTTACAAGTCGTGCGGGTGCTGTCCACGCCATCGACGGCGAGGACATTCTTGAGATTGATGCCATCTGTGTCGAGGTACCATTCTTCGCAGGCTTTGTCGTTCTTGCTCTTGACCAGCTTGCCGTCGGCCTCCTCGACCATGCTCAGATCCTTGGACACGAACACACGTCGGATGCCAGCAACTCCGCGCAGGACGACGTTGTCAAGCATGTGTTC
This sequence comes from Cercospora beticola, assembly GCF_033473495.1. Classification (NCBI taxonomy): domain Eukaryota; kingdom Fungi; phylum Ascomycota; class Dothideomycetes; order Mycosphaerellales; family Mycosphaerellaceae; genus Cercospora; species Cercospora beticola. The sequence goes on along the minus strand of NC_088939.1, from coordinate 4,156,875 downwards.
AGACAGTTGCTTCAACGTGTCATCCTCGTTGGTCTCTGTGCCCTCATCGTCTTTGTCGGCTCCATGCACCATACGCACGCGGATCACCATCTCATCGGAGTTGTCGTCAGAGAAAATGACAGCCACATCCTTCTGGTAGGTCTCCTGGATCTTGTGCGCGACGTCCGTGACGGTCAGACCCTTATCGAGCAATTGTCGTCGACCGAGCACAAATCGCAACATCCACTTGCTTTGAGCATCTGGGTTCTCCGCGTCATCTGGGACGATGAAGTACGAGGTGACCATGTCCCGATCTTCGTCGATAACCGTGTCTCGCACATCAGGATCATAGTAGATTTCTGCCGCGTCAGTAACATTACGTAAGCTGGTGAATTCAACCTTGGACCGAAGAAGTTTGGCGGCGTCTTGCTTGGTTGTGTTATGCGCTTCTTGGTACACCCTCATGTTGGGTGTCTTGATGTTGTCGGCAACGTTCAGAATCTCCTTGAGACGCGGCACACCCTTTGTAGTCGTCTTTGCAGTGACACCAGCCAAATGGAACGTATTGAGCGTCATCTGAGTGGCAGGTTCACCAATGGATTGTGCAGCGAGGACACCGACCATCTCTCCCGGACTGACCAAAGCACGCAAGAAGCGATTCTCAATGTCGCCCAAGATGTTGTCAAGTGCAAGTTTGCTGAGCTTGTCTTCGTTGACAAGGCGCTTGAAAGCCAATCTCGATCTGAAGAGAGCCTTGCACAGGAGTGTGGCATTCAGATCAGCTTCCAGTGTCAGCGCATCATCGCCACGAATGATCTTGAGCCTGTCGAGCAGAGCCGCGACTTTAGGGATAGTCTCACGAGGATCGAGATCGCTCTTGCTGTTGTCGTTGATCTTGAACTTGTCTCTCGCGTTTTGAATCATGCGGGAGATGTTCAGCGGCAGGAAACGCTGATCAGAAGGATCGTCCAGACCTTGACGAATCTTGATACGATCATTTCTGATGGCCTCGTACTCCTGGTCGAACAGTTCTTGCACCTCGACATCACCTTGCAGCTCACCAGCGGTCTCGAGGACGTTGGGCGATAGCGTCTGGTTCTTGCTCGTTGGGTTGATGACATCAATCTTGTACTTCTTATCGAAGGCAGAGTGTGACTGCTTGATGATCGACAGCGCCTGGCCTTCGATGAAAGTGGCGTCCAAACCGTCTTCGCCGTAGACGAACTGCAAAATGTCGCCCAGAGAGTTGCGGACGGTACCATCGTACTTGATCATGATCTCCTCCAGAGCCTTCACGAGACGACGCTGAATGTATCCGGTTTCAGCGGTCTTGACAGCAGTATCGATCAGACCCTCACGACCACCCATTGCGTGGAAGAAGAACTCCTGAGGTGTGAGACCGCGAAGGTAAGAGTTCTCGACGAATCCTCTAGATGCCGGCGAGTAATCATCCTTCGGAAAATGTGGCAAGACACGGTCCTTGAAACCAAAGGGAAGGCGCTTGCCTTCGAGCGACTGCTGGCCCACAGCTGCAGTCATTTGAGAGACGTTGGTAGTCGAGCCTTTGGAACCACCCTTGACCATGACTCCAACGTTGTTGCACGGCTTCATGCCCTTGTAAGCCGCATCACCGGCATTGTTACGGGCGTTATCGAGCGCGGCCTTCGTTTGCGACTCGAAGGTCTCCCGAATGGTCATACCTGGAAGTGCTTCCATCTCGTCTGATTGCACCTCACGCATGTAGCCATCGACGATGGCCTTCTCTTTGACGATGTTCTGTTCGATGGCCAAGACCATGTCTGCGTCTGGAACAGTGTCTCCAATACCAACACTGAAGCCGTTGTGCAACAGCCAATAGCAGACAATTCGTTGAGCTGCGTTGAAGAACTCGACGGTGGCATCAGTCCCCCGGTCATTGAAGATGAGATGGACGACACCACCTCCCGATGCACCGACAAGCTTCTTTGTGAGACGGCCCCAGATGAGCTCGCCATTCTGAATCAGGATCGACGAATCGGCTTCGGCAAGGGAGATGTGGTCCTCATCGTCGCCAATCTTCATGATGTTGAGTCCAGATGGCAGAGCCAAGGAGGCGATTTGCTTGCCAGTCCAACGTGGTACTGGCTTGAGAATCGCAGGTGGAGGCACAACGCCGTCCCAGTTGGGTACCCAGAGCAGGATGTTCATAACCTGCTCATAGTCCATCATGGTGTCTCGCTTGGTCATCATGTAGATACCTGCCATGGTGTCTTGCACGATACCCATCAGAGGGCCGTTCTTCTGCGGTGACACAATATTGTGCGGCACAGCGCAGAGATTGGCCACCTCCGCTCTCGTCTCGTGACTTTGTGGCACGTGCAAGTTCATCTCATCTCCATCGAAATCGGCGTTATATGGTGACGTGACCGAAAGATTGAGGCGGAAAGTCGAGTACGGCATCACCTTGACTCTGTGACCCATCATGGATTCCTTGTGCAACGACGGCTGACGGTTGAAGATGATATAATCACCGTCGACGATGTGGCGCTCGACAATCCATCCATTTTGAAGCTCGATCTCTCCTGCACGCTTGTGGTAGCGCAAGTCGACTCTCGAACCGTCATCGCGAATGATGTGCTTCGCTCCAGGATGCTCGCTGGGACCGTTCCGTACGAGTTCTGTCAGCTTGCGCTTGTTGTAGTCTGTGACACGCTCTGGGAATGTCAAGATTCTTGCTGTAGATCGAGGAACACCGACTTGGTCGAGATCCAGATTTGGGTCTCCAGTGATGACAGTACGTGCGGAGAAGTCGACACGCTTACCCATCAGGTTACCACGCAGACGACCCTCCTTCGACTTGAGACGAGCACGAATGGCCTTGAGGGGGCGACCAGACTTCTGAATAGATTTGGGCAGTCCGGCAATATCGTTGTCCATGTAAGTGGCCACGTGGTACTGCAGGAGTTGAGTGAACTCTTCCGTGATGTGAGCAGGAGAGCCTTCTTGCTCTGCTCTCCGCACGTTCGAGTTGGCGCGAATGATGTCGGACAGTTTGTAAGTCAAGTCGTCCTCAGATCGCATGCCTTGGCTGGTGCCGTCCACAGAAATGCTGGGCCGCACAGCTGGCGGTGGCACCGGTAGCACAGTCAAGATCATCCACTCTGGTCGTGCATAGTCCAAATTCAGACCTAAGCGTTGAAGATCGATCTCAGGAATCAGACGAAAGACCTGCAGTGCCTGAAGAGGAGTGATGACTCTCTTCTCTGGGCCCGCGTCCTCTCCAGTATCCTCATTCTTGGGCAGTTTCCAGGTGCCAACCAGCTTCAACTGATCTTTGCGAATGGTGGGCTGTACGTTGCCGCAACCACCGTGGCCAGGAGCCTTGGGCTTCTTCGGGTCTTCACCAAAGTTTTTATCTTCAGACTCCGCCTCGTCTGGTTGACAATCCATCTTCGGCTTGCACAGCTGCGTGATTCTGTGGAAGCGTTGCTTTGGATCACGAAGTCTGATGGCGCGCGCAAACTGTGGGTTGCGCTGTACAGATACGTGTAAGCACTGGACGTAAAAGACACTCACTTACCGACACGCGAAAGAAATGATGGCAACTTACTTCATCTTCCAAAAGCTTTCCACAGTTGTGACAGACCGACTCAAGGATCTTCTTGATCTTGGTGATGAACCCTGATCACGTGAAAGTTAGCATTTGCAGTGGCACGGACAGTCGCGTGCTTCGCGTCCAACGTACCAACGTGGTAGACGGGGACCGCCAGCTCGATGTGGCCAAAATGCCCGGGGCATTCTGTCTGGCTTTCACCGCAAGTGGCGCACATCTGGCCGCGGTCGATCGTGCCGAGCTTGGGGTCATTCAAACCCTTCTCGCGTGGGCGATTGCGCTGCTCGTCCATGGTCTCGGGATACTCGATGTGACAGACACTCATGCTCTTAATCTCTTCGGGCGAGAAGAGTCCGAATTGGATCTCCTGCACCGTCTTGAGGGGCGCGTCCGAATGCACGAAGTTCGCCATGTTCGCGGTTGGGTAGGTGAAACAGCTGTGTTCGCGAGTCGATCGAGCAGCGTGCTGGCCGTCTCCAAATCTCAATCAGAGTCGCGCCTTGTCGTGGTGCGAATCGATGCGCTTCGTGCGCTCTCCACTGCCTTCGCTCGCTATCCGCCACCTCACTCCCCTGTCAACACCGCGCAGCCTCGTGAAGGCGGGCGCCGCGCCTCAGACACTCAAAACCACTCCGTCGCGCCGTTCTTTCGCCGATATGCGTGGTTCGTCGATGCTCGCGGATGAAATGGCGGCGCAGTTGGCGCGGTAAGAATGGGTGTGGTGCGACCGTGACGTGCGGCTCGTGGTGTCAATCGTGGCCCGCCAGCGACCGAAAGAGCGCGCGAGTTGTCCTCCCGTGGCAGTGTGTCTCGATGACAGCGATTCCGCACGCGAACCAGGCGGAGTCGATGATGTTGTCGCGGTGGAGGGTGGGTGTTGTGGTGATGGAAGCCTGACCAGAGGCGAGCAGTCTTGATGCCAAGCGGCGGCCGGCTTCAAAGAGCCGCAACGCCGGAAACGTCTGTGCACGCCACCGGTGTCTCGACGTGCGTGCGGCCTCCACGAACAAACAAACGGCTGCGATCTTGTCACAACCAATCGTTGCACGATTGACTCGGCCTGCTGACGAGGGGTTCAGTCGTCGCAAGAGACGTGCTGGTTGACAGCGCCTCGTACATACACACACTCTGTCGCCGTCGCTGCAGAGTCGCGGCAAGTCCATGGCGAGCCGCGTGCTCTGCCTCTCCCCTCTCCCATTCACCCTCACTCCCGCTCTTGTGACTCTGCGCCGACTGCATGCCCCGCGCGCATGCCTGACTCACCCTCTAGGCAGCACCACGCGCGACCATGAACCTGCCGCTGTCCGACCCGGCGCTGTTGGCGCAGGAGACCCCCGAGACTCTGGTCGCGCGACTCCGCTCCTCTGGCCAGGCTGTCTGCATTCGCTTCTCCCACCGCGGCGATCTCCTCGCATCTGGCACTGCTAAGGGCACTATTGCCATCTTCGACCTCGAGACGAATGGCGTGGCACGCAAGCTGCGAGGCCACACCAGCGGCCGCACGGTTCAGTCGCTGTCGTGGGAGAAGAGCGGGCGCTACCTTTTGAGCAGCAGCATAGATTGGAAGGTCATTCTGTGGGACCTAGCTGATGGCAGCAGACTGCGCACCATCAACCTCGGCGCGCCCGTCTACATTGCAGAGCTGCATCCCAACAATCACCACATGTGTGTGGCCGCGCTGTACGAATATCGTCCGGTTCTTGCAGATTTCACCGACGACAAAAAGGTCACACAACTCGCCCTGCCCAACTTGCCAAAGCGAGCTCCTCACGAAGAGGGCGGCGAGAAGGCGGACGCGAAGCACTTTACCACTGTTGCTGCTTTCACCCCGAGCGGCTCCCACATCATCACAGGCACTACCAAGGGCTGGCTTAATGTGATCGACACCACGACTCGCGAGACCGTCTACAGCACGAGGCTATGTAGTAAACCCATACTGCTCATCAGGCTTAGCAGTTCGGGCCGCGATTTGCTTGTCAACGCCTCCGACACCGTCATTCGGACTATAAAGCTTCCTGACCTGAGCGACCCCAATCTCCATCCGGACAACATCCGTCTAGAAGTTGAGCACAAATTCCAGGACGTTGTCAATCGCCTATCCTGGAATCACGTTGCCTTCAGTAGCAACGCCGACCATGTCATGGCTTCGACGCTGATGAATCATGATATCTACATTTGGGAGCGCATACACGGGTCGCTGGTGAAGATTCTGGAGGGTCCTAAAGAAGAGCTTGGAGCTGTAGAGTGGCATCCAACACGCCCATTTGTGGCTGCGACTGGGGTGGAAACTGGCCGAGTGTATCTCTGGTCGATTAACACACCGCAAAGATGGTCAGCGCTTGCGCCCGATTTTGTCGAGGTCGAGGAGAATGTGGAATACATTGAAAAGGAGGACGAGTTCGACATCCATGACATGTCCGAGCTGCAGAAGAGGCGATTAGACCAAGAAGATGAGGAGGTAGATGTCCTGACCGTGGACGAGGAACAGCTGGCAAGGGAAGGCATGAATATAAAGAATGGCACAGTGCAGGCAGGCGAGGAGTTCCGCATGCCTGTACTGCTGGATATAGGTGAATCCGACAGCGAAGACGAAATCGTTGCAGTCGGAGCTGGCCAATTCAGACGCAAGAGTACCGCGCAGGCGGATGAGATGGAGTTTGCCGATGGCGAAGATGTCGCTAATGGCGAGTACGAAATCAATGGTCACTCTGGATCGAAGCGCCGCAGAGGGGATTGAAGATGAAACACGAACAGGGCAACCCAACTCGGCGACTACAATACGCTGCAGGTTGCATCGAAGGCTTTTGCAGGCATCAACCACCAGGTGCAATTACTCGTTCCCCACGCCAACGGGCACGCTCAAAGCATCGAGCAGAGCTCTGACTTGATCGCAAGTAGAGTGTGTGGATGACTAGATGTACCTGGCTACCCAATACTAAGCAGTCAGAGTCCATGAAACACTGTTGGCCAGCGTCATTCTGCATCTCACACCTCGCGCATGAAGCCGGTCGAATAGCAGTGGACATCATATTGGAGTCCAGAGACGAGTTTGATAAGAGGAACTTGGAAGTCGAGAACCTCTGTAGCACGCCCAAAAGCATTGGCGAATCAGAACGAGCCAATCTGCAGAACCACTGCATACAGTGCCATTCCTCACATAGCCTCGCATTCCTCAAATATCACCCCGTCGTCCACGCGCTTTGAGACATCTGATTCCTGAAGCATTGTGAGGTCAACTCGCATTTTACTTTTCTTTCGTACATAATCAGTTATATACACACATATGGCAATGCCGTTCATAACCTCATTCCCGCAAGAAGTAATCTATTGCGTATACTGCCTCTGCAACAACTTCGCAATCGTCGTCAATTGGATATTGCTTGTACCCTCATAAATTTGTCCAATCTTGCTGTCTCGCCAGTACTTCTCTGCAAGTCCCTCTCGCACGAAACCCATACCTCCCATCCATTCGATGGCTTGGCCGGAGACCTTACCGGCAATGTTGGAAGCGTACAATTTCGCCATTGCGGCGTCCATGACGAAGTCTTGACCGGCTTCCTTCTTTCGTGCGGCGTTATATACGAGAGCTCGTGCGGCTGTGATTTCGGTCCAGGCTTGGGCGAGTTGATGTTGCATGCCTTGGAATTCGCCAACGAGGGCACCGAATTGCTTGCGGTCGTTCCAGACGTATTTGGCGGCGTTTTCAAAGGCACCAAGAGCGAGACCTGTCATTTGGGCAGCCTGTAGATCTATGGTTAGTTGAGGCTCGTGCTGTTGAAATCCTCATGGACAACTTACAATACCGATACGGCCCTCATTGAGGATACCAATCGCATACTTGTATCCGTCACCCTCCTTGCCCAACAAGTCCCCAAGAGGGATCTTGCAGTCGTCAAAGTTGAGCACGCAAGTTGAAGAAGCCTTGATACCCAGCTTCTTCTCCTTCTTCGCGATCTTGAGCCCAGGGTTCTCTTTGTCAACAATGAAAGCGGTAATACCCTTGTAGCCCTTCTCTGGGAACAAGTTGGCGAAGACGATGAAGAAGCCAGCCTCCATGGAGTTTGTGATCCACATCTTGCTGCCATTGATGATGTAGCTGTCCGATGTCTTCTCCGCCTTGGTCTTCATAGCGAAAGCGTCCGAACCTGAAGCTGGCTCTGACAAGCAGAAAGAACCCACAGTCTCCGTGGCCAGCCTTGGGAGCCACTTCTTCTTGCTCTCTTCTGTGCCGTATTTCATGACAGTCGTGTTGACCAGCGTATTGTGCACATCGCACATGACACTGACACTGGGATCTACTCGGGCAAGTTCCTCAATGCCTACAATCGCAGCCGTAAAGTTCATGCCCGCGCCACCATACTTTTCTGGGATCTCGACACCCATGAGGCCTTGCTCAAACAGCTGCTCCACAATCGAGGGGTCCATCTTCTCAGCCTCGTCCATATCCCGCACCTTGGGTAGGATCACATCGTTGGCGAACTTCTGCACGGATTCGGCCATGGCAGCCTCGACTTCGTTTAGGTGGAAGATTGGTGTCGGCTGTAGTGTCTCGAGATCGATCGTCTGCTCGTTGCGCCGGCTCGGAGTGGTTGAAAGACATCGTGAACTGCTGCTGCTATCAGCCAGGCCTATTCTCGCCCTCGATCTGTTTTCTTACGCTTGTGCTGGACGTGCAAAGGCGGAGCGTTTCGCTGCTGCTCGTGTGCATTGTGGTGCAGCTCTTGCCAAGGGCCGGAGGGTCTTTGCGAGGGAAGCCATGGTGGACGAAGAAGTGGTATACTTGGAGATCACGCGTGTTGTACGACCAGACGAGGACGGTGAAGATAAATCGTGGCGTGTGTCTTCACGAAGGGCCGGGGCAAGGGCATCCACATCATGTGAAGAGCCGCATCAAAGCGATCTACCTCGGATCACATGCCGCACCAGCCATGGCATACGCGAACTCTATCGCGTTCGCACTACAACAAGACCCCAGACTGCCCACGTCCGTTCCCCGTGGAGAGACCATCATCTCGGTCTCATCGTCGTTTGGGTTGCTGCTCATTCACCTTCACACACAGGCTGTTGGCCCGGCTCTCGTTCACGTTCGTGAGAATGCTGGATGCGACTTCCGTGCTGCTCAAAACCGCGAGAAGGGGCGAGATTCGGCCGTTGCTCGCGCTCAAGATCCGAGTGTAGCATGGCAAACCGCCGAGCGAATACCTTTTATGGTCGGATATGCTCTTGGCAAGGATGGTCATGTCTTCTCCGAGTTGGGAACCGCAATGGCCGCAGCCATGGAGTAAGAGCAGTGGAAACGAAGAAGAGGTGACCCTGGCAGAGCACAGCAGTAGCCACGAGGCCAGATTTGTCGGCCCCCCAAACCTTGCTAATATTGCTGGAAGACATGGAACTTTATTTCATATCTCATAAGTACTCATGCGCATCTTCATAATTGCTACAGGGAGATGGTAACCAGATTACTTGGCTTTCGGCCAGACCTCAGCCACGAAATCCTCCCTATCCTTGACGAATAGATCCGCCCTTTCCATGGCAGCGAAATGTCCTCCCTCCTTGTGGGCACGATACCAGACCAGGTTACCACTGGTGGCCACCCAGTCTCGTGGGACAGGCGCGAGCTCTTCCGGATGCCACGAGTAGCCGAGAGGCTTCTTGATATAGTACTCGGGATCGTTGTGGCTAAATAAGTGTCAGTACTGCTGCAAGAATTGGCATGAGGTAAGAGCGAAACTTACAAAAATGACGGCTGCGCGCCGAAGAACTGCCTGTATGGGTAGATGGCTCGAGGGAACGATTCCGTGAACCAGTATAGAGTCGCTCCGTCGAGTATCTCGTCAATCGGAGGCGTCACGTCGGTCCATTGCTGGAACTTCTCTCCGATTCAGGCCAACAGCGAGATTGGGCTGGCGGACAGCACGAGACCGATGGTCGCTGGTCGAGTTCCGTGCTAGTACCAGTCAGTATGGTATAATCATGTAAGAGATCTCATTGGATTGAAGCTCACCTCTCGAGCATACGCATTACCCAACGTCGCAAAGTCGGTAATACGTTGCACACCCTTCTTCTCAGCATCCGTCAAGCCTTCCGTCTCACCTTGAAGACCGATTGCAAGATGCAGATGCACAGCCTTGCAAGAAGGAGAAGTCACGCCAAGGACTCTGGTAATAAAGCTACCAATATCGCCACCTTGAGCAATATAGCCATCGCCGAAGCCAAGACCGACCATTAGCTTATCTAAAACCGCTGCCATTTTCTCTGTTGTCCAATTCTTATCCAATGGTGGACCAGAAGAGTATCCATAGCCCGGCAAAGAAGGCACGATAACGTGGAATGGCAAATCCTCAGGCTTATACTTCGACTTCAGCATATCCAGAGCCGCGAGGAACTCCAAGAAAGAGCCTGGCCAACCATGGGAGAGCAACAATGGCACGGCATCTTTCTTCTGCGAGAAAAGCGCAACGAAGTGAATGTCGAATGTGAAGCCTTCGTGCTCGATTGGCACAGTGAAATTGTTGAAGCTGTTGATGCGAGCTTCAGTTTTGCGCCAGTCGTATTTGGTCTCCCAATGTTGCTTGGCGTCGCTCAGCCATTGACGTGATATACCGAAGTGAGTGTAATCTTTGACATTCGCTGTCTGGTTTTCATATGTCTTGGGGCCAATCTTCGATAATTTGAGAAGTGGTCGAGCTCTTGCTCGCTGACTTCAGCCTTGAGAGAAGCGTTACTTGGGATTTGGTCGAAGGGCATTATTGGTGGTTGTGGCCAGAGTAGTATTGTTCTTCAGGTCAAGTCTGTTCGCCAATCGTTGTGGGGAAGCTGAACTATATAACACATTGGGACGTTGCAATGACCCATACAGGTTATGGGCTGGACCAATACCAATCGGTCGACTACATGTGCCATTGCGTAGCTGAACTTTGTCGTGAAGAAGACATCCAAAGCTTGACCGTACTCTGTAGCTCCCATCCAGATCACCGAGATGGCGGAGAGGCCACTGTGCTCCTCTTTCGCAAGATTGGACCCGACTACCTGGATAATACAGGAGCGGTCTGGGCCTCTTTGATCCCGTTGTGTTCGCAGAGAAATTGCAAGCGTGTACCTTGGTAACAAAAGTGTCGAGGCGGGGAACACCACTGACAGGAACGCTTGGCGTGTGATCATCTCGAGCTTCCTCTCTGTTCAGCTCTCAAAAACCACTTTCAGGCCTCGTCTCGGAGCACCAAGCTATGACCTCGCCTCGGACGCCACACTACATATGATCGGACTTTCCAAACTGCAGGGACCTTGAACGAGTCCGTGATCGAGCCCAGATTGTCATGACCATTCATATAGGGCATAGGGTGGGAGGCGTACACAGTGGTGAGCGATGCATGTCAATATACCGTGAAGAGCGACTGGCAGGCAGTCCAACCTGCCCGCTTCAAAAGAGACAGAGTCGGAAGTCAACCTCCGGGCACGAGACTGCCTCTCAAGATTGAAGGTCCCAAGTTTTATAACGGCATGCCATGGCAAATCCAGGTCCAGCGTCGCCCATGCGACATAGTGTTCGACGCTGAATGTCATGCTCGATACGACTCCTTCTCAAAGTCATAGCAGCGCGTACTCCTCGACACCAGTCCGTTTCCTTGGTAGCACCAACTTCCTGGAAGAAGTTCAACGCGACATCGTTGACGAATTCGCTAAAATCCACATAAGCCAGACCATCGAATGAGGTGTAGTGATATAGGCTCTGACAAAGGCTCACGGCTTGTATAAAAGCTCGTTTCTCGACATCTTTGATCGTTTCTGGTCGAATACACACAGCAGTCATTGCCTTGAAGTGTAGCAACCGAAGGAGGCTGCAGTCCAGAACGATGTAGGCCAGAGCAGCCAAAGTATGATTCTGGACAATCTTCATCGGCAGGCCGAATCGAAGGAATTTGTTGAAGACCTTTGACTTTTGCATGTACAAGTGCTCCTCGTTGTTCAGCATCGGAGTGCTTTCCGTCATATCTACCAGTTCAGGAATTTCCCAAGAAGGATCCTTGCTGGAATTGACGAGGCTTGTGAACCACTGTGTGACGTCCTGCCGAAGGTCGTATATGTCTTGACATAGGCCTTTCAGGGCTGTTGGCACCAACGGCACTGCTAGTATCCGATCGACTCTTTCTAATATGCTCGGTATCCTCATAGCGGCCGAGTAGTAGCTGGTGAACGTGTCCGTCACAGGATTGATGTCTTGCGCGAGGTGCAGCCATTCGGGTCGTCCGAATGCAATCGCTTTGCGTTTCGCCACGCCGAGAAAGAAGCATGGCATTCGCAAGGAGTTGAAGAGCATTTTGTCGAAAGGATCATGCAATCTGATACAACTTGGCCCATATGCCCCAAGCAGATTCTGACATGCCCAGTAGTGGGCTCGCCACCCGTTCTCCCCATCGGAAGGCATAGGTATCGAGCCGTCGTACAAACACAATAGCATCATGCTCGTAATGACAGCCCGCGGTTCTACTAATGAAAGACGTGAATTCTTGTGGACAGTGGTAATCAACATCGACAAGACTTGACCATAGGAGGCCTGTGACCTCTGGACGAGTCGCTGATCCCCTGTTTTGGCACCAATGTGTGCCCAGCACAGTGCGTTAATCGCAGCATTCAGCATCGGAGTGCTTTCGACGTCGAGGTCTGGTAATATGGCCAAATAAGATCCACGATTGGCGAGACCAGCTCGAGCCTTTGTAGACGGGAAGTTGACCCCAAGAAAATCGCTGAGCATCTGCATCTGCTGCACAGGCCGCAGATTGATACTGACATATCGTGGTGCTTTAGAACGTGGACAATCGCTCTGGACGGCGGTCGCGCCACGTATGGCTAGTTTTGTTAACGCAGTATTCCTGGAAGTCGTCAGCAAAAATTGATGTGTCTTGATTCCCCGTTGAGTCGGTGCATATATATCCGGCCGAGCTCATGCTGACGGGTACCACTTCACCACCACACGAATGGGAATGCGAAGGACCGGGCCATTTACACCTACCGGTGAGAGACAGGTTGACCGTCTCTGTGACCATCTGCTCTGTCGTGTCGAGACACATTTCTTAAACTCTTCGCTAATGGTTGATCTTCGTAACGCCACTCGATCAGCGTCTTTGTTTTCCTCACCTCTCGAACACAGCATACCTGGGGCGTGCACAAATATTCTCTCGATGGAATTCACGGTACATGTTTGGCAGTACGATCCAGTCCTGCCTCGCTAGGGGACGGCGTCTCCGGTCAGCACTGCTGCATGGTCCTGTGGACACGATTGCCGAGTTTGTCCCACTTACTTCTTCAACACGACCACATTGCTTGCATGTGGTCAGCCCCGCTGGCAGATTCATGGCACGCGGATTGGAATAGTCGACCGAACATCACGGAATGACTTTTTTGCACCGCTTCGTGTGACTACGGAGATGCAGCCCATAGTACCATGGGTCCGAGAGTGAAGCACGCCAGATCGTCGCGGTCCACGTTGTCCTGCTTGGCGCTGTTTCTCGCCATCAAAGTCGCTAAGTCGGAAGCTTGAAAGTCCGGCGCAGTCCATCTCCAGAACACGCGATTGTGCATGATGTCATCCGGAGGGACAACGGGGAAGAGATGGAGTACGAATGGCGGATTTCTGGCGAGCTGCAACGATGAACATTGTCTGCGCGGAGGAAGTAGCCTGTACTTCGAGTGAGGTGCGTGCGGCCAGTGCACTTTCCCTTGGCACATTGCATCGACAGCCACTGCCACACCAACTCTGTCAAGCAATAGTTATGTGATGCACGACCACGATCAAATAATGTCACGGCGGGCAAGGAAGTGACTGTCTAAGGAGTCAAGGATGACACTGGATCAAGAGCAAGGACAGTTCAGCCGCTTCGCATGCCGTGACCGAATCCGTCAAAGCTGCTCACTCCGTGCTTGGAGGCGAGAATATTGCTGGAGTAGCTACACATTGAATTGATGGCCGGACGAAATGAGTGCATTGGCAAGGGCATTGCTAGATATCGAGGTTGGTCGTCCACTGCGCTTGAACTGGGATTCCTCGCTCCATCACACTCTCAATCCACTGTTGGAGGTGCGCGTGACAGCACCTGACTGCATGGAAGACACGAACAACCAGGGTGGAATGCGGAGGAGTTGTCCTTCCACCGCGCTGTATGTACTGCGTGCAATTCTAACTCTTCTCGGTAGCCATTCCCACGATACAGACGCTTCGTTCCAGCCATTGCTTCACTCAATTCGTCAGATTGCTTCACGCCATTCCGTGATTTCGTCAGTCTGCGAGGATGGCCCTTCTCCGCCTCGCCAAGGGGGCATTTCCTGTCTTGCTGTCCCTGTACCCTGAGCGAGCACGAAATCGTTCGGTACCAAGGTCACGCTAGCATGGTTTAACGTGGGTTAGCTGTCCATCTGCCGTGACCCCTGCCTCCAAAGTCTCGGATTGGGGAAAGGATTTCTTCCGTGGGTCACCAGAGCTCGTGCAGCGACCAGTGGAACATCGCATGGCGATGAGGTGTTGGATATCTCGTGGGTGCTTGTGTGCTTCTTCATCATCGCCTACGGGACGGGAATTTGCCAGACTCGCATGATGCGTGGACGGATCGGCGACGCGCCATTCCACTGGTGCAGCCAGGCACAGATGGGGCTGAAGAATAAAAAGGTTCCTGCCCGATGCGGACTAATGTAGGATGCGTGCAACGAAGGTAGAAGGAGACGTTCTTTGCCTGTTCAAGAGTTGGGGCAGCGCACAGCAGCTTCCCAGAGTCTCGCGCCCCAGGTCTGTGTTGTTGGATGTTGCAACGATGGCTCGGGACCGCATCGACATGTGCAGTATCCAGGATGCGTCTGGTCCAGCAGCGCTCCGCCGACGACTCGCGTGTGGCGTAGGCCGCACCTGAGTCGCAACCACAGACAGACACCGGACGACTGCCTCCTCGCCACATGAGCGGCGGGCGCTCTAGCTGCAGCTCGGCATTCGCATCGCCGTTCCTCCTCACACAGATAGGGTAGAGGCCGAGCACGGATGCAGCAATCGATCGACAGTAGTATGCAGACGTTCCGTCGAGCTTCTTTTTAGTGTCCCTCCATGTCTCCCTGCGTTTTGTGCTTTTGCGGCAGGCATTGCGCGTTCTGATCGCACGCAGGCATTTGCAGAGCACACCTCATCTTTTGCATGCTGCGCACCGGGAACCACTCTACTTGACAAATATTGTTATTATTCTTGCTGCGCATTGGATGCACCAAGCCGTCTGTGTGGAGTTGCAGGGGCATCGGGGCCTAGAGGCAGGCCGCTGCGAAGCTACTGGGCTCGGAAATGGCAGAGCAGCCCGTTTCGCCCGGCGTTGACGAGACTACGACCCAAGGAGTGGTCACCACTCCATTATATGCTTCCTTTCCCCTCCCAGCTTCCAACTCACGCGCGAGCCATGGCCACGCCGTGACAATGGACGACAGCACGCGCAGCAATGCCATGTCGCCGACGCCCAGCGACCGCTCCGCCGCCGCCTCTCCCAATTCGGCCCGGCAGCACCATGCTGCGACACCAGCCAATGTCTATCCACCGCCCGCCTATGTCTCTCCCTTCGGCGCGTCGCAGTCCGTGAGCCAGCGCAAGCGTCGCATGAGCGACCTTGAGAGCAACGATGAGGACCAGCCCGCCCGCCAGGATATGGACTTTTCCGATGCCTCGCTCGCCCTCCTGAACGGCTTCCTGGACCATCTACTGTACAGCATCCTGCTCCAGGCGCGTTCTACGACGTTGACGGTGCTCCGGCCGGCTGTGACGGAAGTGCTCAGGTCACGGCTTGCCAGCGAGGCCATTGCAAGCGCTGATGAAGAGCTGTCAGAATTACTGGCGGGCGGCGAGGAGGAGGAAGACGAATTGAATCAGAAGCAGAGTGTTTCGGAACGCCAGCGGAAATGGGACACGGAGCTGGTGTGGAAGCGCACACGGCTACGAGTCATGGTCTACATTCGCTTTGGAGACATTGAAGACGAAGACGAGGAGCGTTTTGTGCGCGAAGACGAGCTGTTCAAGACCGGCGACCGCCGATTCTCGCATTCGACCGGCCTCGTCTCCTGGGCAGCGGCGATATTCCTGACCTCGATCCTGGAGTATGTCGCGGAACAATTGCTGCAAGTGGCTGCGCAGGCGGCCGATAATCGTGCACGACGTCTCAGCCGCACCTCGCGTGTCACAACGTCAGCTTCCGACCAGGTTACACCCGTGGAGGGTCTGGTTGTGCATGAGCACGACATGGAGAAGGCGGCCGTGCTGCATAAAACGGCCGGAAGGCTGTGGCGCCAGTGGAGGAAGTCTTCGCGCGGTTATGCTGTCGCTTCGCCAACTCCCACGAATGACCGCAGCACCAGACCAAACGGCTCCTCTCGCAACACGAGTGGGGATCACATCAACGGTGCTGCCATTAATCCGAGGCAGAGCAGCGTGGGTGCCACCGAATCAGGCTCCACAATGGACGAATCTCGGCCCACTTCCAGAATGATGCCAGGCGACAAGGATGTTGTCGACGACGAAGCTGCCAACGACATCGACTACCCTGAACATGTGCTCGCTGCGAATATTCCTCTGCCCATGGCGAACGAAGAGCGAGATATTGAGGAAATTAACGATCCCGAGCATGTCATCGCTGCGAGAATTGCCTTGCCGATGGCCGACGAGAAGCGGGATATCGAAGACATCGAGTATCCGGAACATGTGATTGCAGCGGCCACCCCACTGCCATTGGTCGACGAGAAGCGAGACGTTGACGAGATCGAGGTGCCTGGTCTGGCGAGAGATCCCGATGAGTTTGATGCTGAAGATTTCGAAGAATTGGTGGCTCCGCGGAGGAACAGTTGGACAGGCTCTCTTTCTGTACCTGTAACTATGAGCGCGGTTGCCTTGCAGGTAGAGGTTGGAGGGCAAACCGATCCTGCCATGGACACGTCGATACCCGAACAGCCCGCGGACACGAAGCCATCCACGCCTCTGCGCGCCCGCTCTTCTTCAGCCCCGAACCCACCGCCGAAGCGTTCGCCGCGCATACTTCCAGCGACTACCGATGAGTCAACAGCAGAAGCCGAGACTGGCGATGTCCGCGATAGCGACAGAGCGCAAGACGGGGAGAATGCGCTGGAATCAGAGGCCTCGGATAACCCTACGCACAAGCAAGAAGTCCACCCAGCTTCAAGCCTTACTGCTGAGGGGTCGTCGAACAACGCGACAGGAGTAAATCATGAGAGCTTGCCTGCAGTTGTTGCCGCAGCATCGGCCTCCGGCGTGGTCGCAGCGGCGGCGGTAGGATCCGTATCGCGCCTGTCGAAACCGAATAGCACTGAAGAGCTGGATGCCAGAAATCGGGGTGCTGCAAACGAAGAGGGAAGCATCGCGATGGGTGCAGGAGCGCCGGAACATATCGACAAGCGAGACAGTCAAAAAGCCCTCCAGGACATGAAGCGCATGAGCCTGCCTGCAGGACAGAATCTCGTGCGTAGGTCGACGATGCAGCAAAATGGCGAAGAGACCCCTCGTGTTGCGAAACGGATGTCACTCACGCAAGCCGTGTTGATACGGCCACCATCAAACAAAGACCAGCTTCCATCACCTGCCGCTTTGAACGATGTCTCTCGAGACTCCACTCGCTCAGATGGCGCCGATGAGGAGCAGACGACTGATATAGGTCTTGCGAGGACGTCAGACACTGCAGTTTCGTCGCCTACAAAGGGAGATTCGGATGAGGGAGTCTATCCTGCAAGGGATGAATTCACGAATCAGGCGCCGCGTCGAACCACGCGCATCGTGCTCGGCGACTCACCGGTGTCATCGACCTCCTCGTTCAAGAACAGCCCACCATTACAACAGGAAGAAGAGAAGGACACGACTACGCTCAGTCCAGAATCATTCCTGAAGCGTCGTTCACTTTCGGCGAAAGGCGTGAAGCAGGTCCAGCATTTGAACCTTGTCGGTGCACAAGCGTTGCAGGACCAAAGCAGGCTGTCCACACCAAAATCTTCGATTCGGATGAGCGCGTCAGATAGCTCAATCTATGCGAATGGGCCGGTGTCTCCCGTATCAGACAAGCCGCCTTCACCATGGCGACAGTCCTTCTCGGCTGCGATCAAAGAGACTACTCAATGGGCGTCTTCGTCGAAGAAGTCAGCCTTGGAGCCAGAATCGAACGGTCCCGTGCATGAACACCCCGCTCTGCAAAAGAAAGCCTCGAGAAGCCAAACATCGCTGAAGGAGACGGAGAGCTTGCAGCCACTGACCAGTGCCAGTATCCGGGGTCCCGAGGATTTTGAGATGTTTGTGCAAGGAGGCGACACCGTGAAATACACCCTCACGCCAGAAAGTGTCAGGGATGATCCAGTGAGTGTCCGGTACGATTTGCAAGCCATGTGCTTAACTGACCGCCTGCAGTCGACTCCCGCAGCCGTGCCGAAGACGCCTCGCAGCGCGGAGACACAACCATCTTCTCCGAACAACACATCGTCATTGCAATCACCTGTTGAGGATGCGCGAGTAGGCAGGAGCCAAGCCGCCAGGCAAGCGACTGGGGCCGACGCGAGTGCAGGTGCAGCGGATGAGCGCGCTCGATCCCCGACGAGCAATAGGGACAAGCGAAGGTCGATCAGCCGGCCTCCCGTCAGAAATACCAGCGTGCATAAGAGGAGTGGACTCATGGCTCGCGAGCCACAAGTCCTCACTGAGTCGACAAGGGATTTTGCAGACTTCATTCGATCTACAGGACCTGATAGAGAGCCTGAGCTCCGACCTCTGCTCAGCAACCGGTCGACCACATCCCTGCAACTTCTGCGAGACGCACACAGCAGTGGGTCGCGTTCACAATCCCCGGCACCCTCTCGTGCTCGAAGCATGAGCAGGTCCAACATCGAGGCTGAAGATCTGCCACCCGTCCCCGTCGTGCCGCCGCCAATGCCAGCCGGAAACCGCGTTCGAAGCAATATGCAGCCACGAGCCCCGACTCAGACTGCTGAAGATGGCACAGCAGAACTCATTGACTTCATCCGGAATGGTCCTATGAGCTCTGGTATTACTGAATCTGGCGACAAGAGACAACATCGCATCTCGCGCTCAGTGGCACCATTCCGAACCACCATGGACTCGGATCAAATGCAGGAATGGGGCGAGCGGTACACACCACAACCTGATCTTAAGATCAACACGAGCATGGGTGGCCCCATCAACAATTCCAGCGCTCGTAGCGTCCCGTCTTCACACAACTCTTTCCGAAACTCGGCCACTTCGCGATCCGCACTATTGCAGAACAGCGCCGGCACCACGCAGGACGTTACACAGCCAGCTTACGGCGACCAACCCCCGCGTCTCACTACTGTCATACCACGATCTGTCCAGCAAGCATTTCCGACGCCAACTGAAGGAACAGGCAAAACGCGATACAGGAACAAAGACCCGTACGCCATTGACTTTGACGACCTTGATGATGACGATGACGATTTCTTTACCGCGTTGCCGAAAGGAAGACAACGCGAACAAGAGAGCTTAATTGACTTCCTTCGTAACAGCGAGCCTCCTGAAACGAACAACTCGCGTTCTAATTCCAATGCCAACAACTCCGCATCCCCGGCTGCTGCACGGCTTGGAACCACGCCACAAGCCCTGCAGACTTTTGGTGCCGATGCAGTCAGCTACGGACGCAAAGGGTCATTGCCGAAGAACGATGGCCCGCAAGCTGCCAGAGCCACACCAGCTGTGCGTGGCAACGGCACTGCTACGATAGCAGTTGGTCCGATCACCAAACCTCGACCGAACTTTGGGGTCCCTGATCGCGACGCGGATTACACAGGACCTGGGGGCACACGAGATCTCGCTGATTTCTTCAAGCATTCTGCACCCCCATCGTCATCGGGCTCCAATATGCCACGCAGCGCACAAAGATCAGACAGTAAAGCATCGATTTCAAACAGCAAATCGAGCATCACGAGCTCGCAGAAGAGGAGCAGAATGAGCTTTCTCGGAGGTGGCATGAGCAGCATTTTTGGGCGAGGCAGTCGGAAAGCCTATCTCGACATGTGATGAGTTGGCGCTTTTTGTTGCGATTCCATTTCTTTTCTCTTTTCTTTTTTTGAAATGCCACGGAAGGACATGGCCACGGCGTTCACTTCAGGACTGTCCCTTGTGGAGAGGTCACTTGCGGAAAAGCGTTACGGAGTCGGAGGGGGCCAGACCCAGACTCAAAGATACCATCTGTTTCCTATTTGTTCCTAGATACTGGAGTGCATAGCACGCGCGTGTTGTAAAGCTGTATAGTCGGTGTATGATCGCTATTGTGATCCAGGCACTTTCCTGCCATCCCTATGCAACTTTTCGTCCGCCTCATTCGGGACTCAATGCCATTTGCTGGTCAGCGCGGGCGGCTGCGGGCAACCTCGGCCAACTTATCAAAAGTCAAATTCCAACCTTGCAAGAGAACATCACTTTGATGTTTGCAAAGATAACACCAATCTGGCAAGCTCGGCATCCGGCGTCAATCATCTGTGACAAAAATGTCTCGCCCCACGACAGACAAGCAACCTTACAAGCTCGAATGTGATTCTTTAGGGTGTATCGAGGGCACGACATTATTCAGATCCTCGGACAAGGCCGAATTGCTTACCTACTTTGGTGGTCTGCCATATGCATTACCTCCAGTAGGACAATACAGATTCCGGCAGGCTCGACCACTACCGGAGGAATATCGGTATGGCACTAAAGTCAACCCAGGACGCTTCCAGAATAGTGCCGCAGTCTGCCCTCAGCCAGGCTGGCGATCGGATGAAGAAACAGCGCAATGGGATGAAAACTGCTTGCAATTGAATATTTATATTCCTGCTGGCAAACGCCCAGAAGCGGGTTGGCCGGTTTACTTTTACATACATGGCGGGTTCCTGCAATGGGGTTCACCAAACTTTGGTCCGGAATCTCTCGTCCCTCTGCTAGCCGAGACTGCTTTTGAGGCAATTATTGTTGCCCCTGCATATCGCGTCAATGTATTTGGCTTCATCGCAAGCACAGAGCTCCGTGATGAAGCTCGAGCGTTTGGCGAGCCGACTGGCAATCAAGGGTTCTGGGACCAAAGGCTGGCACTGGAGTGGACCTCGCGGAATATTGAGGCTTTTGGAGGCAATGCGCAGAACATCACAATCGGTGGCTACTCGGCCGGATCTCACAGTGTCTTTCAGCAGCTCGCTCACGAACTCTACTTCGTCCCAGATGACAAAGCGATCATTAATCGGGCCATCATGTGGTCGAACAGTCCTGGCGTGCAGGCCAAAGGGATAGATGAGCAACAGAAGCAATTCGACGAGTTGCTGGAGAAGCTCAATATTTCCAAGTCTCTGCCGCCTCAGGAGAAGCTGCGTCAGCTGAGAGCAAAACCAGCCATCGACATTGTGAATGCAAACAATGAGATGCAATACTCAGAGTTCCGAGCAACTTCGGACGATCATTTCGTGTCGAAAAACTTGGTGGCAAACATCAACTCGGGCGACTTCGGCAGACGTATGAAGGCAAGAGGCATCAAGTTGATGAATGGTGAGTGCAGAGATGAGCACTCCTTATACCAAACGTGGAGAACGCCTTCTCCATCGTTCGACTCAGTGTATAGGCGCTTATGCGCCGATTATCCTGAGCAGGCTGTAAAGAAATTGATGCATGCCACGTGCGGCGAGCAACATGCTTTGCCACAGGGATGCAAAGATTGGTCGGAGGCTTTTGGAAAGCTTTACGCCAATATGCAAGTGCATTGTCTCGAACGAGGGTTTCACAACGCGCTTGTCAATGCTGGAATGATTCCAGGAAAGGATCTACTGCGATACAGATTCGACTGGAGAGCGAAGTGCGTGGACGCTTTTCTCCCTCTCGAATGGGGCGTCACCCACGCGACAGATATGAGCATCTGGTTCTGGGGATTGGAGTATGGAGATGGTATCACAGATGAGGAGAAGCAGTTGCTGAAGCCGTGGAATGAGGCTTTCGCGGCGTTTGTTAAAGGCGATGAAGTGCCGTGGGGCACGAGCAATGTCAAAGAGATGCTGAGATTACGCGACGATGGCAAGACCGATATTTGGACCGACGATAGATGGGAAGAGGGCCTTCAGATATGGGATGCTGTCAACGGCGATGCTGCCAGTGGCTTGCTGGGATGGATAAAGTCTAAGCTGTAAGCTATAGCGCCGATGTCTCATCCAACTAAAGACTTGAGCTCGTTAATGTATCGGCACAATCCATGACCAGATCTGTGTGGTCCTGGCTAGATCTGCAAGGGCATTGAACTCAGGTAGCACGACCGCGCGGGCATGAAGAAAGGCTGGGGCCTACTTAGCACCATAGCACCCTAGATCCTGCGCTACTGGAGGACGTGAGCAGCACGCCGCACCACATATTTGCTCCACATGTCGGGGCATGGAACATGCGAATTGGCCCTTCTAAGAGCTAACGGGTAGCAGCAGCAGCATCCGTGGCATATGCGTGCTTCCGACGGCTAGCCACATGAGTACAACGACAAATGTCAAACAATCGACACTCAATAAAGAGCAATCGAGACCGACACCCAAACTTGACCACTCTCAGCTCATTGAAAGGACAGAAGCTCTGTCGATCATACAAGTCATTCATATTGATTCTGCAGCTTGCCTTGGCCGCTTTGAAGTTCATTGTCTCGCTCATTTGGCTGTTTGCCCTTGCGCTCAGACATACAGCAAAATGGCCGCATCATGTTTGCGCCCGCCGAGCAGTCACATATGAGTGTTCCGATCTGCTCTGATCTGCTTCTCCACAAGCATCGCAACACTCGCTGCCACCAACACCCTATACTGCAAAGCTTCTGATTATCTTTCGTACGACAAGATCGGCAACACTGCATCAGAACCCATCATACAAGGGATCAACGGGCCAGCAGTATGACCGCTCAGACCTACACCACGATGCCTGGTCTCCTGCCAGCACCTGGCTATCAGCAACGCAGCGCCCCCAACGACCAAGCCCAGCCTCGCCTGGCTTATTTCATCACTCGACCCAATGGCTTCGCCATCCCTCTCATTCCCGCCGATGAGCTGCCATTTACGATCAAGCTGCAAAATGTGCCTCGCATTCTCGACCCTCAAGACACGTACGGCATGCAGTACGTAGGCACAACT
This sequence comes from Cercospora beticola, assembly GCF_033473495.1. Classification (NCBI taxonomy): domain Eukaryota; kingdom Fungi; phylum Ascomycota; class Dothideomycetes; order Mycosphaerellales; family Mycosphaerellaceae; genus Cercospora; species Cercospora beticola. The sequence continues at coordinate 4,134,146 of NC_088939.1, read as the reverse complement.
CCTTACGCTGGCACCACGTTCAAGCTTGATGGTCTTGGATCTACCGATTTTCAGCGTAGCGGTAGCCCGCCAACGAGTGTGCCGTTTCACGCTCGTGGCCACAGTGCCACTGGTGTCAAGCAGTATCTCGCACCAGATGCGCTGGCTCGACAGGTCTTCGCCACCACTCCTCACGCTGCTGTCAGCGGTATCGACAGCAACACCAGCCGGCCGCCATCTGCTCACGAGACTGCAAAGTCGTGGCGTCGCAACGATCCGACCGAATCCACTGACCCAACCCAAAGCGTTATCGATGCAATTCTGCGCTCCAAGGCTGGGGCAGAGACTGCTGAGCGAGTGGGCTATCGCAGCAGAGACACTACTCCACCGCCATCTGGGATCGTGCCTGACCAGGACAAGAAGGTCTTCTGTACGCACTGGATCATGACTGGCGATTGCAAATTCGTTCAACAGGGCTGTCGGTACAAGCATGAGATGCCGTCCGAGGCGAAGCTGAAAGAGTTGGGAATTCGTCATACGCCGAGATGGTGGTTGGAGCATAACGCAGCTATCAGGCTTGGAGGAGCGAGAAATGTGGCCGGTCCGTCGTTGAAGCCATTGGAGATGCTGCGCAAAGGCGATGATGCCGATTCTGAGAGCTCGTCTGATGGACCCGATGAGAGTGACAGTGAGGTGGAGGTGGTGCTTTCCCTTGCCGACAAGAAGGCTCTGCTGAACTCGAAAGGCGTGACCAACAACGACGTTGTGAGAAAGCCAATCATTAAGGCTCCGGTAGAGCTCAAGTCACCTGTTGTTCCGCCTACTCGTCCATCGTCACCAGTCACAGTCACAGAGAAGCCAAAGGATGCTCGCAAGCCATCAACCACAAGCGACCTCATCGACTTCGCTCCGCTTCTGCCATCAACTGCAACTACGACCGCTCCACCAACGGCAACCACGTCTCGCCCCAAGCGCGACTACAACCTCCGAGGTGGTCCAACTACTACATGTACTCCAACCACCACGTCCCTCAGCATCACCAATCCCCCGCAAACTCCCCCGACCACAGCAAAGAAAACCACCAAAGTCTTCGTCCCCGCGGGAGAATCCCCAGACCACCACATCGCAGACATGAAAAAGCGTGAGCGCTCGACTCGCATAAAGCAACAACCATCCCGCACCCCATCTCCCACCCACCCACGACCCATCATCCCAAACACAACCAAGACTCTCATCACGAAATCGGGTCCAGTCGGCCTTCAAGCCTCGAAACATGCCCCTCCGCCCCCTCCTGGCTCCATCTCCTCCGATAGCAACAAGTCCTCCCCTTCTCCCGCGAAGCGCAACAAAGCAGGTTCGCGCATTCGTCGTCCTGCTACTTCTTCTGCTACTGCTACAAGTCCTGCTTCGCCTTCTCCTACAGTCGCCGCTGCCGTGAACGCGGGAGCTGGAGCGGAGAAGAAAGACAAATAGAGATTTGGGAGCGGAGAGGCGGAATTGCATGGAGAATCAAAGGACCTATAATATACTTACTCTTGAGATTTAATGCATACTCGATGATACTCTTTCACATACGATGTGGCACTGGCGTTCGGTTTGAGGGGTTTTGATTGTTCCAATTTGGGAAAGTAGATATAGCGAAGCATATGAACCATATTGGTATTATTACTCTCCTTTTGCCTCATGGACATTTCTAACAGTGATCTTCTCCGATCGTCTGCCGCTTCAGACTTCTTATGCTTTCGAACCTTCAATCACAAAACGGGGTAGATGGCGCAGCGCAAGCATTGTTGCTACACCCAATCCTCACGACCTCGATCGCCATGCAGTGTGCGTCACAACACAAGACCCGCGCTCGGTATCATGATGCACCAATGCCAGTAACGGCCAGCAATTCTTTTGTACATATTACACTAGAGTACAGCCTCACTTTACATCATCGTCCAACAACACCAATAACGCGCCTACTCTCCATTTCGCTCATCCTTCTTTTTACTCGCCTCTAACATAGCACGAAAATCGTTATTGCTCTTCTTCGCCGTGCCCGCCTCTTCAGAGTTGGAACCAGCAGCATCGCTCCTGGAATTGCCACTCGAGAATCCACCTCGCTTGAATCCAAGCCCTCCTCTACGGCCTCCTCGTGCACCACCTGGACGTGTTGCCTGTGGCGGAACAAACGCAGGCTTGGCTCCAGGATTCGAGACGTCCGCGCCCGTACCCCGTAGATCACCATTCTTCTTTCTGCTTTGCTTTGCGAGCAGGTCGCCAACATCGCCGGTGCTTGCCTCTGGTCCAAGGCTGCTCACATCGACACCAGTGCGGACACGGAAAGCATCCTTGACGTCCTTGAATTCGACAATCGCTCCCTGCTTCTCGCGCCGAAGTTGAATCTTGGTGATGGGACCATATTGCTCCATTGCAGTTCGGATACGCGCATCGTTGACGGTGTCTGGCAAGTGGAAAATCGCGATTTTGCGCTCTTTCACGTTCTTGTGCGACTCGTCATCCTGATTTGCGGACTGCATGGAGATATCCGAACCACGGCGAGCACCATTACTGGCTGGCTCAGGTGTCGCGGATGCTTTGTCCTGTTTCACGATGACGTCCTCACGTCCAGCTCGCTCATGTGGTGCAGCGGCACGTCCTTTCGGTTGTACCAGTTCCACCTTCAAGATTCTGTCATGGAACGGAGTGTTGTTCGCACCTTCAAGAGCCGCTGTGGCTCCTTCAGCTGTGGTGTATGTGATGAATACCGTTCCTGTCGCCCTGTTGTTGACCAGCTTCACGAGATTGATTCGTTCAATCTGGCCGTATTGGCCAAAGAACTCGCGAATCTGTGTCTCCGAGGCCTCACGATCGGAGTTCTTCACAATGATCTCGCGTCCTTCACTTTGTGGGCCAGCGCGTTGTTTCTTGGCATCAGGATCGGCAATCTTAGCCAAAAGTGTATGCAAGCCGTCAAGCTTCTTGCCATCCATAGCTTCCTCAGCAGCTCTGGCCATTTCAGCGCTGAGGAATTGGACATACGCAAAACGGCGCCGAGAGTTGTATTTCAGTGATGGCAGACGTACGGCCACAATCTCGCCATATTTCTTGAAGAGTCCTCGAATCGCCTCCTCGTCGTACTCGGCTGGATAATTTGTGACGTAGAGAGTACTTCCTGAGCCGCTCTGGATGCGAATTTCATATCCTCCAATCTCTTTCCCGGTCCGAGTCTTAGCAGCCTTCACATCGTCCTCGGACTCGAACTCAACCACGGCAGAAGCTGACGACCCTTCCTTGTCTTGAACGATACTGATCGATAGTAGTGTGCCACAGTCGCGGAAAAACTTCTTGATCTCGCCTTCAGAAATGCTGGGCGGCATATTCTTGACCGTGATTGTGTTGTGCTCACGGTCGCGCTTGATTTGTGCGCTGGCTGAAGCGGAAGGCTCATTGCGTGCTTCCTCCGGAACGGTCTCCAGTGTGGGCTTGACCTTTTTGGCAACGTCGCCATTGGTGGGTTCGTCTTCACGCTTTCTCTTCTCCCCAGCAGGGGTATTGCCTGTTTCCAGCACTTCGGCTGCAACGGCGAGCTGTTCTTGCTGTTGTGCGGCAACGGCTTGTGCTTCTTCCTGTTCCTTTGTACGCTGAGCTGCGAGCTTCTTATTGAACTCCCTTGCAGCGGCCAAGGCGTGCTGGAGTGCAACTCCAGATTCGTGCTGCTGAAAGTGGTTAGTGTAGAGTTGCAATACCCGATCTGGGAAATCGATATTGCGTTGTCGCAGGGCTTCCTTGACGACCTGCGATGCGAGCGTGGGTGCGTTATCCGGCCTCTCCACTCTCCGCTCCTCACGTATCCGGTCCGAAGCCCATAAGCGCAGTTCAAAATGGTAATATTTGCTCCAGAAATCGTAAGATCCTCCAAGACGAGTTGCCAGAGTCTTGTAGATTTCTCTTGCCTGATCGAAACGCTTAGCTTCGACGTAGAACTTGATTTGAATCTGTTCCAGTCGGAACAAAGGATCGCCTTCAAACTCCTGACCGTAGATCCGCTTGCCAGCCTCGTGTACGTCTTCAAGGGTCGAGTGAATGCCAAATTCAGCTGTGTCGATATCGTCCTCTGTACTTGTCTGCCGGAACGCGTACCTACGCAGGTAGCTGCACCACTCTTCCAGCATCTTCACATACTCCTCAAGACCTCCTACATCGAGCAAGCCAGTGTTGGTGGCACGATGTTTGATGTTGCCAATGTCGTCTCGAGATTGTTGTTCAACATCCGCGCGCAATATGCGTCTCGCCCACAACTCTCCTGACCAGGGGCAATGGCGAGTGGCGCGCTCGATGACTGACAACAGCGAGGTGGACTTCGGATCCGTTACCAAAAAGTCGATGTAGTCCAGCCACCACTCAAGATTTGTCGGCTCAAATAGAACGGCACGCTCAAAAAGAGCACAGCGTAACTCATAATCGAAGGGTCCTGCAGTTTTTGGCTTGAGAGAATAGTACTTCTCGTCTTTGAGATACCGCTCCATTTGGTGATGGATGTTCGAGGCATCACCGCTTTCAATCGCCCGCTGGAGTTTGAACTCGTGGTCCTCCCGTATCGCAAAGCACGCTTTGGCAGGCTCCGCCTGTTGGTTGATATGTGCAATAGCAGCCTCCCAGTTCGCGCCCTCGAAGCGTGACACGATCGGCCAGTACAGTTGCATCGTGTCTGGCCATTGTGTTTGAGGTGTTTTCAGACGACCGAGAAATATGTTGTGTATGGGTGTTATGTCAGCCTGCGACGGCTGCTGAGGAAGCTGCTCGTAGACAGCTTTAGCGAATCGGTTCCACAGAACATGGCTCTCGTCCATGCGCCATTGTGTGGCTGCAGCCGCTTGTTCGAGCACTGTCATGACCAGATCCCGAGTAAAGAGTTCCTTGCACATCTCCTTGTCTTCAGGCGTCCAGTCACGTTCAATGGTCTCGCGCAGGTCGTGGCAAGCCTCATAGCTGTTGGAAACATAGTCCACGTACATTTGCCAGAGCTTGACAGAAGCTGGCTCGTCCGCAACGGCTTTCTGACAAAGCTCCAAGACTGCCATGCGCTCCTCGGTGTTTTTGGCAGTGAGGATCTCATCATTGAGCCAGTCGACCCAGATGGCTTCGCCGACTGCGAAACGCGAGTCCATCGCTTCTCTCGCTTGTCTCATTTCGGTCAGTAGCGCGTACGTGCGGGGCTCACCTGGCTGCGCTCCATGTTGAGCACCTACAGGCGAAGAGACGTGAGCACGGAAACCTTTGTGCAGAAGGTTGATCAGCTCCACGTGATACTGATAGGCATAGGAGTTGTCGCGCAGATAGGCGAGCAGCTCTGAGACTCGGTGCGATTCCTCTTCTGACAGCGCGTTTGATGTGAACTCGCGTGGCGGAGGAGTTTGGGCAGGTGCTTCGGCCATTGTGAGATCCGCCAGGCTCTGGCGCGAGATGGTTCGCACGACGGGAGGCGCCGAGTCCCTCAGCGTATGGTGATGTGCCGGAGGGCGTGCTTGCACCTGTTTGGGCAGGATGTTGTCGGAATACGTGCGCGATGTTTGTTGACGCTTGTGCGGCGAAGGAAAATCTGAAGTAGACGCGGGTCAGCCCAAAATTTGCGTAGCGCGGCAGGCAGCGTCATGATGCACATACCGGTCAACTTTTCCACCTGCGGCGTGGACGATGGGCGATGGGCTACCGATGGCCGTTGTGAGTATGCATATTGCGGGTGGTGCTCGGATACCTGCACGGGATTGCTGGTGGGCGGGAGCGGCCTGAAGTTGGGCGGCGCGGGCGCCGACGCGTGATATTGCTGCTGCTGTTGCTGCTGCTGCGAAAAGGCCGCAGCTCCTGTCGCGTGCGCTGGAGGCCGCGCCTGCGGTGATACACGCCTTTCTGGCGACCGCGAGAGCTCTTGGCTCAATCCGGACGCAGTGCGTTTGCCACCGGCGGGCCGTTTCCCTCTCTGCACCGCAGGCGGTGATTCTGCTGCTGGCGCCCTCGCAGCAGGCGGCGTCGCAGCAGGCGGCGTCGCAGCAGCAGCACTCGGAGTGGAAGGACTTCTCGCAGATCGTGCTCCGTCGTCTGGCGACAGCAACGCATTAATGTCCATCTCGGACCCAGCCCCTCACCTCCAGACACCGGGCGCCGCCTCGAAAGCTGGTCGTCAGCGAGTCCTCCGGCAACAGCAATGCAGGGAAATGGGCGACATTAGCCCTCCACCACTGGCGCGAAGCAGACTCGCCGGGCGGCCTGAGGCAGCGGCAGCAGCCGGCAGAGGTGGGCGTGAGGGTGGTGAGTTGGGAGGGTGAGTTGGGAGGGTGAGCGGCGAGCTGGCCAGAGACGCCTCCTCCAGCGAGCGAGCAGCAGCAGTGTGAGGGCGAGGAGAGAAGCTGCTTGCCTGCTGCTGCGACTTTGACACGGGTGGCCGGGCGTGTGCAGCCGGCCGAATTAGTCTCTTGCAGCAGCAACACTATTGCAGCAAAGCTCGAGGTTGTACGGAGGTTGCGCCGGAAAGGCCTAGACGCGCCCGACGCTGGAGAGCCCGCGGTGATGTGAGGAGAGATGGGGACGGCGATGGCGAGTCGCTGGAGCGCACTGGAGAGTATCTGCTGCTGTCCGCAAGGCCCACGTGTTGGCTTCTGTTCTTCACCACCTCCCGGTCCATCTCTCAGCATGAGCCAGGATGCTGCTCGCAGTGACGACAGACAACTAATCCCGCCCCGGTCGTGTGGCCTCGGCGCGAACCGACTCCCTAGTGTCGCCGAGACGAGTCGCGTTGCTGCACCCTCACCCATGCCATCGACATACCATTGAATCTGTGCTATCTGCCCCGTCCACGCTGTCAACCCTCCTACATCGCCATGAGTGGTGCAGGACCCGCGAGGCGCTTGGCCTCGAGATGTGCGTATTCAGCGCATCAAAGCACATTGTAGCGCTGCCCCCAGCTGACCTCCGCAGGCACATTTTGCAGCCCGCTGCCCATTCGGACCATCCAGCATCAGCAGCGCCGGACTGCAGTGACAGACTTCTTCAAACGTGGTGCATCCGCCTCACAGCCCGACAATGAGAAGCCAAAATCAGACAATCCCTTTCTGGACGAGTTCAAAAGGAAGAACCCAGGCACGCCGACTCCCCAAGGACCGGACATGCCACAGACCATGCCGCAACAGGGAGACATTGCTTCATCGTCCATTTTCGAAGACGAGCGCCGCATAGCAGCCCAACGAGAGCGAGACGCCGAGGGCGAGGGGGAGCAAGCCAGGAATCCCGCTCATATTTTGCGAGTGACCCAGCCCGACCCAAACGCGCGCGAACGATGGGAGCGAAAAAAAGTCATTCAGATGATCAGAAATGGTGGGAGGCTGTCCAAGGCGCAATACCTCAAACGCACCGAAAGGGAGCATCTTGTTAAGAGCCACAACATGAAGACTTCGGTCAAGAAACTCGGCATGATTGCGAGGCAAATTGCGGGGAAGACCATCGACGATGCCATCATTCAAATGCGCTTCAGCAAGAAGAAAGTCGCGCAAGAGGTCTTGAAGCAGTTGGAGCAGGCGCGCGATGAAGCTATCGTGATGCGCGGCATGGGTCTGGGGAAAGTCAAGGCTTCAGATGATGCGGAGATCCTCGATGCCTCCGCCGATTCAGTGCTGGAGAGTGTAACAAAGTCGGATGCGTCAAAGAAGGTTGAAATCCAGCTCAAAGACGGCAAGAGACACAAGATCGAGGACCGCTCAAATATCTACATCGACCAAGCGTGGGTGGGACGGGGACCATATGGACAACTGCCCGACTACAGGGCAAGAGGGCGCATGTTCGTCATGCGCACACCGTGGACAAGCCTGAGTGTAGTGCTCAAGGAGGAAGCGACGAGAATACGAGAACATGCTGAGCGTGAGGCGAAGAGGAGGAAGGAGGTTACTGAGAAGGTCTGGGTGCCATTGCCAGACAGGCCCATCACGACCAACAGACAGTGGTACAGCTGGTAAAAGATGCGCATTATAGATTTGCATACTCATCGGGAGAGTACTCTGCACATTTGTACATTACCTCTGAAAATTGTGCTCATCCGCCCATAAGCCATTTCGGAATCAGAATTTCTTCCAGCTTCAACCCATGCTATCCTTTTCAAGCTGTATACTGCACTCTGGTAGACGGGTGCGACGCCGTGATGGTAGGCAGTGTAAGGGTCCCACTGGCATGCTGCTGCTTCTTCAGCAGCATGCTTCGGGGCCGTCCCAACTTATGGCGGGTAAACCAATGTTTCTTGGTTCATACCTAGAAATTGGTCTGCGTGCATAATTCGCTAGGCCTACTCTAATTACGCTTATTGCTATAACATGCGTATGACCACAGGAAACATGGAACACAGAGGCCGATGTGCAGACCAACTCTCAATGATGCTTGAGTTGCTTGGGAATCCTTTCTTGACTCTGCGCAACACCTACAACAGCACAGCAACAGCACCAGCCATCAAAGTAGCGAGCACGAACGTGGGGAGTCTCAGTCCTGAAGCCACGTTCTCTCCGCCTTGCGCCTGAACCTGAGTGCCATTATTCCCTCCAGCGTTCGAACCAGCTCCCAGGGTGCCATTACCACTACCATTCACCGTCTCATTCTCAGTCGCAAATTGTCTCCGTGGCAAATTCCCCAAAATGACCTCCAAAGCAGCTAAATCCTCTCCAATCCCCTCATTTCCATCGAAACTCTCGCTTCTCCAATCCAAACCACATACATTTCCGCTCTCACCACCTGTACAAGACCTCGCCGCAGCCAGGGCCGAATTCCGTAGAATTCTGTTGATTGTGTCATACGTCGTACTGTCTCCCTCACTAGATGTCGTATTTGAGTTCAATGTCAAATCTCTCGTCCTCGCCAGTCCACGCGCCAGTAATGTACGGAAAGCGATTTGGTCAACGTTGCAATTTTCGGTTGGAATACAAGCAGGCTCGGTGATGATTCCTCGAGTACTATCGTCTTCTGAACCAGCGAAGAAGGTATTTGCGTAGACGAGTCCAGCAAACGAATATGCCGACCATGTTCGAGTGCCACCCGTCGCATTGGAGGCATATGCGCTTGTGGAGAGCAGAAGACCGGCGTTTTGGGTCCATTCAATGTGATTGATTTCGCTACAATTGGTTAAGTCGTCGGTGCCATCGTAAATCGCGACTCTGTTAGAGGCGGTGGAAGCTTCGCTGCCCTCTTGTCCAGATGGGAGCTCGAAGAGACCGACTTCTTGGAGCCATGTGAGGGATCTGGCGGCCCAGTCGCTGTATGTAGTGTTTCCAGTGAAGCGCGCTAGTCGAGCGCCCAGTTGAGCGAAGGTCAAGGTAGAAACACTGTTTTTGTAGTTGTAGCCGTTGTTGAAGCTGAAGATCTGCCATTTTAGGCCGCCACCACACGTCTCCGTATCCCATCGCACGACTATGGAGTTGAAGGTGTTCTCCGCTAGCTGTAACCATGACACATTGAAGCCCTGAGGCTGAGGGAGGCCCAATTCCGCCGCGGTGAGTGCGGCTGATGCCCAAAAAGCCATGTCATCATTCCCCAATGACTTGCTTTGGTTCGGCGGCATGTAGTTGTTGTCTGGACCGACTTGGAAGGCAAGACCTTGAGAGACGACATCCGTGAGGTCTCGATCGCCAGATACCGCCCAGTAGTTGATGAGTGAGTCGAACATTAGGCCTGCATGCCACCAGTAGTAGGGGTCAGGCAGCAATCCGGGAATCTCGCCTGTCTCGTTGCCCTTGTAGATTGTGAAGATGTGTTCGACGATAGTCCTGCCGGCGCTGACGATGGAATCTTCATTCTCGAGGTCCAGCTCGATCGCAGAAGTGAAGTTCGCTGCCAGCAGCAGACTGGCGAATGTGAAGACGCGCATGTTGCGTTTCAAGCGCGTCTGCATGCGTAGAAAGAGTGTGAGGCGATCGCGAGCGAGAGTGATCTTCAAAGAACGGTTGAGGACGAAGAATGGATTCTAGTCGTGTTGACGTGTTTCGCAGATTGGCGGAAACTTCATCATCTATTTCAGTGTCTATAACAAGGCGGAGGCAGCGAACACGCGGGTTCTGTTTGTGGACTTCTGAAGGATCTAGCGTTGCTTGGCGAAACAACTTGTGCCGTGTGGCATGCATTTGCAGCGCTGATGAATGCGAGAACCCTGCATGCTATGAGTGGTGTCCACTGACCACGGCATCGAGCCTAGAATCGCCGAACCGCACGAACAGTGACTTCAAGGAAAGGCACACGAGTGTTGCCGGTCGTGAGCGCTGTCGTTGTTGCCAAGAAGTGAGCGGCTTGTGTAGCATTAGGAGGTAGCTGGCCACGGGTCCAAGATTGGTGGCCGCGGTGTGGCGCCGGTACCCAAACGCAAGATTGGCTCACATCGTCTGCGCTCATGGATGAAAATCACTTCTTAAACATTGCAGGAAAGTACCCTCGCACGGCATTGCTGAGCCACACAGTCTCTCCATCCTGGAAGCTATCGATCGATACGTCCCCCTCGACGCAGAGTTTCTGCTCCAGAGCCCACCGTCGCGTCGTGCCTTGCAGGCCACCAGCTGATGCTTCTGGTGTGACCCACTGACCGTTGCGAAAGAAGTATGGCGTACAAATCGACCCATCGAGCACATTCTTCTCAGGCGTATAGAGTAACACCTCTCTTGGGATTTGATAGGTCAGGATCTGTGCTGCAGCTCGAGCACGGCCGTAGGAAGATCGATCGTTTGTCTTGTACATTGTGCCCTCGGACGGCTCCGTGGGCTCCTTGTCAAGCACAATTGTCCACTCGATGGGGAAGCTGGGTTTGACTGGGAAAGACTTGGGAAACAGGGATTCCATGGAGATCGGTCTGAGCGGATGAAAGATTTCAGTCGTCATCCTGCCTCCAACATAGATCCGTAATTTTATCCTCAGCGCCTCCGGCTGTTCATTAGGGTGTTGCTCATGCCACTGCTTCACGGCGCGTGAGAGAGTGTTGAGCAGTACGGTAGGACCGCCTGAATTGGGTCGAGGCCTATCGTCGGCGAAAAAGAAGGTACTCCACTTGGCGATTTGTAGCCTTGTCCAGTGATGTTCCAGCATGTAGAAGGAGCATGCCGTACCGCAGGATGCTGCTGTATTCTTTGCCGACTGTGGCAACCTTCTGTCGTAGCGAATGCTTGTGTAGACATACGGCTCGTCGCCATCTATGCCTTGAGGCGGGTCGAAAGGTCGACCATCGATGCCTTGCGCAGGAGTATCGCCGAAGTGGCCGCTCATCTTGCCATTTGCAGAATATGTACGACTGTATATGGTAGGGAGTCCTGAAGGATTCTTCTTGCTCGAACACAAGGAGTATGCCGCGGACAGTCATACAATGTGGTACCTGAGCTCAGACCACAGAACGCAAGATGACTCCCGAGCAGAGCAGCCGGCCCTCATTGAATGCTGCTCAGGAGAGATTCGTGTACTGGCGCACGCGAGGGAGATGCCGCCGATACATGGAGCAGCGGGAGCACGACACAAGCGGCTGAAGGCGTGGTCGTGTCATCGACATGGTTGCGGTGGAAGTGGTCACTGGCATTTGACGAGAGCTTCCATCAGAATTTGGTGGAGCGGTCGGCGCTGTGACATCAGCCTGTCGGGCGTCTCGGGAGTAAGCTTGTTTGAGGTCGTCGAAGTTCGAGCGGACATTGACTTCGAATTCATCGCGCCGCGCGCTGCATCCATCCATCCCATCCACTGCCATCCACGCCCTACGCACGTCCAAACCGCGTCTCGGGCTGACCTTCCACCATGGCGTCGGCACAACAGGCGCAAGCCAAAGTCGAGGAGACGGCACAAGCTGTGCAGACGGCGAGCTCGTCCTTTCTCGACCGCGTGAGCGCGTGGTATCAGGACAACAAGGTCGCCGCCTGGACCATCGCCGGTGTCACCGTCGTTGCCGTCGGCGGTACCGTCTACTACCTCTCGCTTCCTCCTCCACAGCAGAAATCCAAGAAGGATCGACGAAAAGGGAAGAAGGCCGATAAGGGAGCTGCGGAGGCAGAGAAGGCGGCGGCAGACGTCAGGGCATCAGCTTCGAAGGCGGCGCCAAAGGCAGCAGCAGCCGAGGAGGTTCCTGAGGAGCTGCCCACAGTGACCGAGGAGTCGGTCGCCTCGCTTTCAGAGCAGGAGCGCAAGGACTATGCCGCGAAGCTCAAGGCAGCTGGCAATAAAGCCTACGGCGCGAAGGACTACGAGCGTGCCATCGATCTGTACACCCAAGCCATCTACTGCAAAGCCGACCCTGTCTTCTACTCGAACCGCGCCGCCTGCTACAACGCCAAGTCGAACTGGTCTAAAGTCATCGAGGACACCACTGCCGCATTGAACCTGGACGCTGAATATGTGAAAGCCTTGAATCGAAGAGCAAACGCCTACGAGCAAGAGGGCAAATACAGCGAGGCACTTCTGGACTACACCGCAAGCTGCATTATCGATCAATTTCGCAACGAATCTTCTGCTCAAGCTGTTGAACGTCTACTGAAGAAGGTCGCCGAGACGAAAGCCAAGGCTATTCTCACAGAGAAGGATAAGACACTGCCATCGCCCACTTTCGTCTCCAACTACTTGCAGTCATTCCGCGCAAAGGGTCTTCCCGAAGGACTGGAAGAGACCGCCGACCTTCCCGAGGGCAGCGGAAAATGGCACCTTCGCAAGGGTCTCCAGGCCGTCCGCCACAGAAACTCGGAAGGCTACAGAGAAGCGGCAGACGCATTCGACAAGGCGATCGAAGTTGGTGACTTGGGTCCTCACGAGGCTGAGGCTTACAACATGCGTGGAACTTTCCGCTACCTGCGTGGCGATAACGATGCTGCTCTAGAGGACCTGAACAAATCGATCGAACTGGACCCGACTCTCGTGCAGAGCTACGTAAAGCGCGCCAGCATGCATCTCGAGCAAAGTAAGTTGAGCGGAGCTGCCGGTGTTGATACCACGATGCTGAGAATCTCAGGCGCACGCGAAGCTGCTGCCAACGATTTCGAAACCGCTGCGCAACACAACCCCAACGATCCGGACATCTACTATCACCGCGCGCAACTCCACTTCATCCTCTCTGAATTCAGCCTCGCCGCGACCGACTACCAAAAATCGATCGATTTGGACAAGAACTTCATTTTCTCACATATTCAACTCGGTGTCACGCAGTACAAGATGGGTTCGATCGCCAGTAGTATGGCGACTTTCCGACGCTGCATTAAGAACTTTGGTGATAAGAGCGATGTCTACAACTATTACGGCGAGTTGCTTTTGGATCAGCAAAAATACCAGGAAGCAGTGGAGAAGTTCGAAACTGCTGTTGAGATGGAGAAGAAGGCGGTCGGTGAGACTGGTGGCATGAACGTGTTGCCTTTGATCAACAAGGCATTGGCGCTGTTCCAGTGGAAGCAGGACTTCACTGCAGCGGAGCAGCTGTGCGAGAAGGCGCTTTTGAGTAAGTCGGATTCAGCTCGCCGATGTGGAGCACAGATACTGACCAATTCGTTTAGTCGATCCCGAATGCGACATCGCCGTTGCGACCATGGCACAGCTCCTCCTGCAACAAGGCAAAGTCACAGACGCCCTCGAGTACTTCGAACGCGCCGCCAAGCTCTCACGAACAGAAGGCGAGATTGTCAACGCCCTTTCATACGCCGAAGCGACACGGACGCAGCTCGAAGTGCAAGAGAAGTACCCACAACTGGCTGCCAAGCTGCAGAGCATGAGCGCAATGGGTGGCGCAGGCATGCGATAAGGAGGTTGAGGAGGAATGCGACAAAGGACAGAACGAGTTTCATGTGGATGTTTCTATGTATGCGAGGAAAGAAGAGGCGGCGAAGAGAGCCTGTGCATCTTCATCACTCGGCGTTGAGCGCACGGCAGACAGTTCTGCGAACAAAAACCTTCCGCACCTGTATTTTAGTTTTGTGTGCAAAGCGCGATATACTTGGTGTAATACCTTGCCACTCTCAGCCAATCTCTCAGTTTTGGCACAGTTTGTGTGAGGATGGAACGCAGGTAATGGTACAGAGTCGGATCATTGGCATCAAGACATGGCTTCGTAAGTATCTGTCGATATACCAATTCCGTCACACACAAATATGTACAAGAAGCAAACTCGCTGCCTACAAGTAGGCGCTGATATCAAGAAGTTCCACCGACATCATCAATCATGGTTCCTACGAGCCCTGCGCCCAGGTCGGGAATCTCTTCCAGTCCAAAACATTGGGGCTAATGTTCTTCAGATCCGCAATACCGACATTCGCAGCATCAATCGCCACCTCTCGCTTCATGATCTGAATCGCTCTCTCTACGCCAGTGCCGTTGGGGTAGATGTTAGCAAACATGAATGGCCTGCCAATACCCACAGCTTTGACACCAAGAGCCAACAGCTTAACGACATCTGCGCCGTAACGGACGCCACCGTCTGCGAAGACTTCAGTCTGGTTGAAGATTTGTGGTGCTTCTTGGTAGATCTCCAATGCGACTTCGAAGGCTGATGGGGATCCGTCGACTTGGCGACCGCCGTGGTTGGACAGGAAGAGAGCTGGGACGTTGTGCTCTACGGCGAGGAGGGCATCTTCAACTGTTTGAACGCCCTTTGGCACGATTGGTAGGTCTGTTTGGTTGCGCATCCACTCGTACTTCTCCCAGGTGATGGAGGAGTAACTGCTATCGGCGCTGCCGACACCGAAGCGAACGGCGCGGTGACGGTTTCCATCTGCGGCGGAGTCGACAGTCAGGATGATGGCCTTGAAGTCAAGCTCCTCGGCTTCACGGATTTGCTCGATGATGGAGGTGTCGTTGCTTGGGTCGATGTAGAGCTGTAGGAAGGCGACTTGTCCTTCTGCGCGTGCGTCGGCGATTTCCTGCTTGGTCGATGATGAGAAATCGCTGACTTGGTACAGAACGTTCTCCCGGCCGGCACCTCTCATGATACCGGTCTCGCCCCATGGGCCTGCGTAGCCTGCACGTGCACCTTTCGCATGCATTAGCAATTGTCTTCACTCGGGAAGCTTCCGAGCTGAGATGGTCTTACATGGTGAGATGAAAAATGGAGCTGAGAAGTTGTAGCCCAGAATTGTCGTCGGCAAGGAATCTTCAATGTTGTCGACCATCGTCATCACCCTCGGCCTGAAGCGCATGCGCTGGAAGATCTCCAGGTTATTCCGATAGCTCCATTCGCCTGCAGCGCCATTGCGATAGTAGGTATAATTCATCAAGCTCATATACTCTCCAGCTAGGTAATCGAAATCTGGCAACCCAACAACATCGGAAACATTGGGCAATGCACCTCCTTCTTCGAGTGTGCCAAACTGTTCAACTGCGCCAGTGTCTGGGAATTCCAGCCACGGCCTAGCAGCAGAGGCAAGCCCAGCTGCCGCAAGCAGCGATGATAGTATCATTTGCATCGTGTATCGTTGATCGTAAATAAACTCGCCACGAACCTGTCGCGCTGAAGAAGGACCGGGCGAAAGTTTGAAAGGAAACTGGGAAGAGCAACCATATACCTTTCTAAGTACTTACTCGTTCTAGGCGGCTTGGCCAACAGAGTGGACGTTCGTGTCTCACCTTCGTCGATGCAAACCGCCGCGTCGTCTCGAGCGTACTTACTGCATGCGGTCGCTGACCCGCTTCGAAGCCGAGCAGTTCGTCTTTGTCGCAGAGAATGATATCAAAGGTCTCGCCCGGAGCAAAAGCGAGCCCGCTAGCAGTCGGTCTGTGCTCAGGCGAACAGTAAGGCTCGTCAACGTCAGACGATGTCGACCGATGGAGGTGGTCAGAAACGTTCCAAGAGAGCATGGCGCGTGTGACAGAAGCTCTTGGCGCCGATACCGTCGTCACCTTAGCCTTGATCTCGGGAGTGAGGCCCGGACGAGCATGCTCTCTTGAGCCTGGGTGAATGTTTAACTTCGGCAGAATGCCAATGGCCCCGAAAACCGGCGTCTGGACTGGCTAGAAGTTGGCAGTGCAGTGTCGGCGGTGGATCGAAAGTTTTTAAGCGAGCTTCACTTGAGGAAGAAAAAATTGCATTGCCAGTGGTGGTCGCACGCAAATTGGCGTGCGAGATAACGACAGCAACGGGCTATGCTGGAACAGCGCCACGTGGGCCGATGCCAAGGCTCCATATGTGTGACCGGGAAGATAGCTCTTCTGTCTGTCGTAAGCGACATGTTGCAATAATGTGTGAATGTGCTTGGTAAGATCCAAACGAGCGGAACAGCCGCCGGATGGGTCCTGCATGATAAGGCCCAGGCACATCAAGCCTTGTCGTTTCGTTCAGAGTGAGGCAGTATCAAGTCCACTCTACACGATGGCTTGCGGCGCAGTAGCACGCGTGCGAGACAGAATGGCTTCATGTTCGGAATAGCGCGCGGCGTTGTTGCAGTGCCGAACTTCGGATGTAACTTCAAAGTGTCGGTAAGTTGACCAGCGGAAGAAGCGGGTCAGGCTGGACTCTGGTGTGCTCTGATCCGAGCGATGCGAGTTCGAAGTGAGACACTTCAGGTTGTGCAGTGTTGGCAAAGACTTGATGACGAAGCAGGACGGAAAAGCGCCGTGAGTCAAAGCGCTTTCAACCTCACCTGCTGTACTCGATCAGTCAGCTGCAACGTACGGTACTCACCAAGGGTTCCAACATTGAGCACGAGCTGGAACGACCACGGAGGCGGCTAAGGCATGCTGAGAACACCGACGAGAACGAACATGTCACTCGCGGGTCGCCGGAAGCGATTAGATCAGATCAGATGGCTGTAACAGAGCACCATGAAACACGTCCGAAAGTTGTACCGAAAGCGCAAGGCAACATGAGCGCTAATAATTATGCTTGTGTGTAAGCCGCATAGCATATCTACATCCAACATTCGGCACCGGAACGTCGTTGCTGCTTCTACATATCTTAGAAGGCTCGCGCATAAATTGCTGCAGTCCCGACTGTCTGGTTGCCGCAAGCTCCTGCAATCGAACCAGGGACCGGGCCTCCGTTGCATGGATAACAGTTGTTGTCTCCTGCGTCGCCCGTTGCGCCATTCAGTCCAAGTCCACCGGTTTGCCTGGATTCATGTCAGTCTGGTGAACACATGTCAATATGTGGGTGATGTTCACTTACGATGTGACGTATGTGATCTGGTCGCCGTAGAAGCAGTCCACTGTTGATGATCCAGTGTTGACAAGTTCGTAATAGATGACGGCTGCAGCGATGGCTAGATCTCTGCAGGCTGCGGCCGCTGCATTTGCGTACGAGCCTCCGTAAATAGGCAGAGCGAGTCCGGTTGACGAACCGCTGTTGCCCGTCTGTACGAAGCAGCCTAGGTAACCGAATCGAGCGTAGGCCGAAGGCGTTGGGCCAGGAGGACCAGAAGCTGCGCAGAGGAATTAGTATCGTCTCACTGAACGGGCAAAGGATGGTCTTACGTCCTGAAGGCTATCGTCATGTTAGCTAAGCAGTACAATGTTATGCAAGGGGCTGTAACTTACTCCGCGAGAACCAGTTGCACCGACAGCTCCTGAGGCACCAGCAGCTATCAAAATGTCAGCGAGATCTCATCAACACCACAAGCTTGGTAGACTTACATCCAGCAGGACCAGTAGCTCCGACTGCTCCAGAGACACCGGTAGCACCGGTAGCACCGGTAGCACCAGTGGCCTGTCGCGCTCATTAGAAACGGAACCGATATTCCTTGACATGTGAACTTACTCCGACGGCTCCTGAGGCACCAGTTGGACCCGTTGCTGTGAAGTATATTAGCAAGCACCACTTGTAGCATGTGCTTCAGCTGACTTACCTCCTGTAGCGCCCACTGCTCCAGAAGCTCCAGTAGCTCCCGGGGCACCACTAGCACCAGTTGCTCCGACAGCTCCTGAGGCACCGGTAGCACCGACAGCGCCTGAAGCACCGGTAGGGCCAGCTGGACCGGTCGCTGTAAAGCACGTTAGCCTCTACAACCCCAAGCTTCAATCTTGATTCTTACCGCCTGTGGCGCCCACTGCACCACTAGCACCAGTTGCTCCGACAGCTCCTGAAGCACCAGTAGCTCCGACGGCTCCTGAGGCACCGGTAGCACCGACAGCACCTGAAGCACCGGTAGGACCAGCTGGACCGGTTGCTGGAAGCACGTTAGCCTCTACAACTCAAAGCTCCCAAGTTTGATGCTTACCGCCTGTGGCGCCCACTGCACCACTAGCACCAGTTGCTCCGACAGCTCCTGAAGCACCGGTAGCACCGACAGCGCCTGAAGCACCAGTGGCACCGACAGCACCTGAGGCACCGGTAGCACCGACAGCACCAGATGCTATAAAGTTGTTAGCGAGTGCGATTAAAACTGGGCATTGGACTCTTACCTCCTGTAGCGCCTACTGCGCCTGATGCACCCGTTGGACCCGTGGCTCCGACAGCGCCTGAAGCACCGGTAGCACCAACAGCACCTGAGGCACCAGTCGCTCCAACTGCACCAGATGCTACAAAGTACGTTAGCGAAGGCGATCAAAACTGGGCCTTGGACTCTTACCTCCTGTGGCGCCCACTGCACCCGATGCGCCTGTTGGACCTGTGGCTCCGACTGCGCCTGAAGCACCAGTAGCACCGACGGCTCCGGATGCACCAGTCGCTCCAACTGCTCCTGACGCTCCAGTGGCTCCAACGGCACCTGAGACACCCGTTGGACCTGTGGCTCCGACCGCACCTGATGCGCCCGTTGGACCAGTGGCTCCAGTGGCACCGACTGCTCCCGATGCTCCAGTGGCTCCAACTGCACCCGATGCACCGGTGGCTCCAACTGCTCCTGAGGCTCCAGTGGCTCCGACTGCTCCTGAGGCTCCAGTGGCTCCCACTGCTCCTGATGCGCCAGTGGCTCCGACTGCACCTGACGCTCCAGTGGCTCCGACCGCACCTGATGCACCCGTTGGACCTGTGGCTCCAGTGGCACCGACTGCTCCCGACGCTCCAGTCGCTCCAACTGCACCCGACGCTCCAGTGGCTCCAACTGCACCTGAGGCTCCAGTGGCTCCGACTGCTCCTGAGGCTCCAGTGGCTCCGACGGCACCTGATACACCCGTCGGACCTGTGGCACCAACCGCACCTGAAGCACCAGTAGCGCCTACCGCGCCTGAGGCACCTGAAGCACCCGTAGCACCTGTCGCTCCTACAGCACCGGAAATACCTGTAGGACCAGTTGGACCAGTAGGACCAGTCGGACCGGTAGGACCCGTTGGACCAGTAGGCTAGAAAAGAGTCTTAGCAACGTGTCTTCCATCACTCGAGTTTGATACGTACGCCAACAATCGTCGACAAGATGAGTCCAGCACAAGAAGACGTCGAGAACAGCGTCAGCTGCACCTTCAGACAGCCTTGTGGAGCCGCTCCATCCTGGAAGACTGCGTAGATGCTTCCGTTGTTCATGGAACAAAATTGAGCTTCACCACTTGCGAAGCCGGTGTTCATCCATACAAGCTCACCTGCCTGCGCGAGAGAGAACGTCGACTGGATGGTGCCAGGAGAAGTCGATGGGATAAATAGCTGATAAGGCACACCAGGCTCAGTGGAGTAGGTGTAAGCTACGCCATTGATGATAGCGCTGAGACTGCCATTGCGGATTTGGTAGATTGGCGTTGTTGTACAATCGTTGGATACTGTGCCGTTGCCGTTGATATATGTCTGACTGCATGTCAGCTTCTATATGCTACTTGTTGTGCACATCACTTACACCGCCAGCCTGACGCTTTTGTGCTCCTCGTGCGCCCATTGCTGCAATAACATAGTAGTCGCCCAGATCAGGATATGGTGTGGACATCGCTCCAGACTGTGCCAGACTTGGGTATGCAAGGGCTGTAGAGGGCGCGTATGGAGAACTGATGATTGACATGGGCACGTTTGCTTGGGTCCATCGAAAAGTGGACACTGCGTTGATGCTTGTCGGCGCATTGGTGATCGTGACAGGCGCTTGAGGGATCGGGTAGAATGTAGTATTTGTGAGGACATCGGTGTTAATCGATACGGCTTGCTCGCGGACGGTGTAAGTCTGGATGAATCTCGAGACAATAAGACATGCTGAGTTGTCCTGTGCGCTCAGAGGAAGTGGATAGCTCAGCCATAAGCCGAGGAGCAGACTCCTTAGAGGAGTGTTCGAAGAAACCATGGCGTGCTAGAGGAACCAAGAAACAAAACGAAGGTGAGGTGAGTAAACGAGAGACTCTGACCAAGGCGCACACGCGACAACGGCCAACAAGAGGTGGTTGACGGTGGAACTCATATCGAAAAGGTGTATGTATATTTGCGCCTTGCGCAAAACAGACCGTGTTGCTGGGTGCGGTAGCGCGCTCGCTCAGGAATGCAGATGGACTGTTATTTGGTAGTTCGGCAGGAATTTGTGCTGTCTTCTTTCCGTATTCAGGAATCCACGCGAGATAGCATTGCGGGCAGTGGCATCTCTAAGCGTGCTCACAGTGTTTTCCGTGCTGCTGTCAGATCTCTGGTCACGTTAGCACAGCTCACGTTGCATCAACAAGACCGCTCAGGTATCTCAGAAATCGCCGACAGATTTCAGCACCGAAAAGCATGGTCCAAGACCATCAAATGACCATCGACGGCTGCTGCTGGCAATACTAGCCGTGTCGGCGCACAGCGGACCAGAATTCCGGTTGTTGCAGCGGCCAACACACGCATTCCAGAGTGCACAGTCATTCCTCAGCGTGGTCTGCGCGAGTCTACGACCCCGAGCCAGGCCTGACGATGCCGCATATAGGATGCAGGTCTCATACGATCTGTGAATTGTTGCGGTTCGCGCAAGTGAACGCTTTGCCACGCGTGGTGCTTGCCATATTCGCATGCTGCCAGCAGACTCGCTCTAGCCGAAAAGCCTTCAGTGGCTATCGGAAAGATCGGACCTGCGGATAGTCTAGGCTGGACCGCTGATGAATATAAGTCTGGGCCCTGCCCGTGGAGAGACTGCTGGTCGATGAGGACGAAAACTTCACCTGTCCACCATGAGTTCACGCTTGAGCTCGAGCGCGGTCAGAAGAATGGCATCAGCATGCGGCGCCATTCGCAGTTCTGCACAGTGCTGGGTGCATGGGGCGTTGATCGCGGCAGGTAGGACGTGGCGATGCGACTTGCACGACGGGATGGTGAAGGTGAAGGTGGACGCGTTGCGCTTGATCTCGCGACGAGAGCCCTGCCAAGCCCAAGAAGGGCTGGCATGACTAGCGTTGCCGGTATCCGAACCGCTAGCAAAAAAGTATGCCAGCGGAAGCTTCGAACGTCGATTTGTGCAACTGCATGATGCGATAGCACACGACCATACCAAGTTGTAGCAGTCATGGCCGCCGAGGTGAAACCCGTTGCACCCATACGATCGGCTCCGGGTCCAGCGCCAGAGACGGTCGACACAACATATTGGAAGACATTCAAGAATCAGCTTCTGCTCCCATCGCCTCACAACGCCGGTATCACGTCCATCACCGTTCCCGACTACAACCCTTCAGGCTCGCAAGCAGACACTTTTGCAATCACGAGTGGTAGCAGAGTACAGACGTACAGCACTAAGACGAGAAAATTGGTCAAGACAATCAGCAGATTCGGCGTGGACGACACAGCGCGATCAGGTGTTCTGAGGCGCGACGGCCGCATTGTGCTTGCGGGAGGCGACAGTGGCATCATACAGGCCTTCGATACAGGATCACGCGCTATCCTGAGACAATGGCGGGGCGAGCATGCACACAAGCAACCTGTGCATATCGTGCGGTGGAGCCCAAGCGTGCTCACAGACTTGATGAGTTGCAGCGACGACCGAACGGTGCGCGTATGGGACTTGACTGAAGACGCTGCAAAGTGGACTGGAATTGGACACGATGACTATGTGCGCACTGGCGGCTACTTGCCAGGCCATGGCGGAAATATGCTCGTCAGTGGCAGCTACGACCAGACAGTGCGTATTTGGGACACGAGACAGAACGGCGGGCGATCGGCCTTGACCTTCAAGTTTGGCAACAAGGTCGAGGATATACTCTCCCTCAACAGCGCAAGTCTAGCAGTCGCGGCGGGCAATGAAGTCTCCATCGTCAATCTGGTAGCGGGACAGGCTGAGCATGTGATTCGTTCCCACCAAAAGGATGTCATGGCACTTTCTTCGGCGCAGAACGGGACGCGCATATTGACCGGAGCGTTGGATGGCCATGTCAAAGTGCACAACACCGCCAGCTGGGAGGTCGTCGCCGCTTTCAAATACCCGTCGCCCATTCTGAGTCTGGCGGTTGTGCCGGGAGCAGCTAATAGCGATGGCGAACGAGACGATAGGCATCTGGCAGTCGGACTTCAAAGCGGCCTGCTGTCACTCCGAACACGATTGGCAGGCGCGGAAAAGGCGAAGGTGCGAGAGAGAGAAAAGAAGATGGCGGCTTTGGTGGCAGGCGAGGCGGACGAATACGAGCGGAAACAAAAAAAGAAGGATATGCGACAGGGCATTCGGGCGCGCGATCGAGGCAAAGATTTCAAAGGCGAGGGCGCCGACATTGTCATCACTGGCAACGACCGCCCGCGCCAAAAGAAGCTGAAGTCCTGGCAAAAGAACTTGCGTGCAGGTGAATATGCGAAAGCACTGGATGAGATCCTGCCGGTGTCCGGCTCTAAACAACACAGTAGAGACGAGCTCATGACCTTGATCACAGTCTTGAGACATCGGAGTGCACTGCGTACGGCATTGGCCGAACGTTCGGCATACCGGCTCCTCCCCATCATGACCATGGTGCACAGATATGTCGGTCATCCACAATACATCAATCTGATGTACGATGTTCTGCTGGTCATCTTGGATCTTTATAGTCACAAGCTTGGCGATTGGCAGATGGATGATGGCAGCGAGAAGGATGTCGTTGCTTTGATACACAAAATCAAGGCTAAGGTCAGGCAAGCGGCCGATTGGGCCACAGCTGCTCACCGCACATTGGGTATGGTTGATGTGCTCGAGTCGGGTTGAAACAAGCCTCTGCCTCCCGTTCAGGACGAACTACACGAGCTGCAGGTGACGACACAGGAGCCTCCTTGAACAGCTTGATGCTAATCCCCAACCGCGCCAGAAAGGGGAAACACTGCAGCACTGCTTAGGCAGATACAATTGCACATATTGCCGTGGAATTGCCAGTCTCCCGCACGTCGGTGCACTTCATGTAGAAAGATGCTGGCATGCTCTCGCTAGCACGTGCGAAGCACGCACGAGGGATATTTCCAGCAAGCCACTGGTCTCCAAGGCTCCAGGAAGTTTTATCTCGACTTCATCGCAAGCATAATGGCGAAGGAGAGAGAGCATTTCGAGCGACGGCGAGCTATCAACCATCTTTGAGGATCCGGAATAGCTGAGGAAGGTAGAAGAGACAGCGCAACAAGAAAGAGCGCTCTGCTTCAATAATGATTTCATGGCTCTACCCACATACTCCGAGCTGCAATTGCCGCTGATTCACTGCCGCCCCCGCATGTTCCTCATCGTTGTGGAGCGATGCCCCTGCATGTCGCTCATAGGCCAGCGGCTGTGTCGGAGTTTATGCGGAGCACATCGGAGGCAGTTGCTCTCGCCATCTCGTGATTGCAGTCGAAACACTATACATGCAGCTGTTTCCGCTGAGACAGAGCCTCTATGTGCATTTCTTCTGACGAAGATCATTGCAACCAGTGATCCGAAATGGCATTTACATCATCGTGCTCGCTGGTCGAAGCCAGCATGAAGCAGCTCAGCAGAGCACTTGTCAACAACGCCAGACACACCACTCGTTCATTCGCGACAAGCAGGTCACGCTACACTAATGCCTATCCCGCATTATCGACAAAAGCCCACGCAAGCATTTCCGACATTCTCGCACAGAATGTGGCGGCTGGGAACCATCGAGTCACCGCTGTGCAATGCACAATACTGGACAGTCCCGTCCTGGATACGAGCCTAGGATCCGCCAGACATTCTCAAACAGATCTCGAGGATACTAGGCTAGGCAATACCAAGATCAAACTTGCAACATCAGGCATTCCTGAGAGGCTGGTGAAGGTCCAGGCGATGGTGGAGATGGTTGTCAAAGCAAAAGAAATCGGCGTCTCTGAGGAGATCACTTCGATGGACATTTGAATTCTGTGGCCGGATTTGCAAACGATGGGCAACGCTAGGCGTCACTTTTTGGCGCACATTACAGCATAGAGCGCGGATTGAGAATGGGAAGTGCGATCCTCATCACTGGCGCTGGAGATTAAAGCTCATCAGTACTTGGCGCCAACGAAACGATCGATAGTTTGCAACGCTTGCTTGGTCAGAAAATACCTTTATCGCGACAACAAACCGCAAGCGCCTCAGTTCACGTCCATTTGAAGTCCCTGTCTTAACTTGTTGTCTTTGCAATTTGCAAGATGGCCGGCTGTGTGCTGGTGAACGCCACAAGCCGATTTTGAGCTGCACGCATAGAACCATGCGCCATACTTGTATCAAGTTAAATGCCGCCGCTTGTAGAGTGCCAGGAATCCGCTGCCTCGTAACATGTTCTTCTTAGCATCCCGAGACGCCGAATGTCACCGACCCACATCAAGATCCTTATCGTCACCATCTGGCCGAGATAGGCTGAGCTGGCGGCGCATCGAGTATTTGCTGCTCAGCCACGACAAGCTGCTATCGAGAACAGATAGCCTTTGAACCTCTGCGGTAATTGAGCGCTTGAATGATCTGTTATTAATGCTATCTCTGCCAAATATGCGTAGCTTGCATCCGACGCCCGTGGCCTTCAAGCTCGCCATCCGGCGGAGATACTGACTAGAATAGAATAGATTCTCTGGTGTCAATGACATCCAATGCTTGAGATATAAAGTCAATGCCCACTGTCATGCTCACGATGGACACAGTTGGTTCCGGCATTTTTCATAATGCTCTTCTCGCTAGCGGTGATCGGTCTCTCGCTGATATCACGACCGGTTCACTCTTTTGAATTCAAGGCCACGGGTCAGACTGTTCACCTAGATGGCATCGATTATTACCTACCTGCCGAGCCAGTGACTTTGATTCACGCACCCAACTCTATTCGCGCCGAAGCAGCGAGATCCGGAGGTCTTACACCTCTGACCGTGGTCACTGTCAACGACACAGCTTTCACCAGTCAAAGCTTGCATGCGGCTATAGCGAATTACGGGGCCTCAGACGACGTTTTCACAGATGGCTTCCTCGGCAATATCTACCTACAATACGTTGCCCCCCGACCGCGAGGGTACAGCGTTCCCGAATACAGCAATTCCACGAACGCAACCACCCATGTTTTCAGCAGCTACGTGAAGAACGCCACAATCATACCTCCCGGGCCCTACTTTCTCTCTTCCACAGGTCAAGTCTACCAAGCCTGGAGACTGTACAGCGACTTCGCTGGTGCCTTCACCGAGTCAGTCATTGCCAACCGAGACGGCTCTTTCGATGTCCTGCCAGCTAGCCTGCCTGGACAGTCCTTGGCTATAGCCGTTCCTTCCAGACTTTACTACACCAAATCTGCCGAAAAACCTCTCGCAGGTGTACGTCTTGGCATCAAGGACATTTACGATATTGCAGGGCTGCGAACTGGAAATGGCAATCGTGCCTGGTACCATCTCTATGGCCCGGCTATTGAGCATGCTACGCCCGTGAAACGACTTATCGACGCCGGTGCTGTCATTGTGGGCAAAATGATTACTTCTCAATTTGCGAATGGAGAAGAGGCAACAGCTGTAAGTATAGATGGGTTACCGACGCAATTTGTGGGATAGAGTTGGTTTCTGACATGTATTCTCCTTCAGGACTGGGTCGACTATCATAGTCCTTTCAACCCTCGAGGTGATGGGTATCAAGATCCTTCGTCTTCCTCTTCCGGCCTTGGAGCTGGTGCTGCATCTTATCCTTGGCTGGATCTCACTCTCGGTAGCGACACAGGCGGATCTGTTCGTGGCCCATCTCAGAGACAGGGTCTGTACGGCAATCGACCATCACACGATCTTGTCTCGCTGGAGAACACGATGCCTCTAGCGCCCGAACTAGATACCGCTGGTCTTCTAACAACAGATCCCATCCTATGGACCGAAGCAGCTCAAGCTCTGTATTTGTCAAACATCACCATCTCGCACTCTTATCCAAAACAGATCAAAGCATACGGATTTCCGCAGAACGTAACTTCCAGCGGCGATGATCTACTTTTGGACTTTCTGAACAAAGTCAGCGGCTTCCTCGGCGCTGATGTTGCAGAATACAACATTGAAGCTCCATGGAATGTCACAAGCGACCTCGATACTACTCTATCAGACCTGACATATCTCACCTACGGCACCCTCATCGCCAAACGCCAAGCCTCTCTCATCCGCGATCCATTCTTCGCAGACTACGCTGCCGCTCACGACGGCCGTCGTCCGTTCATCGACCCCGCACCTTTGGTCCGATGGACCTGGGGCGACTCCTTGCTCGAGACCGCCGTTGAGGAAGCCAATGCCAACCGCACTCTCTTTGCAGATTGGTTCTCAGACCACGTCCTCGTGCCAAACAAACAGACCTGCAGTGACTCTCTTCTACTTTACGTCGGTTCTCAAGCCACTGTCAACTACAGGAATGAATATCAAGATCCGCCGACTGTGCCATTGGGCGGGAACATTATCAGTCGCGCGTCGCCGTTCTGGGGAGGGCCGGATTTCGTGGTGCCTATAGGCTCAGCGAAGTACTACAGTAATATCACACAGCATGAGGAAGTTTTGCCTGTGACAGTTGACATTATGGCCGCGAAGGGGTGTGATGGGATGATATACGGGCTTGTGCAGGACCTCGTTAAGGAGGGAATTTTGAAGCCGAGTGTTGCTGGATACAGTAGTACCGAGGGCGGCGAAGTTCTGTTGAGGAGGAGTGGGAGCTGGTAGACGTTGTGCATGGTTGTTGAATCATGGTCACTATTCTTCTTGACAGACTATGCGTCGGTTTCTGATGCCGGCGTTCCCATGAAAGGGAAAATCAATTGCTGCCCGCTCGAGAAGACAGCGCGTAAGTAAATCGCGATCATAGGCTCAATACCCAACTCCGAGGCCTTCACAATCCATTGCTCGAGCTCGAGCTCCTCGAACTCTTTACCGTACACCTTCTCCATATATTCTTTCAGCTCGGCCGGCCGTACCTCCACACCTCCGCTGTGATGGCGGAAGCGGAGATGTGGTGGCTGTTCTTTCTGGACAGCGGCTTCAGCAATGCTTGCGGCAACTTGCTCCACTGATGCGAAGTCAAAGAAGCCAGCAACGGGTAGTTTGGACACTTGCGGAACCGCGCTCATGAGGGCTGAGAACCTCAGAATGGAGTTGAGAGCATCGTCTGAGGGTGCTTGATCGCCTACTACTGAGCAGGGACGATGAATAGTGATGGAGAAACCGCCTCCGATTTTGCTGGCTTCGTCTGCAAGGTTTTCGAGGAAGACCTCGCCTGCCCATTTCGATGCCGTCAATCCTTCAGATCCATCGTTCTTCGGGGGATGCGTCTTGACGCTGACTGGTGGAAGCGCGGCGTGCGCGTCTTTGGCGAGAAGCGTCACTCGATTGGAAGAAACGAAGTGAATCGGCAATCGACGACGAGACGCCCAGGTTGCGAGAGTTCTGGTGCTCGCAACATTCGTTTGTCGGAGAGAGGCGTAGTTGTGTAGGCAATGACCGTGGCTTCCTGCTATTATGATTCGATCAACGCTTTCCAGGAGACTCGTGGTCGTTTCCTCGCTTAGTCCGAAGTTCTTTTGATGGAGGTTACTGCCCTCGTAGATGACGACGCGTGAGACATCAGTCCCTGCGGGCAATTTGTTCGGAGACGGCACAGCAAGGCAGTGGACCCGGCGAATCGATGGGTTGCGCAGCAATGACTGCAGTATATTGCCACCCAGAAAGCTGTCCGCGCCAGTGAGGAGAACCTCCTTGCATGACGCAACGTTCGCCGGAGCCGTTTGATCTGGACTCGATGCGCGTAAAGCCAACTTCAAGTCATCAGGTAGTCTCGTCTCCTGGTCCCAATTAATTGCTCCTCGAGCAGGCAGGTCTGAGATTCGATCGGAAATCAACTCTGCCATGCTTCCAATTGTGCTATGCATGAACATATCGCGAATCGACAAGTCGACAAACATATCCGTGCGGATAGCTGCCTGTAGCTTCACTAGATGCAGCGATGATCCTCCCATAGCCCAGAAGTCCACATCGGGCCGACGTGGAATGTCGGCGCGATCAAGGACACGCTTCCATAGTAGATGCAGCTCCACTTCCTTCAGAGTTGTGAACTTGGATGCACCTCTATCGTGATCGGAAATGATAGATCTTGGCGGCAGGTGAGTCTGAGCCAGCTTTCGACGATCAATTTTAGCATTGGAAGTCATGGGTATTCTTGGGAGCACGACAACCCGGCTTGGCTTCATGTGTCGTGGCAGGGGCAAACGTTGCATGAAAGTCTCCATTGATGCCTCAAGCTCACCATCGTTGTCCTTCGAACTCTCATTGCCATCATCATTAGCAGGGAGCTGGTCGTTCTGTTCGTTGGGAACCACGTGGGCGACGAGGAATGTATCATCGTTCTCCTGATGGAACGTTACCGCAACGTCGGATACCATGTGAGCACCATGAGACAGAATCGCGTTCTCAACATCTGTAAGGTCGGTTCTCTGCCCACGAATCTTGACAACAGTGTCGTCAACCATCCTGCCCAGGTAGCCAAGGGTGCCGTTTGCCCTCCAGACGCCTCGGTCTCCAGTTCTGTACATTCTTCCTTCACAACGTGTGGATCCGTTGCCATCTTGAATCTTGAAGTTCTCAATGAACGATCTGGCAGTCGCATCAGCATCAACGTAGCCGAGCGCGACTCCCGGCCCAGTGACGCAAATCTCTCCGGGAACACCAGGTGGACAAAGGTGGCCATAAGGATCCAGAATGAAAGCTCCAACATTGGCAAGAGGTCGCCCAACTGAGGTCGCGCCTAGCGTCATTGGATCCTGGATATCATCTCTTTCGTCATGCTCCATTGTGACGCAAATTGAAATTTCAGTAGGTCCATACGCATCCGCGAATACTGGACTGCAAGGATGATTTTGCATTTCCCTGCGAAGAGCCTCGGGCACCTTTTCTCCACCACAATGCGCCAAACGCCAACGTGTCAAGTCAGAAAGCTTGTCTTTGCTATAATGGAGCCACATGAGATACTCGGTAGGACAGGCGAAAGTAAGGCTCACGTTCTCGCGAACCATCAAGTCTGTCAAAGCGACGGGGTCTCCACGACTCGCTTGCGGGGCAATGATCAGAGTACCTCCATGTGCTAGAGCAAGTAGAGCCTCAGCAATAGCCATGTCGAAGCCTAAGTTCGCCTTTTGCAGGATAACCTCGCCTTCTTGCACGCCATGTATCTCGGCTTGGTTGCCAAGGAAATTGAGGAAACCGCGTGATGAGAGTAGGATAGCTTTGGGAACACCTGTTGTACCACTGGTGCAGAGTATCAGTGACGCTTTGGTAGGGTCCTCCAGATTTTCTACTCCAACGGCCTCGCTAGCGTCCGGATCTATGTCTTCGAAGCACAAAACCTCAGCTGCGGATCCAGATTCGGAGACGATCTTAGAGCTCAGAGATTTAGTGGCAGCATGACAGAGAACGATGCTCGCCTCACTTGCGTTGATCATGGCGACAAGTCGTGCAGGAGGTAGTGTTGCGTCCAGTGAGATGAATGTTGCTCCGATCCTGAAGATAGCGAGCATGCCAATGATCCACTCTCGCTGGGGCTCACACAGAACCGCGATTCGTTGCCCCTTGTGAGGCAACAGGCGCTTCGACAAGCGTCCGATGACCATCGACAGCTCTGAATAGCTCAAAAAGCCAGAAGCATCCCTAATCGCAGTCGTGGTCGCATGGTCGCTGGCAATTTGGTCGAATCTTGCAGTGATCGTCGATGGCCAACCATCGAAAGTCGTAGCCTTGGGGCTTCCAAAGTCGAGAGCTTTCTGGATGCCTGCACTAGGATAGATCTGAAGTCGTTCGATCGGACTGCTGACAGCGGATTCTCGGACCACGCTCTCTAGGAGTGTGATATACATATGCGCAAGCAACTCCGTGGCCTCTGGCGAGTACAAATCCGTTCGAGTATGAACTTGCACATAGGATGGGCCAGTGGTAGGCATTGGCACCACACAGAAGGTGATGTCGTAAGGTAGAACGGAGTCAACTGCATCACGAATGCTCAATTTGCAGTTGCCAAGGGGAATCTCAGCGGATTGCCCTGGACGAATATCAAAGCCGACCTGGAACAGTGGTGTGCATGTGGGATCACGACTGACACCCGCACCTTCCAGTATCTCATCGAATGGCACGCTTGAGTGCTTGCGTGCTTCGCGGTATGTGCTGTTGACTTGTTGGATCAGTTCCGCGAATGATTCCGAGTCTGTTTTGCCCAGTCGGAATGGCAATAGATTGAGGAAGAAGCCAACGGTCTCAGCTGTCTCCGCATCGCGACCAGAGTCCGTAACTCCAATGCAGATATCTGGAGTATGTGTGAGGCGTGCTAGGAGGCATTGAACAGCAGCCAAGTAGAAGTTGACTGCAGTAACGCCCAGAGACCGGCTGATGCCGTTGATACGTTCCACGACCGGTCCAGCCAGTTCTGTAGTGCTTGTGTAGTTTTTGAAACCGTCAAGATGAGGGCGACTCTTGGTCGAGGCAAATGGTAGAAGTGGCAATGATTCCGGGACCGGCGACAGCAGTTGTTTCCAGAATGCGGTCGACCCATCAACAGCACGTCGGGCTTGACTTGCAGCGATTTCGGCTAAAGACTTGCCGGAAGACTGAAACGATATTCCCTGGTATGCCATATGCAAGTCCCTGAAGAATGTGCGCCAGGCTGTGCCATCCATTGCGATGTGATGGTACCCGATCAGCAAAGTATGCTTGTCGCTCGCATGAGATACCAAGACGACCTCGAGAGCTTCGCCGCGTTGCAGTCGCCATTTTCGCGTGCTCAACTCTCTTTCCACTTGGCATATCAGCTCGTCATTGGTCTTGCCGTCCTTCGACGACGAAATATGCTTGAAGCAGTCCAGAGGTGTTTCCAAACGGCCTTGTAGAGGGGTATTTGTTGCGTCCTGGAAGAAACAGGTATGAAGTCCTGAGTGATGGGCAACGACGGTGGCAACTGCACGACGAAGGCGAGTCACATTAACAAACCCGGTCAGATCGTAAATTAGTACGTTGTTGTTTTGGATCTGATTGGATGAAACATGATCGGCAATCCACATTCTACAGCATTGAGGAGTATTTGGTCAGCAAGGGAGATTTTATTGTAATTCTCGTAAGCTATCGGCCGACGACAGGACAAGACTCACCTTGCCTGAGCGTGCGTCATGGGCGCAGTATCTCGCAGTGTTTGCGGAGGGTTTGTGTCTTCCTTTTCTTCCGCTCCCATCGTGCTCACGCTGGTGGCCATAGCAGAATCGCCAGCGTCACTTGAGCTCGATGAGCCTGACTGTTTCTCGTCTGATCCTGATACGCTCGCCGCATCATCCTTCTGCAAGTCCGTTTCGGGTGAAGCTGAATCATCTTTGCCAGCGGCAGATGGCGCTTCCTTGGCTGTCTTGCTCTTCTCTGCCAAATATTGACTGGCGGCAAAGGCACAAATGGCCTCGCCACTGTCTCCGCCCAAGATCTTGAGGACAGGAACATCGACATGCACTTCCTTCAAGAACCAGGTGCGCAGCTCGACTGCCAGAAGTGAATCTATGCCCACATCAAGCAAAGAAGCGTCAACCTTGAAGTTGCCGCTGGCCATCTGCAGCATAGTCTCCACTCTGGCTGCCAAGGCTCGAGTGAGAACAGCAGCCGCCGCACCCTCAGTTGTAGTAGCATCGAGTTGAGCAGCAACGGATAAATTATCACCATCTGCTCCACTTGTCACGACGTTGGACCCTCGTTCTTCTCCCACGTAGTGAGCCGCAAGCCGGTTATTGAACCACGGAGGGTGTGCTTCGAAGGGAGTGTTAGGAGTGTAGTTATAATAGCCCATACCCGAGACAATCTCGGCAGTTGTGGAATCAACAACTTCTCCTTCACGCACCGGACTTGCTGCTACCGCTTCAGCGAAGAGCTGATGCACATCAGCCTCAGATAAAGGCAGCTTCATGGTGCGCGCAAGTTTGTCAAACAGTGATTGGCCGCGCTCGGCAACGTATCCCACGTCTGCCACACATCCGACTTCCATGACGGACGCTGGAAGTCCCTTCTGACGGCGTTGTTTCGCCAGCATGACTTGATAGAGAGATGCAGCATCGTAGTTGGACTGACCTGCATTGCCAATGACGCAAGACAGAGTCGAGAACAGAATGAAGAAGTCCAGCGTACGGTCATCGAACTCCTCATGCAAGTTGAAAGACCCATCAACCTTTGGCGCAAGTACCTCGGTCATATCTGCCAATTCCATGTCAAGGAAGAGGCGGTCTCGAAGCACAAGAGCAGCATTCGCCACTCCTGCAATCGGTGGCATTTCAGAGCGCATCGTAGCGACTGTGCTTCGAACCGACTCCCTGTCAGAAACATCCATTCTGTAAACACGCACATTGGCTCCCAGTTGAGCCATCTCTTCGAGCCACTGAGGGTCGACCTTGGGACTACGACTTGCCAAGGCAATGTGTCGTGCACCATTTTCGATCATCCATCTGCAGATCGAACGACCCAGAGTCGATACCAAGCTGACCATAAGGTACGATTTGTCAGACGAGAAGAGTCCACGGCCGTTGATAGGTTTCACTGTGACTTGCAAAGGATGTTCGGTATCGATCGACCAGTCCACCACAGCAGGGTAGTCGAGGGAGGAAGCTGGTGCATTGCTTAAGAGGTGTGCCGGTACACTGGCTTCTGCTTCTTCTGTTGTGAGAACGTCCGCGGCTAGGACCTGCTCGAACGAGCTCTCCAAGTCTGAGAGGAGCAGAGCTTTGCCTTCGAGAACGAGCTTGTCCAAATCCAGTGCAGCGCCAGGAAAGATGGAAGTTAGCTTAGAACCCACAGCTTCGCCTTTAGTAAGGTCCACGACGAAGCCAACGTTGGGTGGTAGTGCTCGTTGTATGATGTAGTTAGACGACCGCGGATGCAGACGAACGGCGCTTGGAATGTCGGTTTTAGCGCTGGATGTTGACTCAGTGAAAACCAGATTCTGCTGCTCTGCAGCTAGATGTTTGATGGCATCGGCCAGAGCTGCAGAAGCACCGTGTATGATGACCTTGGACTCCTTCTTGGACCTGCCAGTTGAAACAGCCGCAAGTACGTGCTGAGCCAAGATGAGTTGAGCACAAGTTCGCAGCTGCTTGGCAGTATATGGTCGCTCTGATTTGAGATAAAGGACGGACGCAGCAGGTACCGCAAGCTGGGTACTGTGCGAACTGACGAGAGCAAGAACAGGTTTACCTTGTTGATCATAGCCCGTGATCAGGACGGCGGAGGCCGACCCGGGCACTGTCACTGAGAGGCTGGTCTGGATCGTGACAGCATCTGCAGGCGCCAAAGCTTGCCGCTTTGCAGGCAGTAGCCAGGGTGCATCTTCTTCGATTCTAAGTTGACCGGTATGTGCCACAGCCGTGTACTGCGGACTGTCCACACCGACTGAAGTCACTGCTTTGGTGATGTGCCGCGCGGCGGAGTTGTGCCGGTCGTTGCGCTCCACGTCAGGCAGAAGACGCGGGATCAGAACTTCTTCTTCTGACGACACTGTCAACTCGGGCTCGTTCGACCAAAGGATTGGCGAAGCGGCGAAGGAATCCGAGGCACTCAATTTGAGGCGTATGAAAGCCTCAACGATGAGGCGGGCATCGGATGCCCTGGTGCCTTTCGTGATAGTGTTCAAGAATTGCAAGTTGAGGTGCTCCAGCTCGACGACCATTGTGCGGCACAGGCCTATCATCATGGCTGACGAAGGATCATTGTCGTCTAGATGTCCGGTCGTGACCCACAACACATCCGTTGCGTGGGCAAAGAGGGACTGAAGCTTCTTCAAACGTGACTCGGTGACTGGATCGGCAAAGAATGGTCGTTCCAGCTCGCACAGCGCGATGACTGCCGTAGGAGCTGATGTGTGGACATCTGGGTCAATCTTGTCGACGCTTTGAACGACCTGAACGCGTCCAGCAAAACGCGACACCTGCTGAGAAATGCTTCGAATGGTCTTCGACATTGCCAGTGACTCTCCGCCGATGATCAGCACTTGATCACTGACAGGTAGCTCATCCAGGTATTCAAGTGGTTCTCGAAGCATTTCGATGCGTGTGTCCGTGGCTTGCGACACGACAACGGAGACGGCATGTGTAGCAGAATCGGGAATGTCGCTCTGGTGCTTGTCGACTCCAGTGAATCCCGTCTCGCGCAGAAGATCGTCCCAGCCAGAGAGTGTGAGACCAGGTTGACTAGCTTTACCTTCACGATTTCCAAGCCACCAACCCTCGAGTGGACCCATGAGTAGCAAGCCTTCGAGGTACTCGCCTGTGACCTCAAGCATGAACAAGTATCCTCCTGGCTTCAGAAGGCGACGAACGCTTTCCACGGACTTCTTCAGATCTGCTGTCGCGTGCAAGACGTTTGCTGCGATGATAACATCTTGAGACTCCGGCTCGAAACCTTGCTCCTGAGGGTCGCGTTCGAGGTCAAGAACCTTGTAGACAACTCGATCTGCTGCAGCAGCTTCGGTCTTTGCCAATCGCTCCCGGGACTTTTCGAAAAAGCCGGCGGAGATGTCCGTGAAAGTGTATTGACCAAGAGCATCTCCAAGCTGATCCAAGATTCCTACAGTAGTACCGGCGCTACCTGCACCGACTTCCAAGAAATTTGCACGAGGATAGCGGTGGGCGAAACTACGGACCAAGTCTGCGATGGTGCGGTTCAGGCGCACTTGGTATCTTCCGTGTGAGTAAAGAGGAGCCCAGACCCCCTCGCGAAGATAAATTTCGAGAGCACGCTCCTCGCCAGCCATGACTTGTCCGAGATGCTCCCCTGCGACATGGATGGCCCTCATGTCTGGTTGACTCTGAAGAGCTGGTGTTTGCTTATACTCTTCCATGAGCGCTGCGGTATCATTCAGCCATGACTTTCGCGCCACTGGGTGCCTCCCGTCCGCCGTGAGCTTCAGCACCTGCTTTGCGGCTTTGCAGAAAGCCTGTCGATCCCATGTCCATTCTGCCATCTGCGCTTCGGTAACGGTAGAGAAGAACGCGCGTAAATAGTAGAAGGAACTTCTATTCACCGCCTCGATCAACCTGAGCTCAGCGTCATCAGGAGTGAGTTCAGCAAGATCATTGCCGTTCGCATAGAAGAGGTCCGGTTTGTATTCGAGACGAGAGAATACCGGGCGATCTTCTTTCGCGCTCGGCTCCGTCCAGTTGTCCATTCTGAAGCCTTCGACTTGCATCATGCATTTCCCTGATGGCCCGAACACATGAATATCGCCCTCTACAGACCGAACTGTGTTCGTTGTCAAGAAACAGTCTGATTCGAAGACTACCTCTTTGTCATCTTCCGTGATAGCACTCGTATGCGGATCAAACACCAGACGAGCCAATGCAGAAGGCAACAGTGATCCGCGGATTGGGATGCGAGTAGGGTTGACAAACGCTGCCAATATCGCCTGCAGAGCGACATCCAACAAACCTGGGTGAACAAGATAACGATTGCCCACCTCTTCGACAGGCCAGGACGCAACGGCACTCGAGAAGCCCATTGAGCGACGAATGTGCTTCATGCCTCGGAAGAGTCCTGTATAGTCTAGTCCTGTAGTGTTAAGGATGGCCTGGTAGTACGCTTCACCCTCTATTGACGTTGTGCCGGAGCGTGGAGGACATCGTGTTGGCAGTACTGATGCTTCTTCATTGTCTGAATTCTCGTCGGATGGGAATAATTCAATAACCACGCGGCCACCGCAGTTCTTTTCGAGAGCGGCGCCATTGACGCTAGAGTGGCAAGCGAACTCTGCTTCAATGAATGTGGCATCAGAGCTTGGCTGTCTGCGCATAGAGAAGACCGTCTCAACCCCGGTATGGTTGTCTTCTAACACCAAAGCGCGTGGAATGACCAGATCGCGGATCTCAATGAGCTTGATTCGATCCAATCCAGCGGTTTCTGCGGCAGCTTCGATCGCTAGGGCGATGTAGCTCGTGGTGGGAAACAGGATTGCTCTCTGGAAGACGTGGCCTCGAGTCCAAGGGAGTTCGCTGACCTTCAGAATATTGCGCCAGCGCATCTCATTATCTGAATCGTCAGGAGCGCGTCTGCCGAGCAGCTCATGCGGCGCCCGTTCTGCGAGACGATACCTAGCAGAGATTCTGCTCTCTTTCCAGAAGACTTGATCATGAGACCACTTGTAGCCTGGAAGTCCCTTGGGTACCGCGGCCACGGGTGCTGACTCCGGTCCAAGATATGCTCTTCTCCATCCGTTGAAGTCTACCCAGGTACCAAGAGTTGTCCAAAGCGATCCGAGTGAAGCAGAGAAAGCTTGCACATCGGGCTGACCTCGTTGCAGCGTTGCAGTGTACGGCAGAGCCGCGTTAGCGCCTAATATTGCCGTGATCGTCTGGGTAGCGGGGCCCTTTAGTGCTGGATGAGCGCCCACTTCGATGGCAAGATCGAAGGGACCGGCACGCCAGAGCGAGCATTCGATGGCTTCAGAAAACAGAACTGGCTGGCACATGTTGTCAACCCAGTACTGATCAGCTAGCACTTCAAGATCCTCTGCGTCGTCCAGGATCTCAGCATGACCGTGGACCGACGAGATCCAAATGCATTCCTCGTTCTGAGGTAGCACTTTTATATTGCACGCCTTCAGTGATTCCAGATAAGGTTTGGCACAAGGCAGCATGTGGCTTGAATGGTAGGCCGTATCGACCTTCAGCAGCCTTGCGAACGTTCCCTTCTCGTCCAGCGTGGCCTTGGCCGATTGCACGACATCCTCGTCACCGGACAAAGTTGTAGACGTAGGAGAATTACTGGCTGCCACGCTCAGTCGGCCTTCGTAGGGCTTGCAGAAGGCCTCTGCATCATCAATGCCCAGACCGACAGCCAACATGGCCCCTCGCTGGCCGTTCTTCCCTTGGGCCAAGTGAGCA
Organism: Cercospora beticola; assembly: GCF_033473495.1. NCBI lineage: Eukaryota > Fungi > Ascomycota > Dothideomycetes > Mycosphaerellales > Mycosphaerellaceae > Cercospora > Cercospora beticola. The sequence continues at coordinate 4,097,072 of NC_088939.1, read as the reverse complement.
TGCAGACCACGATAGTACGCGACTCGCATGGCATCTTCGGCAGAAAGTAGACCAGCAGCATATGTCGCCGCAATCTCACCAGAAGAGTGTCCGACAACGCCACGGAAGGTAACTCCCGAAGCCTTTAGTGTATCGACCAAAGCAATTTGAATGGCTGTGCACAGTGGCTGGGAAAGTGCTGCTTCGTGTAGTCGGGATCTCGATTGCTCTTGAAGGAGCTCTTCTTTTAATGACCACGCTGGTCCATCCGGTAGTGACTGAAGAGCAGCTTCGCAAGATTCAATACTTTGCCGGAACAAGTGACAGCGGTTCACCATGTCCCGGCCCATCGTGGCCCACTGCGCGCCTTGCCCGGTAAACACTCCAAGTATTCCGGGTGTGTGCCACTTGAGTCTCACAGGGGCTCGCACGCCGAGCTCAGACGGTGCTGTGGAGCTGGAGGCCCGCAGGGCCTTGATAAGGGCAGTTCGAGACCTTCCTGGGAAGTAGATACGTTGTGGAAACGTGCTCCGCCGCGTCTGCGTAAAGAAGGAAAGATCTTGCACGCTGGGATCGCTGCCGTCTTCTTCGAGCAGATCGGCTAAAGACTCGATGCTAGCTGCAAGCGCGCTTCCGGTGTACGCCGACAAAAGTAGAGGCCCAGCAAAGAAGTCGTCAACGATGGAGATCTGCTCAGCTGCCTTTGCAGGCTCAGCTTGGGGAATATATTGTTCTATGATTGCGTGACAATTGGTCCCTCCGAAGCCAAAGCTGTTCACGCTTGCACGCCGCGGCGAAGTCCCAGACGGCCACGGGAGCGCTTCTGTGGGAACCTGGAGACGGTGGTAGAAGGGTTTTATGTCCGGATTCAGACGCTGGAAGAGTAGATTCGGTGGTATTACTCCATTTTGAATTGCCAGCGACGCTTTCAGTAGACCAGCAAGACCAGCACAGCCCTCCAAATGCCCGATCACTGTTTTTATTGATCCACAGAAGAGTTTCGTTTCACTTTCTTCCTCTGCGCTGTCATCCGAATCATGGCCAAAGAATGCGCTGTAGATGCCGCGAGCTTCTTGAGGATCACCAGCCATGGTTCCGGTGCCGTGCGCTTCGAAGTATTGCGGTCGGTCGCTCTTGAGGTTTAGATCGAGCCCGGCACGAGCGTACGTGTCACGGATCAGCGTGGCCTGCGCGTCACCGCTGGGCATTGTCATTCCTGTCGTTCTGCCATCCGAGTTCATGCCAGTCTCTCGGATAATACATTCGATGTGGTCGCCGTCCGCTAAAGCCTGGGATAGCGTTTTGAGCATCAGTGCTGACACGCCCTCGCCTCGGGCATAACCGTCAGCAGAATCGTCCCACATTGAACTGCGCGACGTGGGCGATAGCATGTGGAGCTTTGACTCGGATATGTAGGATGTGCTGTCGAAAATCAAATTCACGCCTCCGACTATCGAGCTTGTCGATTCGCCGTTGCGTAATGACTGCACGGCAAAATGCAGAGCAGCAAGAGATGATGAGCATGCTGTGTCCATGGTCACAGACGGGCCTCGAAGATCGAATACGTAGGAGATACGATTAGACAGAATGCTTCTCGTAGAACCAGTTCCATGATAGCGGTTGATGATCTCTAGATCTCGCCCCTGAATATCGCTATAGTCGTTGGTCATGCAGCCAACATACACTGATGTCGCGCTGCCTCGCATCTTGTCAAGTGGATATCCAGCACTTTCGATGCATTCGTAGACGCTTTCAAGTAGAAGTCGTTGCTGTGGATCCATTGCGTCTGCCTCCATAGGATTGATGTTGAAAAAAGGGCCATCGAAGAGTCTGGGGTCCTCTTCGAGTAGATAGGCCTTAGCAACAACGTTTGTCGAACCATGATGCTCCCCGTCTTCGTGGTAGAATGCGCCAAGCCCCAGGCGGTCTTTTGGAATGTCGGACAGGACATCGCGTGGATTTTTCAAGAGTTGCCATAATTTCGAAGGAGACGAAGCACCTCCAGGAAATCGGCAGGATGAGCCCACGACCGCAATAGGCTCTGGCATGTTTAGATTCTAAGTCCTGTCCAAATGGCTGCTGTGAAGAAGTATGAGGTGAGTCGTTACTGTTGGGGAGAAGCAAGAAAGGTTCGCAGATGGCAAGTATTGCACCGAGCGTGATGGATGATCACTTGTTCTTTTGCTCCCACCTGTCGCCTTTGCTCTGTGCACATTGAGTATGCATGGCTGCCAGGGCATCTGATAGTCTCGCATGGTCGCTAATGTGCTAGACGAAGCCACAACAGGGCATTTCATCGGCGCGTGGGAGGGGTCGTACACACCGTGTCCAGGCTGCTACCATCTAGAAGCACCAGCGAAGATCTGCAGCCTTCTAGCGCGTAATGCTGCAACACATGCACGCACGCGACACCATGGACATGGGCTTGTTATCGGCAGCGCAATGCATGTCTGGGGTCCAGGTCAATGTGCTACGCCAGTGTTATCGGCTGCAGCATGAATCTTCACATTGTCTCGCCGCGTCGGCATCACCGAGATGATGGGCCATACTCGGCCTCAGAGCTAACGATCAGACAACTGGAGCAGCAATCGCGGCCAGCTGACACAAGTGCCGGACACGCTGCGGTATGGCTTCGCGCAAGCCAAGAGCACAGCGGCCGTCTCTGGTGCACAAGGCCGGTAGTGCTGTAATTGAGCGTCCTCGGGTCGGCAGCTCGTACTGTAGCGCAACGGAGACGGCTTCGATATGCGGATTACTGAAGACAGCATCGCGCTAAGATTCAATGCTTGCAGGTGGGAGTAGAAATGGACGAAGCGCGTGTGGTGGTTTGAGGGAGAAACGGAATGACGACCACGCGTCTTGATCAGCGCATCGGCGCTCGGACACTCGGATGTTCCCCACAATTCCATCGTCTATCGCTATCGCTGGCTTTTCTCTGGGACACGACTTCACCTCTTCGTCCCACCCCCGGCCGGCAGATTCACGCGACACATGGCTTGAGGAATCCATTACGTCCAACAGACGCCCTTGGAATGCACGATAGGCCGCTCGCTGGCTACTCCGACTAATCCCACCACGCCGAATGACCCTGCCGCATGCTCCTGGCACAATTGTGCTCGGATGCACCTTCCACTGCCGAGATCACGAACGGCGTCGAGAGTGTCGCTTACGCCAACTCGAGAACCACCGCAATGCCGTTCACTAAGCTTTACAGGATCCGACTGCACTGACAGGGGTTCTCAACTAGGGCGGGCACACGCGAGCGCTCGCAGGCCTGCTCGACATGAGCCTGCTATCAACCGATTGCTATACGATGGAATACACCAGTTTCTTGCCTTCCGTTAGCCCTTTTCGCAACGCATCGACGCCTTCCGGGATGGCAGCTAGCCCTCCGCTTCGTAGGTCGATGGGATGCGTCTGGAGTACCCCGGAGTCCAGCAGCTTCTGAGCCACCGGATTCCACGTCTGCCCGAAGACCTTGTGCTTTGGTCGCGGCGCTCTGGCGTACGGCCGTTTCCATCGAATGCCTTCTCCGCTCACAGTCCATGCCACGATCCACTCTGGGCGGACGTCGCGCCGCGTATGAGAACGTATTGGGAATTGATCAAGTCCCACGTATCGTCCCCCCTGGCTGCCAAGCGCATTGTAGCATATGTTCATGCTCGCGCTATCTGTGATGCAGTCGAGAGCTTCTGTGAGGCCATCATTGGTGAATTCACGGACGTCGTCTGCCACTGTCGGGATATGGTAATCAAAACATGCAACCACTCCAAGCGACTTCATGCGCGCGAAGTGTCGCGGTGAACAAGCTACGACGGGCTGCATTCCGGACCTGCAAACGGATCAGCAATAGCCCAAAGTTGACTCGCGTGTCTGCTCACAGTGCAGCACACTGAACAGCCAAAGTTCCTGTGGCCGTTCCACCTCCATAGATGAAAACATAACGTCCGGTACCATTATTTCCGGGAGAATCCAGCGGCAGTGGAACCTTCAGCATATAATGAAGCGCAAGGCCAACCGTCATGAGCGACATCCCCAGCGTCGCCGCATGCTCAAATTGCATTCCGTCTGGGACCTTCCATGCGACGACTTCGCGTATAGTGGCATACTCCGCAAAACCACCATTTTCCGGAGCATCTGATGCGTTGCCTTTGACTGGGCCGAAGACTCGGTCGCCGACCTTGATATTGTTCCGGCATTTGGCACCAACTGCAACAACTTCACCCGCGACATCGCAGCCAAAAGTTGACCCTGGAGCTGGGGAAAGATCTAACGATTTCCTATCAAACTTGTCAGACTTTCGATTCTCCTCGTAGTGGAAGCTCCAGCACCTCACCAATCAAACGGATTCAGCGCTACACAATGTACTCGTACAAGAACATCTTCGTCTTCGAGCTTCGGTAACGGGACGTCTTTTTCCAATCGAACAGTGCTCGCTTCGACCACCTTGATCGCTCGCTGGCGGTCTGGCAGTGGCAGAGAATGGTCAGCAGCCATTGTGTCTGTGTTCCCTAGTGCGAACAATCACAAAAATGAATCAACAGTAGGTGGATGTTAGTAGAAACAATGCGAGGCTCTTGAGAACGACCTGAGGTGTACAGCAAGCTCTGGCCGAGTGTCCTACATGCACCTAAGTTCTTGGTATTGATAGGCACAGATCTAGGATAGCCCGAACGCCAAGCCGAGCGTATCCACATCCGCAGCTGGCTTTGCGGCGGTAGAATGACTGCCAATATACGGCGCTATCACTTCCGCCTATGCTCGCGACTAACAAGCGGGATCGAATTTAGCCTTGCGTAAGGCTCAAACCGCAGCATCCTGGGAATTCCGTATCGCGGCCAGTGTGGCTTTCGATGACGGATTGAGGTACTATTGAACCCTGCATCAGACCTGAGACCACCACCCTGGTTGAGGCTGGGATTGAAGCTACCCCGGCTCCACGTAGCATCAAGGGCGTCTGCAATTCCGCGTCCGCACTGATGAGCTATGGAGTTGACAGCAATCGATTGTGTCCCAGATCGGCGAGCCAATGAGCATTGCAGCAAGGTAATCACAAGCCAGAAACAACATCGACTGCCGAAACACTTTGCTGCCATTGAAGGCTACCTCTGTCGAATTTTGATTTCGTTGCTTGATCATCGCAATCACGATACTATAATCAACATAGTGTCGTCGTTGCGACAAAAGTCATGGAGCTTCTCTTCCTGGGAGCGATTGTCGCTGCCTTGGGCCTTCTCTTCAAAATCTTCCAGGTATGATCTCGATGCAGTACGAATGTATGGCTGACTTCCCTGCTTACCATTACCAAAGTTTGCAACGCAGCCTCGAGATCACCTTGCGGATGTACCCGGGCCATGGTACTCAAAGTACACCTCACTCGGATTTACCTTCAACGCTTTGGTTCCCCGTGTTCATGAATACGTCGACGGGCTACATCACAAATATGGCCCTGTTGTTCGTCTGGGCCCGAATATGGTCGCAGTCGCGGATCCTGATGGAGTTGCCGACATATTCCGATCCAGTCGTGGCTACTTGAAGGGGCCTTTGTACGACTCACTACTGCGTAGTTTCTTCTCAACCAGAGATCCCGTTCTACACGGCCAGCGTCGGCGTCTCTTTGCTCGTCCACTCGCAAACTCGTCTCTCCAGACTTTTTGGGCGACTGAGGTGCGCCAGCGCGTCACGCTTACTGTACAACGAATCAAGCGCGATGCGGAAACAAACGGCGAAGGCGATGCATACACATGGTGGAACATCATGGCCAATGACGTTATCACTAGGCTTTCGTTTGGCGAATCGCTCAACCTCCTGGAGTCTGACGAGGTAACAGATGCCCGGATTGTTGTATATCGCAGTTTCTAATCCGCTTGAAGCACTTAGGGTATATCGAGGCAGTAAAGAAAACGCTGCGATGCTCATCGCTCTATCGAAATTTTCCGAGGCTCATGCCGGTGATCAAATACCTTCCCATTCGTCGACTGCAAGAACTGCTTCAGGCGAGACCCAAGGTTGAGAAATACACCGCAATGGCAGTAGAGAACTTCCGCGCCAATGTGAAGCAGCAAGACGACCAAGGCAAAAATCGCAATATCTTCACGCAGATTGTGGCTCAAGCTGATGAATTGGACGGCGAGACTGTTCGATCTATCACAGACGATGACATACATGATGAGGCTCTCACACTCATGCTCGGTGGTACTGATAGCACATCCTCTACTTTGACTTACACAACTTGGGCCGTGCTGTCCCATCCTGAGATCCAGGCTGAACTGGAAGAGGAGGTTGCCGGTCTTTCTGACGGCTTGTCGCAGAAGGAGCTTGAGCAAGCGCGTTTCCTGAATGCGGTGATCCATGAGTCTTTACGACTCTACGGGCCTGTTGCCGTCGGCCTACAGCGCGTGGTCCCGCCTGGTGGTGCTCGTATAGCTGGTTTTGATCTTGCCCCCGGGACAGTGGTATGGCCACAAATGTGAGTCAACAGGCTCTACTTGCCGCTTGTTTTTTTTTTTTGGCACTGAATGTGTCTAATCTGAAACAGGTACACTACGCGTTACGATCCGAACATCTGGCCGGACCCGCTGAAGTTTGATCCAACCCGCTTTCTGGATGTCAAATTGCCATCCATGGCTGAGGGAAATCTGACACCCGTCCAGAAGAAAGTGTATGTCCCCTTTGGAGGCGGGACTCGCACGTGTCTCGGAATGAATCTGGCTTATATGGAACTGCGCCTCGGACTTGCTTTGTTCTTCAGGGAATGCAGAGGAGCCAGACTATCAAAAGCCATGTCGCCTGAGGATATGACTCCGGATTATTTCTTCGTGAGCTCTCCGAAAGGACGGAAATGCTTGATAACTCTTCCAAACTGGTAACGTCGGCGCTCGCAACACATCTAGTCCTCAGCTAATGGCAACGCCCAATCATGGTCTTCCTTCCCGCTCAAGATACCAATCAAGCCACTTCTGATGATTTGAGAGCATAAGAATCCATCAACAGGATCACTATTGATCTCAAGATCTTGGTCATCCGCGCAGATCACGCCGACAGGCGTGATGAAAAGCGCAGTCCCCGAGACAAAAGCTTCGATAACGTTTCCCTGCCCATGTGCAGTGAACAATTCGCTCATCGTCAATTGTCTTTCAACGACATCTATCTGAATGGCATCACCCACTGCGGGTTGCAACCTTTCGCGAGCCAACTGCAAGATGCTTGCTCGCGTAATTCCAGGAAGGATGAGACCGTCTTCCACGGGAGCAGTGACTAGTTGCCACTTCCTATCATTGACTCGTAGCACGACAAAGAAATTGCTTGCACCAGCCTCGGTCACGAACCTCTCAGATCCAAACAGCCAAAGAATCTGATCATATCCGCGAGCCTTTGCTTGGTCTTGAAGATGCAGCGTGGGACCATAGTTAGCGCCAACCTTTGTGTTTCCATATCCTCCAGGCCAAGCACGAATCTGGTCCTTGTCGGATGCGAGGAGTTTCATCAACCTTTTGCGTGGCACTTCCGCCGGTTTTGGCTGTGCTTCTGGGCCAGTTATTGAGCTCGTGATCTTAGGGAACACAGTCAAAAAGATGAAAAGTATAGCTGAGCGAGGTCGCGAAGTAGCGAGGGCTGTATCAGTTCCAACGAGAGTCGGTCTGATGTACAACGATCCATCTCCTTGATCTTTGGGTAACCACTTCGGTGCCTCATGAGAGCACAGAGCGACAATGAGCTTCTCTAGCTCAGAAGCATTGAAATCCGGCAATGCAACTCTGGCAGCCGAGCTCCGCATGCGCTCACAGTTCTCAATGGGCCGGAAAAGTCGCAGCCGTCCATCTGGGCCACGGAACAGTTTCAATCCTTCGAAACATTCTGTTGCGTAATGTAATGCGGACGCGGATGGCGCAAGCGGAATCGGTCCATATGGCTGCAGCGAGGGAGAAGACCAGCCCGTGCTCACATTCCAAGACGCAATGATCATGTGGTCAGTGTGATAGTCCAACAGTCGCACTTCAGCAGAACCCGGTGAAGGCAACGGCCTTGGGTCGCTGTTCAGGGTTTTCGTCAACAAGCTCGCGTCGAGCTTTGCGGTTCCTTGGGTCGCCATGGTATCTGTTGTTGCCACAGTGGGTGGTACCTTTCTTGAGATTGATGTTCGATCTGTGTGCTAGAGATTCTCACGGCCGGCCGGGGTAACAACTGTTAAGCAAGGTTAGTCTTCGGCACATTGATTTCCCCCATGCCTGGGATCAGAGCAGAGACTGGGGTCGGCTCTTGGACAAGGATCGGATCTCCCGAGTATCCTTGAGCGCACCAATGCGCCTCGCGACACCTAGTCTCACCCCTGGTTCGAGACTTGGAGACTTCTCCAAATTTGGTAGTGTATCTGCCAACGCCACATTCGTACGCTACAGCGGTATCATCACGGCCGCTGCTTCGGCGGATACGACACAAGCGATTGCAACTTGTGCATCTTCACACGTGATGGCTTTGACACTACTGTAGGAGGGCTGCAGCACAAGACCCTAAAGACGCGTTCCTTGGGCCAACGTGATAAGCACCTCTAGCATCTATCTTTCGTAAGCTCTATCTTCATTGAGTCAAGACCTCAGCGGTGCAATCCAGACTACCAGAAAGCATCGATCGTACAACAATTTTGAGCACAGCCAGAAAAATTGGAAGATGGGCTCCGTCGAAAGCGAACTCCAATACCAGCTTACGCCCGAGCATGGCGGTACTGATGAGATTTGGCCTGGACTGGTCAAAGCTTTGAGAGTACCACGTGTGATGGTGAAGATGAAGATCACAGATGTCCGTGGCTCAGAGTCTGATTACAAGGTCGATAAGCAAGGCTTTGCATGGGTAAAGGCGCCGACAGTTCAGAAGACTTGGGAAGATGATGATGAGATCAAACGAGTCTACTACCCAGAATGCGAAGAGCTGCTCAAGAGAGTGACTGGGGCCTCTCATGCTTTTGCCTTCAACCACGTCCAGCGAGGCGAAGACTGGTCAAAGGTGATGAAAGATGTTGAAAGCTACAAAGACGACGATATTGAATTCCGCTCGGCCAACAATTGCTACATTCACTGCGACTATTCTTACCGCGGAGCTGAGCAATTCTACGAAAGACTCGTTGTCAATGGACCAAGAGAGGATCTCAAGCCTTTGGCCGCGCATCCCAGACGTCGCTGGGCTTTGATCAACCTCTGGCGACCTCGCAAGACAATCAATCGCGACGCCCTGTGTGTTGCCGATGCACACAGTATCAAAGATGATGAGCTTGCCGAGCAGACAATTCGCTGGCTCAAACCGGAGCAGCTCACTGAAGAACAGAAGAATCATCCCCAGTTCAAGAAGTATCAAGCTGGCGCGCCAGATACTTTCTTGTGGGCAGTGAAACCCCCAGCAGACCCGGAAAGTCACAAGTGGTACTACGCTTCAGGCATGACGCCCGATGAGGTTTTGATATTCAAGATGTATGATTCAAGAGCGGACGATGGGATTCCGCGGAGAGTCCCGCACACCTCGTTTAGGAGCGAACATGACAATGGGTCACCGAGGGAAAGCGTTGAACTACGAGCTTTCGTGATCTGGGATGATCAGGATGGTGATTTGTGATCCACGACAGACATGGTTGATTGACTGGACGAGGGATCGCATTGCGGAAGAACATCATGATAGCGGTCAGCACACGACGTATCTCTCTATCTGATCAATCATCAACTCAACCCTCAAGGATGGGTCTTGGCACCGATAAGTCTGAGACCCCGGAGTGATCACAACCTCGATGAGCTGGTGTCTTGCAACTGCGGCCACGCGGCACATTACGTGGGGAATATTGACCAGAGCTTCGAATCGATGAGCAATAAGAACACAAACAATTGAAACTAGCTGCAACAGATACGTCGCTTGCGCACTCGTTCGGCGGTACCCAACTATCTTGATGACATTCGAGAAACTGGTCTACTCTAGTGTCACTACAGGGATACTGCAGCATAGACCAGGGGTAGCTCCAGGGCTGTGCAGTTGTGCAGCCTTGGCGAACTAGCATTTATGCACACTCCGCGTTGCTTCAATTCACCAAGCTTCAGATTACGGGTCCACGCCGGCACTTTGCTCGTGTCGGCATCGGCAGATGGCTACGTACGGATCCACATTGAGCAGACGTCCCTCTCGTGTCCTTATCGCAATGTTGACTTTCTAGTCTCTAGTGCCTCGCGCACTTTAGCTTGGTCTCGAGCATGGACAGCCGAAGCCGAAGATGCGACAATGTTTCGCCGCCAGTCAGTGCGGATTGCTGGAGCAGTGCAGGATGCATTCCCTTTTGCTTGTCAGGCAAGACAGGAGCTGAGCTGGCGTACAGAGTAAGAGCTAGCCAGCAGCTCGGATGCCAAGTCTCTATTTGGAGAGACAGGCTCTATCCTTTCCTATAGACGGCCAGAACTGAGGAGAGGCAACACTTGGACTCGGATGTTGAGCAGTTGCGTGCGGAGATTTCGCATGCTGGGAGAAGAATGACAGCAGAAAAGGCTCAGGATGCCAGCAGCGACCCATTCCAGCACCTGCCAGAACATGAGGCTTCGGTCCTGCGAAAGCAGGTAGACACGCCTGCCTCTCCAAACCTCACTTGGAGAACACTCTTTCGCTATGCTTCAGCGCAGGATGCCTTCATCATTGCGATCAGCTCGCTTTGTGCTATCATTGCAGGAGTCGCAGTCCCCTTGAACACTGTCATCATTGGAACCCTCGCGGGAGCCTTCAAGAACTTCGCAGCAGGCGACCTTCCTAGAGCAGAATTTGACAGCCAGATTAATCATAAGACACTTTACTTTGTGTATCTGGCCATCGGCGAATGTTAGTGCATTATCTCCATTCCACGTCTGCGAACTCGAACATGTACTGAGTTGTCTTGTAGTCGTCACAATTTACATCGCCACAGTCGGCTTCACGTACACGGGAGAAAGCATTACTCGCAAAATCAGAGAAGAATACCTCAAAGCCCTGCTGCGTCAAAATGCAGCCTACTTCGACAAGTTGGGCCCCGGCCAGATTATCACACGCATCACGACGGACACAAATGTCATTCAAGAAGGCATTTCCGAAAAGATCGAACTGGCACTCGTTGCCCTTTCTACTTTCCTAGCAGCATATATCGTTGGCTTCATCAAGTACTGGAAACTCACGCTAGTCATGACTTCGGCGATACCGGTGCTGTATTGTGCTATGTTCGGACTGACGAAGCTCCTCATCAAATACAGCAAGCTATCTTTCATTGCGTACAGTCAAGGCGGTGTTCTGGTTGAGGAAGCACTCAGTTCTATCAAGACTGTTACCAGTTTCGGCGCCCAGGAGTATTTGGCTAAGGAATACGATACTCACTTGGCCCGCGCAGAAGGTTATGGGCTACGATTGAAGTCCATCGCAGGCTCTGGCCCTGGATTCACGATTTGCATCTTCAATTTGGGGTATGCTCTGGCTTCGTGGCTGGGTAGTCAGTATATTGTCAAAGGCGAGACGAGTTTGTCAGCTGTTTTGACAATTCTACTGGTCATGATGCTTGGAGCCTTCTCTTTGTCGAAAGCTGCGCAGCACACACAAGCGTTTGCGAATGCTGTCGCTGCAGCCACTGAGATATACGCCACGATCGATCGAGTGCCTCCGTGGAACGATGATCCGAACAAAGGACAGATTATAGAGAATCTGGAAGGCCGCATTGAGCTCCGAAACGTAAGTTGTCGCCATACACTATGGGACTCCTGGGCTGAGGAAGATGCTCACGACTACCAACAGATCAAACACATTTATCCATCTCGATCTGATGTCGTCGTGCTAGAAAATCTGAACCTTACAATACCAGCTGGAAGCACAATAGCCATCACAGGTGCATCAGGATCCGGGAAAAGCACTATCGTCGCTCTTCTAGAACGATTCTACAGTCCTGTATCTGGCAACGTGCTGATCGACGGACACAACATCGCAGACCTAAACCTTCACTGGCTGCGTCAACAAATCGGGCTAGTATCACAAGATCCAACACTGTTCTCAGCCAGCGTCGAAGAGAACATCTTGTATGGTCTGCGAGGTACAGCATTGAAGCAAAATGCCAACGACAGAAGGAAGTTGGTCGAAGAAGCTGCTCGACTTGCCAATGCCCATGAGTTCATCATGCAACTTCCCCAAGGATATGACACTCATGTTGGAGAACGAGGATCTTTTCTGAGTGGTGGTCAGAAGCAGAGAATCGCGATCGCGAGGGCAGTTATTAGTAACCCAAAAATCATGCTCTTTGACGAGGCTACCAGTGCACTGGACAGCAAGACCGAGGGGGTGGTGAGTTTGTCGTCGAGAGTTTCAACAGGGTGTAGAAAACTAATGATTTGTCAATCGTCCACAGGTACAAGTCGCATTAGACAAAGCGGCTCAAGGTCGAACAACCATCGTCGTCTCCCATCGCATGAGCACCATCAAGAACGCCGACAATATCGTCGTCCTGGGTCAAGGCGGCAAGATCCTAGAACACGGCACATACGATGAGCTTTCCGCTATCAAAGGCGCTTTTCATCAACTTGTCGAAGCTCAGAATATGGCACAACAGACCAAAAAACCTCAAGAAAATGACTTCGTGGATAACGAAAAAGCTGCACTCGTATCCGAAATGACAAACGAGAAGGTTTCAACAGAATCTCACGCCGGACGGAAGACCAGCACGAGCAGCGAACAAGACCCTCATACGATCAAAACAGCCGACGAGGTCTCTACCCCCAACCAACACGACCAAAAGCCCACCCACTACTCCCTCTGGACCCTCATAAAATTCACCGCCTCCCTCAACCGTCAAGAATGGAAAATCATGCTCTTCGGCATCATCGTCTCAATCCTCTCCGGAGCCGGCGAACCCGTCCAATGCGTAATCCTAGCCCAAACCGTCGCAACACTCTCCCTCCCCTCCTCCCAGTATCAAAAACTCCGAGACGATGCAAACTTCTGGAGTGGAATGTTCCTCATGATTGGACTTGTCATGTTACTCTTCTCTCTTGTGTTCGGAGTATCGTTCGCCTATGGGAGTGAGAAGCTAGTGCGCAGGAGTCGAGATCGAGCTTTTAGGTCGATTTTGAGACAGGATATCCGATTCTTTGATCGGATGGAGAATAGTGTTGGAGGGTTGGCGGCTTTCTTGAGTACGGAGACGACACATCTTGCTGGTTAGTTCTCGTATTTGCTGCCATGGAACGCTTGGATGCTGACGAACACAGGAATGTCTGGACTTGCTCTCGGGACTATCGTACAGCTTGTAGCAACATTGGTCATTGGCTATATCGTTGCACTCGCTGTCGGTTGGAAACTGGCACTCGTTTGCATCAGTACAGTGCCAATCCTGCTTGTAGCTGGGTTCCTCAGCTTCTGGAGTTTGGCACGATTCGAAGCCTATCTCAAGGACTCCTACCGAGAAAGTGCCTCCTATGCTTGCGAGGCTACGTCTTCGACACGAACCATCGCGGCTCTAACGCTCGAGAAGGAGATCTGGCAGCGATATCATGATCTTCTGGTAGATCAAGCTTCGAGAACACTTCGCTTTAACCTCAAGTCCAGCATATTGTACGCTGCGAGTCAGAGTCTTGGATTTCTCTGCATAGCTCTTGCGTTCTGGTATGGCAGCAGCTTGCTTGGCGAGTACTCCCTTTCGCAGTTCTATTTGGTCTTCTTCACTGTCATCTTCGGCACACGCTCTGCGGCCAATATGTTCGCCCTAGCGCCCAATATGGCGAAAGCAAAGGTAGCAGCCGGAGAGTTGAAGAGCTTGTACGATCGAACCCCCGAAATCGATATCTGGAGCCCCGAAGGCGACATCTTAGAGGATATTCAAGGCTCCATCGAATTCCGAGACGTCGAATTCGCCTACCAACCAGGACACCCGATCCTAAAAAATGTCAACTTCAAAGTCCTACCAGGCCAATACGTCGCCTTGGTAGGATCATCCGGCTGTGGCAAATCAACCATCATCTCCCTCCTCGAACGGTTCTACAACCCCTCAAACGGAAACATCCTGATCGACGACAAAAACATCTCAAAACTCAACCTCGCCTCATACCGCAAATACCTCGCGCTTGTACTCCAGGATCCAGCACTTTACCAAGGCACAATTCGCGAGAACATCCTGCTCGCAGTTGAAGACAAAGATGCCATTCCGGAAGAAAAACTCGTAAAAGTCTGCAAAGAAGCTAATATTCACGATTTTATAACCTCTTTACCATCCGGCTTCGAGACTGTCGTGGGCAGTAAAGGTACAATGCTCTCGGGAGGTCAGAAGCAAAGGATTGCGATTGCGAGGGCTTTGATGCGTGATCCCAAGATTCTTTTGCTGGATGAAGCGACTTCTGCATTGGATAGTGAGTCTGAGAGTGTGGTACAGGCGGCTTTGGACGCTGCTGCAAAAGGCCGGACGACGATTGCAGTCGCTCATCGTCTTTCAACCGTGCGTAACGCTGATGCCATTTACGTTGTTGATGGTGGACGCATCGTGGAAAGCGGGACACACGCGGCATTGATGTCACAGAGAGGGAGATATTTCGAGCTTGTTCAGTTACAGAGCTCGGAGAAAGACGAGAAGATAGTGAGCTGAAGAAAGGAGGAAAGAGAGCACCTCTTTCCAGAAGCCGTCCCGTTTGAGAACCACAGAGCCGCCATGAAATAAAACTATTGCCAAGACCAACACGAGCTAGCTCCCGCTCATGCCGCTTCCACTCATCGATCAGTCCACAGCACAAGAGACATGTATGCTTCGATGATACAGTTACAAAGGCGCTATGCTAGATGTTAAAGTCTAGTATGAAAATACAGATCCGAAAGTATCGTGTCAAAATGCTGCCAAGCAATGCGCGATGCTTCCGTTGCCCAGGACCCATATTGCGCCACGCTGTGCCGCTAAACGCTTGCAAAACAACCATCATATGCTTCCGGCAAGAGCGCACTCGGCGCTGATTGTACTCCAGTCGTCCATGATCCTCGTACATCGTATAACAGAGCTCATCGGAACAGTGATGCAAAGAAGCCCTTCGATTTCTGCTCAGGGGGTGCGGACCTCTTGCTTCTGCGCTCGCCGTCTCGTCGCTCGCCTTCCTTTCGATCTCCTTCTCGCCGCTCTCCTTCCCTCCGGTCGCTTCGAGGTCGCTCACCTTCTCGTCGTCGATGCGAACCTCGCTCTTCCTCGGACCTATGCCGGTGATGACGATGTCTTCGATGCGATGAGCTGTCTTGCGAGCTTGTGGGAGCAGGCTCCTCTTTCGCTTCTATGACAACGTCATCGACAACCACAATCTCTTCTTTGGGGGCGATCGCATGCCTGTGACTTCTGCGCCGTTCGCCGTCGTAGGAATCTTGCCGACTGCCTGATCTGTAGTTACTCGCGCGGATTGGAGCACTATCCGTGCGAGCCATCGAACCTCTGGCAAAGCCGAACAACTTCGGCACAGTAGAACTGCTCTTACTTTCGCGTTGAGACCGAGGCCGCTCAGAATAAGACTCGCGTCGACGTCGCCTACGCTCGGCTTCCTCTCGAGCAATCGCCTCAGCTTCTTCTTTTGCGATGCGAGAAGCCTCCGCAGCAGCCGCCTTTCTTGCAGCTCGGCGAGCTTCGTGTCGGATACGTTGTAATTCTTCCTCTTCGGCCACTCTCCGTTCTTCCTCGTAGATTCGAGCTGCTTCGAGCGCTCTCCGTGCATGCTTGCGGCGTTGATGCTCAGCCTCTTCTTCTGGTGTCCTAGGCTTGTCCGACCGAGATCTACGACTGCTGTGTTTGCTCGAGCGCGGCTTCTCGGAGGATTTCTTATCGCTGGAAGAGTGCTTCTTCGGTGGCCGTTCCCAATGATCTGGCTTGCTTCGTCTGCTTTGCGTTGGTGAAGGAGGAGCTTCACGACTGGTAGGGCTCGCTTCTTCCTTCTCGGCTGCTGCTGGAACTTCTATGACCAAAGGGCTGTCTTCGGGCGCGACAGAGTCTTCGACCGGCTCCTCAGTCTTCGCCTCGCCGGCTTGGTCATCATCAGCTGCTTGCGGAGCTGGTTCGTCTTGCACAGCTTCTGATGCAGGACCGGGAACTTCCTCTTCAGCTGGCGCAGCTTCCTTATCACCATCATCGGCTTCCGTGGCCTTTGCCTCCTCTACAGGGTCGTCAGTAGCCTCCGCAGAGTCCTCAGTCTTCTCCGTGGTCGCTTCTGGCTCCGCTACAGGTTCGAGTGAAGGTTCCACATCAGGCTCCTGTGCGGACTCAGGGGCGGGTCCTTCGGATGGAGGTTCTGGATCTTCTTCTTTCTGCTCTTCCGCAGGTGCCTCGTCCGCGGGCGCTTCCTCCGTAGCCGGTTCCTTCGCTGCTGGCTCCTCTGCGGCTGGCTCCTCTGCGGCTGACTCCTCTGCGGCACCCGCTTCAGCGACCTCGGCGGGTTGGCTGGCTTCGTCTGGAGGATGTTCCTGATCCTGGTTTGATTCCTCGACAGGCTGCTCGTTCAATTCGGCTTCGTCGGCGGGTTTGTCCGCTTGCTCTTCCACACTCGCTGCAGGTGGCTCCTCGTCCTTGGCCGGCTCGTCTGATTCTTTATCTTGTTGCCCATCCGTTGCAACTTCTTGCGTCGCGTCATCGCCAGGCTTCTGTTCTTCAGTCGATTCGTCTGCAGGCTTTGCTTCGGCGGTCCCCTCTTCTGCTGCAGGCTCCGCATATTGGGCGTCTGCTGTCTCCGCCTCGTCCTCAATATGAGACTCCTCCGTTTGGCCGGCGGCCGCTTGCTCGCTGTCGTCCTCGACCTCTGTTGCGGAAGGTGCAGAAGAATCTTCACCTTGCACCTCGACTTCAGGCGCTGATTCTGCAGTTGCAGACTCTGCCACAGGATCGACTTCGGCCTCGGCTGGTGTTTCGCCATCATCTGCTGCAGGTCCATCCGTTGCTCCAGCTTCCACGTTTGAATCAGTTTTGGACTCTGCCTCATCACCGTCATCTTCGTCTTCTGTGTCGGTTTCATCGCTAGCTGGTGCAGGCGAAGGAGCTCTGTGTTCGTCGACTGTCTTGATCCCCTCCACGGAAGCATCGCCCGCGGACGTCGTCTCGGGATCCCCGTCCTGGTCGGCCGCTTCAGATGTTGCTTCTGACTCGTCATCGCTCGTGGCTTCTTTGTTGTCTTCCATGTCAACAGCACTGTCTACTGGGCTCACGGCTTCCAAGCTCTCTTCCTTCTCGTTCGCATCATCTGCTTGCTGATCAACTACCTTTGCTGGCTCAATATCTGCACTAGCGGCTCCTTCTCCCAGCGACTCCTCGCCGTCGTGCTGCTCATCGTCTTCCTTTGGTGCCTCAGCAGGTTGAGATGTACTCTCTTTCTCGTCCTCTTCTTGAGCTTCTGTGGCGACTTCGACTTCTGTCTCGTCCGTCAAGGATGGTTCTGTTGGCGCTTCTGCAGTCGCCTCTTTGTTGTCTTCAACTGCATTCGCTTCTGTTTCCGTGTCGGCTGGCTGACTCGTGGCAGCCTGTTCCGTTGATTCATCTGGTACTTGCGCTTCGGATTCGGCAGCAGGCTCTTCCCCTTCTGCTGGATCTATATCCCCGGAGGCAGGACTTGACTCTTCAGCGGCAGCATTTTCTTTATCAGGCGCAGGACTAGACTCTTCGAGGCCCGACTGTGGTTCTTCAGCGGCAGCAGCGGTGTCCTCGGAAGCTGGGCTTGGGTCCTCCGGAGCAGCAGCTGCTTCTTCCCGTGCAGGGCTTGACTCCTCATTAGCAGCAACTGCTTCTTTAGATGCAGGGCTTATCTCCTCTACAGGAGCTTCTTCAACGGGCGCAGGCGGTGGAGGTGGAGTAACATCGCTAAAGTCAATGCCAAGCCCTAGAGGTGGCCCACTTGAATCCTTCGACTTTGCTTTGGACTTTTTTGACTTCTTGCCAGACTTGGGGGCCTCTACTGCCGGCTCAGGCTCTTTGCTTTTCGATTTGCTCTTGCTCTTCGACGACTTCTTATCCTTTTTCTTCGGTTTGTCGCTCCCTTGGTCGCTCTTGATAGCTACTTCTTCAACGACTTCGGGCTTTGCTTCTTCAGCAGCGGCTACTTCCTCGACAGGGCTCACAGTGTCCTCTGGTGCAGGCACGTCAGTCGAAGCAGGGTCTAGGACACTCTCACTTGGAGCCTCTACAAGCTGAGGATCTGCACCGGGGCCCTCGACGATGGCCACTATCTCATCGGGATCTTCGCCGTCGTTGACAGGCATTGATTTTTTCTTCTTGCCTTTCCCCCCTTTGGCAGCCTTTTTCGGCCGTTTTGTTGGCTTTGGATCCGGAGTACCAGGAGCCCACTGTACGCTTTTCTTCTCGGGATCGTCGTTATCGTCATCGTTGGAAGCTTCTGTTTTCTCCTCTACGGGTGGTTCAGCAACTTCTTGCTCAGCAGATGGAGGCTCGGGCGCTTCAGGAGGCAAGTCCACGAACACATCGTCTTCCGATCGAGGTGAGAATTCGCCACCAGCTTCGTCTTCAGCTTGATCGTCCTTGCTGTCATCGACTTGCTCGGGTGCTTCGTCGGCTGGAGGTTCGGGTGCTGCAGGCGGAGTAGCATCTTCTTTCATAGCTTCATCCTCCGCTGGGGTTGGCTCGGGTCCTGCCGCCTCGCCACCCTCTTCGGGAGGATCTTGCGCAGGCTCAGTGCTTTCGGCAGCGGGCTCTGGAGTAGCTTCTGCGGGAGCTTCTGGTGTTGCCTCAGGAGATTCCTCTGCCGTGACGTCGGCAGGTGGTTCGTCACCCTGAGCTACTTCAGGATCTTCAGCGGATGGCGGGTCGACAACAGCATCGGCTTCGTCTGCCTTTTGCTCGGCTTCTGGTTCGGCGCTAGGCTCTGCTACAGATGGTGCCGGCTCGTCAGTTTCGCCAGCTGGCTTGTCATCTGCGCTCGGAGGGGCATCAGCAGAAGGGGTTTCTGATATAGCGTGAGTCGCGATTAGTTAGCTAATCCACACCTCCGCGAGCTTACCTGCGGATGAAGGCGCATCTGCTGTCGGTTGTTCTTCTTCCCCACTTTCGGCTGCATCCTCCTCTGAACTCTCGTCATCTGTAGGTGGTGGTACGGGATACCTCACTTTGTACTTGGGGATGAATGGCTGCGAGACGCTCTCTGGGTCGACAGTGGGTGTCTTGGGCCCGCCTCGCGCTGGATGCACGCTGAGTCTGGGGTCGCGCCATGTTGCAAACGAGATGTTCTTGTAGCCATATTTGTCTCTCACTGCGTCCAGAGACATGGCTGCTTTGGCAACGTTGCTGGACTATCAGTCGGGCTATCGGCTTCTCCGAGGCATCAATTCGTGGTGTGCAGAGGGTCTCGCTCCGTACGGTAACATGACAAGTGATGAGTAGGCGGGTGTTGTGTTGTGATTTTTGCTCACGAGAGGGTGGGATGACGTTGCGAGAATTAGTTTGGGCAGACTCCACTGCTCACCATGTATCTCTGAAATCAGACATGTGCGATGCAGCAGGGTTGGGGCAACACAAACCGCCGATTCGACTTGGGCGGCGCGCGTGCGAATGTTTCCTCACCACTGAGGCGCACATTGACCTCGACGGACAGGTCGCCTGCCTCCACGCAGCGTGTCGGGAGCAGAAAGCGAAGATGTGAGCATGAACCATTCAGCGGGCAGCAGCGGTCCGACTGGAACCACGCTTCACGACAGGGCAGGCGTCGCTGCCCGTCGGGTATCTGCTGACGAGACAGCATGGTGGCTAGCGATGCAAGTGCAGACCAGAAGGAAAGTGCGTTGGGCGGACGTGCAGCGGACAAGCATCGTTGGCATTTCCGATTCGCTTCGTGCCCCATGGAGCCAATGCTGGTGCTTGCCTTGGGATTTCTGGAGGCTCCCAGACAGCTGCAGACATGTCCGAACACGGAAGCGCTGTCCAATGGCTGGTGCGACGCATTGCGCGGGCCGGACGACTGGCCTGTGACACGACGGGCATCCAATGGCGGGCGGGCGTGGGCGCTGGGGCGTGTGGTGGTTCACGAGTGAAGTCGACAAGTCCGTGACGTGGCGCAACGAGAGCAGAGCAAGGGAGGAGCCGTCGTCGCTGCTGCCCCCCACTGGGCCGACCCGGGCGCACCTTCCTTCCTTCGATGGGAAAGGAAGAGCACATTGCATCGCATGAACCTGCGGCGATGCAGTGCGGGTGCGTGCATGTCTCTCCTGGAAATGACAGCTGCTGCATCGATACGATGCGTGGGGGACAGAGCGATCGTGGTACACACAGCATACATCTGCCTGGTCGGGATCAACGGCTTGAACACCGCGCCAAGGCCTCGTCATCGAGACAGGTGGAATTGACAACAAATTGAAGCAGTCTCTTGTCACATGTCACTAAATTCTGCTAACCGTCATCTCGTCTATCACCAGGCATCGCATCGCCAAAGCATCGAAGAATACACGTCCACGTAGCCTCGTCACACGTGTCCAACTCCAAGAACGCCGGTCCTCCACCAATGCTGAGCTCCAAATCACCATGCTCCTCCCGCCGGCCTGCCAGGACCCTCGCCGCCGTCTCGCGCCTCCGAAAACTGTGATTCACAGCCGATGCGAATGCCGATGCGAATGCTGTAATCACGATGCCGCTGCTCTCACGCCAGGGAGTCGGAGTAGGAAGCACTGCCGCGCTTTCGGCAGAAAGTTGAACCAGACTTGACTTGCACCTTCCGCAACGCCGCGAAGCATGATGGCTCGTGATCGCAAAAGGCCGTTACTGAAAGACGCAGTCCATATTGAGACCTGCAAAGAAGGTGCAGTCATCGTTGACCGCCTTGAGCATCCAGCCAAACATTTCCATTTCGGACCTCGCCGCGAACCGGGACGTCGTTATTCTGAGACATATCTCTGCAAGGTGGTTTTGAACCACCAGCCACCGGACTGCCTTCACACTCCACGATCGGAAAGCGCTTTCGTGAACGTTTCCATGAAGGACTGGACATGATTCGTGTCGATCATGGTATAATGCTCACCTCCAACCTCATGGCAGCGGACATCCGATGCGAAGTCGTTCCACCGGCTCAAATGGTTGTCCAGCCACTCCTGCTTGCTCTGTGCGACCACAGCCAAAGGATGGCAATAGAAGACATCCATTTTGGACACTCTGCCACCGGGTTCGTAGTCTCGAGCCATGGACTGCATCTCGTGCGCTAGATTTGCCCAATGTTGGAAATTTGCCGGAGTCAGTGAAAGCTCACTGAGACGCTGTTGAGGCGCATTGTCGAAGATGGCCTTGACAGTCGATGCATGATCTGCTGGACCTGTCCCTCCCGGATTGTCATCCAGGTCCGGATCATGGAGTAGCCCCAGGAAATGTCCAAGATGCAAAGCGCACGCTCGCCAGTCCAGCTGCCGCATGCGGAACTTGATATGCGGAGGCAAGTTGAAGCTGGCGAGAAATTGAACCTGATTGCCATTGCCATCATTGTTCAACCTCTTCGCTGTCTCGAATGCCAGCATCGCGCCATAGCTGTAGCCCGCGAGTGCATACGGACCATGTGGCTGTTGCTTTTTGATGGCGCGGTAATAGGTGTCCACTGCCTCCTCGATGCTGTTGAAAAACCCTTCTCCGGGATCGAAGCCTCGAGCTCGCAGAGCATACACTGGCCGGTCTGTAACTTCCTTAGCCATGTCGATGAAGACCAAGACCTCACCGACTCCTGGATGGAAGAGCCAGAGAGGTGCCTTGCTGCCTTGTGTTCGCAGCTTCACGACAGGATCATACGCAGCCGATGGTGCCTCTTCTTCAATCTCCACATCCAAATCTGTAACACTGTCTCTTCGCCTCCTTGGCTGAAGCTCTACTGCCAACTCCTCGATCGTCGAACACTTCAAAAGCTTGACCAAGGGGACTTCGGCCAATTCCAGACCAAGCTCGATTTTCCGTTTTAGTCGGATCAGCTGAATCGAAGTGATACCCAGATTGAACCAAGGAGTCACAATGTCCAGTGTCGAAAGATCGAGGCTGTGCTCCAAAGCCTCTCGAAAGATCCGGAGTAGTCGTGCCTCCAGCTCGTTCCTCGGCTCGACGGCAACAGAGGCACTCTTCGCAGCATTGGCCTGCTCATATGACCTCAACTTCCCCTGCTCCAGAGCTCGTCTCAGTTTTCCTCGGGAAAGCTTGCCCAATGTCGATTTCTGCAGGATGGTGTTGTCAACGGGCAGAACGTACGGAGCGATGCCATGGCTTCGCATGACACTCTGCACAATAGCGCTGTGTGTCGTCTGTCTCTGGATGTCGTCCTCAGTCCAAGTCGGTAAGTAAAGGATTGCTAGACTCTCATCGCTTGTAGGAGTCGATCGATATCCGAAAGCAGCGAAGAAGCCATCTTGTGCGCCACTGAGCGACAGAGCATTGAGTTGACTTTCCAGATCTGATGCTACGATGCTCACGCCATTAATCCGAATCTGATCTTTGATGCGTCCAACGAGATGCAATCGTCCAGCACTATCGATGATAGCTTCGTCGCCGGTGTCGAACCAGCCATCCTCGGTGAAAGCTTCTGCTGTCGCGATCGGGTTATTGTAGTATCTTGAGAAAACCATAGGCCCTCGGATCTGCAGAATGCCGCGCTGTCCGAGCTGCTCAGTCGAGTCCTCTTCCTGCTCAATAGGTTAGCCCATACTCTCACACAGCATTCTAGCGACCACCACTCACCTCTCCTCTACCAATAACCCTAACCTCAAACCCCCCAACCGGCTTTCCCAACGAAGCAAAATCCATCCCACTCTCCACGTCCATCTCGGGAGACTCAACATTATACGTACAACCAGCACAAGTCTCCGTCATCCCGAAAGCAGGCTGCAAAACTCCCGCCGGTGCCCCAAACTTCTGAAGAACCTCATCAAGTTTCGCACAAAGTTTCACAGGATTCGCCTCTCCTCCTGAAACGAATTGTGTGAGAGTTGATAAATCGATGCTGTCCAATTCCTTTTCATCAGCTTGCTCAATGGATTTGAGTAGTGCCGCAAGCAAGAAATTCGGCGCCACAGTCCTCGCTACGCGATGTTTTGTTATCATTCGAAGCAGAAGTAGAGGATCGGATACGATGTCGGGTGGTTGGATGTGGATTTGATTGAGGTTGCGATACATGGCGAGGAGATGGGTTTCGGTTAGAGCTGCGACGTGGTCGAGGCCGATCCAGTTTAGTAAGGAGATGGGAGGCGAGTTGTTGTGGAGTTTTGTGACGCTGTCTTTTCCGGATATCGAGGAGAGGATTTGTTGGTGGGTGAGTTCGACGGCTTTTGCGTTGCCTGTGCTTCCGGATGTGAGCATTAGAGCCGCTAGGTCGGAGGGGGTTGGTGTTGGGATGGGGAGATAGTCGATATGCTTGTCGTTGTTGGATGTCTGGGCTTCGATGGCATCGATTGCGAGAAGTGATAGGCTTGGACAGACGGCGAAGTCTGCGAAGCTTGTCTGCCTTGTCAAACATATCGGAGCATCGAACAGCTTGTTCAAGTGGTCCAGATGTTGTCGTCGTTGATCAAGGTCGTTGGGTAGTGGTGATGAGAGAGCTGGTATACATCCTGCTAGGAGAACGGTCCAAAACCAGACGATGTTGTCAAGATGGTCGTTGAATTGTAACAGAATGATGCCTCCTCTTGTGAAACCTCGTTGTCTTGCTAGCAACGAAGCCCTCCTCCTGCATTCTGATAACAGCTGTGAATATGTGATGCGTCGTGCTTCGACGGTATTGTGAAGAGGATATGCGACGATGCCTGCATCCGTGCCACTCTCAGCACTCTGTCGAAGCAAATCCAAAAGAGTTTGTACTGTAGAAGCCATCTTAATCATGTAGAAATTCAATAAATTGAATAGTAGATGAACAAATCTAAACCGCGCCGCTTGTCTGCAGGATATATACCATTCCAACAACAACGACAAGGAAACACCAGCTCGTCAGCAGCGGCCTATTTTTCGACTCACATCACCTACGCCCTCCATTGCGGCCTACGCGCCGCCCACGAAGCCGTGATTCCGAGAAGGCATCGCATCGACTGGCCAGTGGCTGCCACATGGCGGCCTTCCTTTGTCCTGCGCACGTGGACCAACGCACGCCACCTTCGTATGGCCATAAACAAAAAAGCCCAGAACCCTTTGATCCAAGTGGGGAGAGAGAAGACAAGAAAAACACGCGAGTTTGCTATCTTCAGCAGGCAATAGACCGCAGTCCAGTAGTACCAACAAGAAGAGTCGAGTCATCAGCGCTGAAGACACTGCGCAGCCTGCGTAGCTGCGCAGTACTCGAGAAGGATTCGACCAGTTGATTGGAAACTGAGCAACAAGTTGGTTGGATTATCCGTCATAGTCGTAGGGCTGAGAGGGCGCCCGGTTCCTGCATAACATTTTCCGAAGTTTAAACCAACACGGCAATCCTTCATGTGACACTGCAGCCTGGACCCCTTCGTATTGCCGGCCCAGGACGCCCATCCTTCAGAAAGTGTTCACTGCCACCATTATACTATTCGGGGCGTTTGTCTTGGAAGTGGAGACGTTTGCCTGCGGCTTTCAACGTCAATACAAAGTGCCCATTTTCCCGAGCCTTATTGTCGCTTGACTCAAAGCACTCGGTTTTCAGGGTCTGACGATCGATTGCAACGTCCTTCACTATGGCTACTTCATCAGAGACTTTTGCAAGCCTCCAGTTGCTGGCTGATACAGCAACCAACACCAGTTTTCAAGATGAATGCGAGCGCCGAAATGCTGTGCAGCTGGCGTATAAGCTGCTTTCCAAGATTGAAACTCCATGGGAAACAATCTCTCGAATGTTGATGATCGATCCGTTTGCGATTGCAGCGTTGAAGACGTTGATCAACTTGCAACTCTTCGAGAAATGGCAGCCAGTCGGAAGCGCAAAATCGTTGAACGAGCTTGCACAGATCACCGGCTGTGACTCCCGACTGCTCTGTACGTGATGCTTCGAGCCATTCCAATGACAGGCACTGACAATCTCCAGATCGTCTCCTCCTCACCATGGTCCCACATCACTGGCTCGAATACTGCTCAGAAACCCATACCTTCAAGCTTACGCGCTTCACGCAAGCACTTCAAGACAAATCGCTCGCAGCCGCAATGACCTTCCACAGCCACGTCGTATCTCCTGCGGCTACCAAAATGCCGGAATTTCTCGCTGCAACGCAGTATGCCAACCCAGCAGATCCAGAACATGCACTTTGGCGTTACCACTCCGGATCAGAGCTAGTGCCATGGTTCCAGCAGAATTCTGAAGCCTTCGTCAGCCTGCATCACGTCATGCGACTTCGCGGTAACCACAGTGCAAAGTGGACCGAATTCTATCCTTGGAAAGAAAATATCGTGGACCGCTTAGAACCAGGCACAGTGGCATTCGTCGACATCGGAGGAGGCGTTGGTCAAGACTCAGAAGCCTTGCGCTGCAAAGCCCCTCAAAACTTTCCAGCTGGCAGCATCGTCCTCCAGGACCTCACAGAAGTCGTCGATCGCGCCGAAGCGGCAGGCGAGTCCATCGTCCGAACGAGTCACAACTTCTTCGAACCACAACCAGTCCTCGAAGCAGCCGTATATTTCATGCACCTGGTCCTGCATGACTGGCCGGATGACGAAGCGAAGAAGATCCTCGCAAATCTCAAGCCTGCGTTCAGACGCGGATACAGTCGATTGCTGATTAACGATATTGTGCTTTCGGCTAGCATGGACACCATGGTCTCTGCTAGTGATCTGCATATGATCATGAATGGCGCACAAGAGAGTAAATACTGATCCCATTTGAGTTATGCCGAAGATTAAACACTGATGTGAGATCAGGAACCAAGGAGGAATGGCAGTCGCTGCTCGAGAGCTCCGGTTTTCGTATCACAAAGTGGTACTTTTCGCCGCTGTCCGAACAGGCCTTGATTGAAGCTGAGCTTGCCTGAGGACTCTGCGTGCGACTTGCTTTTGTGCGAATTTTCGTGATACCCTTGCTGCTGTGTAAATGTCTATAGTAGATGAGCCTCGCTGCAATGAAGTACACTCACACTACCAAATTTTGTGCTTTGCCAGAGTGGCTGGTTCAGAAACTTCTTTTGAGACTGATACATAAACGCTTAGAAGAAATATTTTACAAATGACCTATTCCAATTTCAGTTTCACTCAGTCCAAGAAATCGTTCTCAAGAGCCGTTCAAGTAATCTGTGTCAACCGCTGCATTGATCAAGATAACAGAGTGTGAGTTTTGTAGGAAACGCCCATCTAGTTCTCGCCGTTGGCCTCGATGGCCGCAAGTTGCATCTGCGCGAGAGCGCTCTTGATGAGGAGACCAAGCCTCTCGCCACCGATAACATAGATCTCGGCGACCATCAAGTGGACGCTCACAAAGATAACGCCGATCTGCATGGCAGCCATCTTAACGTAGAGCTTGATCAGCCTCCATCGTGCAGAGCTGTCAAAGGACCTCCATGCCTGGATGAAGATGGCGCGAGAGCTGCCCTTAGCAGTGATGTCCACGTTGCCGACAATCGCACTGCGGTCGAAAGGAACAATGGTGTCTTGGTCCTCAGGAAGAAGCAGAGCTTCGATCCGGGTGAGAGTGACTGTCGCAGGCAGCAAAATGGCGAAAGCGACAAAGAGGCCGGTAGCTGGGACAGCCAAAAAGCGCAAGGCCATCCACACCAGCTTGCTGCAGTCATGCTTGGCGGCATTTGTGACCTGGCTGTGGTCGATGTCAGGCAAGCCTAAGGCGACAGCGACGATGAGAGGTAGGAGTAGAGTCGCTTGCTGCGCCATAGCGAAGACCAGAGATGGTAGGAGAATAGCCTTGCATTGCTTGCGTGGAACAAAGCGGCGGTAGAAAGGCTGGGCCACGGGTTGACCGATCATGGTGTGGGTCCAGACCATGTGCAGGCGTGCCAGTCCGAGCGATGCGACAATGTACATGATCGCGCTGCCAAACAAACCCATACCCAGCAGTCCAGATAGGAAGTTGGTGAGCAGACTGTGTGCGAAGTGGTACACGACTGACACAGCGGCGCCTCTGAATCTCCCACGGAAGCCGCCAATGTTCGTAAGATGCCTCACAGACGCGCGGATACTCGAAGTGACAGGCTTATTGTTGATCAGTGTGACCTCGACGTCGGCCTCCGCCTCGGAGGGCATCAGCGGCTCTTTCTCAATCGGCGCATCTGGCTCGTCGGCGTAGGCGGGAGGGTTGTCCTGGACGATGGCAGTGGTGGTGGGCGACTCGATCATAGCAAGGCTGGCAACCACCTCGCCGACAGTGTACCTGATCTACTCGTTACTGGTCAGTGCGTGGCGCATGAGGGGTTCAGGGCGTATGGGCGTACCGCTGCGATCAGGAGAAGCGTGAGGAAGCCAGTGACGATGACGGGCAACATCTCCCATGGCTGCACCTCCATCTCCGGTCCGGCCTGGTCGTAGAGCGTGGCATCGTGCTGCAGCTGGGACATGTGCTCCTGCACCGCCTCGTAGCCGCGCTTGGCCAGATGGCCGACAACTTGTCCGTGAATGCCGGACATGGTGGTGGTAGTTGTGGTCAGTCGAGTGCGCAGTTGCAGGTGAGAAATGAAGAACAAGGAGAGGCCGCACGGGTGCGCAGTGGTAGAGAAGGGAGAGGCGAGGAGTAGTGAGGTGGTGTTGGAGCAGGCAGGCAACAGGCGCACGAGGCGCAGTCCGGATGACGAAGTGTCGGATCCTTTGTGCCGGGCGCTGGCGCGGCTGTCTAGACCACTCACTTTTGACGCGCTTCGTGGTTGGTCCTAATCAAATCTCCAATGAAACGCGACCGGTGAGCAGCGTCAATTCACGCCACTCACTGCCTTGTGGAGTCGAAGGATTATTGAGGACGCTTGGACGCTCAGAATACGACTGCGCGGCGGCTGTGAACAGTCCAGCTGTCCAAAACGGGCTGAGAAATCATGCAGGCAGGAAGTCAGCTCGAGCCGCCATTCCGACAGTGTGGCCTCTGTACGATATAGGCATTCACGTTTTACAGTTCCGTTTCTATTCTGCCATGCCCTGTCTTGCATATCTCGTCTCTCATCCAATCATCCATTGATCGTATGTCTTCGTCTAGTCCAACGTATCCATATCTGTCTCAGCCCCGTACTCCAACACGATCCACTGACAGTACTTTTCGAATTCTTCCTGCCACTCCTTCAGTCGTTTCGCTCGTAGGCTCTTGCCGAAACTGCCCTCCTTGACTTCTTGCTGCCATTGCTTGGCCGAACACTCTTCGTAGTTTGCCCATCGCACGCTGTTCTCTGCCAAGCTGCCCAGTCCAGCAAGTCCCAAGTTCTCCCAGCCTTGTAGAGCCTGCCAGAAGTCGTGCGTCATGCCGTTCGTGCCATGTCCGAGGATTGCTGGATCGTCATTTGCCAGGGCACATGGCACACCTCGTGCCAAAAGGCTGGGCAGGTGATGTGACATGATGCTGCCAGTATACCGCAGAACTTCGTTGCTGACTGGACAGCTCTCGACAAGAATCTTCTTCTCCTTGACCATGTCAATCAGTAACGGATGTTTCTGCAATGACACACCATGACCAATTCTCCGAGTTCCCAAAATCACTGCATCAAACAAATTCTCGTCTACTTCGTCGCCATCACCCAACGTTTCTCCAGCGTGGAAGAAGAATGGAATGTCTACGCCTTCTTCAGCGCACCGTTTCTTGAACCAGAACAACTCAGGCAAGAGGTCTTGCAATGGCCGTCCAGCGTCCTCTTGCCCAACTAAATCGTAGCCCAGGATGCTATCCGGGAACGCGAGCTTGTGCTCGATGCACTGCTTCATGTCGTCAATAACATCTTTGGTTCCAAATTGTCGAATTGTAGTCCAGATCACGCTTGCACCCCAGAATCCTCTGCCCTCTGATGAATTTTTGAATGCCTCAATCTCATCTTCAAGTACCTCAAACCAGTACATATAGTCCTCTTCAGGCGTCTCTGAGCCATCTCTGTAGAATGGATAACGGAAAACGTGCCTGATGTCAACCCACCTCACGCCATCGTCGTGCAGCCCCTTTAACATAAGGCGAATAAATTTCCTGAATATAGGCTCGTAGTGATGTAAGCTGACAAGAATTGGAAAGCAGGCCTTGAATCGGTCCCAAATGTCGCCAGGTCCCAAGTGGTGCGAGATAGCATCCTTTTGCGACAGTGACACTCTTGACTTAAGCCACTGCTTGAAGCCCTCAACGCCGCCGTCGGGAAAGCTCTCCGCAGCGACAGTGATAGGTATCAGATCATCTGGCTTGTACGACTCGGACCAAATAGGAGGCCCTTCTGATTGAGATTCCTTCCTGGCGAATTTGAATATGAAAGGTAGCATGTGATCTGTGCGGATTTGTGCAGTGTGCATGGAGTGCGAAGCCGTTATACAGATCCCTGGTGTTGTGAGAGCGGTTTCTGCTAGCCAGTCGAGATCGCCCATGGCGTCCAAATGGCAGTGAAGTAGCGCGCCTTTCGGCATCTTCCTCACAATTTGCCATAGTTTACTGGACTCCATGCGCTCCTTGGCCAGAGAGAACATCATACCAGGATAGATAGGCTGGTCCGTCGTCTTGGCGAGGTCGTCTTCAAAGCCTGGCTGCCACAGCGTATTCTGCTCTGAGAAACGGATCGCAGCCACGATTGCAGCGGCTTCGTTTTGCATGGGGGTCATGCCTTCTCGGAAAATGTGATCGCTGCGCCGCTGCTTCTCCTGGGCAATGAGCGCGTCTCTGCCATCGAGATACTTCTGGATAAAGGGCTGGTCCATGGTTGGCACTCCCTCCTTCTCTGCCCACTCGGCGAACTCTCTCCGTTCACGCTCATCTTCTGTCTCTGAATCGCCATTGCTGACATGCAGCTGGTCCATTGCCGCCTGTGCGTCCTTGACAGCCTCGTCAGACATCTTGTCTTCTAAGCGACTGCCAAATGACAAGTTTCTGTCGATGTTGTTTGCACAATGCCCAGGAAAGGAAGGTCGTCAAACAGTTGAGTCGGCAAGTGGAGACACGGGCGATGTTGCTTGCCAGAAGTAGTGGTTCCAGCTGAAAGTCACTTCCTGGTCGAGAAACACCATTGAGCACATCCTAGCTCTTGCTACCTGAGGCACAGGCGGGCACACCATTTATTGACTACAAGAACTTCATTCCTGCGACACCACCTGAGGTAGAAGCTGCTGCCCGCGCACTCTCTATACGAAGCCACCGCGGGCCAAGCTTCCGCTGACGTAGCACCTGGGCCGAGAGCATTGGTCTCAAAGCAATATAAGAACCAGATTGTCCAGTCTGAGAGTTCGCAATAACAAATATGGCATCTTTCCTGACTTCTGCGGTCGAGAAGCTCAATCCATTCGCCAAGCGTGAGCGAGACGATGACGACCATGGAGAAGCAGTTGAAGTTGACTCTGTCGCTGGCGGCGGTCATGCATCTAGAGTCTCCAAGATCACGAAAGAGCAATTGCGGGTCAGCCACGCTCTCAAGATGTTCCTCATCAATGAAAAGATCCTCACTCCGCAGGACGTGAATTTGAATGTTCACGGGGCCGAGAATTCGGGAGCTCTCAAGGAAATGCTGGACAACCCACATATTCATGTGCCAAGAGAGGTCACAGACCGCAGTCACCCTCTTACGGAATACTTCATCAGTTCCAGCCACAATACCTACCTGCTAGCCCATCAGCTCTATGGTTCATCTTCTGCTGTGGCGTACGAGACAGCACTGGTAGCCGGCTCGAGATGTGTGGAGATCGATGCTTGGGACAACAGCGACGACGAAGATGAGCCTAAGGTAACTCATGGCTGGACTCTAGCTTCTCGAGTACCCTTCCGTGCTGTTTGCGAGACCATCAGAGACGTGGTTGACAAGGAAGCGAAGATGCCACAGGAAACATCTTACGCTTCAGCTCCGATCCTGATATCGCTTGAGAACCATTGCGGTGACCATGGCCAAAAGCGGCTTGTGAGTATCTCCTTCCTAGTATCGAACTGCGTGATCTCGGCTGACGCTGACTCACTTAGGTGGACATCATGCGCGAAGTATGGGGCGATCGTCTACTTAGCAGCGAAGTGCGGGCTGAAGGCACCAGAGAGCAAAACAACTCCGGTGAGCATGTTGATCTTATCGAACTGGGCTCGAAGATTGCGGTCATCGTCGAATACCATCTTCCAGACGAAGCAGAATCCGATGACAGTGATGACGAGGACGAAGACGAGCAAGCCAGAATCGACCACGAGAAGTGGCGCAAAGAGAAACGAGAGTGCGCCCAAGGCATCATCATTCCGGAGCTGGCAGAACTTGGCGTGTATGCACAGTCTGTGAAGCCTGCGAACAATTCGTGGTTTGAGAGCGTGCTTCAAGACGGACCTTCTCACCACCTGATCAACGTCTCAGAATCTGGCCTGATGAAGCTGGATTTACATCTGAACGGGCCTAAGATCAGTCAGCACAACGCACAACATCTTATGCGAGTCTATCCCAAAGGTACTCGCATTTCATCCAAGAATTTGAACCCTGTGCCATTCTGGGGAGTTGGTGCGCAAATATGCGCTTTGAACTGGCAGACATTCGACGCCAGCATGCAATTAAACGAGGCGCTGTTCAGCGGCTCCGATGGCTATGTCCTCAAGCCTGCTGCTCTGCGATCAGGTGGATCTGGAAAGCTCAGCACCGGCAGGAAGAAGCATCTTCGTTTGCACGTTGCTGGTGCCACAGATGTGCCTGTCCCAAAGGATCGCGATGCAGATGATCCTATCAAGCCGTACGTGACTTGCACACTCGAGCATCCAGACTCAGTCGACAAACCACCAACGAAGCGGAAGACGTCAGCGTATAAGCAGCACACACTCGGCATTCTGCATCGTGGGGAGCAACCACCTCCGACCGACCCGTTGTGGAACGAGCAGCTGGACTGGGACTACGAGGAAAACGAACTCGTGTTCTTGCGAATCCTTATCAAGTCAGACGACAAATTCGCAGTCAACCCTAAGCAGTGCGTTGCAGCGGTCAGGCTAAGCTACGTCAGCAACAATCAATGGGTGTTTATAAGAATGCTGGATCTCAAGGGAAGGGAAACCAAATGTGCTTTGCTGGTGAAATTTGAGATCACGGACGCCTAGAGAGCTCCCGGCAGACGGCACAACGTGCCCCAGAAACTCAGTCCAGAGGCTGCTACAGGACTCTTCGCAGAGGTAACGACTGGTTGCTTGCATCTGAAGATGTAAACCAAGCGATAGAAGACTTGACGACGAGACTTTCATATCAGTGGAACATATCGTCTGCGGCGCTGATCAACATTGTCAGCAGCTCGTATTCGTGTCTCACACAGTTCCTACTGCGCTAATACAACTCTCTCTCAGGCGAGAAGCAGTGAACGCCTAGCATTCTCGTAGACAGGCTTGTCTTCTGTCGATTGCTGACCCCATCTCAGGTATCCCTACGGCTCAATTATGGCAGTAGCTGAGCTCGTGAGCTGTGGAGTCTCTTCATCTTCAAAGAGATGTGTCTTTTGTGGTGATCTAAATCTGTCGCTGAGTGTTGAACCCAAGGTGGCTCTCCTGGAATGCAAAAATCCCGCCTGACGTCGGCTGAAACATTCATGCTCTCGCCACACCATACCATGCGCCTGCATTCTGTCGACAGCCTCCTCACTTCCGCTGTACAAAATATGTCTGCGTGCGCAGGAGGCCCTAAACGAAAAGCTTCCGACCTAACAACCACTCACCTTAGCTGCAAATATGCTCTCACTTTCATTCCTGGCCCTGTCCTGCGCAGTTCTGACAGCTCGATGCAATGCGCGACACATGCACCGCTTCCACATGCACCACGAACACCGTCGCCAAATACCGTCGGCGACAGCGACAAGTGAAATTGAGCCATCGACCACAGAACTTGCACCAGCCTCCATCACCGCAGGCGATGCTGCCATCGAGAATATACAACAAATCCAAAACGGCCTATCTGACTTGCCTGCCAACCTGTTATCATTCGTCCAGGCCGTCGAGGCTCGACTAGAAGATATGGAGAGCATGCTGCTACAAATGATGGGCAGCACGAGTGCAGAGCAAACAATGCTACCCACAACGCCGGCAATACCAACAGGCACGCCTGCTGCAAGCACACCTGCAAGTCTCGAATCACCTACAACTATACCAACCTCGACCGACTCAAGCCCAGCGTTCTATTCCTCGCCCAGCTCGTCTCTTCCAGGAATCATACCAGTGGTGTCTATACAATCTGCATGGAACACCACAACCCACACATCAAGAGTGACATCTACACGGATTCAGACGCTTACAGTACCGGAGCCAACAACAACAAGCACTTCATCGGAAGCTCCCCGTGGCTTGCCAAGTGGTTCAATCATAAATTCTGCGAACTGGACAATGCCGTATACTTCGAGCCGCGGCTCATCAGCAGTCTCGACTCTTCTGACTCGTACTGCAAGGAGTGTTCTGAATCCACCCGCGCCGACTGTCTTGGAGGGGTAATGCCAGAGCGCCTAGCAAGGAGTGAAGGGTTGTCTGCTCTCTGCAAGTTGTCGCATCAATGTGCCACGCAGACAAATGATCTCACGTATTCTGCAGTCCATTTTTCGCAGGAACGAATCGCAACATGAATTTGTCTACACGAGTATACAATTTTACATAGCAAACGACATCAATGATAATGAATTGAACCACATCTAAAATCTCGAAGCCTCTCCGTGGAAAGCGCGGGGACTTTTTAGCGCCAGAATGGCGCACAGCACGTGGCAGAAACCAAAGATCGACTCCGACGAATCACATTCCTCGCCGCACAAAGCATGCAATCTCGATTCGGCAGTTCATCGCGTGGCTTTGCAGCACTGTGCAGAGAAAGAATCGTACTTTTGCGTCTCCACTCTTCGAACGAGGTGTCAAAGTACGATGTGGCGGTCACTGTGACTTCACTAGCTTCGGGGCGTTCTTCTCTCTCTCCGCACTTCGAGTGTTCTAATACTATTGATGTGCTGTCGCAATCCTTGCAAGTGAGTACATATTCTACTATCATTCGGGTTTCTGTGTCTGGCCAGACTCTTTCACCAATTCTGCGAGATCTGGCGACTGGGTCGCTTGGTGACTAGAGAAAGGCTGGAAATACTGGAGGCCACAGCAAGTGGAGCCTTATGAACGCGCTGTCGCCGCTCCTTGCAGTCAACAATTCCAAAGAGTCCAAAAGAAAAGCCGGAGCAAGGCTACAATGCTCGCATGGCTCTATGGCTCTCCTACCAGGCCGCCCATTTTCCTACGACTCCGCAGCTCCAAGACCTTCATCATCGTCGTTGTAGCCTCGGCCGTCTTCACTGACGTCTTTGCCTATGGAATCGTCGTTCCCGTGTTCCCTTTCGCTCTCACCGAACGAGCAGACATACCAGAAGATCAAGTTCAACCATGGATCTCGATATTTCTCGCTGTCTATGGCGCCGCGCTGCTGGTCGCCTCTCCACTATGTGGCTGGATGGCTGATCGCATGAAGTCGAGACAAATGTCATTCTTGCTCGGTCTCTTGGCGCTCGGAGGATCGACGGCGCTATTGTGTGCGGGTCGAAGCATTGGAGAATTTGCGGCGGGAAGAGTATTGCAGGGCGTCAGTGCCGCAGTCGTCTGGGTCACGGGATTAGCATTACTCGTAGATGCGGTTGGCCCAGAGGAGATTGGCGCTGCGATGGGGTATGTTGGCCTGGCTATGAGTTTGGCTGTGTTGTTGGCGCCTCTGCTTGGCGGCGTTGTGTTTGCCGAGGCCGGATACTACGCCGTCTATGCCATGGCATTTGGCCTGATTGTAATGGACCTAGTGCTTAGGTTGGCCATGATTGAACGCAAAGTAGCGAAGCAATGGTTGCCAGATCTTGATGTGCCGGAAAGTCTGGAGAAAACCGAGTCGAATCAAGTAAACGGGGCCCAGGAAGGACAAAGCTGCGCAAAAGCTGTTGATGGGCTGGAGGCGCAGTGCGTTGCGAGAGCCGACTCTGGGCCGCCGTCCCTCATGGAACGGCAACCAAGCAATGCGGCAGAAGCAGCAGTTCCCCTCAATGCGCCGACCGCAATTCAAAGCATTGTCGCCAAGCTGCCTCCAATGGTTTTCCTCTTCGGATCTCGACGAATTCTTGCTGCGCTCTTCGCCACAACAATGCAGTCATCGCTGCTCACTTCCTTCGACGCTATCTTGCCGCTGTTCGTAAAGAACACATTCCAGTGGGACTCGATCGGAGCCGGTCTCGTTTTCTTGCCCGTCGTCTTGGCGTCCTTCCTTGGTCCTGTAGTCGGAACACTGGCAGACAAGTATGGTCCGCGATGGTTGGCAACAGCTGGATTTATCCTCTCGTGCCCTTTCTTGATTTTGCTGAGATTGGTGGAAGAGAGCTCCATCAACCACAAGGTGATGCTATGTGCCTTTCTTGCATTCATCGGTATAGGACTGACGCTAGCATTGGTGCCTCTCATGGCAGAAATGTCGTATGCTGTCGATGCCAAAGCGAAAAGGCGGCCGCCCGGGTTCTTCGGCAAGAATGGTGCTTACGCTCAAGCTTACGGTCTGTTCAACATGGTAAGACAACTACTTGGCGTGTTTTGGTGTCGCTGTACTGACTTCAATGTACAGGCCTGGGCTGCTGGCTCAATGATAGGACCTCTGTTGGCAGGACTGGTGGTCGAGGCTCGAGGCTGGGGTACTGCGGTATTGATCCTCGGGTGTGTGAGCATCGTCACCGCACTGCCAACGGCTATCTGGACCGGTGGCAGCATCCTCAAGTCGAAGAGGTCGCACAAAGCTGACGTAGTGGACAGTGCCGAGGGCAATGGTGCTCTGTCTCCAGCATAATTGCCACTAAATACGTCTAACGGCGAAGCGCTGGCAGTCGAGACAAGAGATTCTTCATCGCTTCCATTCCAGCTCCAGAACACTCTCGACATCAGTCTTCAGTCTGTCATGATCGGTCATATTGTGGCCTTTGCGTCTGATGTAAAATTGACGGACGTCGCCAGACGCCGTTTTCTGAGCGTATTCAAGTCGCCAGCTGATCTTTTCTTTGATGGAGAGTTTCGGTCGGACTGCGCCTAGACTGAACAAGAACTGCTCATCATCGTGTTCGAAAGTGCCTTCGACGCGAGCGAGGTCAAGATGATCGGCACCTGCGGGATACTGTGCGACGCTGTACCCATTTGTAAGGACAACATTCTCCTCAAAACGGTAACGCTGAAGAAAGCATTCGGATCCACAAATGTCCGCCACGAGGTGTCCATACTCAACCGGGTAGAGGTGCCAGCTATTGTAGTGGTGCAAGCTGAGTAAGGGTCTTGGTACGGCCTCGTACCACCCACTTGCATCCATATGGAAGTCCAGTTGATGCAATCCGGAGAGGAGAGTCAGCTGAACAGGAGGCGAGGTGTGGCTGTATATACAGAATTTGTAGAGCTCGTCTCCTCCAAAGCCATTCTTGACGCAAGCATCGAAGTTCTCGTGAAGTACATCGAGTAACGGTCCGGAGAAGAAGATACCAGCACCACCGTAAGCCATGTAGCCGTGTTTCTGCGCAATCTGAGACCAGTCTTCTGACATCGATCCAATATACCAGGGTTTCGAGGAATCGTAGGGCTGCAAAGCGTGGAGGACTGCGGGCAAGGATGGGAAAAATGTGTCCTCATCGATGACTGCGAACCACTTGTGATGCAACTCTCGACGCCGGTGAAGACATTTTATGACGGCGAAATTTTGTTGCGCATGATCGTCACCATTTCCTGCGCTGCCCACCTTTTCATGCAGCAGCACAGCGTCGATCCCAGCCGCTTCAGCAAGCATCTGAACCCTTTCCATCTTCGCTGGGTCTTTATGGTCTCTGATGTTGACAACCAAAGACGCCTTGGTATTGGCTAGCCAACGAGCCAACTGCGGTATAACTTTCTCAAATCGATGTAGTGATGTCGACGCTCCGAGAAGCAAGCGTGAAGTATCGATGTCTCCGAAGGAGGGTTCGTTGTACTCCACCATTGCCGGCTCGCCTCCGCTCTCCGAAGCAGCTTTTTTCAAGTGGCAGTCTTCATGATCAAATCGAACAGATCCAAAGGCTGGGATCAGCCTCGTATCGACTTTGATAGGTGATCCTTGGCTGTTGATAGGGTTGTTGACAGATCGAGATCGAATCACGCGCCGCGCATATTGAATCGTGGGAGGAAGGCTCAGTGCTTCGCGCACATCGTCGAGGAACGCGCAATCAGTTGTATTCTCGACTTGATTGAAAGCGTTGAAATCCAGTGCCGGCGCCCGTCGTCCAGTTGCGATCCACCCTATCAGTAAGAGCATGGACGCCGCCGTCGCAGCCAGAGTAAAGCGGATCGCGCGTGCCATATTGCAGGCAGGACGGGTGTTGCGCCCTTCGCGGCAATCTTGAGGCGCGCGCCGTACAACAGAAAGACGATGAACGCTCACCCACGCTCCGTAATCTCAGCTGACGTAGAGGTGCGATATCTCGTCAACTTCAGAAACAAATATGCTTCGGCGACTGTTGCAGGCTGTGACGTCTTGGCCAGGGACTCTCACTCCATAGTCCCGCCTACCGCATCTCTTGCGTCCTGTGAACAGCTCTCCTTGCTTCCCTTGCTCGACCCTTGCACAAACGGACCTCACGCAAGGCAGGTTCGCGGCTCCTTGTTGAGAGGAAATTAGTGTCCTCAAGTACTCAGCAAAACGGCAGACCAGCCAACGAGCTGTGCAGATGGCTGTAGCCACATCATCATCGGAGCTTCACACGCGGCCCCTTGATCATGCCATCGCTTCTGCTGTTGAGGCATTTCAATGCCACGCCTGGCGGGAAGGCGCCAGGTCGGCAGCGTTCATGGCTGTATTCGGACGCAGAGTGTCATATCGACTGCAATATACTTCTGGCCGCGAGAGGGCACCGTGCGACTTGTCTCAATTGTTTTTCATGGTCGAGGTGGTGATCGGTGTGGGCGGCAATGGCGCGAGGAAATAGAGTTGTGTGCTGCTGCTTTCCGCGTCCGCGCCCGTCGCACAGCGCTTCCCCGACCCTGTTTCTGCCTTGGAACTGAATCACTGATCATCTGGAGCGGCTGCTTCTGCCAGGAAATGCGGCTGGACGACTACAATTGTATGAGGCTTGCAATTCGGCTGGTTGTGGCGTGGGCGAGGCGTTGCTTTAACGGCCAGCGAACAGGACGGACGGCAGGCAAAGGCAAATCGATTCCACCGAGCGGCCGCCGGCCATTCGCCGCGGTGCACCTCATCAAACATCGCCGCTGTGATGACATGGATCCGAACCTCACGTTTCCCTCGAGCTTGTCCCCGCGACAGCCCGTCCCTCCCCTCCAGTCGCCTCGAGGATCAGCGCCCATGTTCTCCTCGATACGGCATCCTCAGCGCTGACGTTTGGCGGCACCGCCCCATCCTCGCTATAGCAATACCCCGGTACAGCATTTTCGCAAGACATTGGCCATGCCATCACGGCCGCCAGCGGCAGACCGCATGCCTTCGTATGGATGTGTTGGCTCCAAGGCGCTGAATGGCCCAGCGCGTGCAAATCTTACCCTCTCGTGGCCAGTGCAAGGACTGTGATGTTGCATCCGCCGCGGCACGGCTTCTATACGACTCGTTCGACTGCACCGAAGGTGCTAAGCTAGACTGGCTCGATCAGATCTTCAAACGAGGCACGAGTAGATCCTCGCCCTGTGCAGTATTCTCTGCGACGGCGATGCTTCTGCATTGACCTATACCTCAGCCTTATCGTCCCATACTCCTCCGAGATTGGAGCAAGTACTCTGAACGCCAGCGGGCGGCCGCATGCCTTCATCTATTTGACCTCTTCGATTACCAAGCGGACTCTCCGAGCTTGAGTCTATATTCACCAGAAGTCAGTGCCCACTGGTACGAACAGGGCCCGAGTGATCGGATCGAGTGCTTGCGCACCTAGACCCTAGCAGCCACACCACACGGCACATTGGCCCGCACACAAATGGGCAAGACTAGACGTCAAGAGCCCCCTCAGAGGACAAGCCACGACGGAAACCAGCGGATGTCTGCAAATCTCGTATATTAAAACTGAAGTCAGTGGTCTCGAACTACTTGATGGTCACCTCCCGGGTGGAAGTGACTTGCATCCTAGACCAATTCAAGACTGCATGTGATCTTTAGTCCTTCACTGTGGAGCGACCAGGCACTCGGTACACATCTCAAGCCTTTGTGGCTGGCTCGGGCCATGAGCCTGTCCTCCCAAGATATCACAGCCAGGCAAGTATAAGCCTGCAGTGAGTGTCGTAGCATCTGCTGCGTCCAAGCTCCTGGGTCAGCTCGAGCTCAGCATTCAACGCACCACGTCACCAGCACTATCGAACCACGACATCTTCTGAGCATTGATACAGCCGGGCTTATGCCCAGATCTGATATTCAAATTCCCCAACGCGCAGATGGCACCCATATTCTCGATCATTGACAAATAGCACCAATTGAGGCGTGTGATCTGGCTAACATACGACGGAACTATCAGCAATGTATCACACCTAGCGACGACGCTGCGAGTCTCGAAACTCTACCCAGCACTAGACAGTGTTGGGCTACATTGGCAACAACCACACTGCATGAGCCACAGGTCCTGTCGTAACATCAGCATCGGACACCTCGTCTTGTATGCGAACATCCTCGAGGAGACTGCAAGTTGTAGAAATTCTATCTTCCTGGTCACCCATGAACGACCAACCACACGCACGTCGTCCAAAGATTGAATGCGAGTCGTGTCCAGTCCAAGCTCTACCATGTTAGTTCGAGCGTGATGTTTCAAGTAGACAATTACGACGCCACAACTGCCACAACGTCCGAACTCAATCTGTCAACAAGCCACCCCTGTAGACCCACCGCAATTTTGCCCAAGGCATGCACTTCATTGCCAAGCATAGCAAGCAAGCCAGCCAGCGACACATTAAAATTTTTCGTGGTGCACGACCAGCTCGTCATTACAATTTCTTCAAAAATTGGCTGTTCCCACTGCGATAGCTTTGAGAGTAACCGGGAACACAGACAAATACGGTACAGTACAGCCTCCGCGTCTTTGCGGCGAAGATTTTCGGCGAGCAATTTTTTCCGCATCCTCGTTGCAGCAACTCAGCTCATTACCTCTTACTGCGTTGCACATCTCACAGGCATCGTGCAGCCATTCTAACATTGCCAAAAGGCAATAGCCTCTGCCAACGTACGCACGATTCCAGATGAGAACAAGCTTTTTCCAAGATCCCAGGCTCTACCGTCTCAGTGTTACCTGAGTACCAAATCGAAGACATCAACGCCAAAGTTCGCGACACGCCAGTACCTGCGGGCGAGGTCAGTCCGGACGACGTGTCGCGCTGCAACATTTCCTACAGCCAAAGTAAGTTCTCTCCAGATCCAGAGCATTTCCCACACAGCAGCACCCAACGTACCAAGATGAG
This sequence comes from Cercospora beticola, assembly GCF_033473495.1. Lineage (NCBI taxonomy): Eukaryota > Fungi > Ascomycota > Dothideomycetes > Mycosphaerellales > Mycosphaerellaceae > Cercospora > Cercospora beticola. Next base: position 4,056,669 of record NC_088939.1, on the reverse strand, counting down.
ATAAGAATACAACAAAAACATGATAGGAAGAGTCTGACTCGCATTTGCGGGCTTGATTACATGTATATATCTGAGAGCACGATTCGATTAGCAACTGCTTCTGACCTTTCAGTTTGAGGAGACAACTGCTAACGCAACTCAGGCGATTAGGAGAGCGCCGACTGTACCGTACACGTGTGACGATGAAGACAGCATCATATCGTTGAAAGCCACTAATATGACCAAGACACGCATCAAGTGAAGGACTTCGGCGTGAGTGCTGCCCGATTCCTGCAACTTGATGTCTGCGGCGAGGGTCATAGATATCTCGGTCCCGTCACATCTCGTGCACAGACTGGGTGTTGTCGAGGGAGATATGCCGGTCGGCAGCAGTAATGTGCGGAACATGAGAGAATACGATGTAAGAAGATCAAGAAGCTGGTATTAATCGTATGTGCTGGTACATTGACTTCGTCGTCGTCGTAAATCCGTCATCTTCGCAGGCATTTACTTGCCACCGAACCAGCTCGAGATACCGCTCTTGGCCTTGCTGGCGCCCTACAAACTTGTCAGCGCATATTCGAGTTGAGAAGCCACCGACAGCACCTCATCCGGCATCGTCGTCACCTCCCGCCCATCTGTGGCCGTCGTGGCCGGGCTTGCAGAACAAGTTATCACTCACCTCGGTAACCTTCTGATCGAACTGGTCGATCGCCTTGTTCGCGTTCGCCTGCGCGTCCTTGGCTGCGCTGTTCAGCGTGCTCTGGGCATCTTTGCGGTATTCTTCCAGCTTCGCGTCCACCTTTGACGCCTCTTGCTTGCCGTCTCGGACGAGCTGGTTGAACTTGCTCTGGGCTTGCTCACCGTAGAGCTCTGCATCCTTCTTCGCTTCCTTGGGCGAGCCAGGCAGATGCGACTTTACTTCGCGAGAAGCCTTTGCGGCGTCGGCTGCGTGTGATCAGGGTTTGAAGATCGAGCAGTGAGGTCAGATGAAGCTTACCTTCGACTTGCTTCTGTGCAACCTTTGGGTCACCGCCAGCGGTGTACAGGTAGTAGCCAGCTCCTGCGAGGACAGTGCCTCCGAGGATGGTGACAGCGCGGTTGGACATGGTTGCCTAGAGCTGGATGATGGGGTACGGAGGGCAGGTGAGGACGTGAATAGGTAGACAGGTCAATGAAGTCGAGCGGTTGTTACTGTTTTGTCGGCACTGGATGAGGAGAAGGAGCAACAAAGCAACCAGTCGAGCTTGCCGCTGCGCCCAATGATGCTTCGTGCAGCCTTCACGCGTCGTAGCTACGTCACTTCCCAGTCTGTAATCGCATGCACGCCAAGCCGCGCTAGTCCCATGGAGCAGGAGGCGCGAACCTGTTCGAGGTCCGTGAGACGAGATGCGAGCCTTCTCTACCAACAAATCACCGCATGTCTGCGCCATGAACATATCACTGCACGATCGAGGTCGAACATGAGCTCGTCGGCGTCGGCAGGCAGCTCGTCCGCAAACCCCATACCGGCTCCTCCATCGACGACGCACCGCCTTACCTCGCTGGCGGAAGTCCTGCACGGCCACACACGAACGACCGGGGACGACGCCAGCACCCACCAGCCCATCACGCTCATTAACAGGTGACCACCTTCTTGTTCGATGCATACATCCTTCTCTACATTCTCTTGTATATTTAATCCTATAGCATAATGTCCGAAACTTCTCATTCCTCCCTCGCCCGCCTGCCCAGTCCGACGCGGATCAAGGCTGAACACCACATTGTCCTCGTGGACCGCACTATCGCTCGACAATCCTCAAATCAACCCTCAGATGCTGAAGTCAGTGATAGTGAGGGCTCCAATGCCACACCGAACCCAGGCTCCCTGTACAAACGCATGACCAATACCTCGACCGGCCTCCGACAGACAGCTCGCAATACATACAACAAGCAGAAATACGCAAAGTATGGACAGGACCGGTATCATGTCGAGGAACCCGCGCACGAGCCGATCGATGAAACAAATGCCCCAGTCGTGCCCGAATCCGTTCAACAAGCGAGCGCGAGGCAGCGGAGTTACCTGGATCGCGCTCAGTCTACCTTGCAGGCGAAGAGAGATCAGCTGCTGAAGCGCAAGAAGACACTCGGAAAGAGGGATGAGCAGGACACGGTCATTGATGTTCTGTACGAGAACCAGCGCGGCATGTTTCTTTTCGGCATACCAAAGTACTCTTCGGCTTCACTGCTGCCTAGTGATCCAAAGCCATGGCAAAACGGACAGTTCCGTACTGCGGCTGTCGATATTCGCAATGCTCAAGTGCCGGATCCGAGCTGGGAGTGGACGTGGAAGAGCTGGTACGTGGACATGAGCCGTGACGTGGACGAAGAGGGGTGGGAGTACAGCTTCGCGTTCGTCGGCAAGAAGGGACAAAAGTTTGCATGGCACGGCAACCATCCTTGGTTTCACAGTTTCGTGCGTCGAAGGCGCTGGCTGAGGATGAGGAGGCGAAAGGACACCGTGCACCGTACGCAGGAAAGAGCTCACGAGTTCACATCGGACTACTTCACCATCCACCCAAAGACTGTGCGTGATGATCGGGATCGGACAAGCACTCTTGTACAGACCAGGGCAAAGCTCGAGCCCGTTCTCGATGTCGACAAGATGGAAGTATTCACAATCGCAGATCTATTCCTTGCTCTTCGCAAGTCGACTGTAGATCGGGAGAAGATTGGTGCTATCAAGAGATTCACAGATGGGGGCGGTGATGAGCTGTACTACTTGAGCGAGTCAATGGAGGACATCATGAAGAGTCTGTTCTTCCAATCATCCCGCCGACAGTTGCTAGATGACCTGATCGCGCGACATGACCAGCTGCGAAATGAGCAGCAGGAACTTGAGTCTCATGACCACCATGACGAAGATGAGAAGCAGCAGGAACACGATCGCAAATCGAGGCATGCTGCGAATCTACATAAAGCCATACATGCTGCTGAGCAACAAGTGAAGAAGCTAGAATACTGGAGCGACATCAAGAACTTTACCAACACCGATGCAAAAGAGGAAGCACACGATGAGCCGCGTTTTAAAAACAAGCAGCGAGCAAGCGAGGGCGCTCCAAAATTACCGTCACGTACTGTGAGCAGCAACTCGATCTCCTACGATGATCTGGACTCTGCCACGCCCAGCCAGCACAAAGATGTGTGGTTCGAAACTTCATCGAGGCTCACGAGGAGCTCAAAGGGTAAAGAAAGCAGTGGGGATACTACAGAACCCGATCGCTTCGTGACCGCACCAGAAAATCCGCCCGATGGCGATAAATCGTCACAAAACACAAACGCTTCCAAAGGCAAAGGCAGATCACCCGCGGTCGCTCTTGATGGCGTCGCCGAAGAGATCGAAGCCGAAGCCGAGGAGGCTCGCGATGCAGTTGATGCACAACTGATCTCTCGGGCTACAGGATCGAAGCACAAGGGCCAGCGACGCAGTGTGCAAATTGTCGAACCGATCGCGATTGATAACTCTCTCAGTGAGCATGGAGATGAGCACGGCGCAAACAGCGCGCAAGCTGACTAGCAGGTCTAGACGGCGACCAATACGACAGCGGAGAGAAAAAGGACCAGCGCGTGGGGTCGCCGATTGATAGAGAGGCCGCGAAGACACCTGACAGTGTGAGGAAGTTTATGGTGGAAATGCGGAAGCCCAAGAACTGGATTGACCAGGCTTTTGGGTGATGGAAACAAGGCTGAATAGAGACTTTATCTATATACCGGCGGCTCTCAATTTCTTATGGGTTCTGCTTATGGGTACACAGCGACGGCGTTTCATGTGAGGGAAAAGCGGGCAAAGGCTGGCGATATACCCATTTGCACTTTGGGAAGCATGGATGGCGACAGTACAGCATTGATGAGAGACAACATGTTCATATGTATGTCAGTCGAAAATGAACGCTTTTGGAGTACTTCAGCCCTGTGAAAGTTCAATGGCTACTTTCTGGGAGGTATACTGGTGAGTGTTGACGTTGACTGTTCTGATTGGCTCGCTTAGCAGCTGTTCGTCTAGACTTCACATGCAGGTCGAAGTGAAGCTCGCGCAAACACCACCACTTTGACTGACCAACAGGAGTCATGATCGAGTCGAATGGCACTGATACTGAGAGTTCATTCAACACTCTTTGCAGGCACCAAGCTGGTATTTTCGGGATCGTCAGACTTCGCCGCCTCGTGGCAACTCGATGCGCCGAATGTTGTCTGCACAAGTCCCCGCACTCAAAACGGCCGGACAATCTCGCAAGATGCCTGACGCGCGCAATCTCATGCTGGAGCGAGTGTCTACCAAAGTCGAGTGCGAGCGCGTCGATATCATATCGACACCTCCATGCCCGAACAAGATTTTGCGCTATTTGCTGATGTCTCATCTGACATCACCAGTCACGCCCGAGCCAGCAAGGCAGTCGTTCACTAGGGCGCCCATCTGAACAGCCCACTTTTGCGGCGGCTGCTACCGAGTTGCTTGTGCTCGATCATGTCGCCATCAACGTGCACATGGAGCCATTGTCGCGCACAGACGAGACGGCCAATGACCAGCCACCAACCTTCAGTTCCGCACAATGGAGGGCTGCGCATGGCAATGGGCACAATAACCTTCTATTTTGGCGCATGTGGAGCTTTCGATTGTGTTACCTGAGCTACAATGTCGCGCCCAATGCATGCTATTGTGGCACGAGGTCCAAGCGTTTGCTAATGGGGCCATACCACGTATGCATGACCATTAACAATAGGACTCATTCACGAGTGTACAATAGCTAACTGTCTACAACAGTGCACCTCTGGACTGACAATGGTATACCATCTGACAATTGCACGCGCTGAGGATAAGTATTTTCGAGTTTCCTCGTTACTTCCTCTCTTCTTCCTTCCACTTCCATACCAGACGACTTACCTGACTTCACTGCACGCACTGCCCTTCTCCAGCCTTCTACTTCGATCCAGTCACTCTCCGATCTCACTTCACTACTGCCAGCCGTCTGATCTCGCTCCGCTCCGGTTTCGCCTTTTTGTCACTCGACAGAGAGCACGATTCTGCCAGGCAAGATCTTCTCTCTTCTCTCTTCTCCGACCTTTCTCCAGTATACCTCGATCATCCAACCACCGACCATCTCTCCATCCAGCACCATGGCCGCCACCACCGCCGCCCAGAAGCTCTGGTCTTGCTCCGACCTCGACTGCACCAGTGAGCAGACCTCCCTCCCCCGCGCCACACATGGCCGAAAGGTCATCTCCGATTTTTTTGGCCGCAACAAAGCGGCCACAAAGGCCATCCCAGACGATGTCTGGCGCTGGCAGTGCCGGAAGGGCTACCAGGTAAGCCACTCACCCCCCTTGTTTCTCACCAATATTCCCTCACCTATGCTGTTTCTCCAATCAATTGATATGTTACTGACCCATTATATGACAGCGAGCAAAGTACAATGCCGACAAGAATGGCGCGGAGGGCCATCGCCGGTTTTTTCTGAGCCACCTCCACCACCAGATGCTCCGCATCAAACTTTGGCGGCCAGAGTGCACCTTCGTGGTGCAGCTCAGCCAGCCGGCTCAGGAGAGACTGGCGAGGTACCACACCGCTCTCCGCCATTCTGGCAACGACCCTGCCGCCGCGCTCGCCGCAATCGCCCAACCGGCCAAAGTCGGCCGCGCCGAGAAGAACCTCCTCCTCACCCTCGCCAACGCCGTGAAGCCCGCCCACGCCGACCACATCGACACCCACTTTGTCGGCCCTGCTCGCTCTGTCGACTTCGTAATCGACAACATCCTGCCGTGGATCAACGGTGAGTTCAACAATGGCAGCATGTCGCAAATGCCGCCCGTTGAATTCCTCATCAACGATCCACGGCAGGGTGAGACGGTGAACGATGCTGGGGGCAACTTCGCGGCGTGGGCGGCATCGCAGGCCAACCAGGCTCCAACCGGCGCGGCGCCTCGGCCAAGCAGAAAGCGCAGAGCAAGCGACGACGAGGACGACATCACCACCCCGGCACCACCAAAGAAGCTGCCACGTCTCAAGGCTCTCCACGGCCCACGGCCACCCAAGCCAACAGCTTCGCCCTCCGGTCGCCGCAACATTTTCGCATCTGGCAGAGACACCACACCATTCTCCCCCCTTCCTCGCCAGTACACGACCGCCGAGACCGATGCCGCCGATGCCCTCCTCTTGCTCCGCCATGGCCCTATCACACCAAAACCATCCCGCCGCGGCAGCAGCAAGATCACGATTGCGTCTCTCCTCAATCCAGCACCTACTGAGCCATCGCTTCCCACTCCACCAGCAGATCGCAGCCTCAAGAAGCGAGAAGATGCCGTCGCCCGCTTGCCGCTCTTTGTCAACTCACCACCACTTCCGAAGCCCAAGACTGGCGCTGCAGGCCTACCACTTTTCGTCCCAGCGGTCATCTTGCCATCCATCGAGAAAGACGATAAGCCAGAGGTTTCTTCAAACATAAGAGATGCGGTTACAGGCGCAGAGCGAGCAGACGAGAGCACGACAGATTTCGACGATGATGCAGATATGACAGACGATGATGAGGAGGTTGAGATTGACGAGACTGACGATGAGGACGATGGTGACAGCGAGACGAGAGGCCCAATCATGGCAGGTGGCAAAGTCTACGCTTCCGCAAAGCGCTGATTGCCAGGTGATGAATGAGATGATGATTGTGTGAGAGTATTGACATGGTTACGAGATGCATGAGCGAGATGCGAGACATGACATGGTTACGAGATGCACGAGATGCAAGACATGACAGAGTTACGAGAGATGACATGTGAGAGAGCTACGAGACATGCAGGACATGCGAGAGCACGAGAGACATGAGCCATGAAAAGATACCCAGCAGTAGCTTGCATTTAACAGAAATGAACAAAACCACTTTTGTTTCTGCCACTGTATAAATTTGTCCATGATACACTCACTCGTCACCACCAATGTACCCATCCATCCATCGACAAGAAACACATTATCAAAAAAAGCAGGAAAGTTCAGAAAACAGGAGAGAGAACCTGCTCTCATAAGCAGCCTCTCTTGCACACGTAGGTCTGCTGCTTCCCTACCTAGGTGAAGTGAAGAAAAAGAGAAACCAGAACATTGACAACAAACAATTCCCTCCTTCACACCGCCGTCTTTCCCTTGATCGTAGACCCATCGCTGATATTTGAAGTCGAAGATGGAGACAACGACCTCGGACTAGGTCCATCTTCATTGATACTCCACGTACTGGCATTCCTCACTGACGGAGACATGCTGTCATGCCGGAACGCATGCAGCGAATGCTTCGAACCGCTCTTAGGCAACAACGTCATTGTCTTCGCTTTCATCTTGTGGCCTCGCGTTGTCAAGTTGCGCTTCAAGCTCGATCTGCGTCCTGCGTCAGGCTCATCAATCTTGGCGAAAGTGTCCTGTCGCAGAGCCGCTGGACCTTCGGAAAACTATCCCGAAGGCGTGACGCTACGCTCGCGTGTCGACGAACGACCGAGGAGTTTGCCAAGACCCTTTTTGCCCGTTGGCGACAGGTGGCTGTACGCCACTGAACCAGCATCGGCCGGGATGAATGATGTTCGGATGACCACGACGCCTGCACCACATCTCACTTCGCGCTCGCCACCGCTGGCTGAGTCATTGATGAAGAATGTGTTCTCACCGAGCTTCTCGTCGTTGAAAACCTTATCATTCTTCACTTCGATCTTGAAAGGAGACGCGGCGTTGCATTCGATCGTCTTTTCCTTGTCTTCCCACGAAGCCTCACCAGTCTTCGCCTTGATGGCCTTGGTCTTGATGATCTCTTTGCTTCCTTGGTAGACATGCACCTCAAGCTTGGTGTCCTCAGGGAAACCAGAAGCACTGACGATGCTGATCTTGGCAGTTCCAACCTCCCCATTAGCTGGGCTGATGGACTGAGCTCCGAAGCTTGCCTGTCGCTGATGACTAGCGGGTGTGCGTGGTGCTTGCAGCGAATCTTTACCAGAAGCGGCATCAATTGCACTACCGTTGGCGTAGCCGCCGTTTGCAGCAGTGGTCGGTCTGCTGGCAGCGTCGGGTTGTGACTCCATGCTGGTCGGGCGGAGCTCACCTGTTGGCTCTTCCGACACATCCTTCTCCCCGCTGACGGTTCTGCGCTTGAATCCGCGACCCACGAACGTTGCGCCACGGAATATACCTCCGCCGACTGCACTACCAACTTTGCCAACGCCTTTGACGGGCGCGCCAATGATTTTCCCGGGTGCAGCGAAAGTACCGCTAAACGTAGAAGATCCTTGTCGTGACCTTGTGATATAATCAGGTTTGAAGAGCATCTTCAATCTGATCGCACCGCTCTTCCCGTCGAGTGGGAGGGACACTTCTTGCGCCTGGAATGGCTGGAGCACATTCAGATCGATCTTCGCGGCGCCGAGGAAGTCGTCCTTGTCACCGAAGTCCCAGTCGTAAACGTCGACCTGGAATTTTGCCGCTGTTCTGCTGATGACAGGAACCTCGAAGTATTCGTTCCAAGCCGGGTGTAGTGTCTTCTTCTGCTTCTCCGTCTTGTAGACTTCCTTGCCATTGAGTACGAATTTGCAGAACGGATCCGATAGGCCGTTGCGGTCAGCGGCCGGAAGGTCGGCAGCGTCGAGGACTTCAACGCGAAGGTTGCCTTGATTGTTGAACGACTCGCTAGGGTCGAGCTGCATCTTGACGGGCAGATATCTCATCGAGACCTTGATCCTGCTTTCATGGCCGTGCTCGTCCTTCAAAGCGATGATCTGAGGTGTGTACAGACTTCTCTTGAGAGTATCAATCGTGGGTCCTGATACCTTTGCCTTGATATCATCGTCCTTGTCGTGCTTGATGTCAAGGTCCTGAACAAGCCGTAGCGTGATGCGAGAGAGATCTAGCTCTCGGACCATGGCATCTCCAGTCTCATTGAACGAGTGGTGTTTGGTCTTCACTTTGTGGCTCTGCCATGCAGGGTACTTCATGTCGTCCATCAAGACTTGAAGATAGCAACCGGTGTGTGCAAGCTCGCTCTCGTGGATGGTGAACACGACAAGTCCAGATTCTGCAGCATCGTCAGCACAACTTCGCTCAAAACGTATGAGTGATCAGTCTTACCATAGTTGACAAGATCGTCAACGCCAATCTTGATCTTCGGCACTTCTATCTGCTTAACTTCTTCAGTTTCAGTTTGCTCATTCTCGTTTTGTGCAAGGGCCTCGCGCATTTCGGAGCTCGCTCCTGATTTGACCTTCGTAGCGCTGCCGTCGGTGCTGCCCGCGTCGGTGCTCTTTCGTTCGCCGTTGACGCCGTTCTCTCCATCAACTGGCTCTTCTTCTTCTGGGTCAGCCACATTCAGTGTTGGATAGAATGCAACAGTGAAGTTCAAAGTGCCCTTTGGTTGACTGTGGCCGATGCGGAGTGGTGCAGATATGACTTCGTTCTTGCTGTCATGGACGGCGTACTCGCCAGTTTCAGTTTGGCGGATGTAGTCAGAGGTCTCAATCTCCATCTGTCCCATGGTCTGGTCTTTCCCGACATTCTCTTCGTCCATGACTTCGACGACGAGTTTCTCGCGAGTGGAGTGGACCGGCACGTAGAACACCTCGTCCCACTCAGGGTTGAGGTTGTTCTTGAACGTGACAGTCCGACCCTTCTGGATGCCAGACAGCAGAACTCGCGCGTACGGATCAGATTTGCCGACTGTGTCGAGGTTCTTGAGACCTTGCGCGTTCTGGAAGTGGAAGCGCATCACACCGATGGGATCAATGTAGCCGTTGCCACCAGCAGAGCCGCCCTTCAAGGCCACTGGCTTCCACTGCAATCTCATCTTCGCGCGACCCGTCTTGGCTCCAGCCAAATTGTACCACTCTTGACCTTTGTTGGTGAGGGTGAGCATGTCATCAAGCTTGATTTGGTAGGTTGCAAGGATTGGATCAGCGGCCAGATCACGGTCATCTTTGATGATCAGCCCTAACTTGGCCTTCTTACGGTCAGTGATGAGCATTTCCTTGGTCGCGTTTGGCCAGATGGGATTGTTAGTGCGCTTCAACTTCTGCGAAATCTGCACTTCCTTGCCGTTAAGAAGGAGTACGGCGTATGGGTTGAGCTGACCGATAAGTGACTTGCTGCCATCGAGATCCTTTGCTTGTTCGACGGTGAATTTGGCAATGCCAGTGAGGCTCTCTGGCGGTGGGAGTTCGGTGCCGTCATCAAGCTTCTGTCCTTCCATGACTGGGAAGAACTTGATGTCACATTGCACGCGTCCACGCGGCCTGCCGTTCGCGATGACCTCGAGGTCTTGATTGATGAATTCGGTTTCGTTATTGAGTTGTTCCAGGTCAAATGTTGCAATACCCAATTCCTTGTCCTTGCGGAATTCGTTGTAGTCGAAGATTCCGAGTGTGAGAGGCTCTCTAAGGCTCGTCAAGATAATGTTCACAGTCTCATTCCATCTTGGGCTAGCATTGCTTTCCACGGTCTTGGTCTTGCTGAGAACTTCTCGGTTGTCGATCGATACAGTAGCATATGGATCTGGCGTGCCAGAGAACTTGTCGGGATTCTTGAGGCCCTGAGCGCCGTGGAAAGTGACCTGAAGAACACCAATGGCTTGATCGACAGGTGTTCCAGCGAGCATTTTGGCGAGTTCAATGGGGAACACGTTCGGTGCGTACATCATTGGCCCCAAATTGGCATGAATCTGTTCCTGAATAAAGCTTTCCAAGCCTGGTACGAAGTTGATGTCGAATCCAAGCATGTCGCCGCCGAGCGGCTTGCACACATAGTCGATCATGGGCCTTTCCAGGAAGCAAATCTCAACCTTCTCGACAAACGGGAAAGACAACATCAGCTTCATCTTCACACGCATGATACCTGCACATGCCATGTCTTCCACAATCACGTCCAGGCCCTTTGAGATCATGGCCTTGCCAACTCGCACTTCCAGGACAACTTTGGGGTTGACCTTGTTCTTGACTTGACGCGTCGTCAAATCAGAGATGTCGTTTGGTGTGAAGCTGAACTTCCAGTCCATAATGACAACGTCGTCCTCCTCGCGTGGATATGTCTTGACGTGCTCAAGCCTAGGAGGCTTCGTTCCGAGTGTGAAGAACTTCATTCGCATGCTGTCCAAGAAAGCGGGAGTCGATGTGCTGAGGACCTGATCGACGGATGCGACAATGCTTGCACAGAGGATCGGCGCGTAGATGGGCCAGAACTTGGACATGAAATTATTGATCCATTCCAGCGATTCCACGTCTGTCTCCAGCCTGTTCTTCGCCAATTGTCGGACCATGTCGTCTCTGAAGTTCCGTCGCACCCTCCGCAGTGAAGTTCTGTAGTAAGTAGCGCAGACTGTCATGAGAATGAAGATCCAGCCGAGACCTCCACCCAGCACTGCAATTGTCCACGAGCTGAGGCATGCAAAGATGATCAACCCGGCATTGTGATACCAATCGCCAAAGAACTTGTCGTCAATTTTGCCTTCCAAGAATGTCTGGTGATCTCGCGTATCATCTTCATCCTCGTTGTCTCCCGGGTTGCCAAAACGCGGCGCCCATCCCACTTTAGCATATTGATCATCCTCTCCATTCACCTGCCCATTGGGAGCATCGACAGCGGGATCCTGTATTGTTGAGATGGCGCCTTCTTTGCTCGGCGGTGGAAGGTCGGGGTTCTCGTAGCCATCATCGGTGTCGGTCACTAAGGCAGCACTTTGGTGCTTTCGATGTATACGTGGTCCTGCTCGCTGTGACGTGGGCGGTCAGTTCCGCTTCCCCAATACCGCACCACTGACATTCACTCACTGCCTTGGCCTGAGCAGCCTTCTCCTCCGGGCTCGCATCGGGATTGAATTCGAAAGCAGCGGCGCCTCCAGCCTGCGCGTGGTCCTTGAGGGCCTTCTCCGCGTCTGCAGCGTTTACGCTGCTGTTAGGATCTCGAGCTGCTTCCACGACGCCTTGCGCCTTGAGATCCTCGTTGCCTTTCGCAGTGCCCTCCATTGCGGCGGAATAGCAGCGGATCAGTAATGGCGGCGGGTGAACAGGCAATGCACGCTGAACTCGCCGAGCTTCGCTGTCCTCGGAAGCTTGGCTGTGAGGGATGTTGGCTGGCAGCTGTCAGGGCCAGCTTGTTGTCGGCGCAATGGCCCTGGTTGGAGGTTTGGAGTAGAAATGCAGTCACGGCGTGGGGAGAAGAGGGAGAGGCGGGAGGAGGAGTTGGTAGATTAAAAGAGCGTTGAGAGTTGCAGCACAAGCTGGTGGCAGCAAGCTAACTAGACGTGAGCTTGGCTGGCCGGCTGGCGATACAAGAGGCTGTGCTGTCGAGAGCTTCCCACCTCCAAACGAGCCAGAAACAGGGCCGCGTTCATCACTGCAACGGCATTGACCTCCATCACTTACGCGGCCCACCACGACGATCGCACGCATATTGCCCTCCCACGCCCATGGTCGCCGTATCTGCAGGGCCGTAGCCCTATACCACGACCAGCAGCACTTGCCCCGTCTTCACACGTGCATGCCTCACGCCCACTTTTCAGTGCAATCCCGAAATTCGTCACCTGTGGCTTGATGCCAAAGAGCTGTGGAGGTACAGCCACAATTTAATCAATTATTTGACCCACGACCCACTGCACGGGCCCTCGGACCGTCCATTTGGGATGACTGGCGCCTGGGTTCTGGCTCTTCCCAGGACAACTCCTCGCTTACATCCAACGCCTCCAACTGCTATCGAGCGCCGCCCGTCGTGACAAGGAGCCAAAAGCTACATAATTTGCGCCATGCGTCAAGAATCAAGCTGACAATCAATTCTTGACAATCAAGACAAACCATCTCCAGAATCCTGATCTCGAACTGCTCTGATGTTACACCGAGCATCCCAAGATCGACATGTACGCAATGGAGATCGGAGACTCTATGTCCGAGAACTAGAAGTGTGCTCTCTCGAAGTGAGTCTTAGAAGCGCTGTTCACGGACTTACTGCTGCTTAAACCCCATACCACTTGCTGCCGTCACATGTAACTCCACGTAGGTCTATATATCTATGTACCGTGATCCTGTAGATCACAAGATTCGCTCATAATATCCTACTCGCAAACCAGTAACACGCACCGAGACAAGCAACAGCAGGCTCTCGCAATGACCACGCCAAACACCAAAGAAATCGTCCTCATCACAGGCGGCAACACAGGCCTAGGCTTCGAAATCGCCAAAGCCCTCCTCCTCCTCAACCGCTTCCACATCATAATCGGCTCCCGGGATGCGAAAAAAGGCGCAGCCGCAGTCGAAAAACTCCACAACCTCAACCTCACAGACTGCTCAACCATCCCCCTCGACATTACCTCCCTCTCCTCCCTCACGTCAGCCTTCGAAACAATCAAAGAAAAGCATGGCAAACTCGATATCCTCCATGCCAATGCCGGCATCGCGCCAGAATCCTACATGCCTGTCGATAAAACTCCTATCAGTGACCTGATCAAGACTGCATGCGACACAAATGTCGCTGGAACAGCTCAATCCATCGAGACATTTATTCCACTGTTACGGGAATCCGACAACCCGAGGATCGTAATCATGTCTACAGGCCTGGGCAGTTTGACACTGCAGACGACGCGTGATCCTCGGAATTGACCAGCTTATGCGGCAAGTAAAGCTGCGTTGAATATGATCATGTTGGTTTATTATCACCAACATCCTGAGATGAAAATTAATGCTTGTGCGCCGGGATATAGGGTAAGCCATCGTCCTTGTCCCCTTCTCCAGAATGCAGTTTATGCTGATTGTTCTCCCCTTCATGCAGGCAACCGCTTTGAACAATTTCGGCCAAGGAGGAAGTTTTGCGCCGGGAAAGATTGAAGATGGGGCAAACAATGCCGTGCGTTTGTCTTTGCTGGGCAAGGATGGCGAGAGTGGGACGTTTACTGAGATGGATGATCAGACTAGTGAAGTCAGAGTTGTGACGTGGTCACGATGCTCAGCAAGAGAAACGAAAAAGATGCGCCATGAAAATCTGACATTGGAGCTATACAGTCACTCCTTCGATGTGCTTTCGGATGTTCGTATCAAGTCTTGCACAGGCCAGCAACGACCGTAATTTCAATCTCATGGTAGCATCTGCCTTCTACCACAGTGCCTTCAGGCGAGCGGTGTCTCGCTATCCTAAAATGGATCCCATAAACGATGTTTCCCCACCAACTCCTCGCTGCAATGAACGCTGTCTCGCTCGCTCGCTGTTAAAACAATCACAAAACATTCTTCTCCAATTTTATGTCGAAATGCCCCCCAATGCCACCTACGATCATCGTTGATGCTGCTGTTGACTCCATGGCTCCGTAGTCGGTTGCTGTGATGAGCTAGTCGACCCTGTAGCATCTGGTCGCGCATAATGCTCTGTCACAGCATAGTCGTACTCGGGCGGCTTAAGCCCCGCTTGCTCCCTCGACAGAGTCTGAAGTGGTACCGCAAGGTTGTTATCATCGTTGTAATTCCGCATCGGAAGACCTTGCTCCTCATCTCGCGTCTCCTTGGGCATGTACGGTGGTGGTGCCTCTCCATGCTCATTTAACCCTTCTTCTCTATGCGTGACATCTGTTGATCTCCACCTCCCTTGCCAGTACCTCCTTCTTGCGCGCGACGGGTCCCAAGCACCGACGTCTTGCTGTAAGGCACCTGCTTGGCCGTTTTGGTAGAGCAGTGCGATTTTGCGCTTGCGCCTGTAGACGAAGAAGGCGCCGATACCCACGAGGATGACGATCAGAGCCAGGAAGACGAAATAATAGTTCACGAGGCTGTCCATGTCGCTTTCTCGTTGGCCGTCGTTGGTTTCAGTCGGCTGGGCTGTCGACGTTGATGATGCCGTACCGGCTGGCGTTGATGTGGAGGTACCGTATATGCTTTCCGACAGGTCTTCGCCATCGTTATTCGATTGTCCAACGACGAATGGCAGTAAGCATGTTGCCAGGAGTAGCCTGGAAGTTGGATCCATGGCGAGGGTTGAACAGAGAAGTATCGCCGTGGGCGTCGAGCAGTCTCGTGGTATGTGTAAGTCCTGTTGGCGGTGTGGATGAAAGGAGCAAGTTCTAGGCCTCTCTCTGTGGTTTGGCAAATGAGGTCGCTTTGACGGAAGTCGTCGCCCTCAGCCCCGAGTCGCGTGTGCTTGCCGCGTCATCCGGTCAGGATATCGATTCTTGTCAAGTCTGCGAAACGCTGCCAAGGTGAGTGTCCATCGTTGCGTGGGCGGCGATGATGTGATTTTGCATGCGGGGTGAGGGCAAGTGAAGAACGTGGCAGGTGAGTTGTCCGTAGAATCTCACACATCTCGCAGGCGCAGTTGGAACATTTGAGTTTGATACGCGTCCAAGCTTTGCGCCATCTACCGCCGGGGTCTGTCTTGCGTCGATCACCAATCCAGCACGTCTGTACCATCAACAACGTCAGATACGCAACTTCCACAATGCCTCGTGCTATGGCAGGTGAGAGAAGCTGCAACACTGCCAAGAAGTTACCGCCGTGGTGCCAACAAACCGTCTAGGAGTGCTCGTCCAGTGCGATCCGTCCATCAAAGCCATCGTCATGAGAATCGACCAGCAGAATCAACACAGCTTCGTCATCGAAGAAATTGACGACGAGCATATACTCGTGCACGCGAAGAAGCACGACGAGTTGAAGATGAGACTCAAAGACGTGCGCCGCCCCGCTATCGGTTGTTTGCTACACTGTTACTTACTGTCTTCCAGACGCTCAAGGACACCGTCCGCGAACCCGAAGAAAGCTCCGAAGAAGACTGATCGCAGACCGCTCTGGAAAATCGCGCCATGCGATAAGGCACAGCATGTCGATATCGCCACCTGGCTTGATTCCGGATCAAAAGAACTTTGTTCCAGTTCTCTGCGAGCCGCACTATCGGCAGCGGCTTTATCTCGATGTATAGCTCTGTGAGCCACGGCTTGTTCAGCGCACTCAATATCCTTCGTTGGTTGCTAGACGTGCGCCATTCGATGCTGGAGCACCGGCGACACTGTACTATCTGCCAAGTGAGCAATACAAGCAAGTAAGAAGGAAAATGTGCTGCCCATCCGTATGTGCGCACGCAACTAAGCGAATGCTGCAGTGAAAACATGATGCACAATAGGTCGGTCCGGTAGACGCCTCACTTCTTCGAAACAAAGAAGAACGAGTCGGGTCATAGCAATGGAATCTTTGCTGGAATGGTATCTTCATCATAATTGTCTATCAAATTTCCTGTTCCATATCTGATCGTCTCCGGTCTATGGATTCGCGCTTCCGTCTATGCATCCGCGCTATCAGGCATACCGACCTTCTGTCCCGCACCGTTGACGGCAGACACCCAGCTGACTCTGTCCTTAGTGTACAGCTCAACGCCTGGTGTGGCTTGCTCAAGAGCATTACCATCCAATACTCCAACCTTGATCACCTTGGCATCTCCAAAAGTTGGGCCCTCGCGGTAGAGTGTTGTACCACACTCGGCGCAAATGTGAGAGGTGATGGGGTTACCAGAATCGGCTGTCTTGGTCCATTTCTTGGTGGAACCTTTGGTCACCTCCACGCCTGGAATAACAATGTTGGTCGAGTATGTGGAACCAGTGATCTACAAGACTCCGTCAGCGAGAGTCTGCAACGCTTTGGGGACGACCTACCTTCTTGCAGTCCGCACAATGACAAAGAGCCTTCACTTGGACATCTCCAGTCGTCTTAATGCCAATGGCACCGCAGGCACAGCTTCCAGTAGACATGGTGCAATAAAGTTAATATATCGTGAGTGTAGTTGATTGGCTGCTTGATTAATGATATGAGGACCTTGATGGACACAGCGCTGTTCTCGAGTGAATACTTATACCTCTGCATCTCGCCTTCTTCTGTCAACGAAACGGTTTCCGCTTAATTGGGCAAACGCGGGGTCGAGATGTAGTCATTGACAAATACTCCTCTCCGTCTACGATAGTGCAGGCTCTTACCAATGACAATGAGCGAGATGCGTCTACGGTGGCGCTGATCTAAAGTCAATGAATGCTGGAACTGGGGCGAGTGACGACAGATCTCGCTGTCTGAGAAAGAGCATGAAGCTCGGTTGATAGCTTACGCGCAAAAACAGAGAGGGTCGTGGAGGGGTCAACATCGTCATTCTTGCAAGAGCTGTGGAATTCCCGAGACCCACGATTCAAGTCTTCTAGAACGAAGAGGATGCGGCGAAAATGGCACAGCGACCACGATGCGGGATCCCCTGCAGAACTGATTTGTTGCTGCGCCGGAAGTGCAAAGATCATGACATGGGGACTCACCGTGACATCTGCTCTCACCTACCGGCCAGTTCCCGAGGCATGAAATTCCCTTGACGATCACAACGAGACGCGCTGTGACCTTCCATTCTGGTAGATGCGAAAGCGAATCGCAGGTCAAATGTGACAAAAGGCGTTTCGCATGGCTCATCAGGACGCTATCCGGAATCCTTCACCTCGCCTCCATATGCCCAGAAACTGCGTGGTGAGGCGATCTGAAGTGAAGCGTAGATCGACTTGGACTAACCTCACGTCAAGCTTGATGCTTCGCACGTGCATGTTTTGTGCGACTTCGCATATTATGAAGGACGATGCAGGAAAACAATGCCAGGAGCAGCAGAACTGTGTCTCGAGCGCGACAGACAGAGGGCCGTCATCCGTCTACTCTGGACTCCTCTACGAAGGAGATGGAATTTCCCTCTCCTCCTATGAGAATTGCTAGACTTGTCGGATACCGGAGTGGAGTCAATTGAGAGCTCGAAGACGACTTTACACTGAGACCACAGAGTCCAATGTGAAGCCTATAGTTTCGTCAATTCGCCTGGGTAGAAATTCGTGTTGCAGGATGAACTTGCTGCGCAGAAGAAAAGCAAGCCGCTCACATTGCCATTCCTGTGAGAATGGGCCAACATTCGCCTACCATTGGCCAGAGTTCGCATCGATCACTAGACCTCGCAGATTGCGACTTGCGGAACGGCAGCTGTTGTTGACGCATGGGATCAGGCAGCAGCATTGCGGAGGATTTCTCCAACAAATGCCCCGAACCCACACCGTGATGGATTTCTTGGCCTCTTCATACGGGTGAAGTGGGTGCTGCAGAAGTCTCAGTTCACCCGATCCTCTGGGACTTGGTGGTTCACTGGAAAACCCAGGATCTGTCTGAATCATCGCATCGTCGATGTCCCGAATGCCCGCATTCCCGGCAAGCGTAACGCTCACCGAGTAACTGCGCCTTCGTAGTGCCACCACGCCGTTGAAACACCTTGTCTCTGGTGCTGAAGAAAGAAAAGTCAGCATCACGCACTGTGCCACCTGCAGAATTTGACACCCGCCCCATCCGCTCGCCGCTCACGAACTGCCGGGTGGGTAAGAATAGGATGAGCTTTTTAGGTGCGGCCGCTTCTTGTTGTCGTGCTGACGGGGTTGCGTTGCGAAGTTCACGCATGTTTGTGATGAGAACCGCAAACCAGCAGCTATTATCTGAGCCCTGGCTTGCAAACTTTCACTTTTGTGAGACAAAAGTACAGCACACGTTGTATGGCCTGAGTATCCAAGACGCCTGGCTGCGGAAGTGCGATCACTTCCGCATGTTCCGCAGAAGTGTTTTCGACAACGGAAATTTTCTCGTCCTTGGGCATCACCGCGAGTATGCTTTCGTTCTCGCTTCATTGCCACAGATGTCGAGACAATTGTTGGCATAGGAGCCACAGTCGCGAATGTCAGGCTCATTGCCCTAGTATCACCAGCCACGAACGGCAGGGCCAGCCATGTCGACATTCCTGGACGACCTCGACTTCTTGCTTGCTCTTGCGTGGTCTCGGGCTCCTGACGCTTGCGCAATTCTTACTTCTCACTCTTGCGCAAACTTCTGCAATGCTTCAGCCTTATCGTGATGTTCGACGTGTGCACTCGCGCACCCCCAGGGCTTGATTTTGCCTGTGTGCAGAACCCTTGGTGAGCATTTCGAGCATGGTGAGCTGTACAACCTATGAAACAGATCAGTATGTATGGACCCTCGTAAGACCAATCACGAGAAGATGTCAGTCAGGCTACTGTACGATGTGACAGCGCCTCACATTCGTGTCTCCGTCCTTGCCGCCCTTTCCCATACGCCACGTCGGGGTTTGTTCCGAGTTGTAGACGTACGAAAACAATGCGGCGTTGTCCTGCGGCACGGCACAACCTGATGACAGCCAAGTCAGCACGGGTGTAAGCGCTCTGGCCAGATGATGGTCTCATGGGAGGCATAGTCGTCTGACCCGATGCCCAGAAACCGGGAGCAAGCGGCGAAATTTTCACATGCTCTCGGGCTACAACTGTACTGCTTAGAGATGGCAGCCACAGCTCGTAGTGGCTCGTATCGGTCGTTTCTACGGCCGTTGCAAGCAAAGCCCGAGTTCGCCGAAGGCCATCTTCGCGGTGTTGCAATCACTACACAGAGTATAGTGTAGTGCCGAGGGGCAGATTCTAAACTTGAGGCCTCCGTTCAACCGTAACATCGTACTGGAGCCGCGCCGTCCAAGACTATGGCGGGAATTTTACACGTGCTTGGCTTTCCTAGGTATAGTCTAAAAGCAACCGTCGCCGGGGGTCGTTCCAAAACCCATGCCCGCTTGAAGAATGTTGCTGCTAGGCAAGGAGACCGCTGACTGTTCCAAGACATTTCCAGAATGTGTATTGGATCGCGGGGAAATCGGTCGGCTTCCGGGTGATGAGTGGGCGGACTACCCTATGCATGCCATGTAACGTTTGCAGAAGACTGCTGCAGACCTTTGTGGGTGAGAGACAAAGTTGGGCTCTCGAAAGCCACACTTCGGTTGGTTCGCATGGCTGGGGGCGTGTACCGGGATTTGCCCACTCGAGACACGTGGACAAACATCGTAGCCTGTTCTTCGAAGACGTCGTCATATGTCTCGGCCTGGCGGGTCCCATATCTCGGTCGACCTTGAGCTGATTGAAAAGGACACACGCTCTCTTTCAAATGCCATCTTGGGCATAGCCACATGCCGTGTATGCAGGTTGCGCTATTTTTTGTCCCATACGAAAACGCTCAGCCACACGTTGTGCCGTTGTTACACGATGTGGAGTCGATCGTTGTGCCGCAGAATGGAAGTTACTCCAGATTATGCGCTGGTTCGAAACACGGCAACAGCGGGATCATTTTGATGCCTATGGCGGACATTGAAACCTCGTTGTATGGCCGATAGGCCAGTTGGGCGAATAAGTCCTTGGTTCTGCAGCAACCCTTGGAAGATAGCCGTGAGTAAATGATTCAGCCTTTGCGTTGGATGAGTGCTCCGGCCGAGCGGGCAACTTGCCACAAGTGGCGGTGAAATCTTCAGACGAGATTGCATTGCCGCCTCCTGCGAACGTGAAGCGCGAAGCAGATGAGACAAGCTCTGGCTGTCTTCTGCTAATCTCTTAGGTGCATCTCGATATGAACAATTTCCGTCCTCAGACACTCCAACTGCTGAAATCGGCAGAATGTCCGCGGTAGCGCGCGATCGCGATATTGTACAAGATCTTTGACTACAGCAATCGGCACCAGGACGCCGATTCTTCGGGTGTTGCTGAGCCAGGCCCTGAAACCTGGACGGTAGTTTGGCCAAGAGTCCGTTGTGGCGTCCTACGGAGAGAGTCGAGGGTTGTGAAGCTGATCACAGCGACAAAGCGGTCAGTATCACCTTCCTTCACGATGATCAGGCATCTTGCAAGGTACATCGAGCGTAGTACGTGGCATGCCTTCGCGTTGAGGATGTTCACGTCAAACCCGGGACCACTTGGTCGCACCTTCTTCGAATCTGGTTAATAATGCGAACATTGGGGGTCGACGGTGTTACTCGTTGTTAGTTGTGTTCGCATTCCGCACAAGCTCGCGCTTCCCAGCAGATGCGCGCGTACCGAAGTCCGACAAAAGCCTTGTCACCAATCGTCCTCAGCCACTTCACTCAGGCTTTGATACCAGGAATGGTGCATGGTAGGGTGATTTGCGCAGACCGTCAAAGACTAGCTCCGCGCAATTCGAATTCCGCCACACCAACAAATGGCAAATCGTCGAGTGCTTCAGGAAAGAACGCAAGCCACTGAAATCTCTGGCCGGTATGGCACTACACGCGTTGTGCCGCGTGCCCCCCGCAACTAGCAAGGATCAGTCATGGTTGTATTGGCTCTGAGTGGCTTTCGGCATTTTCGATTGACTACCCTTCATGATCGCCCACTTCATCGTAGACGGTGCAGCTTTAACCTAAGGTCGAATTCTCCAGACGCGTGAAGAGAAGCTCCCGTTGGACAGGTCAAATTTTCATTCAATCTGTTGGCAAATACTCCGTGAAAAGGAGAACCGTCAGATGCCGAAAGCTGGCGAGCAGACGGGCGTCGAAAAACGTATCGTCTGCCGATGATGACCAGAGAAGAGCCCTCGAATCGGTAACCACGAGGTGCTCGTAGAGCGACCACATAGGGTGACGAGGCAGCCTCACGCGTAAGGTCGCCGAGGAATGTACTCTTGTCGCCCTGCCACTGATGTGAGGATCTTTGGGTTCACTGGGGTGCCTGGTTGGACTTCTTCATATGCCGACTAGCGCTTGTCTCGGGCGAAGCGGAAGATGTGAGTCCAGGATTGACGACACTGCGACAGCGATTTCAGACGATTCTGCGGTGCGTGTCGTGGTTGGATGCACGAGATTACGCGCTGTGTGATCAGCGACGAAGAATCCCAGCTGTTCGTACAGCAAAGTTCATGCGAACACTCGTCCACGTCTCGACTGTGCAGTGCCTGTCTCGGAGTGGCATCCGGCTGACAGCGTTGCTGCGGCATTCAGTTCTCAGGCATTCGCCAGCATCATCGATCGAAGTGGCGGTGCGTACCCGAATTGTGGAGCGACGGGGTCGGTTATTACGGGAAGCAGCCAAGCTGGTGACCTTCTCCTGCGAGCACGATAATTGTAGGAAATGTCGCGGACTGGAGGTTACGCGGATCTGCTTCCCTGACGAGTCTAGAAGAGCCCAGTTAGGGATCAAGCGTCCTTCTCCTCGAGTGACTAGCAGCGCTGTAGCCGGTTGTGCAAGCGACGGGTCCCGGGGGCAGCGCCTAGTAAGCACTAATCCGAGCGCTTGCGCGACGCGCTTTTCCAGGGGTGACATTGTTGATCTCGCTCTGCTGAGTCTGCTCAGATATTTTTGCTTGCTGCCTGCTGTTTGGATATTTTACGCTCCTCATTCATTGCCAACCCCGAATCCTGACAAGAGAAACGCAAGTTCTATCAACAGTCATGGATAACATGGGCTCAACATTCCTGCAACTGCCACCAGAGCTGATTGAGGCCATTGCTGCGGCCACCGAGGGATCGGACTTGCTGGCGCTGCGCCTCACATCAACCGAAGTCGCCAAGAATGTGGACAAGATCTTCGTCCAACGATATTTCACCCATCGAAGGCATCTGGTCACGAAGGCATCCTTTGAAGCGTTACTCAACATTACCGATAGTCAAAGATTGTGCCGCAAGCTGAAAACGATCGAGTTCGTGGTCACCAACGTGTCGCCTTCGATCGTCGGTTCAACTGGCCATGGTGTGGCCGCTTGTATCCAGGATGACTGCCAGCGATCAATCTGGAGCTCATGGGACTCAGAATATGAAGGAGAGTTCAGTGGCCGGTCGGACGTGGCGATGCTTGCAGGATCGCTTGCCAACCTCGCCCATGTTGGAGTCATTCCAGAACTCAAAGTTTGCACACACTCTCACTTCTCGCCCGTATCTTACGGCTTCCGTCAGCTCGTGGAGCATCTGAGCAGCACCGGAAAGTCAAGCATTAAGAACGAATTCCTGTTGCTTGGCCGTTCTCCAGACGACAATGGCGAGACCGCTTCGTTGCTCTTGTCTGCCATCGCTGAAGCGCAATTCCCAGTACGCACACTCTGCCTGTCCGACAAGAAAGCTCCCCTGAGCCACGGTTCAATGACTCGTATTGCGAGAAGCGTCAAATCGCTCAGCTCAGCCTTGTCACAACTGGAATCGCTCGCCGTGAGCCTGGGATGCGTGCACAATTTGACGCTGCAGGATATCATCACAATGGCAGAAATCACACGTTCGATGCCTTTGCTGCGGAAGTTGAGCCTGGAGTTCAGTGAAAACTGCTGCAGAGTTCAAAAATCTTTCCTACCACCGAGCATTCTGGGCGTCTTCACTGCTAGTGCACTGGAAGAGATTCACTTGACTGGAGCCATCTTGAGACAGCAGGATCTCTGCGCTTTCTTGGCGAGGCATCAGGACTCTCTGAGAGCATTGACCCTGCGCCATCTCTCCATCGGTCCATGGGACAAGTTTGCAGCCGTCTTCGATTGGATGCAACAAACGCTCCACTTGGATGCCTTGGTCCTGCACTGGCTGCGACAAGGTTACGATCACATGGACGAGGCTATTGGTCGCGGCTCGCAATACTCGTTCAATGGACGTGCGGAGGTCGTTGCTGGACTCCAGGAGCTGTCGCGGTCGGTAACATTCGGAGACCCACCAAGCCACGCATTCCAGCCTGTGGAGCAGAAACCCGCTGCCCAAGCGATGGTCGCATGATAAAGAGGCATGGCAAACACGTCAAGTTGCTCATGCGTATAATTGTACCGACCTCGGCAATAATTGCTGCGAAAGTTGCGTAGCCGGTCGCCGAAGACGGAGGCGGGGTGTTCTGGTTGGATTGCATCTTCAGCAATTCAGTTCCTCTTCAGCCACTGTATCACACAGACCAAGCTCGATTGGTCGTCATTGGAGTCATATTCTAATTCCAGCAAAACAACAATGCCTGCAAACAATGTGAATGGTTCTACGGTGAACCCTCCGGCCACGCATGGCAAGATATTGGTCCTACCAGGTGACCATGTCGGCCCCGAAGTCGTCACTGAAGCATTGAAAGTTCTCGATATTGTTGAAGAGGCCACGGGAGCTCGATTCGAGCGAGATTTCGATCTCTGCGGTGGCTGCTCACTCGATAAGCACAAAGATTCCGTGACGGAAGAAGTACTTCGAAAGTGCGAGAGTGTCGATGCCGTGTTCTTCGGTTCCGCAGGAGGTCCCGAATGGGGGACAGCTCAGCCGAACCCAGAAAGTGGGCTGCTTCGGATTCGAAAGAGGATGCAGATTTTCGCCAATCTTCGACCCTGCAAATTTGCTTCAAAAACCATGGTCGACTGGTCGCCTATCAAGCGCGAGGTCATTGAGGGCGTAGATTTCATGTTGATCCGAGAGAACTGCGGCGGGGCGTATTACGGGAACAAGATCGAGGAGTCCGATTATGGATGCGATCCGTGGGAGTACTCAAGACCGGAAATCGAGCGTGTTGCTCGTGTCGCAGGCGCACTCGCACTGCAGACGGATCCGCCCAGGCCAGTCTTCAGCGCTGACAAGGCCAACGTGCTCGCCAGCTCGCGAGTATGGCGCCGAGTCGTGACCGAGGTGTTCGAAAAAGAGTTTCCCACAGTGAAGCTGCAACACCAGTTGGCCGATTCCCTAGCGATGTTGTTCATTACCAAGCCAACCGCCTTCAATGGAGTGATTGTGACCGACAACACATTTGGCGACATCCTGTCAGATGAATCGGGAGGCTTGACGGGAAGTCTCGGCTTGCTACCCAGTGCAAGTCTTGCGGGCGCCCCAGGCACCAACGTAGGGCAGAATAGTGTCGGCGGAGTGGTCGGTCTTTACGAGCCTGTGCATGGGTCCGCACCAGACATTTCAGGAAAAGGTCTTGCGAATCCTGTGGCTCAGGTGCTGAGTCTGGCGATGATGTTGCGGTATTCGTTCAACATGCACCGCGAGGCGGATGCCATCGAAGAGGCAATCGCGAAGGTGCTCGACTCGAAGAAAGACGGCGGGCAAGAGATCAGGACGGGCGACCTGGGTGGCAAGGCGACCACCGCAATCATGAGTGAGGCCATCCAAACAGAGGTCCGGCGCGCACTCAGCGCACAGAAGTGACCGGGTGGCGTAATTTAATGTTAATATTTCATATGTCCAATGAACAAAAGTCGATCGTTTCCAGTCTTTTCTCGGTGTGCTCAGTGTCTGTTTCTGTGTCTGCTAGGCGCGTCTCGACGCGTTCCATGCTGCGGATCCATCGGAGCGTTGATCTGGGGCCACGCTGGCATTGATGACTGTCGGAGTCTCCGAAGCAGCTCGTGGGGATCATCTCGTGGAAGCGGGGATGTCGTGGCAAGCATGGGAGCTGAGGACGGCGATGTCGTGGTCAGCCAGGAAAATGCACGCTCCTGTTGTGGAAGGCGAGCATGGCCGGCTTGGCGTCGGACCAACCGTGCAGGTGCAGGTGCAGGCGCGGTCCAGAGCAGCCGAGGGAGAAGGAGCACGACGCGCGTGTGACAGGTGCAGCCGCACACCTGAAGCCATGCGCCGCGAAACCGCTCTTAAGACTCGCTCTGCTCCGGGGCTGAGGGAGCTGAGGGTGAGCGTGCGTCCGTACCCTCGCCAAGCCTGCGTCGATCGTGCCGCTCATAGGCCACTTCGTTGGGGGTGGAGCGCCCTCACGGACATCAGCGATGGTCCAGCCTGGCAGTACCAACAATTACAGGCAGAACTGCTTCTCCGCCTCCGCATATGACCTTCCTTTCTGCTGACTCTGCTCTTGTTGATTGTGTGCCAGCTCTTTCACTCCTCGCTCGTAGTTGGTGGCATCGTCCAGCATGAACTTCGCGGAGCTGAACTCTACGACCAAGGCCGTCGCAGGCTTGGCCGTATTGTACGTCCTCTACCAAATCGCCACCTCAGTCGACTTATGGAGCAAGCGACGAGCATTGAAGCGCGAGAAAGGCTGCTTGGAAGCTCCCAAGTGGCCACAAAAAGATCCCATCTTTGGGCTGGACGCCTTCTTCGAGAACATCGCCGCGCTCAAGGCCCATAAGATCCTGGAAATAAGCACCGATCGCTTCCGGCAAGCTGGAGCAAATACATTCCAGATCATAGCTCTTGGTCGGCGCATCCATACGACGATCGAGCCTGAGAACCTCAAAGTCATCCAAGCCATAGACCACAAGAAATGGAGTCTGGGCACCCGCCGCAAGATCGGATTTCGTCCTCTGCTAGGCGATGGTATGATTAGCAACTGCTTCTCACTCTCTGATCTGGTACTTAACGTTTTCTGCAGGCATCTTCACAACCGATGGCGCTGATTGGAAGCACTCCCGCGAAATGCTCCGACCAAGCTTCGTCAGATCTCAGGTTGGCGATGTGGCAACCTTCGAGAAGCACGTCTCGAAACTCATTGCGACAATCAATCCAACGCAAGAAGTGGACTTGTCTGAACTTTTCTTTCGTCTTACAATCGACAGCGCAACGGAGTTTTTGTTCGGCGAATCGACGGATTCGCTCTCCAAAAATACCAATGACGGTTTCGCCGAGGCTTTCACCCTGTCACAAGATTTCATAGCTAATCTGTCCCGCTGGGGTTCATGGGCGAAGCTATTCCCCGCGAACAAGCGTTTCCAGAAGGACAAGGAGTTCGTCCACAACTTTGTCGACTATTATGTGCAGAAAGGTCTCGCCAAGCGGAACGAGCTGCTAGCCGAGAAAGACAAGGCCGAAAACAATGGCCGATACGTCTTCATCGATGAGCTAGTCCGACAAACAACTGATCCTATCAGGATCCGGAGTGAACTTCTGAACATTCTACTTGCAGGCCGCGACACTACTGCCAGCCTTCTATCCAATACCTGGTTCATGCTCGGCAAAAGACCAGACATGTGGGCCAAGCTGCAAGCGGAAGTCGCTCAACTCAACGGTGCTCAGCCGTCATTCGAGCAACTCAAAGAGTTGAAATACCTCAAAGCATTGCTCAACGAATCACTTCGACTTCATCCCGTGGTACCCATGAACAGCCGTGAAGCTATCGAGGACACAACTCTTCCCGTAGGCGGAGGTCCCGATGGTTCTGCGCCGCTCTTCATCCCGAAAGGTGAAGTCGTGGCGTGGAACGTCTACGCCATGCACCGAAGAAAAGACTACTACGGCCAGGATGCCGAAGAGTTCAAACCTGAGCGATGGCTCGATGACCCCGAGACAGGCAGGAAAGGTCTGCGGCCCGGATGGGAGTACTTGCGTAAGTGTTCCCGTTTCAGTTTCAAACTGAGATGCACTGCCACGTGGACATATAAACTAACGAGTGATGACGACAGCTTTCAATGGCGGAGCACGAATTTGTAAGTCTAGTCGGTGGACAACGACCTCGTCCCGTTCACTAACTGCTCTCAAACCCCAGGTCTCGGACAACAATTCGCATTGACAGAAGCCAGCTACACGACTGTACGGCTCTGTCAAGCCTTCTCCAGCCTCGAAGGACGAGATCCAGAGCCCTGGACCGAAGGCCTCACTCTAACATGCACAAGTTTCAACGGCACCAAAGTGATTCTGACACCACGATCGTAGGCAGCTCTTTGCTCGATCCCTGCATTCTGCTTTGCGGCGGCTGCAGATATATGTACAGCTCATTGACGACGATCACGACTTCTTCGATAATAACAACGCACACAATCTTAATGGGCAAACGATCGCCCCTCACTCGCTTATTTCACAATTTCAGTCTTCAAGTCCTGCGGCCAGTACGGCTTGTCGTAGCCATTGCCTCGAGTGCCGACGTTGTATTCCAGCTTGACATCGTCCTTGAACTGAGCAACCGGTTTCAGTTGCAAGAACTGGAGGCCCATCGCTTTCGATGCCCGAGGCTCGAAGAACTCCGGCTTGAACAGCGTCTTCGCGTCGTATTGCATCAGCAGACCCAGCAGATTGGCCACGGTGTACCCCATGTTGTGGTAATTCCGATATACGAAGGATCCATGTCGCTGCCAGACATCCTGCCAGACCGGCTTCGGATACTCACCAACAGATCGAACAAGCCATTGCGAATAGTAATTCAACGCAACATCAACGCCAAAAGAACCGCCCTCTTCTGCACGTCTGATCAGAGCGTGAAGGGTAGCAGTCGCGCCTGCGATTCCGGTACTTTGGCTCACGTCAGCCCAGAAAGTTCAATAAATCATAAAAAAGTAATCACCGGAGAATCACCTACCAATAATCCGAGTTGGGGAAAACTGGGGTCACGGCTTCGTTGTCTTCCAACCCCATGGCTTTCGCAAAACCTAGTGATACTCCGCAGCATGCATCGCTGATTTGTTGCCAGCCACTTCTTCCCTGCCAGGGACCGTTCCAGCCGTAGCAATTCTCTTTCACGTGAATGATACCTCGGTTGCGATCTTTGACCAATTCGAATATGTCTTTGCGGCTGAGGCCGTATTTCTCCATGACACCTGGACGGTAGCCTTCGACGACGATGTCGGCGTCTTTGATGAGCTCGATTAGTTTTGCTCGGTCTTCTTCGTTTTTGAGATGCAGTTCTGAGGTCCATTTGCCCCAGTTCAGATCTTGATGCACCAAGGAGAGATCTGTGACAAGAGGACTTGTTACCCTCATGACACTTGCGCCCATTTCTGCGAGTCCTCGTGTTAGAGCTGGGGCGGCAATGACGCGAGTGAGATCAACGACTTTCAGACCAGCCAGAGGACGAGATGCAGATGACGGCAGGGAATCGTGTTCCGGCCACCAACCTGCTGGCTGATTGTATTCGGAGGACCTCTTCAGCTCGTACAGACCGACATGAGCATTGGCTTTGCCGTGTTCGGTCTTCCAAAATTCCTTAGTTGAATGGCAGATCGTACCAGCCTGCTTGTACTTGTCGTTCATTAGGGCATCGAGCTCTTTCGAGTCATGCTTGCCAACTACTTCTTGGAACCTCTTAGCAACGGCATCATAGTCCTCGCCGGCCGTGCCTTCGAGATCCATCCCCAAAGCAGTGAGCGTCGGTTCCGGGTTCATCGATCCGTGCACATGGTAGCTCCTTCCATCCTTGGTTTTGTAGATGTTTGTCGCCAAGAGTCTCTGCGTCGAGGCTCCGGAACGATGCAAATCGCAGTTCTTGATACCTTTCTTCTCCAGCTCGGCAACATCATGAAGGTTGAATGTCTGTGGCTGTCCCCCCTCGATGGTTTTCACCAGGAACGGCGACATGACGAACAATGAAGCGTGGTCGGTGTTGATTGTGACGTCGGACATTGAACTTCCATACTTTCTCGATCGAAGGACGTTCAACATCGTTGCTTCGAATCCTTTCAGCGCGGCGGCACTCTCAGCGAAGCGCCAGTTGATGGGGATGCTGGGCAAGTCATTGCCTGTGAACTGAACATGTTTGCCCGCGGCTTTGGCTTCTTCGGGCAATGCGGGAATCAGAGGGTTGTTGAGAATCCCTTCTTGAAAGATGCGCTGCGTTTCCTTTGGCACTGAGTATCCTTCACTGGCGCTGATCGAACCCATTGTGCTCCTGCCTCCAGTTTCGTTGTCAATATCGTGGTTATGTGCTTGGACCTCAAAGGTTCATGTTGTGTCGTCGGTCACGCGGGGCACGACGTGATCACCGGAAACGACTTCAACTTACCAAGGAAGCTACCTGCTGTGGTATGCCGAGTGATTGAGTCGAGCAGGAGATGTCAAGGTTGTCGGCCAATGCTGTTTGCCGTCTGCCCCACTCCTGCTCACTCATCACGGAAGCTCTCTTGCCGACGGGCTGCAGCACAATGCGACGAGGCAGCAAGGCAGCACGTTGTACAGACGACTGGAATGATTACTGTGACTACTTTCTCTCGACAATCCGCATTTGCATGCAAAATTCTTGTAACTCGAACCGTCATATGCACGATGCTGGCTTCGGTCGGGAGAATGGCGTACCGGGTAATGTACACATGTATATCGATCTCAGCAGTACAGCAGACTGAGAGGTGTTGGCAAGAAAACTTCAGGTTATCACTTTCTTTGCAGATTACCGAGACCGCCTGCGCTATGCTTTATAGAATATACATATCAGCATCATTCACTCATTGCGTTTTTGACTATACTTTAGACATGACTCCAGTCTACCGGCCCAACCTGATCACACCAGCAGCGACCAGCTTTTGCACCTTCATCCTGATGGCCGGATTCTGCATGTGGTTCTGCAGGGCAGCTGGGTCGCCCTTGGCTTGTTGCAGAATGCTCTGCATGACGGGATCTTGCAGAATCGCCATGATGTCTGGATCACGCTGGATACGCTCCTGTGCCTGCTGCTCCGTCTCGCCCTCGCGTGCCGCGAATTGTGCCTCGAGTGCCTTCTGACTCTGCTGTTCGATCTCGCGGGTGTTCTTGCCCTCGGTATCGTGCTCGAGAGCCTCTGCACAGACGTCGATACACTTGTTGTATTCCTTCATCGCGAAGAGAGCCTGCGCCTTGCGAAGATATGCTCGAATGAACTTCGGGTCACGCTTGATCGCTTCGTCGCAGTCGGTCACAGCGGATGGGAATGTGAGGAGCTTGATGAGACATGCTGCACGGTTTGAGTAGCCGCGGGGATCCTCGGGTGCGCGCTTGATCATTTCGGAGTAGGCTTCCACAGCAGCTGGCCAGTCGCTTTCCTTAAATTTCTGGTTTCCAACTTCGCGTGCCTCTTCGGCCTTTTGTGGATCGATGTATGCGTTGATATCTGCCTGCTTCTTGGCCTTTTCCGCTGCACGGAGCTTGGTCAGAATGTCAGGAGTGCGGTGCTCAGTGAGCGATTTGTTGTAGAACTCGATCGCGTTCGCAAGGTCGCCCTTCTTCTCATATGATGAACCAATACGTCCGAATGCCTTGGCGATGATCTTCCAGTCCGCATAAACTTCTCGGCCGTGCTCCACAGCCTTCTTGCATGCCTCGATCGCGGCGTCATAGTCGCCCTTCTCAAACTGTGCGGCACCCAGGTTGGTCAAGTATGTGATGTCTTGGTAGGTTTCCCAAGCTTTTGTGTAGTGAGCGATGGCTTCATCGAACTGCCTCTTTTTGTATGCCTCTGTACCAGTAGCTTTCTCCTTATCAGCCTCAGCCTTCTTTGCCTTCTTCTCTTTCGCCTCCTCGTCCTCAGGTTCTGGCTCAGGCTCAGGTTCTTTCTTCGGCTCTTCCTTCTTTGGCGCTGGCTTGAGGTCTGGCATTTCCACATCCTCCTCCGCGCCGCCCTGCTGGAACTTGGCAGCATCGCGATCGGCGTTATCGGTGGGGTTGAAGGACATATCGATGCCGAGCAATACGCTCATGACTTGGAGGAAGCGTGGGTCGGAGAACATCTCTTGTTGCATGCCTTGTGGGTTCTTCTGCATGTTCTGAAGCTTGGCCATGAAGGCACCATCTGCAAGCAATGGCGCCGTCTTGGGATTGGCCGCCAGCTTCTGGAAGAGCTGGGGGTCGTTGAACATGTTGCCCAACCCTCCGCTTGGGTCGACACCATCTGCTCGTGCCTCTGCATCGATCGCCCTCTTCACTGACTCCAGCCCAGATTTTGCTTGAGCATTGTTGGGGTCTAGCTTGAGAGCTTCCTCGTACGACTGCACGGCGCCCATCAAGTCACCTACTCCGTGCTCTGCTGTTCCTTTCCGGCCCCATCCTTTCGACCAGTCAGGCTTGATCTCAGTCGTCTTCTTGGCCGCTTCGAGTGCCTTCTCCCAGTCTTTTAACGATGCATAGGCGCCTGACAGATTCGAGTAAAGAACGTGGTTCGATGGGTCGGCGGCAATGGCGGCAGAGAACTTCTCAGCTGCGCCAGTGAAGTCCTTCGCAGCAAAGAGCTTGTTGCCCTCGGCCTTCAGCTCGTCTGCTGATGCCATGTTCGTGTCACTGTTGTTGATTGCGGCTTCCTGTCGAGTTATGCGAGGTGAATTGGGGTATCGCGTGAAAATGTGACAGAAAAGTGTGTTTGGGAGCTACGACAATATTCATAGCAGCACAGCTAGGCTAGAAGCTTCTCGATGTGGAGGCGCACCGCTTCGACGAAGCTGTGATGTCGTTTCGGAGGAAGTGTTTTTCCGACCCCTCACTTGCTCACGCTCCTCTTGCATATCCCTCACCTGCTTCTCACTGTCACCGCCAACGCGTCATACGCGGTCTCCATGTGATAAGCTTGGGACTTGTGCGATGCAATACATTCAATTCCTTAATCCCGAGCTCGTCCACGATTTCCCCGTCCGACATCGTGCTTCCACAGAATCCGTATCGCCACAACTCTGCCAGATGCGAAGAGCAGCAAAACATACCATCACCTCTCGCTCACACTGCCAATCATGATGGATCGCTGTCTCTTTCCACAATTGATACGTTGAATCAGCCAAGAAACGATTCGCAGCCAAGATATCAAGATGCCAATACCAATCTCAGCAGCCCGAGCTTTGACACAGCCGTGGTCCGGCATATTCGTCACGGGATAACTACGCTCTATCCCTCTCAACATTAACTCCACCATGATAGGTGCTTAAGCACGTTGTGCTGAACTCTCGTTATACCTCTTCTTCCAAGCGAACCGACAGTCTTTTCAGCATGTCTTCGACACTCCTTATACTCACAGCCTTGGCAGGCATCACCCTAGCCCAAAGCACCACAGAAGCCAGCGTCACATCCACGACAGTAGATCTTCTCCTGGGAACGTTGACATCAGGCTTCTCTGGCTCAGTCCAAACAGCAGCGCCTTGCGAGACAGTTTACTTGCTGACCTGTTCTGGTCAACCAATATGCTCCGATCCGGTCACTGTACTGCCCTCACTGTGCCCATATTTTATGTATTCCACTAACCTACTCCAGCTCACTGCAACTCAAGGTCCACAACATTACATTTACAACTTCGAAAACTCTGTCAGCGATTCGAAAGGCGAAGGCACAGTCACGGCATCTCAGTCTTGCTCTTTGCAGAATGCCAAAACAGCAGTGTGTAACCAGTACGAATCCATATCATTTGGAGGCAGGAGCTCGACGATCCGGAGGCAGACCACCCTGTCGGGCGACGATCTGGTCTATGCCAACGTGGGAATCACTGGTGGCTTGGAGAGATTGGCCGAGGCGACGGAAGAATGCAGCACAGCCACTGCATTCCCAAGCAGGACGGGAGTCAGCGAAGGCGCTGCAAAGCCAACCAGTATTATCGAGGTTGTCAAGGTGGTTGTGCCTGTTGGCGTAGCAGTGGCTGGAATTCTGCTGTGATAATACTGTCGAACGGGTATTGCAATCAATATTGGGATAAGCCGTAACTGGTATACAAGCTCTATGCTATTAATCTCAACTGCCCGTAAAGTCGTCCGTTTCATCTGTCGTTATGTAGTGGTATCGTGCAAAAAGTACAAGTGCTGGAAAAGTCGAATCAAACCCATCTCAGTCCTCATTAAATTATCCTCCCAATGAAGCGCAAATTAGAGCATGGCACCGGCACCAGCAACGACTGCAGCACCAACTGGTACCAAGATCTTGTACAGCTCCACCGTGCCAGTTGGCGCAGCGGCACTGTCTGACGACTCGGCAGCGTCGCAGGTCGCGCCTGCAGATGGAAGGTTGCTTGCGCCAGCAGTGATCGGGATTTGAGCGTAGGTGAATTCGGCTGTATCCGTGATGGTCGAGACAGTCGAAGTGGCGGTCTCCTGGCCACCGACGGAGGCGTAGACTGAAGCAGTGCAGGTGGCTGCTGTGAAGCTACCGGAGGGGCCATCGAGATCACAGGACTGGGCAATAGTACCCTTGCCGCCGTAGATGGATGTTGCGTACACAAATTCGTATGCAGTTGGACCGATCGTCACAGTGGCCTGAGACAAGGAAAAATTGTTAGCATATGTTCAAGGGCTCCCGCGGGTGGCGCTTGGGAAAGACATACCGTAAGGTCTGGAACCTCCTCGCAAAGTGCAATGGCGGTATCTGTGCAAGCAAGAGCGAGAGTGGTATCGCATCCATTGGCAGAGATCACAGAGCCTGCAAATCCACTTGTGAGAGAGCCAAAGAGAGCTGTGATGGTCGTCTCGGCGTCAGCAGCAGAAGGACCGCTCGTGGTTGCCGGTGTCGATTCGGTTGCTGAAGCATCGGCTATTGTAGAGGTTTGTGCATAGGCAGCGATGGCCAGCGAGGCGATAGTCAATGTTCGTGCAATCATGTTGTTGTGGTTGTGTGTGATAGTGAGCGTGAATCGAGGACGAGATAGCAGATCTTAAATCTCTAGTTGTTGTTGTTGTCCGTACGACAACGGGTTCAGCAGGACATCATATAGTCCCCTGCGCGCCAACTAGCGCGTACACACAAAAGTGAGTCCGTTTGTGGCTCGGCTGCGACACCACGCGAAGGAAGGCGCCAGGCAAAGCGAAGTGAACCAAGTGATGTCGCGTAGGACAAAGCCCGCGGAATCTCGCTTGCAGCTGTGAAGCTGCTCGACTCAGGAGTCTCAATTGCAGAAGGACGCCTTGGTCGCTGGATCCTGATGCCTCACCGGTCCTTCGAATTTGCCCGGATTGGTGGTCTGCGGTACGGATTGAGGATGGTGAACTCGGGCTGAGAGTGAGTTCTGGTTCCTAGCGGGTCTAATTTTACAGCGCCACTGCGGAACCATACCCAATTCGGTGCCGAGGCCGGAAAACCGCAACAGATTTTCGAATGTCAAGTTCTAGGCAGTGCTTCATTCTCGCATGGCACAAGACGCTGAGAGAAAAGCACACCACGAGACACGTCACTTCGCCATGTGCGCTGCATCACGAGGTTGTATGCAGGACGTTCTGCCCGATCGATGTTCAGCCAAGCCCATACTCGGATGCACAATTGTCCATACCACTTCAGTCCCGATGTTAGTCTAGGTCAATGTGGCTTTGAAGCATCGTCGCTAGATGTGGCTATGCTCACGCACAATTGGTAGCAGCGACTCACTCTCAAAACGCCATGAAGCCGCAGTCCGATCCTGAGTGAGCTAGAGACTCGTCAAGAGCAAGTCCACGGGATGGCATGCGCACTCGGTTCCGTCATGAGGCAGCAAGTGCGAGACAGGCCAAAATTCTGGAATGAGTCTCCGCCAATTGCTCACAGACGAGTCGAACCTGAGTTCACCCCGGCGTAGAACAAGCTGCGATAGGGCACTGAGTGAGCTTTCCAGCCTGATGATTGCGAAAGTCTCGCGGACTGCTGCAGCTCAAGCAGCGACGATATTGTGCAGGCTCAGCCACTCTTCCTGTGTGGAAATCTCTCCTTCAGGCTGGTAGTGAGTGTTCAGCGTCGGCGCACAGGATCAAGACCAGGCGTCGGCTATGCACTGCCATCTTCTGGTTCGCTCGCACGAAATGTGCGACCAGCTGGACACAGCCGACGGCAAGCCGAGACCTGTGTCGTGTCGAGATCATTGTGGAGGGTCATTGTCGTAGACGCAAGCAGAAAAGGAAGCTGTAGGGCCCCTCCGAACTCAGTCTACTGAGTCAGGAACACGCGCTTTTCAGGATGTTGGAGCCAGGCAGGTCATGAACAAACATCATTGAAGCCGGGGTAGAAAGCTGAATTCCGTCTTGACAGTGATAGGTTTCACGTCTCCAGTCGTGATGGCAGAATCTCTGCCGGCTCTAAATCCAGGTGGAGCCCAGCGTTGTCCAACTGATGCAGCTTCGGCCTCCTTCGTTGCACTATGCACTCTTCGAGCCTTGATGCCGTCGGGACCAGTGTTTCCAGCATCCACCAACTCACGAAGCGCTTCATACGCCCCTCGGCTGTCTCTGGACTCCTTTCGAGCAGCTTCCAATTCCCGTCTGAGATCCTCTACCTCGTCGTGGTCCCCAGTTCCGGACGATACTCGAAGCCTTTCGATCTCTTTCTGGGCAGCTTCTAGACGCTGCTGAAGCCTGGAGAAGCGCTCCAACCAGTGTCTATCATCGCCGCTCACTTTCGCCATCCCGTTCTGCTGGACGCGCTCTTTTTTCATAGCTTTTCTCTCCGCCTCGAGCTCAACTTCTTTTTCAGCTAGTTCTTCCTGCTTGATTCGAGCCTCTTGCTCGAATTCTAACGCTTCTCGCTCCCTCTTCTCTGCTTCTTCCAGTTTCTTCTGCATCTCTGCAGTCTTAATTTCTAGTTCTCGCTCCTTCTCGCGGATCCGGTCCTGGGCTTCTGAGCTGGGAGACTCCGACGATGCTTCAAGGCCCTTGGAAGTCTTCCAATCATCGCATGCTGGGATGTACCAAGCCATCTCTGGCATTGATGATTTGGCAGGCTTGCTCACGAATATGGGGTTGTTTGGCTTGTGGCTCCCGATGTGGTTGTACAGATATGTGCTGCCTTCATCACACTTCAACCAAAACGCATTCGGCGTGTTCGAAATCTCGCACACCCAGTACTGCTTCTCAGGCCTCTGATTGACACGCGCTCCTTGGTAATCTCCCCGAGCGCGAAGGTAATGGCCCGTGCTTGCATTTTTGAAAGCGACCTTGTTCGCATCTGCTCTTTCGACGAGCCATTGTTGTATTTGCTCTCCATTGATCTCTGCTGTGGCAATATCGTCTTTTGTGGGCTGGATGCAAAGACCGCTCGTGGCCGGGATCAGATAATAGCGGGGAGCTTGGCTCATCTTGAGATCCAGGAGCTGTAAAAGTGCCGGACGTTGACGCTGAGAGAAGACCGTAATCCCACAACGGCTGATCATGCAAGCAGTTCAATACGGAAAGTAGTGCGGTAAGCAAGCTCAAAGTGCTACCTGTGCCGATAGCTACGCTGTGCAGAATCGTAATGCGACGCATTGGCCAAGTGCGTTAGCAGCGAGGACCGTCTGCGTACGGCACTGATGAGGGGGCTGGAAGCTGCATGCTTGCATGCCACGAAGAGCTCTGAGCATGCAGAACCAAACTTACCCAAACTTTTGGTTCAGCCAGATCCGATCTGCATATTGTTTGGTCCTGCTTAAGCCTCCAAGGTCATAACTCCATGCAAGCACATCATCGGCACCTCCGAGCAGCTAAAGGATCGACTGTGATGGTGGAGAATATGTCTTTTGGGACAATGCAGGTCACGTTAGCCGGAGATCACTGACGTGGTGCAACGCTCTTTATGTAGGTCCGCATCCGCACCTCAACCTCGACATTCCCCAACTTCAAACAAACCTGATATTCCACAATCAGGATGGCAGACAAGGCTACCAAGACCGCAACGGATACACTGTTCGTTCAAGTTATCGTTCGCTTCATGCCGCTTCGACTAATTTCCTAAAGTGACAACCCGACGGGTGCTGCAGGAGCTCTGGCGGGCAAGGACTCTGCTCTGGGAGGACTAGGCGGTGGCAGAAAGCCAGGACCAGGAAATCGAGGTGATAATGAGGGCGCTGTGAGTGAAGTGCGCCTGCACTACATGTGCTATACTGACCCGTCCACAGGTCTCCAAAGAAGAGGAGGAGAAGAGCTCGCTGAAGATTCGTATCCAGCTAGATCTCGACGTTGAGGTTCATCTTACGGCTCGAGTTGTAAGTACCGTGGCCTGCGCCGTACGTGCTATACTGATCTGTCGACAGAAAGGCGATATTGTCATTGGATTGTTGTAAGAAGGTTTAGCTTGCTGAAGATATACAGCTATTGATGCCATCCCAGTTAGACACAGTGCCACCATGCCCCTCAGGGCAGTTGATGTAGCACAAAGCTTCCATACTCTGCTGTTTGGAGCAGGTACTCCTTTCGTGATTGGCATTATGCTGGTGGCTGGCTGTCTTGCTTGTACAACGCAGGGTGCAATAGTAGATGACGAATGCCCGTGCTTATTCTTTGGAGGCACGCATGTGCTGTCGTACTGGATGCGGGCCAAGTGGGCCTATAGCTCTCAATCGGGACAATCCACAGATTTGCGTGAGGTCTTTAGAGTTCCGGGGAACGGTTGCAGCTCCGCCAAAAGCTGTCCAGTCTTGGGGCTTGGTAGCTACTTCCAGTACAGAGCCCGTCCACTCTTACGACACCAATCTTTGCTGTTGAACGATTGCATAGACTTCTTGGTCTCGATTATCGCGCGCCTTGATCATGGTCCTGGGCATACTCAGTAAGCAAAACCGAGCCCTTCATTCCACCATAGACAACTGATCGCAGCCACCGCAGCGGCGGTCGCAGCATGCCCCGCAATCATTGGCACCACGGAGGCGGTCCGTCAAGGCCAGAGGCAGAATGAACGCGAAGAGCAACGGGGCCGGAAAACCAATCTTGTTGTCTCACTGCTGGAGCGCAGTGAGTACAGCTCTCTATTCGACGGTGCTTATATCGTCCTCAAAGACAATAAGCTCTGGGTCGACACGACGGGCGTAGCGCGAGGCATGGAGCTGCATTTGTTCGCAGGCTACTTCATGCCCTACCCGCATAATGATATGGCACAACGCTGGCACGAAAGTGGCTTTCGTAAAGGCGAAGGCATGGTGACCACGATTTCCGATGATCCTCCGTTTCTGAACTGGGTTTATGTTGATTGTACCACGCATGAGGTCAAATATGGCGTTCGTGCCGATGCGGAGCAACACCTGGTCGGGCCTTGGGACGTCACGAAAGCCGATAAGAGGCTCATCTTCGAAGGATGGGAAGGCTTCGTAGCGGTCCAGGAAGTCGATGGCGACCCGCTATGGGCGCTTTACTTTGATGTCAAAGACGATGGCTTGACCAGTGGAAACAGGATTGGGAATCAAAGCCTCCGGATGCTGGCGCTTGAGATCTGGCGTCGGGAGCGACGGCTGGATCGGGAACAGGCCGTTGGTGAGCGAATTGAGCGCATCAGAATGCGACAAGAAGTCGAGGCAGAGGCCAAGTCAGAGTCTACGACGGTGTCGTGAGTGACTTTTGCCGGTCAAAGATGGTCAGCCTTCTCAGCCTCAGCCTGCTGTGCCTGAGGCCGAGACGCAATTTCCTGGCTTTGCTCTTTCTCCCTCGGACTTCATGAATCTTGTGCGAGCTTCACGAATTCACGAATCGAGAGCACATCCGAGCCGTCAGCTCAGACGATGCCAGACAAGCGACGTATTCGGCGATAACCGACGTCTTTCTCTACGATGTGGGGGATGCCAGGAAGAGCACGACACACCGTACAAATCTCTGTCACAGGAAAGCTGCAAAACTCGCACACGACCTTGCCAATAAGGCCACACGCGAACCATCTCCAATCGAGACCGACAACCGACGTCTTGCAATGGTTCAAAATGCTGAGCTTGCGGTAAGAGGTGAAGAGCGAAAACGAGGTGGATGAAGGAAGGAGCCTAGAGAAGGATCAACATTTGGTGTGTCTATGCACAGCACTGGAGATATCACAGCACGAGCATGAGCGCGGATCTGATCAAAATCTGTGTACGGCCTGTTCTCGCCCCAGAGCACGCTCACACTGATGCTTTCGATCTCTGGCGGTGCCCAATCACGTCCATCGCCATGTTCTGGGATGGGCGCGGTGAGCTTATACGCATCTCTCTTGTGATCAGTGAGACGCGTTGCCTAGCAGAAGATATCTTTATGAGCTTGAGCAGAGAATGTGTTGTGTCGGTTCCTGAATGATGTAGCGCGGGACTACTATCCATTCCACACCATACGACAAAGGGGATGGCTAGGACGGCTTTGGGTCTTGACATCTCTGCTATAACTGGATGCCTGGGTTCACGCTCATCCTCGATCTGGTCTTCAGGCTTGATAGGGCAGGGACCTTCTCAGTGGACTGAAATCTTCTTCGGGTCCTGCCTGGCGACTTCTCTCCGACATCCATCGTATGTGGCATGCCGAAGGTGCGGCAGACTGAAGCTAGGGGATTTGGCCGACGCGTACGAAGGTATCGACCAAAGCTTGCCTCAACCGCCAGATACGTAAGACCATAAAGACGGACATATCTGCACACTGAAGGTCCGGCGACAGATGCACAGCAGCAGCGGGCTAGAATCAGTGTTTGCGGTTGCACGACCTCATCGTGGGCTTGGCGTATGACATCATGGACCGACAAGCATCGAAACGACCACATTTGCTCGAAGACATTCCATTCACAGTATTCCCAGCGCCGTTCAGCACAGTCAGATCGAATTCATGATACCACAGGAGTTCCATGCATTCTCATGGTACTGAGCAGCGCATTGATCTCAGCAAAGTCATGGCGTTTCTTGCGCGAGCAGCCACGTCGATCCTTCCGTGCGGCTAGTGGACAACGCAGATCACAACCCGTACACAGCATACAGTCTGGCTCGATTTCCAGAGCCGATCATCCAAGTGTGCTCCTCCCCTGGGATTTCGGACTTTTTTATTGTTCCTTCGAGTCTTCACTGAGGACCGAAACACCACCATGTGTGCGAATATCATGCATGAACAGCAATGAGTATATATGAACAGGTAACGTCTTGCTGTCCAGCGATCTCATAATACACACCTCACAACGTGAACGAACATGGGACTCTCATACTTCTATCTCACATCTGCTTTTGCAGCCATTGTACTGTCCGTGCAACTTGCAAAGATATTTTACAATGTCCTCCTTTCCCCTCTCCGCAAGATTCCTGGCCCATGGTACAACTCCATCACAGGTATTCCATCGAGATTCGCATCTACAGTACAAAAGCGACAAGCACACTATGCCCACGAATTGCACAAGAAATATGGACCCTACGTACGATTTTCGCCGAACGAAGTACTCATATCAGATCCCGCAGCCTTCAGAGAGATTCATAAAGTCGGAACTCATTTCTACAAGACCGATCTGTACAAGTTCCTGAATCCTACCAAGCCCGGTGAAGGGCCATATGGAATGTTTCAAGCGACCGACCCCGCGCAGCACTCTCGTCATAGGAAACTTTTAGGCAAAGGCTTCACCCAGAACTACCTTCGCTCCAATTGGGAGGGTAGAATTCAGGAACAGGCCGAGTCGCTCATTCAGTATCTGAAAAGCGACGCCAAGAATTCTTCAGGCGAAGTTGATATCTACAAGTGGCTGCCCCTCTTTGCTGGCGATGTCGTCGCAGAGCTTGCATTCGGGCAGTCATTCGGGATGATGGAGCGAGGCAAACCGGACGAGATCATCACCTACGAGAGTGGAAATACCTTCGCATATGCCTTTCCACTGTTGTACCAGATTGTGCGATGGATCCCTCATCCAAGGATACAAAGCGCATTCGGCGGAAATCAAGTTCTGCTTAAAAGAGGCAGAGTAGCTGTGGAAAACAGCAAGGCAAATGCGGATGCAAACAATCTTTTCGCAAAAGCGGTAGCAGATGCCGAGAAGGGCGACACTCTGTTGACTGATGAAGAAATCGTGATTGAAGCTGGAGACTTCCTCTTCGCGGGGACAGACACTACTGCCACGACTCTGACCTATTTGATATGGTCAGTGCTGCGCGATCGAAATGTCCAGCAAGCCATTGAGGATGAAGTTGCTACGCTCAGCGAACCATACAGCGACGAGCAACTTGAGCAACTCCCGGTTCTCAGCGCTCTTGTCAAGGAGACTTTGCGCCTTTACGGCGCTGCACCAGCGGCTTTGCCACGTGTTACACCACCCGAAGGTGCCATTCTTGGGGGCTATGAGATTCCCGCTGGAACGACAGTCGCAACACAGGAGTGGAGTATGCACCGCGACCCAAATGTCTTCACTGATCCAGAGATATTCGACCACACGCGATGGCTGGATGGCACGCTGGCTTCGAGAGAGGATGTGAAGCGAGTCTGGTCACCATATGGAGCAGGGAGCAGGATCTGTGTCGGGTCAAATCTCGCGAATATGGAGTTGAGAATCGCCACGGCAGCATTCTTCAGGAATTGCCGTGGTGCAAAATTGGCGCCTAGCACGACAGATGCGAGTATGGAAGTGGAAAATGTGTTCTTGATCGCGCCTAAAGCGATGGCGTGTAAGGTGGTGATTCCAGTGGCGGAGTAATGGGCATAGACTAGTCAAGAAGAATGTGATAATATGTATAACGAATAATGAGTATCAAGTAATATTCTGATTGCTGACAGCCGCTCGACTTGACGACAGCACAAAGGAGAACGTGGTGAAGCTGGGGAACATCCCTGTGCATATTGTCATCCTTGTCAAACATCCTTGTGCTCTTTCACGATCTCGCAGCTCCACACCTCGGTCTTGGCACATTTCACATGCCGCCAACTTCGAGTCCTGTGAGATCACATGTCATCAGACCTTCACATGCTCTCAAGCGCTGACAGTGGCGGCCTCGTTCAGTTGCTGTCGCTCTCTCGTGGCAGCTGAAGCACGTTGTAGCATCCAGCATGCCTCCATAGAAACCCCGCGCGACAACAATGGCGAACCAGTCCACTCTCCGGCAGAGACCCGGCGACCGCGTCTCGCAGTGGATCGACTACCTCTACACTCGTGTGGCAGCACGCGTCGAAAAGCTGCAGAATCGAAGTCCTCTTGACCAGCGCACAACCCGACTGATCGCCACGCTCGCCTTCGCCCTCTCCCTAATAACCGGTTATGGTGGGTACCGCTACTACAAAGGCGTCAAGAAGGAGAAGGAAGTCGGCAGCAGGCTTCTGCGGCGCAATAGTGGTCTCAAAGCCAAAGATGGCACGCGGACAATATACGTGCCGTACAAGGATACCAGCAGCAAGGTTGTCATCCATCCGATCAAAGCGACGACTTTCGATGCTCACCGACGCTTTTTCCTGAACCCCATACGACAAAGGAGCTCTGGGAGGACGATTGCGCTAGATGCTCCGCCCACGAATATCAAACCTGGCCTCAATGTGGCATTTGTGCATCAGTTCATGGCGATAATGCAGATTGCGGTGCCGCGACTGGGGTCAAAAGAGTCCGGACTGCTTGCAACCCATGCTTTCTTTCTCTTGCTGAGAACATATCTTTCGCTCGTAGTGGCAACATTGGATGGAGAGATCGTGCGAGATCTCGTGGCGGGTCAAGGGAAAGCTTTCCTGCTTGGACTTGGAAAATGGCTTTCTGTGGGCGTGGTTGCAAGCTACACAAACTCGATGATCAAGTTCTTGCAATCCAAGATCAGCATAGCATTCCGGACAAGGTTGACCAGGTACATTCACGACTTGTATCTGAGCTCGAACATGTCGTATTACAAAATGCATACCCTTGATGGCAGCATCGACCAAGGAGCCGATCAATTCATTTGCCAGGATCTTACTCTATTTTGCGATAATGCTGCTCAGCTGTATTCCAGTCTTGGGAAGCCGTTGGTTGATCTCTTCACCTTCAATTATCAGCTCTACAAATCGCTGGGTCCTCTGGCACTGGGAGGGCTGCTTAGCAACTATGCTGCTACAGCCATCTTGCTGAAAAGGCTCAGCCCACCATTTGGCAAGCTAAAAGCGGCAGAAGGACGCAAGGAGGGTGCTTTCAGAGCACTACACTCAAGACTGATCGCCAACGCCGAGGAGGTGGCCTTCTATGCGGGCGGGCCTACCGAGCATGCCTTGCTGGACGCAGGATTCAAAGAGTTGAAGAAGATGATGGAGACCATCTACCGTGTCAAGATTGGATACAACATGCTGGAAGACTTTGTGCTGAAGTATACCTGGTCTGCGCTGGGCTTCGTTGTGACCAGTCTGCCTGTGTTTTTACCCGGATTGCACATTGCACCAGAGCCACCCTCAACGACTGGCAGTGGCGAGGGCTCGGCGGACGTTTCTGATGACAGCAGGACAGGGTCGCGGACGAAACAATTCATCACAAACAAGCGACTCATGCTCAACCTCGCTGATGCTGGAAGTCGCATGATGTACGCCATCAAGGACTTATCGGAGCTTGCAGGGCAGACTAGCAGAGTGTTCCTGCTTATTAGCACTCTTCATCGCGTGCATGCGAATGCTTACCATCAACCAAGAGACCGCTTTCCTGAGCTATACAACTTGGCAGACGTGCATGGTACATTGCACAAAGGCTATGACGGCGTGCGGCTGGAGAACGTGCCGATTGTTGCTCCTTCAGCACATCCGAACGGCG
Organism: Cercospora beticola; assembly: GCF_033473495.1. Taxonomy (NCBI): domain Eukaryota; kingdom Fungi; phylum Ascomycota; class Dothideomycetes; order Mycosphaerellales; family Mycosphaerellaceae; genus Cercospora; species Cercospora beticola. The sequence goes on along the minus strand of NC_088939.1, from coordinate 4,012,889 downwards.
GCGAAGAGCTGATTGACAACCTGCAATTCATAGTCGGGCCAGGCGATCATCTACTCATTACCGGTCCCAATGGCGCGGGCAAGTCCGCTGTCGCCCGCGTAGTCGCTGGCTTGTGGCCGACGTACCGTGGTCTAACATCAAGGCCACGCAACACCGGACAGGACGGTATCATGTTCTTGCCTCAAAGAGTATACTTGAGTCATGGCACGCTTCGCGACCAAGTCATCTACCCGCACACAGAGGTTGACATGAAGGAAGCCGGCCGCACAGAGATGGAACTTCTTGGCATCCTTGAGGAGAGCAAATTGGGCTACATACCTGATCGCGAAGGTGGCTGGGATACGAGGAAGATGTGGCAAGATGTGCTTAGCGGTGGTGAGAAGCAGCGCATGGCGATTGCTCGATTACTGTACCACGAGCCACGCTATGCTTTCATTGATGAGGGCACTTCTGCGGTGAGCTCAGATGTGGAAGGTATCCTCTACGAAACGTGCAAGAAGAAGGGCATCACTTTAATCACCATCTCGACTCGAGCTTCCTTGAAACGATATCATTCTTATACTCTCACACTTGGCCTGGGCGAGGACGCCAGCGAGTACGAGTTTAACAGGATTGGAACTGCGACCGAGAAGAGCAGTGTTGAGCGAGAAATACAGGAGCTCAAAGAGAAGCTGAGCCTGGTCGACAAGTGGAAGCAAAGGCGGCAGGAGATTGAGGAAGAATTGAGCAAAGTCTGGGTCGGGGGCGAGGAGTTGCCTGCGCCGGAATATTGCAGCAATGGTAATGGAAGCTCTGAGGGTGAGACCGTCAGTGTGTAGAGGATGACGCAAGTCCCGTCGAGGAGGCCTCACTTGAACCTTCGTTGAGAGTGGAGCTTGTCCGGACAGCTCACACAGCATGCTGGAAATATTTGACATCGACTTGCCAGCTCTTGATCCAGATCAGAGTGCGCGCCTCTGGCAGCTGCTATACTTCACATTCATGGACACCTGCAGCTCAGAAGACGATGTTAAGAGGTGGGCGATGACAACTTCAGCTTGAAGTTTCGAGAGCAGAATCCCCTCGAGTACGACGATCAGGGCACGTGGAAAACGACGACTGCAAGGATCGAGCGCACCACAACACACAGCGGGCACAGTTGCTTGCTTGCTCAATACTTCCCCAGCTTCCTCATATATTCGGCAGAGATCGTGAACAACTAGAGCTGGCGCCCAGTGGACGCAAAATGCTCTCAGAATATCACTTATGCACCGCATGCATGTAGCATGAGTCAATATGCAAGGATGCTACCAAAAGATGGTTCTTTGCTGAGAGCAACAGAGACGGAAGCTGCCATAGGTATCTTCCATACCGAACTTTCCATTGATCCTGCTATCGGCGCCGATTGCCAATCTGCTGAGGTAGACCTCTCTCCCACAAGTACGCCATAGTTCTATCATAATTTCTATTGTTCCTGGAAGAACGACACTGTGATCAACAGTCACGGCAGAGTTGTGATGCCGGGGACTTGGTGCTCCTGCGTGGCCTTGCAGTAACTTGGAGCTTTGAGACCTGCGTCTGTTTCGGTCTTCAATTTCACTGAATTCTGATTCGCATTCATATCTGAAGGATAGCATTCGACTGCGAGTCCAAAGCCTCATCGGATGAATCCACACTACAAGCTCTTCTCACTTGCAGCAAAACCGCCTTCCGTCTTGTACGCTTCATCATGCGTCGATCGCTCCTTGTTCTCAATCTCATTGACACCCTTGACCCCAGGCTGCGTAGCACTTGCTCGTCTCCTGTGCTCCTCCGTCTCGAGATAGCTGATGAGAAGACGACCATTCTTATCATACCGATGCGGTGTGTTGGCTGGACGAGCAATGCTAACAACGTCAAAGACACCGGTCGTCTTGTGGAAGATCTCATCCATCTCTTCGAGCGATCGATAGGCTGTTTCGGGGTAGCTGCGAATATGTGTTAGTCTCGTGAATCTGGTTGGTGATTCTTCGGAGTCACGAACAAAAAGTATACGCATGGTACAATGAAGGCGTTGATCACCGCGAAGATGATGTATGTCTTGTAACCGATAGTGTCAAATGCAACAGGCGTGACCATGACGACCATGAAGTTGAAGATCCTGCAATACGTTAGCTGGTTATCAATCACGAGGTTTTGAATGCTGTTTCGGGCATCTCACCAATTAGCAGAAGTCGAAAGTGCCGATGAAGGTGCTCTGATCCTCAGCGGTACAATTTCACTTGGATACAGCCAAGTCATTCCAAGCCACCCAATGGCGACTAAACATCAATTGCAGTTAGCAGATGTTCATAATGCGTGTAACACGAAGATGTTGATAGGGTCTTGGTATTGTCGGCGCGCGCGAAAGGAACTTACAAAATGTGTTGAATATGAACAAGAAGACAGCTGCGACGACTCCAGGCCCACTCCCTCCGACTGAGGTCGCAGCAGCCAGAACGACCATGGAGAGCGACATGCCGACCGCGCCGAAAAGCATGAGAGGTCGACGACCAACCTTCTCAATCAGAAACACTGGTATCCAAGAGGCAAGGAAGTATTCCGTTCCGTTGCAAGCAGCCAGAATGCGTGAGAGGAAAGGCGATAAACCAATCTCGTTTTCATAGATCGTTGCGGCGTAGTACGTGATCAAATTGATTCCAGAGATCTAGAATCGTCAGTTCATGTTGTTGTGCATTGAAAAGGAAAGTAGTATAGAATCACCTGTTGGAAAACCTGGTTGACATATCCGAGTGCAGCGCGGTGAAAGTTGCGATCCTTGCCCATCGTGAACACTTCACTGAACGTGCCCGCAGCAGTCTCAAGCACAGATTCCTTGATAGCAGAGAACTCGCTGATGATGTATTCGTCATCTGGAGGAAGATCGCTCAAAGCCGAGAGCACAGTCACTGCTTCATCTTCGCGTCCTTTCAGAATCAGCCATCTTGGGGATTCCGGGAGTCCGAGGATAAACACCAGAATGATGAGAGCGAAGAAGATCTGAAACCCGATTGGGAAACGCCAGGTAATTGTGCTTGGCTCGAGGAAGGAGAAACCAAAATCGATCCAGTCTGTCTTTGTGTCAGCCACTGGACGTGTGTTGAGACCTCGTAGCACAATGCTTCGATTGTAGAGATCGCAGTGCCTCGTCAAAGGGGGACCTACAACTGATCATGATGCCCCCCGTGATAAGAGCGCCCTCAATCATCACCATCTGTCCGCGCTTGTGACTTTTCGAAGTCTCACTCTGCCATGTCGGCACAGTAGATGTCTGGTAGTGACGTATTAGCAAATGCCGTGCTACTTAGCGTCGATGACTTACGTTAAGACCATTTCCAATACCAGTGATGATACGTCCGATGATCAACTGGGTCAGTCCAAAGGCTGCCGTCTGCAGGACAGCCCCAACGACCATGATCGCACTCCCGAGGAAGATCGTTCGCCTACGTCCGAGATATTGTCCAAGCCAAATGCAAACAACTGCTCCGAGGAAACAGCCCAAATTGTACGAGGCGATCGAGATTCCTTGTGTTGTTGCTCGGTTGCTCGTTCCAGATTCTCCTCGGGTATCGATCTCAGGAAATACTGCCACAAAGGACTCTAAAGTCAACAAGCCGCCCCTAGCTCGTGTTAGAAGTGGTCCAGTTCAGCGATGCTTGAGTCTCATACATGACACCTTGATCGTATCCGAATCTGTACCATATCAGTGATTGAATCTCTCCTGTTTGGGCTGATCCTGCCTGACTTACAGCAAGAAATCCAACCCGGCGATCACACCAATGGCGACATTGAGCTTCGTGCCTCGAAGGCCATAAAACCTAGTCCCACCAAACATCTTGGCGGTCTCTTGCTATTCACCTCGGACAGGTTTCAGGAAAGACCGACTGAGACCAAGACTGTCACAACCTAATCAACTCTTGGAGAGAATTTCCAAGTCCACAGAGCTTGAGAAGAGATAGAAGAAATAATAAGAAGGGAACCAAGACCCGGTATTCAAACATCCGAGCTCTTACCTTTGCCATCCATACGGAAAGTGGATACTGGAGTGTGGCCAAGAGCACGACAACAGACCATTGCCCACTGCCCATGGGCCTTTGCATGTGGTCCCTCGGGCTTTGTTCGCGTGCTTGATCATGATCACAGTCAAGCGAGCGAATGAAGAGAGTTTTCCCAGACCCCCAGCAACAAGTGTGGTCGCAGATATGGATTCCGGGTGACCAGAAAGAGTATGCCGGCGGCTCCGGGCGTCTGGCCTTAGCTCGGTCACGAACCCCATCAGCTCACTGCGACTCCAGTCTGGAGGCCCGCGTGGGGATGAGTATCGCGGCCAAGATCCACAGCTGGACGAGAAATTCATCGGCGAGACGAAAGCCACGAGTCGATCAGGTCGCGCAGGTTTGGCCCCATCTCACACTCTCGAGGAACGCGATGAGTCCATCCTCCGCCAAAAAAGAGCGCGACAAGACACGTGCGAAACGCAAAAAGGCAGAGATTCCATACTAGCGTCTCACCGGCTCCGATTCCATGCTCCATGACGTCGAGTGTCTCCAAATTCTGTCTCCATGCGATCCTTTACGGCCATGTCGCAACCGAGCGGCGGTGCACAGGTGGGCCATGGCAATGGAACAATTTCCACGACGGCTCTGCTTTCCGATCAATCGCACATCGGCGACGGGCAGATCGAGATTTCTGCCATGATGTCCTGCGAGCACTGGAGCCGATCTACATATCGATGAGCTGTTGAAAGGCGCAGTCTGGTGTATGCCTCACCAAAATTTGTGTTCGAAACAGAGCTCTGCGCCAAGAATGCAGCGATATCAGCACTGCAATGATGAGGCTTAGACGTCTTCGAGGTAAGACCTGTTCCTTGTACTTCTTTTATAATAGGAAAAGAGGCTTTGAAAAAAGAGTTGAAATTCTGGGAATGGGCGATTTGCACGACGTGAAGGACGGGCCTTCAATTCTCTGCAGCGCGGTCAGCAAGCAGCATCAAACGCGACTCGAAAATTGCGAGAGGATGAAAAACTTAAAAAGCACATAAGAATATGGGAAGGGGGCGACGAGCGGTACGATTTCATTTCGTGACTTTTAGACCTCTATCTGAAGCCCTCTTCTTTCAGTGCTGGTCGCATCGTGTCAAAGTTGGCCAGTCGGACGCATGGACGAGCATCCTCCGCTGACGCCGTAATGGTGTTGCAGCCCCAAGACCTCAAAGGCTCAAGCATACTGCTCTACCAGCCTCCACCCGAGGAGCCGACTGGAGCTGAGGAATTGTCCTCCCAACCTCCATCGCCACCAGAAGGCGCAGCAGCAGCACCAAAGCCGCCGGCACCATCCTCCCAGCCTCCAGCAGCAGCATCAGCGCCACCACCAGCGCCAAAGTCGTCGGCCTCGTCAGCAGCAGGGTTAGTGCAACGCTTGTAGCTGTGCCCCTTCTGCTTGCACTTCGAGCACTCGACCCGAGACCAGTCCGTTGGCAGCGGGCACTCCTTGCTGGCATGGCCCATCTCGTCGCAGTTGCGGCATTGTACCTTGGCCATGTTACGAGGCTCTCTGTGACAGTGTTAGCGGGTGAAGGTGTTAGTCGGGAGGGAGGACTTACGGGCACTCGCGGCCAGTGTGGCCCCACTCATCGCAATTGCGGCACTGAAATCTACGCTCATTCGTGCACTCATTCTTGCGATGGCCCTCCTCGCCGCAGTTGCGGCAGACCTCTGGTGGCTTGTCCGGGCACTCGCGAGACATGTGGCCATTCTTGCCGCACAAGTTGCACTCGAGGTCCATGCGAGGCTCGGGGCACTAAAAAGGCTGTCAGTCAATGCTCGCCAGGGGTGATGTTGTCGAGGTAGTCACCTCCTTGACCATATGCTCCTCACTGCCGCAGTTCTTGCAGCCCCTATTACCACTCTTGCGTGGCTCTGGGCAATCGCGAGCACGGTGTCCCTCTTCGTTGCAATTGGCGCAAGTGATCACCACCCGAGCTCCATCCTGCTTCTCTTGCTCGCACTCCTTGGATCCATGTCCGAACTCGCTGCAGTTGGTGCACTTCTTCACGAAGCTGTCCATCACGAAACCCGCCTCGGCCAGTCGCGTCATGTTCTCCTCCGGTGAGGATGGCCAGCCCTCGGCAAACTTGGCGCGCTTCGGCTTGGCTGCCAACTGGAAGGAGACCACATACTTCAGGTCCTTCTTGCCTTGAAAGTTGACAATAGTGTAGGATCCCGGGACCTCTTGCTCCTTGGCGATCAGGTGGATGTTCATGTCACCGTCGCGGAAAGACTTCTCCAGCTCCTCGAGCGTGAGCTCTGGGAAGGCTTTGGCGTAAGCGAAGATGCCCTGAAAGAGTGTCAGCGAGGAACGTCAGAGCGCAGTGATGGGTGCGTCACGAACCTTCTTGATCTCGTCGACATCCTTCTCCTTGTCGGCGGTCTCAATGTCGGCCCAAGACTCCTCGGCTGACTTGTCCTGCACATTGAGCTGTGCGAAGAGGCCGTGGATGCGGTTGGCCTCGCATTCAGAAGCGTTGTGGCCCTCAACACCGCAAGCACGGCACTTCTGAGGTGGTCGCAATGGGCACTCGGCGGCGCGATGGCCTTCTTGCTCGCACACACGACAAGTACCGGTGAACTCGCGCTCGACGCGTGGGTTCGGGCACTCGGCCTTGTTGTGACCCTCCTCGCCGCAGTTGAAGCAACCACCGCCGTGACCGCCTCCTTCTGGCTTGTCAGGGCAGTCGCGTGCAAAGTGGCTGTCTGCACCGCAACTGTGCACTGTTAGCTGGGTCTCATGGCAGGTAGGGGCGGCGATGAAGGTCTTACATGCGGCAGCCGTCATTGCTGGCACCACCCTCAAAGTCGCCATTGGCATGCATTGAGGTGTTGGCCTCCGTGAAGCCACCGTTGTTGTCCAAGGAAGCGCCGCCGTCAGCCTCCCATCCGCCGTCGTTGCCGCCGCCGTCCGTCTTCCAGCTGTTGTCGGCAGCTGCTGTTCGAATGTCAGTACTGCTCGAAGAACCAATGGCGACAGGAGGGTGAGCTCACGAGCCGTTGTATCCCATGTGGTAGCGCCCATCATGAGCGCGGTGTAGGGTGGTAGTGCTGGTCAAACAAGAAGAAGCGCGTGTTGTTTGAGTTGACTTCTGGTGGAAGTCGGTGGTGGTGCGGGAAGAAACAAGTGGAAGGGGTCAAGTTTGTTTTGGGGCAGAAAGTTCGTCAATGCCTGAAAAGCTAGTGCCACTCTGCCGCCTGCCGACCGTTGGAAGTGAGTTGTGAAGTGAGCAGCTTCAGCAGGAACCACCAGGCAGCGTTTGTCAATTGAGGGCAAGTCGCGCGAAAGTGATGCTGCGGCGAGAGTATGTTGCTCCGGCGCGTGCGGCGTGCATTGTGACCACCATGCCTACGAGCAGGATTCAGACAGTACCTACTGCTGGTTCACCGACTACCACGGGGTCAGGGAACGATGGCGATGAGAGCAATGAAGTACAAGTTCAACAATGAATTCGTGAAGTAGCCTATCTGCCTGTCTGTGCGGCTGTTTGTCATATCAAAACGTACGCTCATATGCAATGAGGGTATCACAAGAGCACCACACAATCCCAACCTGAACGCCCTTCTCCAATGTCCAAATACCGCTCATACACCGCGGAACATGCGGGTGACCAAGAACCAACACGCACCAATAAAGCGAACGGCAGCAAGACCTGCCACAGAATACAAGACAACTGCCATGTAGATTGTGGAACGCTCGTCCTCCACTGTTTCCGCATCTCTCTCTTCGCTGACTGTGATGCGATCCATGCCTCCTGCGTTGAGCACGATAGCTGCAAGAGCCAGGTTGCAGAACATCCAAGCGAGCACGACTGCAGATCGGAAGCCTTTGTAGTAGTCTTCATGCTTTTGCTCAGCTGTGATGATTTTCTTCGGTGGCTCATACCTGACTGCAAACGCGCGCAACTCTTCTTCGTATTGAGTATTAAGATCGGCATCGTCTGTCGGTATTGCCACATCCACCTTGCCGCCTGGCTTGAGGTTCGCGGCTGGCAGCTTCTCCGGCTTGTCGTCACCTTTCGTTCCCCACGTAATGTCGTGAGTGTTGCAGAAAGCGTAGACGTTGAGGATGTTGAGGTAGGTTGGCGTCAGGAGGAGGTACTGAATGAAAGACGTGAACATATGCCAAGGGTCGAAGAACAGGAAGGACGCCACCAGATAGAGCACCCATGTCGACGCCATCGAGATGATGAGCGTGAAGAAGAGCTTGTTAGTGAAGAGCATGTCCAAGCTGAAGCCATTGTTCAGAGCAATCTGCGCCTGGATCGACTTCACCGTGATGAACACTGAAGCGAAGAGCAGGTACGCCATCAAGATTGCCCAGAAGTACACTTGAGCCATGTAGTACCTGTTGTTTCCTTGAGGCCGATTTCCCAGAGCCAGCACGAAACAAGTGACCAGAATCGCGAGATACATCCATTCGAAGACGACAGAAAGAACGAGACCAGCAGTGCCGAGGAGCGACTTGTCGGAAAGTGACGATACCAGAATCCTGAAGACCAAGAAGAAGTTGCCCTACAACCACGTTAGCTCGAGTATGTTACGACGTTCAGATGGAGACTTACGATTGCGAACCATGCAAAGAGCATGTTGAAAGCCTGATAAATGAACTCAATGATGAAGAAGAATTTCCGCATGAATGAGTGTCGACTGCGCCAGATTTGGTAGAAGTGAGAGAGCGCGTAGACAGCTGCAAAGAAAGATCCGTTCAGCCATCTTCGTCGTTGGAGAATGAAGTCGGCCATTTCCGTAGGGACGTCTGTCTCACCCGTGGCCGACTTCACATACTGCAGGATCCAGGAGCAATTCCTCTTGCTAACCAGTTCCCAACACAAGATTCGATCTTCTGCCAGGTACATGTTCGCGGTAAAGATGCCAGCGTTCGCACCATGCATCTTCTCACCAGCAAAGTACTTTTCCAGAGGGCCTTGACCAGTCTTGTCGTTTTGCAACGCCACGTAACGATAGGCCGAGAAAGCACCGGGAAGGACGGTAATGAAGCCAAACGCACTCTCCAGCGGCTTATCCAGAATGTTGCTCATCTTGTACTCAAAGTTCTGTGCTGCAACCAGAGGATTGATGAGGTTCTTGCCGTGCTCCAACATAGCTTTGATCTCACCACAGGCGCCTGCGCACATGGGCTCGCGATCGAATGCTTTCCAGAGATCGTAAATACTGCTTTTCCCGGGTCGAGTTCCAGCATCGAGCAGAACACAAATGTTGGGCTGCAGCACCTCTCCGAATGCTTGGAAGAACCATCTGTGTGAATTGATCTTCTTCTGATTCTTCTCCTTCAAACAGAACAGCACTTGCACCGGGGTATTGCCTTTCTTGACTTGGACGACGCCCTTCTTGATTTCCAGTGTCATTTGTGTCGTGTACTCGTAAATATGTGCAGTCACATCCTCGCCGTTCACTTGCTGTTTCGCAATGCCATCTTGGTAGATACCCATACCAGCGAGGACAGATCGTGTTCTCGGATTGATCTTCGCACGTCCATCAGACACAATGCAGACCACAATCTTCTTCCAAGCCTCCTTTCCCCACATCTTCGAGGACGTTCGGGAGTTCATGTACTCGATGTTCTTGATCACGCCAATGAGTGTTCGCGCTAACAACTCGTCCTCCTCGTTGTACATGGTGATCACAATGAACAGTTCAGTGTGACGTGGCTTTGCGAACAGACGCTGTCTCAATGTGAAGCGCTTGGAGAGAAACTCGCTAGGGTCGCAAGTTGCCGCACTGTATCGCATATGTGTGAATTCATCTCTTTCTGGCGGCTGCGCGTGCTGCACCTGATTCAGCAACCTGGGAGGTATGGGACAATCGAGTACCAAATTGCCGTTGTACAGCTGCACTTCCTTCACGGTCTTCCATCGCCTGATAGGTGCCTTGACTGGCGGAGGATCGTTGTAACCGGACTCCAGATCTTCATGAGAAGAATCTTGCGGGCCCATCTGGTGCGGATCTGGTCCGTATGAAGTGTCTGGGTGCAGCATTGGCCTATCATCCGACTCGTCTTGATAATAAGGATGTTGTGGCGCATCGTATGCGTTTGGATCGTGAATGTAGTCCGTGTGCTCGTGCTGCGGGCTCAAATTGTACTCTCCTCTTCCTTGCTGCGCAGACTGCTGAAATGGATTGGGAGTGTACCCTCGTTGATGATCGTCATCGTACGCTTGGCCATGCCCGTACGTGTTTGGCATATTCGTTACTTCGTATGTCGGCTGGGCGGCTAGTCGGTCGCTGGAGGCCGCAGCAGCGTATGGATTCGCAGCGAATGAAGCTGGACCGGGGCCCACTGGAATATCGAGCGGTTCATGGTATGGGCGGTCATCGAGTTGGTAGCCTTGCTGGCCATAGCGCGGGTCTGGAGAGTGATGACGATCCATGAAGGGGTTGTTGGGATGCGGACTCGGACTGCGGTCGTCGTCTCTGGGGTGTCCAGACTGGCCGTAGCCGCCTTGAGGAAGAAAATGTCAGTGGCAGGAATCGTTTGCCTGGGACGTGGTGTCTGGAGGGGTTCAGGCGCAAGATGTGGTGCTGCAACGGCGACCCAGCAGTTTGGCGTCGCGCGTCCGGTGCGAAGGCTGCGCGTGGAATGCGTGTAGACTTCAGACACGCGCGACTCTTCTCCGGCAAAGCTCTTCAAACTGGCCCCCGACCATGGCGGTTTGACATACCTAGCGGATTGTAGCTCATCCTGACCTCGATGCCTTGCCCCCGTCAATGCGCCGAAACTGAGCGTGTTGCGAATGTGCGTTTGCGGTGATCACGCGCGCGACGAGATTGCAGTGCGACGAGGGAGGCGATGGCCTGGTGGGAGGACAGGACACGACAGGCTGAAGGCCGAGTGACTGCGCCTGCGATGATTGCGTCGTGGAGCGGGCACGCAGGTACCCAGTTTCAAGATGCTTCAAGCTGTGGAGCCGTGTCAACACTGTCAGATCGTCACAGCAACACCTGAGAATTATCCTGGCAGAACGAGTGCAGACTTGCGCAAAGGACAAGATGGACAGGGTGGTTTGATGTGTAGCTGGCGACCTGTTCTACGACTAGCAGGCCGCGCCAATGCGTGCTCTTCTCACGCATCTGCTGACCGTTCGCATCCCAAGAGGTGACATGGCAAGCCAAAAACATCGCCCGCCCACAGCCACACGAACCTTACGCATCGCGTTTCACCTGCTTGCCTGGCTCCTCCCACCTCCAGGGTGCTCCGCCGATCTGCCGCGGCGTCTCCGTCTGCGTCCATTGATTGCTCCATTCTGCTGTACCTGCCATCCACAACATTCCGCCAATCTGTCGCTGCATTTGCTCTCGAATACATCGTACGCCGCTGGTAGCTCCCAGCTCCTGCTGATCAGCCCTGAGATCTCCTGATGCACAGCGGCGGACCAATCCAGGCGGGAGATCTTAGCTCGACGCCACAGCAGGGGCTCAGACCAGAGGCGACGATGGGGTAAGCAAGCTTGGCGTAGGTATGAAGGCGGCCAGAGCTCGAAATAGCACAGGCGGCCACGAAAAATATGCCAAGTGACATAATCACGGTGGGAACGCTGTCGCGTACTCAGCTGAAGACATTTTCTGTGCTCGTTTAGGCTGTGAGGTCACGCGTTTGGTTGATGGTTCGTTGTGGCCGTGAGTTAGACTCCCGCGTAGAGTCCTTCGAGAATCCCAAGGGCTGGTCTTGGCTAGATTGCATCGAAAGGTTCTGTGTGAGCTTGTTGGTGACCTGTCCAACATCACCCACTACTATCCGCTTTCCGACGCGTCGCATAATCAGAAATCACCATGACGCGCGATACTGAGGCCGATGCCGCTCCTGGCGCTTCTGTGCTCTTCGTATGTCTGGGCAACATCTGTCGCTCCACCATGGCCGAGGGAGTGTTCCGCAATCTCACCAGCTTTGGTACACCCAGCCAAAATCCGTTGATCAGAGAGGTCGACTCATGTGGTACTGGTGCGTATCATGCAGGCGACAGTCCAGACTCCCGCACCATGCGAGTGCTCCGACAGAACGGAATCAGCGACTACCAGCACGCAGCCAGGAAGGTGAGAGTGCCAGAGGATTTCCAGGAGTTTGACTACTTGCTGGCCATGGACCGAGACAACTACGATGATTTGAGAGACATGGTCAAAAGAGCCGGGAAAAGAGGTCTGCTGGATGAGGAAGCATTGAAGAAGGTGCATTTGTATGGCGAGTTCGGCGGTAAGAGCAAGAAGGAGGAAATCGGCGATCCGTACTACGGAGGCAATGAAGGCTTCACGACCGCGTATGAACAAGTCGTGCGGTGCGGCGAAGGATTGCTGAAGCACATTGAGGAGCAGACGAGGAAGCAGGAAACCTGAGCTGTGGTCAACCATTGCTCACCTCTCCAAGCAAGCAGGCTGAGACCACATGCCGAAATAGGAGCCATACAGCTTCTTCACAATGCCTGCGCTACAGCCAAGGCTGCATGTCAGCAATTGGGGCAGTTGCCGTTCACAACTGCAACTGCCCGGCCAGTCATCTGCTGGCTCGACTGCGCACTGCAGGAACGTCTCCTCGATGAGCAGGTTCGAAGGTTGTAGAAGATATTACAAAGCGCAAGATCAACATCACCTCACCTACCTAGCTCAGTCAATGAGCTCAAAAAGTTATAAATTCGGTCTACGTTGACTGCTACGTCCCGCCAACGACAGGCTTGCTACCAACACCTTTCACCTCTCCGCTGCAAGACAATGCCCGAACAACAAAAGATCACCGTTTTTGGCGCCGGTGGTGACAACATAGGGCGCTTCATTCTTGACGCTCTTGTTGCCGATCCGGCGTTCGAAGTCGCCGTACTCTCCCGTAGAAGCTCCAAGTCACAATATCCGTCTTCTGTCAAGGACCTTCGCGTATCTGATGATCTACCTCACGCAGAGCTGGTCGATCTACTGAAAGGCCAACACGCTGTTATTTCTGCCGTGGGATATGCAGGTGGCGCACTGGACGTCCAATACAAGGTCATTGACGCTGCAATCGAGGCCGGAGTCGCACGCTTCTTCCCAAGCGAACACGCGTTCGATTACGCAGACCCACTCACCACCTGGCTGTCTCCTGTCTTTGCAAGCAAGACTAGGGTTGCGGAGTATCTTGAGGAGAAGGCGAAAGAACATCCCCAATTTAGCTGGACAGGCGTGGCTTGCGGTGTATGGCTTGAGTGGGCATTGGAAACCAACTTTCTTGACATCGATCCGACCGACCACACAGTATCATACTGGGATGGCGGCAATCATGCACCTACATTGACAACGCTACCCTATGCCGCGCATGCGGTTTTGGAATGCCTGAAGCATCCAAAGCAAACCGCAAATCTGCGCGTGTACGTTGAAGCTTTCTCTGCAACGCAACAAGAGATTGTTGCCGAGCTTGAAGCGCAGCAGGGTGTCAAGTACAAAGTTCTAGATCCTGTCAATGGAAGCGAGGCCGTTGCTGAGGCTCACAAGCGTTTGGATCAGACCGAAAACCAGGACAGGCAGGCGGCATTACGAACAATTGTTGCTGAAGTCTGGGTCGCCAAGTATGGAGCAAATTTCATCGCGAGAGGCAAGAAGCCACACCTGGAGGACTTTGTGCAGATGTCCAAGGTCACGCTGCAAGACGTGGTCAAGAAAGTCGTCAAAGGATCATGGTGAACGGCCTGATTTCGTTCCAATGAACCGCAGTGCTACATGAATACAGACTGTTCTGGGAACAGCACTTGAGAGGTCATCAATGTCAGCCTTTCGCATTGAGCTTGTGACCTGGCAGAGACTTAGGTTTCCGCCACTTGATTGCCTGTACCGTGGTTGTACAGGCCCTGAGCTCGGTGTTATTTGCCACGATCTCAGCGATCAAGCCGGCGCAGCGTCATTCTTCCCTTCAACAATGCCCACGTCCACGCTGAAACTGTTGCAATAATCACGCCTAAGCTAAAGACCAAACTCCCTCCAAAAACAACAGAATGATAGGTCCAGGCATTTTCTGGATTGAGATTCACTTTTGTGACCACAATCGCCCAGGGCAGAACCCACAATAGATTGCTGGCCAAAGACTGATACAAGTACCAGCGAGGTCGAGTGGCCAGTAGAATTGCAGCAAGTTGTGTCGAGATCGCATAGCAGATGTAGCACCAATCAACCGACTTCCACATCCTCTGTGTGATCAACGACACTGGTTCGGAATCAGAAAGATAATACGCGAACCTGCGAGCACCATAAAAGGAGAGAAAGAGGCACATGGGCACCTCGACTGCCAGTGCGATGAAGCAGGACCTCCAGATTGGCTTGAAGATTGGCCTCAGCTCTTGACGAGTGGCTTTTGGCTTCTGCGTCTGGATCCCAGTGAACAATCGCCACTCGCCCCAGGCGTGCCCGACAAAAGCCAGAGTGGTTGCCTCGAGGGCTTGAACGGGAACCATGATGAGTCCCCACCGGATGGTGTTGAAGACGCCCCAGGCGGTGGCGTAATCTGAACCCATTGTAACAATGCCGCTCACGAGCCAAAGATAGAGAGCATTGCGGATTGCAGATTCTGCGAATGTCCACGCGCCAGGACGTGCAAGTATCAACAAAGCTTTAAAGGTTGGTTTGATTGGTTGCGTGACCCCTCCCATCAGCGAGAGCCTGCGTAGTCTTCTTTTACCCAACCACAAGAAGTACGCCAAGCCAAGAAATGACGCTGCGAGATTGCACGCCAGCTGTGTGGTTGCCTGAGTGTTGACTGACGGTTCGACACCAGGGACATGGAACTTCGAGATCAAGATTAGATCCAAGACGATGTTGATTCCAAACTTCGCAGAGCTGGTCACCAGAGGCACATCTGGTTGATCCATCGCCCTCGTAGCCGTAGCTACTGAAGTTTCCAGCGCGGACGCCAAAGCCGAGAACGCAGAGATTCTGACGTATGTCAACGAAGCCTCGCGAACATTCTCGGGAACAAAGACTTCTGCGAACTGCTTTGCAGCTGTGGCGAAGACGATCGACATGAGAAGTCCGAGAATGGCTTGGAAGACGATCAAAGTATGAGAGAGACTGAGGCGGCTTTCCAGAGAACGATTCGACTTGTCGCCGATAATGAGCCAGGCCGCACGTGGAAGACCTTCGTTGAGGACTTCGGAGACGACCCCGATGTATGTGTAGACATCCGTGGTGACAACTAGGCTGCTATCGATATTGGCGACCCAGAGCTTGCTGAGAGTCCCGTACAGAGCAGGAAGGACGAAAGCGAAAAGATTGAAGCCGAGAGCGCCAGTGTAGCGTGACCGACTCCAGTAGAATGTTGAAGGGGCGAAATCATTCTCGCTTTCCCTCATGCTGCTCGGTCGGGGATTGACTGGCGTGACAGCAGAACCGGGCGTATCCTTTGCAGGCATGGTTGCGTTGCGCACGTCAGGCAAGGAGGGATACTGGATCTTTATGAGGTGCTAGGTTTGTCAATGCCCATCCCAGCAAACGGTACACTTGCAGCTTTTGTTTCTCGAAGCAAAGAGTTCCGGGACATGACAAAAACCAATTCGACGCTAAAATACCGTACGGCCAAGGGATATACGCCACATCGCCTCCGCAACGCCAGTTCTACTTCCAATACTTCTCCAGCAGCTCCGCTTCCACACCCGTCCACCTGGCATAAGTTGCTCCTACCGTCTGCACGGTATTCATAATCCCACCCACAACACCAGGGAACCCCATATCGCCCCAATACCCCAACAAAAGCGTATGCAACATATTCAAAGGCATGAGATCCTTCCCCAGCAAACCATCATTCGCCAAGCCAAAGAAAACATACAGACTCTTCTCGAACCCTGCACTAGCGGGTTCGAGTCGCACGTTCATCTTTGCTCCTTTTGGGCCCGCAGAGAAGCGATGCACGACGCCCTTCTCTACCGTATGTGATGATCCGACTTCGACAACTTTGGGCTCTTCGTCGCCGATTTGCAGGATAAGTTCACCTTCGAGAGAAGTGAATGTCTCGGTGTATGTTGCGTGGTAGTGCAGAGGTGGGCCACCGCCTGGCTCGCAAGTGCATTCGATTTCGGAGTATTCGCCATTGGTCTCGTAGCCATATTTGAGCCAGTTTACGTCTTCGCCTCCCACTTTGTTGACGATGTGGCGGCGAGCGGGATCACCGATGCCTGGTGGTCGGCTGTCTATGGATGCTGGCATTTTGATGACTGGAGTTTCTCCCGCTTGCTCACGGCTTCCTGTTGAGTTGGTGTCGAGGGTGGTGAAGAAGCAGTTCTTTGGTTTACGGTGCATGGTACGCAGCTTCTGCGACAGTTATTATGCGCTTTCATGGCGAAGAACTTGTCCGTCTATTAACGTCCGGCTTGAAGGTTGGAATTGCGAGCATACTACGTCGCGATGAGCCATCTGCCGCCCTCGATGACACATCAAGGCGATAGTCCAGTGCAACCTGTATTGTTAACGATTGTGGAGGTACGCGAGAACGTGGCTTGACGCCACACTGACTTACTAACAACGCCAGCTCAGCTATCAATCCCGGGACTTATTCTAAGCGTCTTGCTGACTCCTCAGAGCATGCGTTGTTCCACTCAGAGCGCGCCTACAGAGCGCGGACCAAACAGCGCTCGTGTCGTTAGGGAGGTCTTCAGCTGAGCCGACGCTTATTCTGCCGGACTTGAAGCATGCAACCTGATGTATCCTGGTCTAGGACGCCCTTGACGTAACACGGTCGAGCAGAGCGAACGCCGCGCTAGAGCTACAAAGCTGAGCTTCAGAACATCTCCGCCAGAGCGGTGTCGAATATAATCTTGCCACCACTCTCTTCGGCCACGAGTCCGGATCTCGATGCACTTCTACCTGGAATGGCATCGTGGTAGCATATTCGAGAGGAATAACGGAGGATCGGCGATGATTCTCGGTTCATCCGAGGGCTCAAAGTTACGGCAAACTGTCTTATGGATGGCACTGTATCGATACCTCCAAGGAGAAAGGAACGTGACCAACAAATGCTCTCCTTCAGTCAAGAACTGTACATCACGGCAAATTGTCGTATCCGGCGGCCCTGGATCAGCGATACAAGGAGAAAAGGAATATAATCAACGACCACTCTCTGTCAGTCAAGGAGCAGACGTCACCACAAGTCCCAGCACCTGGCGGCATCGAAACAGCAAATTCGAGAAGAAAGACCTAATACACGACCACTCTCCGTGAATCAATGAACGAAAATCATGGCGAATCATTACCTTTGTGGGCGCCGTTGCGGCAGGTTGCAGAGGAGTGGCATAGTTGACGATCAATCTCCATTAGTCAAGGAATAGATGTCTTGCTAAATCCTTCAATCCGGAGGCACCGTGGTAGCTGGTTGGACATGAAGGAAATGAATAACAGCGCTCTCCGTTGGTCAACCATTGGCCATCATGGCAGATCATTACATATGGAAGCGCAGTTTTGGCTGAATCAAAACGAAGGACACAATGAATAGCCACTCTCCGTTACTCAACAAATGGACGTCCTGGCAGATCATTACACCTGGAAGCGCCGTGTTGGCTTGATCGAAGGGAAGGATATACTGTACAACCATTCTCCGTTCATTCAGGATCAGAAATCCTAGAAAGCTGTCTTATCTGGCGACATCGACTGAGCAGATCAGGGAGGAGAGGCATACGGTCAGCCACGACTCTGTTGAGTTGAACCCTAGATATCGCGGCCACTTTCCTGATTTGGTGCCAGCGGTTCGTTCGAGATCCGCGAGCATGCAGGGCTTTGCTCGTCCTTTTGACTGGCCACTTCTTGCCTTCTCCGTCCGGCAAAGAACGAGACATCACAGCCAAGTTTGACATTGCGCGGCAGGACTCCGATCGATTTACGAGGGATGCGATGCCCAACATACGATTACTCAGAATTTATGGTATCCCCATTTGCCAATTCGTCTCGTTCTCCAGCCAGCCAAGGACAAGACACCACGGCCAAACCTGATATTAAGCGCCAGCAATCCAACAACTTGACCAGAGACACGATGTCGACCCTTAGATATGTCCAGACTCCGTGACTCCTTGAATGCTCATAGACCCGGCTTCTCTATCCGACGCAAGACTCGACATCGCAGCTGGTTTCCACATTGAAGAGCATTGTCCTGATTAAGCCACGAGAGATGCGATGCTGGAACGGAAAATTCTCGTTCTTTTTCAATCTATCAGTACCATTTCTTGCGGTCTCCATGGAAATGAGCACTAGGTACCACGGCAAAATCCCAAGCGCAGCGGCGGCCATTTAGTCAACTCACGGGAGATGCAATGCAGAATATGAACCTTCAAAGACGTTTATGACTATTCAAATCCTATTTCGCGCAGTCTCTATGCACTTGAACACTGGATAACACGGCGGATTTCCAAGCGCAGCAGCAGCGAGTCGGCCGATTTACGAGAGACGCCACGCTAAGCCAGGAAATTCTCGCTTTTTATCAGCCCCTCAGCAACATTTCTCGCACTCTCTACGCAACTGAGGACTGGGTCTCATGGCAACTTTCCAAGCGCAGCAGCGGCAATTCGTTCAGTTTGCCAGAGACGCGATGCCGAACATCGATAATCTCAAACTTTATGGCTGCTTAAGGCCCATGTCTCATCCTCTCTCTATTCAGCTAAGGACTGAATGCCTGGGAGGATCTTTCATATCAGTGGCAGCAATGCATTCATTTCGCGAGAGACACAATGCCGAACATGGGGTCTTATACACTTTTTCGCTTCCGCGCACCAACTTTTTGTTCTCTCCGTTCACTCGAGGTCCCGATAGCACCGCAGTTTTTCGGTACAAGTGGCATCCACTAAACCAAGCTACAGGAGCATGAAGTGCAACACATGACTTAAAAATGAAATCCGCCTCCCAATCGTCTTTATTTCGTATATTCTCCACTTACTCGGGTACTGGATACCACGATAGATCCTAATATGCAACGGCATTGAGTCGGTCCAGTAACAGGAGCAATTAGCGCAAAACATAGATTTTCTGTCTCTTTCGATTCTTAAGACATCTATTCCTAATACTCTCTGTTGGACCGACTACTGGATTCTGCGCACAATTTGCATATCTCGCAGCTCGGACTCGACCGAGTTACTAGAGATAACGACACTAAGCAAAGATTTTCCATGCTCTTTCTGCTTATTAAAGGCTTTTGCTATGGACTCTCTGCTCAACTCAGACCGGTACCTCGCAAAGGAAATTGTATACCTCGCGGCATGCATTCAATCGAACTACGAGAGAGAGTACTGCAAAATATGCTCCTCTTATGCTTTTCAGCTACCAAGGCTGCAATTGCCGACGCTCTCCATTCACTCTTAGACTGTGGTCCACCAGAAAGTCCGTTTATTTGGTGGCTTGAACGCCCTCGGGTTATAAGAAAATGCAATACAAAACGCGACTTTTGAACACTTTCACCTGCTATAGCGTCTACTACCGACGCTCTCTATTCACTCCTAGGCTGTAGCTCACGGGAGAGCCGTACGTTCCGTGGCTCAAATGCTCTCGAGCTACGAGAAAACGCAACGCGAAACGCCATTTTCGAACACTTTGACTAATTACAGCCTTGGTCACCGACGCTCTCTGTTCACCTTAGGGCTGCAGCTTGCGTCCAACCCGCACATTCTGTGGCCTAGATGCCATAAAATTCCGAGAAAGCTTAACGCGGAATACAATTTTCGAAAGCTTTCACCTGCTGTTGCCCTAATTTCCGACGCTCTCTATTCACTTCTGGGCTGCAGCTCTCTACCAATCCGCCCCTTCAGTGTCCTAGATGCGATCACATCCCGAGAAAATCCGACGCGAAATACCATTTTCGAACACTTTTACCTAATATGGCCTCCAATTTTGACGCTCTCCATTCACTCAAAGGCTGCAGCTCACCACCAATTCAGATATTCCGTTGCTTCGATGCTGTCGAATCGCGAGGAAATGCAACGAGAAGCACTATTTTTGAACACATTGTCACCGTTAAGTCCTCGATTCCTGATAGTGCTCCATTCACTCGAGGGCTGGACATCGGGGCCAATGCACGCATTCCGCGGCATCAAGTCAAAGCGAGTCGTGAGAGCATGCGATGCGAAGCTTGATTCTCATACTTGTTGGCTACAAAAGACGCTCACGTATTGCACTCTCTCACAGTGCTTGCCGTCAATACAGCCACCGTCAACGCCCAATACCACCGTAGAAGGCTCAGTATACAAGTCCACGGGCTCGCTAAGCCCCCAGAAACGTCTTCGTCAGGGCCTCGAGGCGAGAGTTGATGTCCTCCTCAGCCTGATCCAGCTTCTCGCGCTCCTTCTTGATGCGCTCCTTTTCAATGAGCAGCTTGGCTG
Organism: Cercospora beticola; assembly: GCF_033473495.1. Lineage (NCBI taxonomy): Eukaryota > Fungi > Ascomycota > Dothideomycetes > Mycosphaerellales > Mycosphaerellaceae > Cercospora > Cercospora beticola. The sequence continues at coordinate 3,992,530 of NC_088939.1, read as the reverse complement.
CCTTGCTTCCATACTCGGCCTCGCTCATTCCGGTGACCTTGGGCTGAGATACGACCGTCTCGCTCTGCTGGAGGACAGCTTTGCCCGTATCCTCCTCTTGGCGCTTGGCTGCCTCTTCCATTTGAGCAGCAAAGGCGCGCTCAACCTTGACAGCAGCGGTGTTGTGTTCTGAATTGCTCGGATCAGCAGGAGCGATGGTGGCATTGACAGTAGCTCTAGCCGTGTCGTACTGAGCTGAAAGTGGGGGACCGCTTGATGAAGCAGTGCCATCGGCCGCGGTAGCCTTGTCGAGAAGATTCTTCTTGAAAGACTCCATCGTTTGACCCCAATTCTTTGGAGGAGCGACTGGAGAGACCAAATTCGATGGAGAGGGGACACGCGCTTCAGCGGCCGTTGATAAGCCGGCTACAGCATCTGCGCCCTTGACACGCTTGTGTGGTGGAAGGTTGGGGCTGGTCTCATCCTTCGCCAAGCTCTCCTTGGTCTTCTCCTGCACGGCCATGTCTGCAGCACGGCCCGCAACAGCAGCACGGCTCTCTTCCTGGCGACCGTGTTTCTTGCTTGTCAACGAAGACTGGTCAGTGTCGGCGGTCGGCTCTGGCGCAGCGTGCTGGTTCTTATCTTGAGCCAACATCTTGGCTAGTGCTTGCTGGACGAAGTCATCGTCTTTGCGCGGAGCAGATGGAGCTGGTGTGATGCGAACCGGTGCTGCTGGTGGAGGACGCGAGAAGGAGAAAGAGGTAGACGGCACGGCGCTGGAGCGTGGCACTGACGGGCGTTCTTGTTCGAACTCTGCACGACCGCGAGGCTGGGCTTTGCGAGCCGCGAACTCCCCCTTTGCACCTCCGCTGGTTCTGAACATGGCAGCCGCAGCTTTAGCATCGGCCAGTGCAGCAGAGTGCGGGTTGTAGAGCTGCGGCAAGTTCGGGTTGTTCGCCATGGGACTTGGCGCGCGCACAGGGGCGGTGCTGGGGGTGTTGGTCACTGCCAAATTGACAGCGGCTGCGCGAGGCAGAGTAGCGGGTGCCGTTGCCGTTGGAGCGGCCATTGATGGAGGAGCGGTGATGCTGACAGCGCTACTACGCGGCTTGAGGGGTGCTGCTGGCTACAAGCAAGTCAGTCAATGGCGGTCGAGGAGGAGCGAGGATCGCACTTACAGCGCGTACAGCAGGGGCTCTGCTCGCGGGTCCTGTGGCCCACATCGATTGCGCGAGAGACATCGTGGTGGCTGTCTGTTCTCTTGCTAAAGCGACGGTTCCGGGTGGTTGTTGTGTCGGAAGCTGACGAGGAAGCTATTGAGCTCGGAGGAGTAAACAAAACGTCAAGTGCGAAGCACAGACCTAGTGGGCACGCTCGAACTGAGGCAACAACCAATCTCAACGGCCTTGACTTCAGTTGGCACAATGCCGTTCTTCGACCGTCAAATGAAGCGCGGACTGGCAAAGTAAGCGGCAACAACATCAACCATACAGTGACTACCTCTACTTCCTGCACGCCACAGCCACGGTGCTGACTGACTGAGCCTTCTAGCATCGATACTGCAGCCGCCTGCCTGCTCACTTCGTTGCCCACCGCGTTTCGTCCACCACCGGCTCCCACTCGGGCACAAAGACTTCGTCAAGCCTCGTTCCGATCGCATCACTCATGCATCTCCTCGCCACTTCCATATCCTTCGAGCCCCTGTCAACCAAACGAATCGATCCGGTAGGCGAGATAGGCCGTCCGTAAGGAGAAGTTGGACGGCTGGATTTCGAAAGTGGTCTGGAGAAGCTTCTTGGTCGTTCTTTGGTCGGCTTCACTTGCTGTTCCACAGCGTCAATCCCGTTGATATGCGTGTCGCAGCCACTGTAGTCGTGCATGGCGTCGGCTACGGCTTGAGGACTCTCGACCAGAGGCGGCTCCGGCGAGATCGAACCCAGCCTGACATGAGTATCTTGTATGAGTCTGGCCCTGTGCGCAAGCTGATCTTTGCGGCTGAGAGGCGTGTCTGGGGTAGCGCACCGAGGTCTATGACCAAGAAACGACTTCTCGGACGAATTTAAACGCTCGACAGGGTTTTGGCGTCCGGCGAGCAGCTGCCTTGGGCCAGGAAAGTTCGGGGTGCCAACAGTTCTGCTTGGCTCCTGACGGGTGACGGGGTGGTAGGGATCCGGCTTGTTCGAAGGAGAGACATCGACGTCTGGCAGCACACAGCTCGGCCGGCTGTTCGTCTCCGATGAAAAGGCTACCTCGGACCAATGCTTCGTGTCTGGACGATTCTCTCCGGAGCCTCTGTCGACAGGACTATTCCACTTGTGGTATAACCGGGTGACAATTCTTCGCCGATTGACATGAAGCAGCACAGCGCAGGCCAAAGCTAGTGACAGCAAGCATGTGGGCAATGCAATGGCTAAGTTTTGCAACCTCTTCTGCGTTTCCATGCTACACTCCGACATGGTGGAGGCCCCGTACGCCACGAACCTCAATAGACGACGATAACAAACGAGATATCCGGCAAAAGAATGCGGGCTCAACCTGGGTGCGGGCACATTGACCACATTATAGCCCAATCGGCGCCTATTATGCGTGCGACCTACAGCTGTTCCAGCATTGTTTATTTATCAACTTATGCCGGCAGCCGCCCGATCCTAGATCAGTACGAGGCTACGAGCTTCGTTGTGCTACGAAAGTTTCGACTCCTTGGCCTACTGTCACAGAGTATCCAGCTTCCAGCACCAGATCTTGTTACTTTGAAACCCAGTTCTGCGAACAGACCACACGCGCGGTGATATGTTCTTACCACTTCGGTACTCAGCACGTGCGAAGTTATTCTCCAGGCTTGGCAAGTGCGGTGTCACCATCGGATCCACATGGGTCTGTCGTTGCACAGCAGGGTATTTGAGAATGCATGCTACGCGAAGAACAAATCAGGGCATGAATGGGAGTACAAAAAAGCTGACCAGAAACATCATAGAAGCACCACAGCTTTGCATGGCAGGGTGCAGGAAGATGACCACCGTCGATCGTGCCCAGACGTTCCATCACTGATAATATCGCGCGATCAGGTGTATAGTGGTCGACAAGAGTTATACATTATATACAAGAACCAAATACATACAAGTACAAATTAACCAACAGCCAAAGCTTTTTCCCTCAACACAGTCTCTCAACTTATCCCTGCCAACTTCCAGGCACAACCACACTCGTCGCACAACTCCTCGGAACAGTATACTTCCTGTTAGGATCCGCCTCCCATGTCAGAGCAGTATTACTAGTAGAATTATACTTGATGAACTTGTATTCAAAAAACGTGCCAGCAGAAAGTTTGATTGTACCACTCCAGATTGGCGACGTGGAAGTATAACCCGCTGCCGATAAATTGAAACCTTGTGGAGGGTTCCAGTTGCCAAGTTGAGGAATTGAGCCTACTACGGAAATGCTTTCGAGCCATTTGGCTGTGACTTTCTGGTTGAAGGTGACGGAGACAGTGCTAGCTGTTTGGCATGATTGAGGGCGGGCTGTGGAGCTGATGATTCGAGAGGCGGTCGTTGCTGTTGGGACTCGGACTGGATTGGGTGTTGAGGCGAGAGCGGTGTTCGTGTACGCGCAGGTGTCGCTGCCGGTTAAGGCTGAAGTTATGTACAGAGCTCTTGGTAGACCATTGGTGATGGAAATGGCGAGATTGCCCGAGGTGTCTGCGGAGAAGACTTCACAGCTCAAAAGATCGGTGAATTTCGTGCCTGGCTGGATGCCAGTCTTCGCCGCTGGCAAAATAATGTTGCCATTGTTGCCGGCGCCACGATTTGTGAACAAGGAGATGAGGTAGGCGTTTGAGGCGCCTTTCCTGGTCACGATCGTTTGTGCGTCTGAGTACCAAACAGTCGATTTGGAGCTGGCATATGTGCTGTCCTTGTTGATTGCCAAACGTCTTGCACCATTGAGTGCCGAGTAGAATGTATACAGTGTTGACTTTGTGCTGTAGAACGAAGTCCAGAGCGGCTCGCGGTTGTAGGGATCAGTAGCTCCTGAGAATCCTTGCTCTTGCCCCTGATAGACGACTGGAATTCCATCGTTGAGCACTGTGAATGCAATGACGTTCTTGGTCAGCCCGATATCTTTCGTGATGGATGGGAATCGCGCTTGATCGTGATTCTCGATGAAGTTGCCGAGCAGTGTGGTATCTTGGCATGTCGCGTTGAGCCACTGAATGTTGTTCGCCAACTCGTTCATGGTAGCAGTATTGGATGAGAAAGCTCGGATAAGCCAGTAGTAGACTGGATAGTTGAGTGCTCCTGGCATGTAGTTTTGCCATTTGCAAAGAGTGTTTGGGTTGCCATCGAGGACTTCGCCTATCGCGTAAACTCCAGAAGCTGACACGAAACCTGGCCAGAACTGCTGATCGGTCTGCATAGCGCTGTCAAGACGCAGGCCGTCAATGGAGTAGTTTGATACAAGCTGTGTGATCCATGACTGGAATCTCTGCTGAACAGCAGCATCTTCAGTCCTCAAGTCGGGCAAAGGCACGACTGTATCTCCCATCCAGCATTGCTCGACACTTGTTTTGTTGCTGTAGTCAAGAGGGCAATAAGGGTGATAGTACTTGGCATCATTGAATGGGTAGAGGTGGTCGTATTTGACAGCTGACGGAGGCTCGCTTGATGCCATGTGATTGGCAACTACATCCACCATAAGGTACTAGTCACACGTCAGCACCAGCATGCGACTCTGCACTCCTGATACTTGCCATTCCCCTGGCATGCAGCGCAGCAGAGAGAGCTTTGAGATCGTCTTGAGTTCCATAATTCGTATTCAAAGCGTAAATGTTTTGTGCCCAGTATCTAACGTTGTTAGAAGTGCTATCCACAATGTGTGTCGTGGAAACTCACCCGTGGTATGGCTGCCCATATCTCGAGTTAGGGATGTTCTCCACTACCGGTGAGATCCACACTGCTGTGAACCCCATTCCCTTGATATAATCTAGCTTGTTTACAATGCCTTGCCACGTTCCTCCACAGTAGTTACCCCATCCGCAAGGCTGTGTAGTTGACCCGTTGGTCAGTGCGAAACGGTCTGTGAGAACCTGGTAGATTGACTGCGAGCGCCACTGTTCAGGCGTCAGTGCGACTGCCACTCCAGCTAGGAGCAACAACGACTGTAACGACCGCATATTGAGTTTCTGTGGCCGTAGTACACATCGCCAACTCAGCAGATGAATTTTGATAAGTATAAATTCTGCGTCCTTTCATCAGTGACGAGTGTGGACGACTGCCACATGGTGCGCGTCAAGAGTTACCGTCCGGATCCAAAGAAGGCTGCTCGAGGCTTCATGCGTATTCTTTGTTGCCCTCCGGCAATGCCTAGAGTTGAAAGCTCTAGAACATTGCGCGGCAATTCGAACCCAATTTCTCGGACAATGGATGGAGACAAAGCCATTTCGGGCGAACACCTGTTCTGCAATGGCTAAAGACAGATTTGTCAAATATAACGTTGGTCCACTTACCTCAACAATGCTGATGACCGCATGCTATTGTGCCAAGTAGCTTCTTCGAGGAGACAAGCGGAGATCGCCATCCGTGATTTCGACGTCAGAGTAATTGTGCCGATCGCAGGAACACATCTCCTTGAGGACCTGACATCTGTCTCAGTTCTCTTTCAATCGCGCTTGCGAGCGGAAGTGCAAGAAGAGCCTGTGGTCTGCACTCTACGGCCTGACCGAGCATGACCGGGACAGCGTTGCGGTAGAAACATCGCTGCGAGCACTGGACACGCGGGACAATTTGTAAACCACGTTCGCCGCTGTCTTCCGCTTTGAAGCAGAGTCCTGGTATTACGCAGCAGCGAATTGCGGCTTTCAAGAGCGGACTTGACAGAGCGCACAACCTGTCGAGCCAAACAACGCAGCTGACGCATCAAGTGTAGGCCATCTGACAATTCGTAGTGCAAGCTTGCATTGATCCATCTGAGCTTGATCAACAGGTGTCAGTACTTGATGTCTGGAAAGGAAAAGCTCTGGGCTGCTTCGCTTCCTGGCATGGAAGCTCTCCTCCTGTCGCAAATCTCTACCAGAGCTAGATTGAGGCTCGAAGTCGTGGGACGCAGGACAGTACTGGGCAGCATCGTCGTTGCCACGAGGTCATGGCGTGGTATTTTTCGGAGTCGGTTCTTTGCGGTATCTGTTCGTTGATCATTCCGCGGCCATGCAAGGTAGAGCTTGGCTGGAAGATGCACTGCGAGCTCTGCGGGCACCAGGAGAGCTTGTTGAAAGTGGCAAGGCATCAAATTCGGTCCCTTTTCCAAGTGCGTGCTGTCTACTGCACGAGAGTCGTCCGGGATAGCAGGCTGCAGCGGCATCGTTCGGAGCGTGGCGGGGTCTGGCCCTAAGTGAGCATCGCAAGCCTTCTCTACGAAGAGGTGAATAATAAGCTCCAAGTCAGACGACAGCAATAGAAGCTGCCCCGGTCGAAATAGCTGCAATGCAGCTGAGACTCGGGGCATGTGGCAGAGTCCGGACTTTACCACACAGCCATGAAGGCTCTCGCAAGTCATGCTCGTCTGCTGAAACGCCGATGAGCAACTCGATAACGACTTGGTCCACGTGGGACACCGTACATGGCGCATGCTGTGGTTAGACGCGAGCAGGTGCGAGGAAGTCGCGACCACTTCCGTGTGCATCACAGCAACCGTGACCGTGACTGCCCGAAATCCGTAACTTGCGCTGGACTTCACGTGCTTCTGATGAACGTCGTCAAACACCACAACCACAACACAACACAAATCGCACTACCGCGGAGACTGCATTTCGTCGTTATCGAAGCATTGCGGACAAGGACAGCAATGGCGACATCTCACCGCTGGGAAGGTTCGTCGCCCGCAGTGCTCGAGCAGCGGGCGTGCAACAGCAACACGGTGCATGGAGATGGCGGCATCTAAGCTCTCGCAACTGCATCCGGAGCTGTGCTTCTGACGAGTCGGCAAGCTCGCCTGAGACCACGCTGGCCAGCATTTGCGATGAGCAAGGTCGGCATGTTCAGCCTCTCGGTCCCGGCATACAGAGGTACATGTGCGTGAGCGCGATTTGGTTGCAGCTGGAGCGGCGGAGGTGCAGATGCATTGGGAAAGTGTCCAGGCTGCCCGCAGTTAAAGGAATGCAAGTTATGCACAACACGACTGCGGACGGATAAAATGGCTCAACCGCTTTCCAAGATCTTGGTTCGTGGCTGCAGCTCTCTGGCGACCCCACACTTGTTGCACACGTGCAGCGTTGAGGGACACCCTGGTTGATGTCGGCGGACGGCGGAGCTGAGACAGCCGTGCGCAGTGCGGTCAGGATATCACAGACACTTCTCATGGCGGTGAGGAGGGGTGCACGCTGCCTCCGAGAGCCCGCGACAGCAGTCCGTCGGTCGGCGCGAGTGGCAGCGCAGACGGCGGCGGGGCGAGTGCGAGGACTAATAAGTGGACGCGAGGTTGATAATGGCTCCAAAGGATTCCGTGAGCGTCTAGATCTGTGGCATGCCAACGCCAACGCTTTCGTCAGCATCGAGTGATCGAGCATGGCGTGGTAGACTAGAGATGTGCCTCATCTTCTTCACCTCCACCTCCACCATCATCTCATCCATACATCACCCACTGGTCGAGGCAAAATTGCGACGCGCTGGCATCATCAATGCCGTCTGCAGACTTGGCTAAATGATGATAGCCTGCCTACGAACCGTACCTCCGAAGGTCCACTTCCACGCTCCACGCTGATTGGTACGCGCCACGATTGCAACGCCTGGGCACCGCGCTCGTATGCCGTTCACGCCGAGTCTCACTCTCAAATCGCCTTCTTATCCCTCCGCCTACCAGCACGGGAGTCGCTCGTCCCGTACTGGGAGGCGACGACGGAGCCATCGCACGCACTCGAAAGCAGTACCCGGGACTCAGCTGGTCTGGGTGGTGTTGCAAAGCTTAGCCACAGTGTCGACGAGTCCAGGCTGCGATCACATGCATAGCGCCCGCACTCAGCCGTGGAGAGATCTGTACCCATCACCATGGCCTCACTGCTGCACTCGAACCGTAGCGCTGGCCGCAGCAAATCCAACACCTCGCACACGACCATTTCAACCTCACTGCCCCAGCTGACGCTGTCAACCCGGAACATTCGATCCGGCTCAAACCTCTCGCACCGCAATGAGAGTCCCCGATCACCATTCTCGCCTGCATCTTCACGAAGTCGACCCAAGCACATCGTGGTGAAAACCGATCGAGACATGTCCTCGCAGAAAGCATCGTCTCCTTTTCCCAACACCAACACATCCGCAAAGCAATCTTCCGCGAACCATGCAAAGTTACATAGGCGCGGCGGGTCGGGCTCGTTACCAGGGCCACCCTCACCCTTTGTCGGCGGCCACCAATTCACAACTCCATATGCCACCTACGAGGAGTCCTACCCCGATGTCACTCCCACGAGTGCAACTGCTTCTTCCACACCCAAGATCAAGCCTTATCTAAGGAAGATGTCGAGTAGTAAGGACGATCAGGGCACGATTGATCTCAACAAGAGCATAGCAGAGAACGAGCGACTGGCAGGTCTGGGGATATCCGACTTTGCCAGCAGGTCGGCTGCTGATGTTAGCTTTGGCCATCCGAGCAGAAGACAGACACATGCTCGGACCACCAGCATTGGCTCTCAGGTGTCGAATGGCTCCGGCACATTCAGGCCCGGACAGCCCTTCGTTCACCCTGCGACAAAGGTGCCGAGGCCATACACCCCGCCTGGTGCTAGCTATGCCAGCTCGCTGAACGATGAGCATGCCAACGAAAGTGACGATGTGGTGGAGGACGAGTTTCGCTTGGGCGCCTTCCGAACGAAGAGGAGCATGTCCATCACCTCGACGAACCCCACCCCACTATCGCAATCGCACACCGCTAGCGACCTAGGTCTGGTGCCCAAGTTGACCAGCGCTTCGCAGTCCAACTTGTCCACAATGTCTCGAGCTTCAAGCCCGTCCGGCACCAAAGGTCGTTCACGAAGAGGCACCGACCACTCAGAACTGGCTCTATCACCGCAGACGACCGGTGGCCGACCTAGCATCGACAAGGCCTTCAGCTTGGTTTCCGGCCGACGATCAGATCCGGACACACAGTCTCGCGATGAGCTCATCCGCAATGCGAGAAGAAAGTTCGAAGAGAAGGAAGCGAGGAAAGACAGCAAACAGCAGAAACGCCGCGAGTCAGATGAAGCGAGAAAGGAGGCTGCGAAGCAACGCAAGCAGTCTACTGCATCTCGGAGTGCAAAGTCGGAAGAAAAGATTCCAGCAAAGAAACGGAAAGGCTCGGCTGCTACAGTACTTGGTGGTGCACAACAAGAAGACGAAGAGCTTGCCGATACCGTATACGGCCGCTCTTACGAAAACTATCGACCTGCTCACGATGCGACACTGCCGAGGTATGGCGACAGACCTGGAGAGAGCGAGAAAACTGGTCAGATCCAGTATTCAACCACCAAACACGAGCCGCGCAGTGGGAGCTGGATGCGTTTCAGCACTTGGGTGCAAACTCGTATGCTAAGCTGTGGTGGCGGCGGCCATTGAGATTGACGAGCTTCTCATGGTGCACTGTCACATGCTGCACGATGGACGTCACGAAACATTCGGACCCGCCGTTGCTCAAGAGCTCAATCGCAAGCGGATTCGGCAAGCGCGGTGGGAAGTCTGGTTGACGATGGTGGTGGTGGTGGGGAAAGGTGGGAGTAAGTGTCTTAGATGTACCGTTTTCAGCGAATGGCGCTTTGTTGTTATCCGGGTTGGTTGTTTCATGCATTACGCATATCTTGGATACCCGCACTGGTTTGATTTTCTGCATTTGCTCGGAGCGGTGTTTCATGATATACAGGTCATTTGCGTTTTGGAAAGACCATGGCTGTGATGACAGTTGGTTTGGCACGTATGGGACATATGAGAGACATGACGAATGCATATCACGGTGGAGGATGACGGTCATGTGGAGACATATAGTGACAACGAGGAAATGGACATCGTTTCCACTCTTATTTTGTTCATCTTGTTATCGTGTCTCTCCATCCCTTCCGTGTGTCGAATGATGATCTGCAGTGTTGTTGACGTGGTGTGCACCTGCCGTCTCAGCTTGATGGGCTTGGCTTATCCCTCGCCTCCAGCGTTTCCCTCCTCTCTTACTCAACTTCCTCGCAATTCATAGAAAGACATTTCCCCACTCAACTCAGAATACGATGACAGTGATTTGCAAGACGAAAGCTGCATGTCTCCACATCTGTGTTGCGCCTTCTCAGCCGTACACCAACGCGGCGTAGAGCGCGTCATGATCCTACGCGATTCCTTCATCCACAACGAAGAACGCGTCGAAGTAGTATATCACATACGTCCGGGTAAGAGGTAATGTCTGCCCACGCGACTCCCGCGGACCTCTGCGCAGTCTGCGTTACAGCACTGCGTGCAACACCAGCTATATCCCGAGACGATTACGATGATCTAGACTACACGGACAGGGCCAGCGAGCACCACTCAAGTTTGCACGAGTTGCGGGCATCTTCCGACCATGGCTGTCCAGCTTGCACTTGGCTTTGGCTCAGAGTGCGAGATTGCATTACAGATTTCAAGCTCGGTGACGACGTCGAAGTCACAAGCGAGTTGAGAAGTCCAGCACTGCGCGGTCACTACGAGTTGCCGGAGCACGAAGATGTGGAAGAGGGTGGCGATTACGCCGTCTTTAGCTCGATCGATGACCAGCAGCACGCGCAGCAAACGAATAATTCCATGACTGTGTACTTCTGGGCGACCATTGGAGCTCAAGACCAGCATCCGGACGGAGTGCGTTCTTTTGGACGAGACGTCTCGATCGTGCTAACGCCAGTAGACCACGAAACGAGGAAAGTCTCTCACATTGCTGACCTCAATACTGGATCTGATGCAACTTTAGATCTGGCGAAGAAGTGGCTAGAGCTATGCACTAGATCATCCACTATGCAACCAGCAACCAGCAACGTCTTGGAGGCCGACCCGCCTAATTCACATCCAGACCTCAGAGAGTGGCCTTGCCGCGTGCCTCCGCGAAGCTTCCAGAGACGAATATGAGCTTGATGTGCGCTACATGACTATGAGCCATAGATGGTTTCCGGATGCGCTAACCTTGCTGTCCAAGGCAACATTGCCAAGTTTTCGTGAGGGAATTCCTATCGAGAATCTGAAGACATCTGTTCGTGATGCGATGAGTGTTGCTCAACGTCTTGGCATCCCATACCTCTGGGTGGACTCTCTATGCATAGTGCAAGACAACCCAGATGAGCTGGGCTCGGAGATCATGGCGATGGACCGAGTCTATGGCAATTCGTTCTGCAATATTTCTGCAGCAAGTGAGAACGATAGCGCCGCAGGCCTGTTCTTTGACCGGGATCCTCGACACTGCACGACTTACTCTATCACGCTCGACTTGTCAGACACACTTCCAAGCGCACCGACTCAGCACTCCATCGCGGTATCTTGGGATGTATGCGCAGCGGAGCTGGGCGAATCGAGCTTGGGAAGCCGTGCTTGGGTGTTCCAAGAACGCATCTTGTCGAGACGGAATTTATACTTTTGTTCACGAGAACTTCACTGGGAATGTCGAGAGGCCGAAGCGTGCGAGACTTACCCAAACGGCGAGCCTGCTTCTAGCGAATGCCCGAACACGCTTCCAATCGTGGACGTGATACGTGAGGCTGACAGTGTTTACCAGAAAGAGTTGGCGCTCGAGATGTGGCCGTCACTGGTTAGTGCGTACGCCAATTGCCAAATGTCTTTTTCCATGGACAGACTGAGAGCTCTGTCTGGAGTGGCCAGCTTCTGCTCTTCGTTCACAGGTGACCAATATCTCTTTGGCCATTGGCGTACTTCACTACCGGAAAGTCTGCTGTGGAGAGTTCCAGAAAACGTCACAGAAGCTCGTGCGCTTCCCCCTTGTTGCACCCTCATGGTCGTGGGCGCATGTAACTGGCCTGATATTCCTCGATGAGCGATTCCGCACCTACGGATTGGAACGTTGGGCAGAACTCAAGCAGTACATCATCCGCGATGACCCCGACCCGTCGAAGGCTGCATTGAATGCGCTTGGAGCTATGGGGGGCGCTCAGGGGCAGTTGATTTTTCCTACACTTCACCTCGCGGGCAGGCTGTGGACTGCGACTGTACTCAAGAGCCTATATATTGCTGAAGATCGACAGTTTCCGTCATTGGAGCAAGATGCGTTGGAGATACATGGTTCAAGAAGCTTGCGACTCGTGCATGTTCGACTGGATTCGCCTATGGAATTTCCTTTCGAGGCTGCATACCTGCCCATCGCTGGTAAGAGGACGCCGGAGAACAGTATTATCTTTGCGCAGGAAGATGGCCTAATCTTGAAGCGCGTATCTGAGTCTTGGCTGGAACAGAGCAGCATTCCATACTTTCGGCGAGTGGGAGTGTACGGGACTGTAGATCATGTTCCTACTGAAAGCAATGAGCCTGACGTCGAGACATATCTTTATCTGATGTAATATCATTGTGACAGCGCATAGTCGTTGACAATGCTCTGGAAAAAGTCGTTGCCAGCCGCCAATCTTTCGCAAAATTATGATAGAAATCAGCGCAACGCTGCGCGAATGCTACACCAGCTTCGAGCCAGCAGGTGCAAGAACACGTCCAATTCTCCGTGATCCCTCTCGCTACAGACACAGCCACTTGGTTCTCACACCACACTCCGTCCGTCCGCGCTCATGAGTCCAGAATCGGGTAGAGGGCCTTCTTCGGCACTTCGCAAAGACATGACGCAACACCCAACCCACGAGTTTGCACTTTCTCCAGGCTTTTATGTGGAGTAAAAGTCGCCCAACATTCCGACTCGTCGTTCAAACTAGTGTATTTCTACCGCTTCCAGGCAAAAAATTGTTTCTCTGAGAACCACACAAGCACTGGCCGTCACATCGCGTCATCGTGTCAGCTTCCAAATTACCGAAACAAGAAATAGTTCTAACGACAAGAAGATCTCCATGTCGATTCCGATACCGAAAATCACCAAGAACAAGACTACGATCGATAATGGTTTCTTCCAGAAACTCGAAAGCCAGTTTCCTGGTGCGGGGAGAGGGAATTGGTATATTTACGCCGGAGTAGTTTTCCAGACCAATGATCGAATGGATTTGATTGAGGCTTTGTGGAAATATGTCAAGACTGCAAGTTTTGATTCAGAGTTATTGGGCAAGGCGAGGAAGTTGAGGGAGGCGTTGTTGAAGAATTCGGCGTTGGTGGGGTTTCCGAAGGTGAGTAAGTTACTGTCCATTCTCGTTGAATTGTTGAGTATGAGGTGGTTTTTGGGAGTCTTGTATTTATGTGGCAAGTGTTCTAGGGAATAAATGCGTGCACGAGTTTGCGTAAAGCCATTAAGGAACAGACGCCTCAGATTTTGAAGGCTTTGGATGAGGATAAGTCTTTGCGACAGTCTTTGGGTCGGGCGGAGAAGGATGCCAGAGGGAAAGACTTCTTTTCGAAGATTTATTCGCAACACACGGATCGCGTGTTGGAGAATATGTCGTTGGCTTCGGGGGAAGATCTTTCGGAGTTCGCTATCAATGCAATATATGGCGATCTCATGGCCGAAGAGTCGCGACTCAATGCGAAGGAGACTGGCTTGTTGGAATTCTTGGCATGTTATGCATCTGGGTAAGTTGTCGATGTCGTAGGCGGAAATGCGATGCTGACCTTAAGACACAGTGGTTCTGCGTGGATTCAAGCTAAGGGACATATGTAAGTTGAAGGCTGTTGCACTCGGCTCCGGTCCCTATCGTGATGCGCTTAACGATGATTACGAGCTGTCTTGCATAGGCATCGCTGACGGTGTTTGATATAGGTATGGGTGCCGGAACCTAGGAAACGGGAAAGCAGAGATATATGGTGCCATGAACGTCTGCAATGAGATCGAGAAGCGGCTGGGAATCAAGGTGAATCGCGAGCCTGAAGAGAATTGGACCTGGGTGTCGAAAGCCTACGCCTGGTGAGCTCTACTGCTACGGACGGAGCCAGACTGCTGGAGCAGTCAGGCTCGCCGAGACAGCAAGATTGAGTGTTGAAATTCAGCAGCAGTGGTTCGGAGGAGAGGAGCATCTGCATCTCCATATTCTGGATGTTGCATCCAAGCCTGCCCCTCAGTGGTAGATCTAGTACTTGTCCATATTGTACGATATCGAAAAGTGTTTGTGTCTTGTCAATCGGCCCTCGTAGTGTTCATTCTGGAATGGCGTGCTCGACGCGCTGTATCTCGTTCGCGGCTTTGACGGCGAGATGGACGAACAGTTCATGTAGAAGGTGTAGCCCAGCAGACTGCAGGTGTGTCTCCATCGGGAATTTCTCGGGGATTCTTTCGTTTCTTGGCACTTTTACTCATCCCACTTCAAGAGGTGACTCTGTTGCAGGAGTCATTCTGGGGCAACACATCAAGCAGATTGATCTCGCCTAGTGCTCACTTCGCTATCCAAGGTGTGAGCAACCTACCAAGCGCTCAAGTAGAGCTTTCCACTTAACCCTTCGCCCGCAATGGGCTCTATCAACTTCCCCGCCGAAGAAGAGCGCATCCTCGCGCACTGGGACGACAACAACGCCTTCCACCGCCAGCTCGAACTCAGCAAGGACGAGAAGCCCTACGTCTTCTACGATGGCCCTCCATTCGCTACCGGAACACCTCACTATGGTCATCTGCTCGCCTCCACCATAAAAGACATCATTCCCCGCTATTGGTCGATGCGAGGGCGATATGTAGAGCGTCGGTTTGGGTGGGACACACATGGTGTACCAATCGAGCAGATCATCGATAAAGCACTACAAGAGGAGTTCGGTGTGCGAGGCAAGGCTGCAGTAGACAAGATTGGCATAGCAGAGTACAATCGACGATGTCGAGAGGTCGTCTTGACCTACGCTGGGGAGTGGAGAAAGGTCATTGGAAGACTGGGACGATGGATCGACTTTGATCGCGACTACAAGACGATGGATGCGACCTTCATGGAGAGTTGTTGGTGGGTGTTTGCTCAGCTCCACAAGAAAGGGCTTGTATACCACGGCGCGAGAGTGCTTCCATATTCCACAGCCTTGGGCACCGCACTGTCGAAATCTGAGGCACAGGAAGACTACAGAGATGTACAGGACCCTGCAGTCACAGTCAGCTTTCCTGTTCTGCCGGTGGACCAGCAACCGGAGCATGTTCGGGCAAAGATTGAAGAGGTCACAAACCTGGTGGGCGGTGAGGTCAATTTCGTGGCATGGACAACGACACCTTGGACGCTACCGAGTAATCTGGCGCTCTGTACAAGCCCTGAGTTCGAGTACATCGTCGTGCATGACAAGGAGAGCGGGAAGAACTTGATCATGCTCGAAGCGGGTCTGAAGGTACTGTTCAAGGACCCGAAGAAGGCGAAGGACAAGTTCCAGCAATTCCCGTTGAAGATCAAAGGCACAGATCTGGCTGGGTGGAAGTACAAGCCAATCTTCAGCTACTTCTACGACCAATTCAAGGACATTGCTTTCCGCGTGGTCAACGACACATACGTCAAGTCAGACGAAGGTGTGGGCGTTGTCCACCAATCGCCTTCATTCGGTGAGGACGATTACGCCATTTGCTGGCGAGAGAAGATCTTCCTTCCTGAGCGACCTCCACCAAATCCACTGAACACCCAGGGGGAGTTCACTCCCGACGTGACGGACTTCGTCGGTCAGCACGTCAAAGCTGCGGACAAGGCCATCATCAAGAAGCTCGAGCAGGATCAACGAATGGTCAGAAAGGGCCAGATCACCCACAGATATCCATTCTGTCCCCGCTCGAAGACGCCACTCATCCAACGCGCTGTTCCATCGTGGTTTATCAAGGTAGAGGAGATCTCACCACAGCTGACTGACAATCTGAAGAAGACACATTGGGTTCCGGAGTCAGTAAATACTGGTCGTTTCCACAACTGGCTTGCCTCTGCAAAAGACTGGAATGTCAGCAGAAATCGATTCTGGGGGACACCTCTTCCGCTGTGGGTGTCAGATGACTTCAAGGAGGTTGTTTGCGTCTCTTCTGTTGCAGAGCTGAAGAAACTGTCGGGTTACGAGGGCGAGATCAAGGATCTGCACAGAGACACCATTGACTCCATCACCATTCCATCACAACAAGGCAAGGGCACGCTGCGTCGTGTGGAAGAAGTCTTCGACTGCTGGTTCGAGTCTGGTTCGATGCCGTACGCTTCTTCGCATTATCCGTTCTCGTATCCTGGCTTCGATGCTGCCAATCCGGCGTCAGGCACGACGTCAGAGGAAGGTCCTGGTAAAGAGCTCTTCACCAAATTCCCAGGTGACTTTATCGCTGAAGGTCTAGACCAGACTCGTGGTTGGTTCTACACGCTCTCCGTGCTCGGTACCCACCTCTTCGGAACGTTCCCATACAAGAATTGTGTTGTCAACGGTATCGTACTTGCAGAGGATGGCAAGAAGATGTCGAAATCACTCAAGAACTTCCCGGACCCTATGGTCGTTATTGACAAGTATGGTTCCGATGCGCTGAGGCTCTACCTGATCGACTCGCCTGTGGTGCGTGGTGAACCACTGCGATTCGCGGAGCTCGGCGTCAAGCAGATCGTGTCTGGTGTGTTGCTGCCACTGTGGAACTCATACAATTTCTTCGCCCAGCAAGCCGCTCTCTACAAAAAGAACACTAACCAGGACTTTGTCTTCGACCCTGAAGCACAAAAGTCGAATCACAACATCATGGATAGATGGGTTCTTGCAGCGACACAATCTCTCATCCAGTACGTGAATCAGGAGATGGAGGCCTACAGACTCTACACTGTCGTGCCTAGGCTGTTGAAGATGGTTGATGATGTAACAAACTGGTACATTCGCTTCAACCGCAACCGCCTGAAGGGTCAAAGTGGTGCGCCAGCCGCGGCGCCAGCCACCAACGGTGTCGATGGAGAGGTAAATGGCGCTGAAGAAGAGGAGGGCAGCACCACCGACACGCTGCACGCCCTGAACACCCTGTACGAGGTTCTTTACACATTGACACGCGCACTGGCTCCTTTCATTCCTTTCTTGAGCGACAATATCTTCCAGCGACTGGCATCACATCTGCCAGAGTCTATCTCGAAGGGACAAGATGTGCGCAGTGTTCACTTCTTCCGATTCCCCGATGTGCGACAAGAGCTTTTCGACACTACAGTTGAGCGACGCGTGAGCCGCATGCAGAAGGTCATCGAGCTGGGTCGTATCTGCAGAGACCGACGAACAGTGTCCTTGAAGACCCCACTCAAGACTTTGATTGTCTTGCACCAGGATCCTGAGTTTCTGGAAGATGTGCGGACGCTTGAACGCTATGTTACAGAAGAACTCAACGTGCGCGATCTTGTCCTCACGAGCGAAGAGAGCAAATACGGCGTGGAGTACTCCGTACTACCGGATGTGAAGAGTCTTGGCCAGAAGTTCAAGAAGGATGCGGCAAAGATCAAGGCCGCTTTGCCAAAGGTCTCCCCTGGCGAGCTTCGAGCTTTCCTCGACTCTGGCAAGCTCACTGTCGAAGGCAAAGAACTCACTTCAGAAGATCTCCGCGTACAGCGTAAACTCAAGGAGTCCGCTGAGACCAAAAACCTCGAGGCGGGCACTGAAGGTGACGTCCTGGTCGTCCTGGACGCTTTCGCTTACCCCGAGCTCGCGCAAGAAGGTCTCGCCCGAGAAGTCCTGAACCGCATCCAGCGCCTCCGTAAGCGTGCTGGTCTTGTGCCAACAGACGATGTGCAAGTGGCATACAGCGTGCTGGCTCCTGCGAGCACCGATGGCGCGCCGGATGGCGAGAAGGCCGCCGTTGCTGAAGTTAGCCGACTTGAGCAGGAGCGACAGATGGAAGAAATGTTCACTCAACAGAGTGCTACCTTTTCCAAAGCGGCGAGCAAGGGTGTTGTCAAGGTTAGTGGCGACGATAAGGGCGTCGCTGAAGAGGAGACAGATGTCAAGGATATCCGTTTGCTGTTGAGGTTACTGAAGCTGTGAGCGTGTACTGTATGGCGATAGTAAGAGCAAGAAGAAACGAGTGCATGAGTAACGGAACGAAGAAAGCAGAGCTTTTGGACGAGAACGGTCTGACCATTCTATTTCGAGGCTAGACACTAGAGACTGATCTTTAAAGGACAAATTCTGCCCAGATGCATCATCTCCTTCTACCTTTTCATTCCTGTTGCAGGTTTTCATCTACCCAACGCCTCGCTAAAACTTTTCAAGCACGCCGCCGCCGCTTCTTCTGCTGCCGATCCTATCCAGCAGCAGCAGCGACGGTGGCATGTCCATTGGTCATCTCTGGCATTAGAGCCGTCCGCCGCTGTCTCAATCGCTCCTTCCTCGTGGCCGTGGCCCTCTTCACCTCGCCTTTGAAGCTCGTCGTACTCGTCACATTTTCCGTGCCTTCCAAGTTCAGCGGGCGGACGACCTTCATGGCGCCTGTTCCCACACTCATGCTCTGACCCATAATGATACATTCCGAAACACCTTCAATGTCATCCTTCTTCATCTTCGCAGCAGCCTCGAACAGATGGTCGGGCGTCTTCTCGAACGAGGCCAATTGCAGCACGCTATCACGCATCTTGGCGAGACCGAAACGTGTGATGCCCAGAACTTCACCCTTGTATGTCATCACATCTGCGAGCAGTTGCATATGTCGAGGATCGATGTCCATACTGCCCATGACGGCATCAATTTCGTTGATGATGGTCTTGCGGGCAGCTTCGATACCAAGAACATCACGGCATTCCATGACATTGTTGGTTTTGGTTCGGTAGCCGTCCACGCCGTCAGTAGTCATGCATTGCTTGAGACCGTAACCTTCGACAAAGACGGAGATGGGTTCTTTGCCATTGTGGTCTTTCTTGTCGTCTTTCTTGATGATGGCACGATGTGCGTCTGGGTAGCCCTTGACCACGACCTGGGGAAGCTTGCGCTTCAGGTTGTGGATATGGACGAACATGAGTTCAGAGCCATCAGAGTCGACGTTGCGCGCCTTGGCAGTAGACGTGCTGCGCTTCGGACGCTCCTTTTCCGGCGCGTTGACAGAAACACGAATGTGATTCATGCCGGAGTTCCTCGCCGAAACACCAAGCGTCTTGTATCCCTTGGTCCGCTCAATCGCGTCAAGGAGATGGCCCATGCCGATGCGAAGGCCCAGATTCTCGATTTGTTGCCAGTTAACCCGCATGTTGATGTAGCATCCATTTGCGTGCCACACATCTTCGATGTAGTCAACGATATCGCCCAAGTACGTCTTCTCCATCAATGCCTTTGCGAATCTTGCAGCCATGTCTTCGTAGGGAGAGTCCAGATGGCAGGTAATGACGGGCGTACTGATGATCTTGCTCGCGTTGATGATTTCCTTGATACGAGGTACACCTTGTGTAATGGACATACCAGCGACACCAGCGAAATGGAAAGTCTTCAAGGTCATTTGCGTACCGGGCTCACCGATGGACTGGGCACCAACGGCACCTACAGCATGACCGGCTTCCACTTTGGACTTCTCGAATTTGTGTACGCAGAGATGCAAGAACCTCTCAAGTGCAGATCGCGTAATCCTGAATACGGCGTCACTGGCGCTCATGCGCTGCTGCGACTTGATCATCTTGTTTGCCTTCTGGAATATGAAATTGGTGACGTCGTCCAGGAATTGCCGAGAATACTCAAGCTGATCAGTGCTCATCGGCCGATCATCTTTGTAGTCCAGGGCCATTCCATCGTCGGTAAATCGTCCCAACTTGGCGCGCTCCTTGTTGAGGACGGTATGGGTGCAGGTCTCAATGTCCTCCTTAGTCATGCACTCTTCACTGTTGTTCCAGGTGCTTTCGATGGCGTGTGACCATGTGCGTTCCATGTTGACTGGCTTGGCATTGCCTTCCATGTCGACTGGATCGAGTCCGTCGTCTCCAAACTTCATCTGCACGATACCGCCAGAAGAGTTTCTCACCGTCTGGTCATATTGTGCACTCAAATCTTCCAAACTCTTCATCAGTCGACGGGACATGTAGCCAGTCTCGGCAGTCTTGACAGCTGTATCGACCAGACCCTCACGACCAGACATGGCGTGGAAAATGAATTCCGTCGGTGTCAGGCCAGTGAAGAAGCTGTCAAACACAAAGCCTTTGGCGAGCGGATCAGGGCTTGCTTTGAAGAAGTGTGGAAGCGTTCGATCCTGAAAACCTTCCAGAACACGTTTCCCGCCAATAATTTGCTGTCCGACGACAGCAACCATTTGCGAGACGTTGATGTTCGAGCCTTTGGAACCGCACTTGGCCATGGTCATGGGTGCGTTATACTTGCTCAATTCAGCGAAACAGGCATCACCACACTCTTGCCGGACTTTACTTAGAATACCTGAGAGCATGATTTCCATCGTCTGTTCTTCGTCACAACCGGCACTGCGCTCCAGTTTGCCAGTCTTATATTTGTGGATGATCTCGTCACATTTCTTGTAAGCTGCGTCAACGAGAGCAAGTTTTCGCTTTGTCAACTTGTCGCTAGGGTAGACGTCGCTGATACCGATGGAGAAGCCTTGCTCCCCAAGCCATCTCGCAGATAGCTTTGCCAGCCGGGTCATGGCAGCGGCAGCATAGTCTGCGCCGAAGTCTCTGAGAATGACGTAGAACAAGCTGTCTTTCTTGCCATCGCCGATGGTCGCCTTGTCGTAACCGCCGCACATTGTCTCGCTGTTGCGAATGACGAGGTACGAATCAGTGTCAACCATGTCTGGAATCTCACCGGGACGGGAAGGAGGCGCGAAGGACTTCATCCGTGCCTCTAAGTTGACATTGACAGGATAGTCCGGATGTGGCTTGATAAGAAGATTCCAGATTTGCTTGCCTGTCCAGAGCGTCTGTGGCTTCCAAATGGCTGGCGGTGGGATCACGATAGGATACTCTTTACCTGTGTAAGGATCCTTTGCCTGCATGCCATTGTACATGAAACCGACCACATGTGTAAAGTGTCTGCGGCTGAAGAAGCGATCTTTCTGACTGATCAAATAAGCGCCTGTGATAAAATCCTGAATAGCAGCAATGATGGGTGAGCCGTTCTTGGGCGTGGCCAAATTGTTCTTGACGCCCATCAGCTCAGTCGCTTCTGTTCGTGCTTCTTCAGTTTGAGGAACGTGCAAATTCATTTCGTCACCATCAAAATCGGCGTTGTATGGGTTGCAAACACATTCGTTTAACCGAAATGTTCTCCAAGGTCGAATTTTGGCTCTGTGTGAAAGAATCGACAGTTTGTGCAGAGAAGGTTGCCGGTTGAAGAGTACAATATCGCCATCCTCAAGATGTCGCTCCACCACATCGCCAATCTCGAGCTGATCGGCAACCTTCTTCAGATCTCCCTTTTGACCGACCAATTTCAGGTGGAGTTTGCGATTATCGCGGCCTTTGATGATGTAGTTGGCGCCGGGGTGTACCTTGTCGCCTCTTCTTACGCATGCCTTGAGCTTTTCGTAGTTGTGTTTGGTGACTCTTTCCGGATATGTCATGTTGACTGCGACACGGGATGGCACAGCAACCTCTTCGATCGATAAATTGGGGTCTGGCGAGATGACCGTCCGTCCAGAGAAATCAACACGCTTACCAGAGAGATTGCCACGGAATCTACCTTGCTTACCCTTCAACCGCTGGCAGAAGCCACGCATAGCTTTGCCATATGCACTGTCTCTGCCCAAGCCAGGTAGATTTCCGTCGATGTACATGGCGATTTGCACCTGCAGGAACTCCCACATGTCCATCACCTTGGCCAGAGGTTGACCAGCTCTGAGCGTAGCAGACATCAAGGTGCTGACCTGGACGATGTCGCCTAGCTTGTTGGTGATGTCGTCCTCAGTGCTCGCTGTCTCTTGAGCCACAGAAGGCCGAATAGCAACGGGCGGCGCGGGGATGTGAGTCCAAATCATGTACTCTGGCCGCCCTCCACTGTGAGGATCCATTCCTAGCAACTCCACATCGGCATTCGGTACCTTCTTGAGGATGTTCAGGACTCGCAGTGGCGTCAGATCGTCTGCAACCCGCTTCATGTGTCGGTCAATCTCTTTGTCCACTTTGATAGCCTCTTCGAAGGTCCTCTCAAACGCCTGCATGTCCGGCGGTTTAACCTTGTTTTTCGCATTCGAATTGGTATAAATGGCATATTTGTTGTGGAACATCTTGATCGGATGTCCTGCAACCTTTCTGACCGGACCGTTGAATGCCTCACAATGAGGGCATTTCTTCACCTTTCTGCATTCTCCCGATATCTTCTTGATGATGACATCCTTCCGTAGACCGTCAAGACCTGGTCGCCGTAGAGACTTGAGATAATTCCGCTTGTCTTTCTCGGGCAACAACACCTTGCTGCAGTCTTTGCAAATGCAATTCATGATCTCGATGATCTTCTTGAGGTAGCCATAGTGGAAGCATGGCAGGGCCAGCTTCACGTGTCCAAAATGGCCATTGCACTCTTTCAATCCTTGCCCGCATGTGCCACACTGCCCATTTTTCGCTGAAGTTCCCAATCGCGAATCTAAAGGACCCTGCTTCGTGATAGTGCGCGGGCCGCCTTGGGTCATAGCCAAGTCGTAGAGGTTGCGGTCGGCGACATTGACAACGGACTGTGCGATCACATCTGGCGGACTGAGCAGGCCGAAGTGCAGCGACTTGATGCGCTTGGGCACATTGTCGACGACCTGCTCTTTGGTCGTAAATTCGTCGGTCTCCATGGCTGAGGGACAGGCGGTGCGGAATATGTGCTATCGGGTCATGGTGTTGTCGAAGGCAGCTTGTGCGTCGCGGGCGCAACGACTCATATCCAACTCATTCGTTGCTCACTGGCACGAGCAGCCGATTTTCAAGTCGGCGGTTGACCAGCAGCAACGCCGACGCTCTGGATGTGCCCGCACTAGCGTCAATTCGGCTAGCTTCGCTGGTTCAATTTAGCTTCCGACACGGTCGCGTTTAGGCAGTCGCGACCCGCGTGACTGCAGCTCTTATCGCGCTGATAACGAAGCGTTCTCAAGTCCACTCACGACGACGTACTGCTGCTCGACTGCACACACGCTGTGCTTTGTACAGTCTTGATCAGAACAAGCGTGTGCGCAGCTGTTGCTCCTCGAGGCAAAAAGAGGCACAGGGCGATTGGCGGGCGGCACTTGCCTTGCAGGCAGGCAGCACAGCACAGCACCACAGAGTCACCTGCTTCGAGCTCGCCCAAGGAGGGGCCAGTAACGGTGTCGTGCTTGGAACCATCGACTCACCTACCCACGGAACCACCATCTCTCTCTCCACCACTTCTACTGCTACCTTCCGCACATACACTCACTGACCGCCGTCCACCACCACTGACCTGACCACAACACAGCCGTCGCCCGGCCCCTGGCAGCACCTCGTCATACCACAGCCTCGAGCTGCTGCCGCCGCCAACATGCCGCCCTATCTGACCTGCATCGCCCTCAGCTCGACCACCGGCGATGACCATCGCTCCATCGATCTGATTCCAGACAAGCCCTGTGTGGTCGGTCGCACCTCCAGGAGCAAGGCCGCCATGGAGGCTCGCACAAACAACGCCCTCTTCGACTGTGCGGTCGTCTCCCGCCAGCACGCTGAGATCCGCGTCGCCCCGTGGGCTACACCCGGCACGCAAATCACTCTTACCGACCTAAACAGCCTACACGGCACCGCCGTGAATGGGCGCCGCTTAACGCCTCTCACTGAGTTCACCCTCAAGTCTGGTGATGTGATCAAGTTTGGAGAGCGAGTGTCGAGGGGTGAAGGTATACTGAGGCCCCACTACAACTTCGGACGTCTGTTCCTTCACGGCTTCGAGATCACTGACCTTGATTCTGCAGAGGCACACGACGGCGTCTCCGTCACCTTCCGCCATCTCCAGCAACACGATAGCCACCCTGAGGGCAGTCACCACCCAGTCACGTCGCGCGGCGTCCGTGTCTTTGAGGCTCCCGATCTCTCCGACCAGTCCGACTTTGACAGCGACATCGAGTTCGACATCGACTCGGTCGGCAGCTGTGTCGAGCAGACCCAATCCGCAGAAACCACCCCAGAACAACCCAAGATGGGCACACAAAGTCAACCGATCGACCTGGATGAGGTCAAAACAGCGCACAAGAAGGTCATAAGCCTGCTGGACGAGGACGACCTAGACTTTGACGAGAACCAAGCAGCGCCCTCCAAGCCCACATCTGCTCCACTGCGCACTACTGTGCCTGAGAGTATCAACTTGGTTGATCGCCAGCCAACGAGCCCGGCAGAGGCTGCTCCAACTGCTGCTCCTGTGCCGCCCACGTTCTTCAATCTTCACGAATCAGACTTCGATGATGTGCATGAGGATGTGGTAACTTACAACACTGGCCTCTCGAAAATCTTGAACGAGCGAGAGCTCGATGATGAACAAGTGATTGACGAAGACGACCAAGGCGAGGATTCTGCGGATGCTGAGTATGTTGGCCACGCTACCGAACAAGAATCAGATCTCGACTCACTCGATGGCAGTCCAGCGCTTTCTGAGGAAGACATGGACGACTATGAGCCGGCCTACATCTCGCAACGCCAGCCATCTGAGGAGCTTGGCCAGCCAAACGCAAAAGCTGTGGAATCAGTCTGGCAGAAAATGTGTGAAGAGAGCGCACTTGCATCCGCAGCCGCGCCCAAGCCACACTACGATCCTGTGCGAGGCTCCCGCCTCGCGGCAGAAGAGACCAGTGCCGCCACTGCCTTGCCAGGGCCGTCCAAGTACACGTATGACCCCTGGTACCCCGGCTTCGTGAACTCGAACCTGGCTACTGACAATACCGGCAGTCGTCGTTGGGACATCCCACCCGTAGTGTCGCAAAACTCGATGTTTGCCCCACCACTTATGCCTCTGCCCAGCTCTGGTCCTCATCAGGCAGCAAGTAGTGCATACCAGAACGAGAAGGAGAGTCATGGTCAGCAAAGCGAGCCGCAAGTGCCAAGCACTGTACAAGCCAGCAGAGGCAAGCTTGCCATCGGCGACTTGCTCCAGCCACAGAATCAGCACACGACCTACCGACTGCCGCAGTCTACGCTCCCAGTCTCGCTCGGCGGCCCTGTCATGCCCCAGCTGCCAGCGTTAGTTCCTGCTGTGGCTGCCAACGCTGCTACAGTACCAGAGACAACTTCAAAGCCAGCTGGAAAGAATAAGCGTAAGGCGTCCGAGGTTTTCGACGCCGAAGTCGAAGAGTCCGAAGAGCCCGTGGCCAAGAAAGTGGTTACAGTCGACGCTGCCACCGGCACACAGCGTGCCATCGCGGCTCAAGCTGATAGCAAGAGCAATACTGTCCAACGCATTGCCAGTGCGGCTGTGAAGCATGCAGTCAGCGCTGGCGTCGGCGTTGCTGCTACTATCGCCTTCCTCAACAGCACGTATGCCGAGCGGGTGATTGAATACCTCAGCTGAGTACTCTTGATCGGAACAGATTGCTTGGTATTGGTTTGGCACAGAGGACGGTGATTTCATAATAGCTCAAAATGCTGTGCGGAGCTGCTGAAATGACGCGAAGACGGAACGATGACATGAAAATGGGAACGAAAGACGTGGCGTTCACTGCAGGCGCCTGGTCACAGTACTTCTTAGGATGAGGGAAAGGGCGCACACAGGTTCAGGGAAGGTCCATCTGTATTGACGGGCGATTGAAGTTTACCTTGAGACGCATGCTGTATTCACGGCATTGCACTACTGTAGAAGGCGTTGGTGAGGCACGGTCGGGATTGATAGTGCCAACCACGACGTGGAATGATTGTTCTCAGCCCTCTGTGCACCGGTTCTTCTTCACTTTCGTGGCAGGTTAACTTCAGCATCGATGAGCAGCGATCTGCCGAGCTTTTGTTGCGTCATGTCAAACAGAGAGATGAAGAAGACCAAGATGATGTCTACCAGGTGCAGCCCTGTACAGATTACAGACCTGCAGCAAGCATGCAAAGGGCCGTCGCGCTCGAGCCGCTCAATGACGGACTACTCCCTTCGTTCGCAGGAAGTGTGCATTGGACATCGTTCAACGTGTCCAGTCGCGCAGGCGTGACAAAATACATGGCCATCACAGTGCGCGGCTTTTGCCGGCTGAATTTCAGTACACCGTTCTCAATAGTTTGTACTTTACTTCGCTCGGCTTGCGCGAGTTTCTGCGACCACCGGGAACGATGTGACAGCCCGAGAGTGGGAGACTTCGGTTGGAGTGTTCACGATGTCTGCACGTTTTCTTGCCGTCGTATTGTCGACCGGTAATGAGCGAGCAGAGAGGCCGCCGGAGAGGATGCCGACAACGATTGCTATTTGTCCACGACGATGATCCTGCGAGCTGCGAGTGGCTCGGCGAGAGGTGAGGTGCGTGGTTGCAAAGGACCCGTTGCCCGTTCGCAGGAGTCGCAGCCGAGGGCCGGCAGGAGCAGGAGCGCGAAAAAGACAGAAGCGCGGGCGGCTGCCTGCATGCTTTGTGTCTTCTGTCGCGCGCCTGTGACAATCCGTGACAATACCGGTGTTCCTCGTGTGTGCCTCATGCCCTATCTCGTGCAACCGAGAACAGGGCCGGAGAGTATCTCATTGCCCAAACGAAAACCAAATTCTCTAGTCCGCCATTCGCCCTTGTTCTAGGCGGTTCCAACAGTCCCGAGGAGAAGAAATGGACATGGGGGTGCTTGAGCAAGCGCGTCAAGGGGACACGCACCAGGGCGACAAACAGTAACAGAGCAAGCGGTAGCAAGCGGCTGATGATGAAGACCGTCGAGAAAGGATGAAGAAATGCTGAGGCCGCTGTCCACTCACTAAGCGCCCGCAGTTGCCTATCCCTTCCTTTCGTCCCTCTCACCTCTTGTTTTCCTGCTGAGCGAAGCAGAGACGAGTAAGAAGTTCCGAGAAGTGGAACCCTCCGTTCCCGTGTCGGTCGATCTACGCCATACTTTTTGACAGCTCGCCGCCGCTGCTCTGCGAGTGTGCTAAAAGAGGTGTTCTGGAAGCTTTCTTGATAGCTTTATCACAAACTCATTGTTCATTTATTACATCTGCTGCTCTTGTTGCTAATTCTCATACTTTATTGACTTCTTGTTGGGACTACGGCCGAAGACATCGATCAAGCATAGAGGACAGGACTCTAAACACCACACGCGTAAATCATTTCTGGTTACAACCAGCATCTAGGATTTCCAGGAATTGAGAGGGAACTCATTGTCAAAGTTGGAAGTGTGCACGATCGATCGCAGCTCCGGAGTCAACGAAGATACCGAATTCACCTAGTTGCATCAGTACATTTGGGAATACAACACTAGTCACTGCGAAGTGCGGAGTTTCGATCTAGACCACTCAACCGATACTTGGACGAGCGATACCAAGCACTCCACGATCTGTTCAAGCAAAATGGCAACCGTCACTTTCGCGACATCAAAGAGGGCGTCTTGTTCATTGACCACAGGCGGTATTGAGACGTGCAGGCAATGCAGCATCAGGACGTAAGTCGTTCAATGATCGTGCACCGATCCTCTGGAATTAGACTGACGTTTCCACAGTACAAAAGATTGTCAAGCATGTAAAGGAACGATGATGGTGCAGAGCGAATGCTCGGGTTGCAGAGATTGCAAGCAACGAACCCGGAAGGATAGCGGTGTGGACTTCAAAGATGTACCAAGGCCGAACGATCGGTGAGGGACTATGACGAATGGTAGCAGATGTACGATGTGAATGACCATGCGTGAATGATCCTGGAAGACCACGATTCCAAATTCCTTGCATTCTCCTACTTCCACACAATTTAGATGGTCCTCTTCTCCCTCGTCAAATGGTATCCCACACAAATACACACGTCCGCAACAGTCCCGCACTCCATCTCTTTCAACTTCTCTACTTGAACTGGTCTTCCGTGACACCCTTGCCCATGGCACTAGTGCTGCTAATACCACCCTGCACCATCTGCAACAGACCATCAACGTAGTTGGCGCCAGACCACTTCTGGTGCTTGACGACCTCACAACCCTCCTCCATTTCCGGTTCTTGCACAATCTCGCCATACGCACGCATTCCGCGCGCAGCATACTGCTTCGAGAAGCGATCGGCGATGAGAGCAGTTTGATGCAGACCAGCAAGCGTGATGAATTGCCAGCAGTATCCCAATGACGCGAGACGCTTGATATAAGTTTCTTGGTCTTTAGGTTGCATTGCTGCTTTCCAGTTGAAGGATGGTGAGAGGTTGTATGCGAGCCTAAAGGAAGGAGAAGAAAGTGGTTAGCCTGGTGTACTTTACGTTTTGCCGAGGCACAGGTTCGTGCTGCGATGACATACTTTTGCTCTGGCCACACGGCGTGCACGCCATCGGCGAACTCTTTGGCTTGCTCGAAGTCGGGCAATTTGCTCTCCATCCAGATCATGTCTGCGTAGGGTGCGTATGCGACTGCGCGCATTACGGCACATTGGCAACCGCCTTGGTATCTGTAGTATCCCTCACGGGTTCGAGGAGCATCCCAGTCGAACTGGATGTCCACGCCAGTGAGGCCCTTTGCGATGGCGCGAGCTTCGGAGTTGCTCTTGCCTTTGGCTTGCTTGTTGAACTCATCGATCAGAGCCTGCTTGTTCACATGCACACCGGCGTTGATTGTGTCCGCAACCGCTTGGTTGAAAAGCTTCAGACCCGCCTGCGCTGTCCATGCATCTTCGATCGCCTGGAGATCAGCTCCGTTCTTGCCAGCCTGCTCGGCTGCAACCATGAGATCGTTCAGTGGCTGCAGTGCTGGGTTTGTGGCACCAAGAATGTAAGCGTGGTCGCGGTGATCAATGGTGGAAGTAATGAGTGTGGCAGCTTCAGAGTCAGTTCTCGCAACAGCAAGGAGATCAACTCCCATGATGTCTGCCTGAGCACGGATTGCCACCAGTCTGTTGATGTGTTCTGAGACTGGAACCAAGACCTTTCCTGCCATGTGTCCGCACTTCTTCGTACCCGGCATTTGATCCTCAATGTGAATTCCCGCTGCACCCTTCTCAACAAAGAGCTTGGTGAGCTTCATCACAGCAGTCAGACCACCGTGGCCAGTATCGGCATCGGCGACGATGGGTCGGAGGAAATCGGTGTTGGCAAGTTTCGATCGCTCGCTAGGTGGGGCGCTCAGACGTTCCTCACGCTGCTTGCGGTCGTGGAAGAGCTGCGCCATGAAGAGATGGTTCACCTTGTTGGGCACAGTGGTGTATGGGTAATCCGCAAGATCTGGTCCTGGCTCGTCTGAGCTCGACGCAGTGCTGGAAGACTGCCAGCCCGAAACGTAGACAGTATCAATGTACTTGGCCATTTGAGTGACCATGACCGGGTCGAGACAGCCATATGTGGCAGACGCGGTTTTCTCCTGCTCGCTCATTAACAATGCGTTTTCCCTTGCGTAGTAAGGTCTGACTGACCTTGAAGCGACCTTCTACGAGGTTCCACAGCTTCTTAGCCTGGGCGTTGCTCGGGTACTCAATCCTGAGATTTCCACGCTTGGAAACAATTTGTTCCGCAGTATAGGGTCTGCGTGTGTAACGCCATCTTGAGTCTGTCCACCACTGCTGGACCTCCTTCACCTCTTGCTCGAAAGCTTGCTGCTCTGCGTCGCCGGACATGGTTCCTGAGATCGGAGGATCGACGGAGACTGGTTGGAGGACAGAAGCGACAGACGAAGCGATCTTCTTAAGTGTATCGGCCAGCTTGTCGAGATCGCTGCAGCCGCAGAGAATGTGTAGATGAGAGATTCTAGGATTTCGCGTGAGTTGTTCTTCCAAAGGACGAAGAAGCACAGAAAGAGGCTGGTTTTGGAAGAGGGGAGATCTGTTTTGGCATCACGTCACAACCGAGAAGTCTACTTGTATATGACAGACAAAGGCTCTACGAGAGGCTTCCCTCGCGCGCCCGATCTCGCCCGGGCTGGTGACGGGCAACACGCCAATGAGCCAGAGTCATCATGACCGGACAACAGGTCTGAGTGCTTTTCTCTGGCCGAGGGAGCATTGCGCACATGGCCCTCGGATCAATGGAGGACGATGACTGGGCCAAGATGGCAGAGAGTTGAAGTCACAAGCTGGCTCCCGCTCCTGCCGCCGCTTCGGCTGCAGCTGGGCCTTGCCGATTCTGGGGTTGGCGATCTTCTCCCGAGGTTCAGAGACGTCTGGCTTCACATGAGCCGCATCATGCTTGGCAGCACATGCGGATTCCAGCTTCTCAATATCGTGCTGGCACCGCTGGGTGGGCTGTGATTGATAGGCTGAATGAACGAAGCCGCGTAGTTATATAAGGTGCCGTCATGTGTGCATGCGAATGGAGTCAATGCCAAGCAGGGCAATGGAGGAGGGATGCATCAATTGACCGTGCGGCACGTCTTCCGTAGTCCTCCGCATTCTGCAACTTCGCACTGGACCTGGCTCCGAATGGTCGAGTCCTGCTATGTATTGTATGTGCCGCATACGTCCTGCGAGACTGCGAGAACGGTGCTTGTACGGCCGACACGAAGCATTCCGGCAACAGGAAGAGTTTCTCTCGCGGACTGTGGGCGACCGTGCAGCGATCGCGGTGCTGCATTTCATGAGCTACTGCATCGGTGCTGACTGTTTGCAGTTTCCACCAGACTACGTCGTGGTCTGCAGCACATTCGTAGGGAAGCCTCATGTGTCCTGCTACCCTGTGCATGGACTGTCCAGCTCCGAGCCTCGATGATCGGGGTCGAGGGTAATAAGAGACCTGCGGTGCATCACAGCTGGGTGTAGTAGAGGAACAAGACCGTGGCACGCAGCACACCAGCTCAGATAACTCCCAGGTGGATTTGACCAAGGTGATGGTCACCTGACTTGCAGCTTTATTCTGGCTCTCCTGGCCGCGGAATGAAGGTGCTTCTTCTTTTCCTATGACACCAGCCAGACCACCAAGAGTGTCGAGTGGCAGGGGTCTGCTCACGCTGCTGTGTGGGAGCGATGTGATATGTGCTGACACAGTGCAGCTCAGATCAGACTATTCAATTACAAGGTGATCTGTACTCCGATCTCCGTACTCCGTATAGGATGTCCGAGAGGTGTCGCCCATTCTCTTGTCCACATTGAAGAGTGGTCCGCTAGCGCATTTGATAGAAGTCCAGCAGCGGAAATCGTGCGCGTCTTCGCGGCTGGCGGCTATGGTCGCCGGTGTCGGCGCTGCTGATGGGCAACGACAGACACCGCAGTCGAGACGCAGGCTCACCCACATGGCCAGCAAGGAGGAGCAACGAGGCCACAGCATGGGCGCAGGACTGGCACATTGCTCCTGTATGCATCACCACCAATGGCGCACACTCTGCATGCATCTGTGTCCAGCGGAAAAGCTTGGGGGTCGTTGCCAAGCTGCGTGGACGACTTTTCTGAAGCAAAAGCTTCGGATATCGGCACCAACGTGGGCGGACCACAAGCCGCCCGCAGACTTATCACACCAACGACTTTCACCAAGCAAAGCGCAATGCGGTCAGACGATCGAGGCAAGATGCTCCGTCTCCCACACTATTGCACGTTTCCATGGCCGCAGATGTGCCCTGGAGCGACTTCTGTCGGTGTCGATCGGCCCTGAAGAGCTGCCGTGCGAGGCGCGAGGCGTTGTTGCATTCCGCATCACCAAGACGGACTAGTCGAGTATGCAGTCTCTTTTGCCGAAGAGCGCAGGATCCACTCAGATCGCGGAGGCAATGGCAGGTACGTTGTTCGGTCCACACCGCAGGGCCAGACGGCAGCAAGTGCGACCTCGTACTGGTGCATGACTGCCTGAAAGAATTTTGCTTGAGAAGTCATGTCCTTGTACCTGGCACCTACCTTTGCTACGCGCTTCCTTCCTTCCATTGGCCGCTGCTGCATCGTTCTTGCTCATACGTAAACGAGCCCTCGCCGTCGAGCTCGAAAGCTTGTCCTGAACCTCTCACGTCTTAGATCCGCACCTAACGCCGTACATTGTTAATGCAAGCCAAGTACCTGCTCGTGTGCCGACACTACTGTCACTGATCACCACCATCGCGAGCCGGAGCTGTCTCCCTCTACCACATTGAGGATCGGATGCAGCCTCCAATATGGAGAACGACAAGCCAGAGCAGAAACCTCATGTGGCGTCAGAGGAGGTAGAAGAACGACGGGGCTCGTACATGTCCTTTGAGCACCCACTCTCGCCAACCTCAACATCGTCCGATACAGCATCAACAGTTTCCCGACCTTCACTCCACAGTCGGAACAGTCGCGACTTCGCAAATGGACTTTACAATGACCTGTCGAGAACCTCGTCGACCAATGCTGTTGGCGGGGTTGTGCCAACCATGGACCGAACCTGGACACAAGGTACTGCGGGCACCACTGGAACCCAGGACATAGCGTTCGAAGTCGACTTCGAGGAAGACGAGAAGGCGAACCCCCAGAACTGGCCATTGTGGTACAAAGGCATTGTCATAGCAATCTTCAGCTATGCCACGACTTCCACAGTCCTCTACTCCACGAGCTATACGAGCGCTATTCCTGGCATGCAGAGAGAGTTCAACTTGTCGACCAGCGAGGGTATCCTTGGTGTCACTACATATCTGTTGGGTATGGCCACAGGTTCAGTCATTTTGGCGCCGCTCAGCGAGATGTATGGCAGAAGACCTGTCTACCTGATTACGATGTTGTTGTTCACGATCCTTGTAATCCCATGCGCTGTCGCGCAGAACATCGCCACGATTCTGGTCGTTCGTTTCTTTGGAGCTTTCTGTGCTGCAGCCATGATCAGCAACGCGCCGGGTACGGTCAGCGATATAGTGGACGATGAACACCGAGCCCTGGCTTTTTCCGTCTGGAGTATAGGCCCCATGAACGGCCCGGTCATTGGACCCGTAGTTGGAGGTTTTGTGTATCAATACCTGGGATGGCGCTGGACAAACTGGGTCGTGGTCATAGTAGGAGGAGTGGCCTGGGCTCTCGTTGCAATTGTGCCCGAAACATATGCGCCAAAACTTCTTCGACAAAGAGCAGCAGCGCGCAGAAAGGAAACCGGAAGCGACAAGTACTGGAGTCGATACGATGACAAGATGAAGTTTGTACCACTGCTGAAGATCAATCTGACGCGACCATTTGTACTCGCA
The DNA here is from genome assembly GCF_033473495.1 of Cercospora beticola. Taxonomy (NCBI): domain Eukaryota; kingdom Fungi; phylum Ascomycota; class Dothideomycetes; order Mycosphaerellales; family Mycosphaerellaceae; genus Cercospora; species Cercospora beticola. The sequence continues at coordinate 3,959,418 of NC_088939.1, read as the reverse complement.
GCGACGGAGCCGATCTGCTGGTTCTGGAACATCTATATTGCCCTCGTTTACGGAATCCTATATCTATGCTTCGTCGCATATCCGATTATCTTCGCAGATATCAGAGGCTGGAGCCCAGGTTTCACCGGTCTCTCGTTTGCAGGAATTGGCGTCGGGTAAGTCTGCGCTCGACATTTGTCTCGGAGATTCCTGCTAACCCGAAGGAACACTACAGTTCAATGATAGTCATCGTCAGTGAGCCATTGATTCGTCGCATGATCAATGCACACAAGAAAGATCCCGAGACCGACCGACCGTATCCAGAAGCTATGGTGTCCGTCGTTTGTATCGCATCGATTCTCATTCCGGTCGGTGAGATCTGGTTCTCATGGACTTGCACCCCCGATAAGGCGCATTGGATTGTGCCTATACTTGCTGGCATTCCATTTGGCGCGGGCAATGGCGGCGTGTTCATCTACGCGTCGAACTATCTGGTACAAAGTTACGGCATCTACGCTGCCTCAGCGCTGGCCGGGAATGCAGTTCTCCGATCAATAATGGGTGCAACACTGCCCCTAGCAGGCCCGTCGCTATACGCAACCCTTGGACCGAATTGGGCAGGAACGCTTTTGGGACTGCTCGAAGTGGCGTGCATACCTATCCCGTTCATCTTCTACAAGTACGGTCACAAGATCAGAGAAAAGTCAACTCTGATCAGACAAATGGCAGAGGACCGACGCAAGCGAGAAGCCAAGCAGAAGAGGGCAGCAGACAAGCTGACGAAAAGAATGGACCCGGAAGCCAGTGCTGGCGCAGGTATGGGAACTGGTGCGGCAGTCGATGAGTGCATTGATCTAGAAAAGGATCTCGAGAAGGGTGTTCATCAAAAGGCGTGATAACATGATTCATTGGGAGGCATAGCGATGGCTTGAGCATTTCACAGCAGGTCCATTACCAGTTACGACTTCGACGATATACGCGGCCAGACCTGATGGATTGATGAGCGTTATGATAAAGGACCAGAAGGAGCATACATCGTTTAATAGACTATGCATCGCAGCAAATATTCATGTTGCTTTGAGGCCGTTGACTGTATCGATCGGCAGAGCAGAAAGAGCTCACTAACCCTCTGACTCTCAGGCGTGATTTGCAATCAAGATGAGTTCGTATGCTGCCAAAGAGACACATAGTCTGAATCCTTGCCAGCTTCATGTGTTCGCTCAGGCCGATAACGCTTTGCGCATACCAAGGCATTGCCTGCTAGTTCGGCATCATTCGTGGCTATTTTACCACTTTCATCGTACTGTACCTCTTGACCAGGTCTGCGCAGTAGTGTCTCGTACAGCTCAGCAGATAACCCATGCGGTGGCCCTCCTTCTCGAGGGGGCTTATGCAGCGGCCACTCTAGACAGATCAAATGACCACCTGGTGCAAGGAGCGCACTCATCCTTTTGGCCCAAGAAGGTCTTAGTGGCGGGGGCAGTGCACACAAGAACGTGTAGTCGAAGATCAAATCAAAGTTCCCGCCCCCTGTCGTCTCCAGAAAGTCATCCTTGAAGAAGTCATTCTCCACGAAAGTTTCCCGACCACGTCCGAACTCCGTCTCTAGCGCACGATACGTTGCTGACTTGTCGGCTCCTTTCTGCATTTTACGCGCAGCTTCAATGGCGGTCTGAGATCCATCCACGCCGTACACGTCGTAGCCAAGAGACGCCAGCAGAAGTACATCATATCCTCGACCGCATCCCGGAACAAGTGCTCTCTTCCGCTGCTTACTCGGGTCGTTCTTGATTGGGGCGCCCAAGATGTCGGCGTTGCCAGTGATGGCGTCTGCCAGCGCTTGAGAAGGTCCAGCACGATCCCACGGCGTGACTTCTTGCTTCCAGAGCTCATCCCAGCCGCTCAGCTGCTTGTCAAGAGTACGGCCTTCGAATGTCTCGCGCAGTTTCTGTCGAGCGGCATCTGGAACCGCCATGATGCTATTGCCAGTTTCGCGGAACCTCGGGCGTGCCTGATGAATACGGGACGTTCTTCTGCAGACGTGTCGTGGCAAGAGCTGGAAGGTGTTTCTCCTCATGACATACGGCAACCACGAATGCACTAACAAGCTCTAAGGCTACTGTCGCTGGTTAGGACATCGACTTGGCACCCGGCACAATGGGACACTCGTATGCAATCCGACTTCAACAAGACTACTGCTGCACCTTCATCGACTGCCATACATCTCCCGTCAATGGACTGAGTGACAACGGATTTGGTCGGCCATCTAGCAATACGCGGATTGGCCAAATGCTACGGACCAGGCCTGCCGAGGTGCATTTCGCCAGCTGCCGGCATCGGCCAAGGTGACTGTTTTTCGCTTGGAGGCGCCGTTGGCGTCGAACAAAGCAAAACGGAAGTCGGCAACTTCGTGCCATAGTCATCACCTCCATGACGGCCCACTCAGCTCGTTGGGCGCGCGGCATAGCGCAGTACTGTGTACTGCTTGCGAAGGAATGTTGCCGATTGCGTATCGCTTCCTCGCGGCGTGAGCTCTGTCTCTCGTCAGCTGCTTCAGCAATTTCAGTAAGGAAACAAACATATTCGCGCTTTCTCTTCTTGCCGTAATAGCGGGCTCTCTTGCATTACGCCATTTTCTCGAATCACAGCTCACTGCAACATCGCCCTGCTTCTCGAGTTCATGGTCCGGGTAGCACATCATACCAGAGCAGCTCCAAGCCAAGAATGAGCCAAGATCACAACTCAGATCCCCCCAGATCAGATCGAGACCACGAACACCTGGAGAAGTTCGAGGAGCGATCTTTTAGTGAAGACGACCCACATGGAAGCTCGACGGCACTCCCTCGAAAACCAGACCCGGCAGCCACAACATCCGATAGCGAAGACATTTCGAGGATCGACAGATTAGGGCGCAACTTCTCGACCTCTACCAGATCATCTGAGGATTCACAACGTACAGTTTCAGAAGGTCACGATGCCCAAGTAACGGCCCATCGCTCGCGCAGTCGAGGAAATCACAGTCGAGCACACTCCTCCACCCGCTCTGTAAGACGTGAGGCAATTGTTGTCCCCAGGTCCGAGCGTCGAGGACTTCTCGCCAGATTCTGCGTCTTTCCAGAAATTACAAACGCACAAGATTTCTCTCGGAAGCAAAAATGGACCATCACTGCAATAGTCGCTCTGGCAGGTGCTGCAGCACCTATGGGCTCGTCTATCGTGCTTCCGGCTTTGGTTGACATCACGAGAGAGTTTAACAGCACTCCCACGATTGCCAATTTGAGCGTGGCCATGTACATGCTTTCCATGTCCATTTTCCCTCTCTGGTGGAGCAGTTTCTCCGAGACTCTAGGACGCCGGACCATTTACGTGGTTTCGTTCTTCCTGTTCCTGATCTTCAACATCTTGGCGGCGGTGAGCTCGAGTATGGCCATGTTCATCGTGATGAGGATGCTTTCAGGAGGTGCTGCTGCTAGCGTGCAGGCTGTTGGAGGCGGGACTATTGCAGATGTGTGGGAAGTCAAGGAGCGCGGAGCCGCAATGGGAATGTTCTATCTAGGACCGCTGTGTGGACCGCTCGTATCACCAATTCTAGGTGGTGTGTTTGCTCAGACTTTGGGCTGGCGATCCGCACAATGGTTCCTCGCCATCTTTGCGTAAGTCGAGCTACCACAGGACGACACTGGGAAACTATCAGACATGCTGACATTCATTCTCACTCAGGGGCCTACTTTGGCTCTTCGTCGTAGGAGCCTTGCCAGAAACACTTCGACGCCGCAAGCCACTCGCCTTCGAAGCTGAGCAAGAAGCAATACCAGAGACAGACGAGAAGGGCATGCCGCGACCCGGTCTCTCTCGAATGGCCACCACACAGTCCGTCAAAGTCAAGTCCAAGAAATATTTGGTCATGGCACGTCGAATCTTCCTCGACCCTCTCCGCGTGATCTTATACATGCAATTCCCAGCCGTTGCGATCCTAGTGGCCTACGCGGCGTGGACATTCGGAGCGCTCTATGTTCTGAACATCTCCGTGCAAGCGACATTCACAAAGGCACCATACAACTACAACAGTATCATTATCGGATGTCTTTACCTACCAAATTCTGCGGGTTACTTCTTGTCTTCAACGTTTGGCGGCCGCTGGGTTGACCGCATAATGCATCGCGAGGCTAGAAAGGCTGGCAGATATGATGAGCGAGGAAGATTGATCTTCATCCCCGAGGACCGCATGAAGGAGAACGCATATCTGGGATCTATTCTCTATCCTGCCAGTCTGCTTGCATATGGTTGGTTTGCCGAGAAACAGGTCAACGTTGCCGCTCCAATGGTGTTCAACTTCTTCTTCGGTATGGCAAATTTTCATCCTCTGTGGACAAAACAAAGCTAACATGATAATTAGGTGTTGGTAGTATGTTGATCTTCGCACTAGTGACCACTATGTTGACCGAATTCATGCCGAGAAAGGCCAGCAGTGGGGTATGTATACTGAATTGACACACTCCTCAGATGTTGACAATCTTGCAGATCGCCCTGAACAACTTCGTACGCAATATCCTCTCTTGCATAGGCGCCATCGTGACCGAACCCATCATCAACGGTATTGGCGATGGTTGGCTCTTTACCGGCATTGCAATCATTGCTTGGGTTACCGGGATCCTCACGGTATGGTCGATGAAAAAGTTCGGCCCTCGCTGGAGAATAGCTATGGATAAGCGATTGGACAAGGTCATGGGAGATTGAAGAAGCACTTACGTTGCAGTGCCGTGCGCTGAGCGCAGGCTTTCCACTGCGCTCCATACCCCCGAGCTCATCGTGGACTCCCCGGCGGCGACTTCATGGGGGCGATGCGTAGGCTCATTTTCGACAATATCTGGCCCGTACCAGCTTACATCCGACTGGTCACGAGCAAAGAAGTTGCTCTGATCATCGCTTCCACCATCGTTCGTCAGCCCAAGATCACCGCTTCCGCCATCGTTTGTCGGCAAAACATTGTCGCTCGGCTCCATCTGTGTTTGGTCTGTCTCGAAAGTCCCCATCTTCAGTTGCCTCCACATTATCGGCAATGAGTACCAGAATGGAAAGGCCATGATGAAGGCACCGAGGACGTTCGAGACACTGGGATAATAATCTTCATCTGGCCAGACCTGAACTCGCGTCCGATTTTGGTAAACGACCTCCCATGCCCTGTAGCTATCCTTCGCATCGTTTTGCCACTTCGCTCTTTTCACCAGGGCCAAAATTGCAATGTAAAGGAACCAAATTGTCCAGATTACGGCTTTGGTCCACTCAGAGCCTTTCAGCTGCGACACAGACAGCTTGTTGAACGTGCTCCGCACTTGCTCGATGAGGGTGATGATGAAACTTGCGACTCCTAGGGACAGAGTCATCCACGCGAACCCGCTCCAGCGTTCCTACTTCTGGACTGATCGGTGGTAGTGTCGGCCCCATTCGTATTGTCCTGGACCGCCGGCTTGCATTTCGTTGGGCCAACCGAGGCTGCGCATTGTGTATATTATGATGAAGCTGTTGTTCATTTGCCAGCCCCAGTAGATCATCATGAGGAAGCTTTGGCGCTGGAGGCGATCTTTGATGCGGGCACGAGCTTGCGCGAAGGCTTCTGTGGCCGAGTGGCCGGTGGTGGAGCTGTTGGACATGGTGGGGATGTGCGATGCAATGCTCCGCACTATGAACCAAGAGAGTTGTATGATGCACGAGAGCATTGAGTTGAGACGATAGAGGATAGAAATGACAGGAAGGTATGAAATTCTGGCAAGTGAAGCCCTTGTCGCTACCCCAAGAAGGCACATCTAGTTGTATTTGGCAATCGCGACAGTCTCAGTAAGAAAACTCCTCGCAATGCACGTCTATCATGGGCGCTGCAACAGCCTGTACATCTATAGCGGCTCCTCGCAAATCAGTCAACATGCCAGCCGGGCCACAAGCCGCGACGAGCACATTGTCATTCTCGACTAGACCTTCCACGCTCTTGCCCAGAATTAAATTGATGTCAGGCCGACCGTACTCAGTCACCGGCCGCAGGATCGTATCCGACGATCTCGTTGACATGGAAGGCTCGACCGAAATGCTCTTGAAATCCAAGCCTTTCTCTGCATCATCTGCTGTTGAAATTGGCTGCGACAGGCTTGACTCGTAGCTCTTCCCTCGGGTTCGACCTTGCGTGGGACTTGTGACAAACAGAGTAAGATTGACTCTGGAATTCGCTTGCAATGCAGCGAGCTCGTGCTCGAACCATTGCTGTGTTTCTTTATGTCTGACAATCCAGATGAAATCGAGAGTTTGGCGAACTTTTGGTGTTCGCCGCTTCCTCGCCCACTGGATAGCCAAAGCGATAGTGAAGGTGGCGCCGCTACCTCCTGCCACAAGCACAATCTTGTCGTACTTGTGCAAGGCCGGGGTCTGTCCATATGGCCCCTCGATCGAGGCTCGGAATTTGAAGCCAGGGTATCGATATGCTTGCTCGTGAAGGCTGCTAGAGAAGCCATCGCGTGCTTTGGCGACGAATATGGCAGGGTCCGCAGACACGAGGGTGAAAGGATGTCTTTGAAAGAGTCTCACGCCGGGAATCCAGATGAAAGCGTGAGAACCAGGCCGTGCTTTGACGCCACGGTACAAAATCACCTTAGTTGCTCCATCGGATAGAGGCACTAATGTGCAGTAGTTTCCCCTTCCGCGATATAGCCATCGTGTGAGCTGCAGAGACTTGTCCGCGAACCATAATGCGGCTGCTACAATGGTAATTATCAACGCCTTAAGCGTGATCTCCGGCCTGTGTAGGCCCATAGCAACGAGACTCGTCGCGGCAAGTAGCTGATGTGAAGCGTAGAAAGCCTCGTACATGCGCCTCCGAACCGGACCGATTGCGGTCAACAACATACAGACCATTGCTACACTGGCAACAATGCCTGCATGCTGGAGAGGCATGTCGAGAATCTCAAGATGGCCCGCGTCAGCGAGACCAACAGCGTAAGTGATGACATGTCTGGTGAAAGCAATGTCAGCATATGCTATTGTAGAGGACTTCAAAATTGGGCGATGACTTTTGGTAAGTCTGTGGCCACAGTAGCAGCTACAGAACGAAGAACACAGTGACGTTCGCCTTTGGAGGATGGGTTCACGTACAGAATCATAAATACAATGACCGTATAGCCGCTGCATCGATGCAGTATATTGAGGTTGTCGTACGAATATCCGGCCAATGGAGAAAGGGGCGTGTTTTTGAGCGCCAAGAAGATTGTCAGGCACATGTTGCAGAGTGACATCCAGCCGAACCTCTTCGCAAGTATCGTCAACAACGGCTCTTTATCGGGTCGATCGTAGAATGTCAGAGTGACATTGATGCCAACATATACCAGAACAAGTAGTGTCTGCAGTGGCCAGATTGTGAAAGACCCAAACGCCTTTGCTCGACCAAGTCTTTGGGAAATAAGTGATGACATTCGGTATGTTGATCGGATCGTGCTTGAGGTTTCGGCCCATCTTCGAAGGATTTCATGTGACCAGTGAGCAATGATGAACACGGCCATAAGTCCAGCGATTGCCACGCCAAAATACCTCGCTGTGTCTTGATTCTTCCTCTGCCACACCTTGAAAAGGGCGATCAAGGCAACTTCTTCCGCAGGTGGTCCATGCTGTGATTCAGACATGATGGAGGTATGAGCTTGAGGTGCTGCAGCAACAGAGAATGAAAGGCATTGTGAGAGGGTCTACATGACTGAAATGTCTTATACTGACCGCTCTGTTGAAGTCGTCGTCACCTCTGCACCTACCTTCTGTGCCCTCAAGACTGATCATATGCTCCCAAGCATCGGTTAGGCAAGATAGCACGAGTATGAGAACGCCAGTCCAGTGAGGTTGCCCACAGTGGTGACGCAGACCCTGATCCGGCAGAATTTCATGGACTCGTCAAAGCCATGGGACGTACAAGAACAAAGCCCCCCAGCGAATCCAGGTCGACCTTGATGCGAGCGACTTTGTCTAGACACTCGTGGCTTATCGGGAGCAATTCGCAAGCGTCGGCTTCTCCTGTGATTTGCAATTATGTCGGGACTTGATCCATACGCGGCTGTTTCAGAAATCTGAGATGCAGTGCGGATGCAGAGAGAAAAATACGTGAATGGAGCATTTTCAAGTTATTGTGCGGCTGACTTAGTGGCGTCTCGCGGTGGACTGCGCACGCTGCAGTGGGTCATACCAGGTTTTCGCATATCCGGAGGTGCAGCGGCACTCCAAATATGCCGGACTTCGCATATCGTGCAGCACATTCGCGGCAATAAAATGTGAGGCTCGAATACATGACAGGCCGCAGCATTACATGCTGTCCAGCTATGCAGCACAAGATAAGGCTGTGTCCTAGCACACTTTGACAGCAGCGCGAGCAAGCATCTGCGAGCACAACGTGGTCCCTCATGCCCCTGGCAGGAACTTCGATAGCTGCGGCCTGCTATCGCCTCAGCACGATATGCGGGTGCATACCAGGAGCGGGTATCTGCATTGTGCAGTGTTTCGTATCAAACTCCGGTGTGCCAAGGCGTTCACTTAAGCGTACGCACTTCGTTAGAGGTAGGATGGCCATCCGTCTAGTACAGCGCACGATGATGACACTCAGACGTGTTGCGAATCGCTTCCAGCAGTCCGCACGACCATCGCCATGAGCTCTCAATCAACCCTCGGTGGGCATTATTTCTTGCCATTCATCGTTGATTGCTTGGCTTTTTCTTCCTCCTCGGCGACCAAGCCCAGGACCTCTTGCTCAGCTTGCCAGACTCTGACGCTATCCATGATCTTGTCTAAAGCCTCTCCGCCTTCCATAACATCGTCAAGATTTCTGAGATCAAAGCCACTTCGATGATCACTGACTCTCTGTTGTGACCAGTTGTACGTTCTGACCTTGTTCTCTCTACCCACTTTTCCAGCACCAGCGCCTCGTCTCAGCTTGATAAGTTCTTCTTCCCGCTCTTCCCGCTTCATCTGTGCAATACGTGACCGAAGAATGCGCCAGGCTTGCTCGCGGTTTGCGTGCTGGGAGCGTGACTCCTGCACTGCTACGACAATGTTCGTTGGCAGATGAGTCAGACGGACCGCTGATTCGGTTTTATTGACATGCTGGCCCCCAGCGCCGCTGGCGCGCATCACATCCGTCTTGACATCGCTAGGGTTGACATAGTAGTCGCTTTTGGGGTCGTTGAAGGAGTTTTCGCCTCCTTCTCCTCCGCTATCATTGGGTACTGAAGGTAGAACGAGAACACTCGCGGCAGACGTGTGGGTGCGCCCCTTGGTCTCGGTTGCTGGCACCCGTTGAACACGATGCACGCCTGCCTCACAGCGCAGTATCCCGTACGCGCCTGGCGAGTCGACTTCGAGAACGGCTTCTTGCAGATGTACACCAGTACCGCCGCCAATCTCATCTCCCGTCTCGTGTTTCAAAAGACTCGTCCGAAGTCCCACGCGAGCACAATAGGCTTCATACATTCGAAGTAAGTCCCCGGCGAAGAGACCTGCCTCATCGCCTCCAGCTCCTGGTCGAATTTCGATCAGGCATGGAAGATGCGCGAATGGATGAACAGGTACTAAACTCGACTTCAAGTCGGTCTCAGCTTTCTGGATGGTCTGATGAGTTGGCTCAACATCGTCCTCGGCAAGCTCTCTGAGCTCCTTATCAGATGATTTGAGCAGAGACTGCAGCTCTTGCAACGCCGACTGTGCCTTGTCATACTCTTTGATGGCTGCTGCGGTCGCTGCGATCTCGCCCATGCGTTTTGCTGCTTTGGCATCGTAATCGTCGGCGAGCTTGTGCGTGAGACTATGGTGCTCTGCAGCTACCAATCGTGCGCGATTGAGCAGGACCGGTGATATGCTACCGTGTGTAGCAAAAGTGCTTTGCGTTCGTGTCCAGACATGTTTTCTCGGTCGAGGAACAGCGTTCCGTGTGAAGCCTCGGAGGCATGATTGGCAAATCCACGACGAAGACATTGGCACACAAGAGCTCTGCTCGACTGTCGCAACTTCGAATGCAAGGTGGAGCGCGGGCCGTTTCCGTACCTGCAGCACTAGCGCAAAAGCTCGGAGCCATGGCCCCGCTCATGCTCGACAATTATTCCTGGCCGACGGAGTCAACCTTGCAACACACCTTCGTCACCACTCCGAACAAGATGAAGATCCTCGACGCAGGAGACAGCCCGCTGTCCAACGCCGACGTGCTGGATTGGGTGGAGCGAAAACGCGCACAACATGCCGCCGAAGATGCCGACGACAAGGCCAAAGGCCAGAAACCTTCGATTCGACCAAAGAATTTCATGCGTGTGCTTGACCGCACAGAACGTGAGCTGAAGAGTAGCAACTACCCGTACATTAGGAATCCAACAGCATATAGCGGCGATGCGCGCAGCACAGCATTCCAGATGTTCGCACGTGATGCTGAGGATGCCATGCAGACTTCGCTCGAGGCGGAGTGGCATGAACGACTGCAAAGTATGCCCAAGGAGCAGTTTGAGAAGGAGTTCGAGCTTGAGCAGGAGAAGAAGTGTCTTACTGAGCCCGAGATGCTCATGATTTACAATTACGCTCCTCAATGCATAGAGATGCTGCAACCAATGGTTGAAAATGTGGAGGACCGGTTTACAGCCGATGAGCAGCAAATTTTGGTCGAAATCATCTCTCGAAATCTGAGACCCGACGAGACTCCGCAAGAGGAGCAGAGCGCGGAGTAGTACCTGCCTCTGCGCACCTCTCGCGCAAGTCCTGCACAGGTGGCCGACGAAATTGTGGGCGAGCAAGAGAGCAGCAACGAACGGAAAAAACTTGATATGAAAGTCGAAATAGAGATCAATGGCTCTGGATACACTTCTTTTCCTGAAAGAAAGAGGCGAGCGGAGCCCGAGTCGCAGGCGGAGGACTCTGCGGTTCTCCAGGGAATAGCGTCTGAGCGTCGACAGAACGACTCCACGGTCATGGACGAGAACACGATGGCTTTCGAGAGACCAAAGGCAAGAGGCAAAAAGAAGGACAATCGCTCTCCGGTTTCAATGGGTCCCGGAACTGCCGGCGGTAGAAATCACGGCGCAGTGGAAGCAATCGAGAGCAAAGTCAGACCCTCTGGTGAGAACGATGCGCCGCGAAGCTCGGCTGGGACGGGAAAGACAGCAAAGAACAAGCGCAAAGGACCTGCTTCCACGCAAGAACCGCAAGCTGGGCGAGGCACCACGAAGAATATATCCCTCCCTGATGTTGGTTCTGCAAGGGAGAATTAACGCCAACAATCAATTGACAACAAGTCGTCACAGGTTCCTGCTACAGACAGGACAACGTCGTCCACAGCGAGCAAAAAAGCGAGGAAAAAGAAGCGGAGAGGCTCAAGTCCAACTGGTCTCGTTTGACGATCTAATATCTCAGCCCGGTAGAACATGCAGCGACGCCACGTTACGCCAGGCTCTATTGTATGTATCCCGTGGTCTACATTGCTTCCGGCATACTAATGGGTATCTATTACAGCATCCAACTCTTCAAAATCCGTCTAACGAGCCTTATGCGTCGATGATTTGGTGATAAGTTTCTTGTACGATGCCTGGCAGATATTAGCATTGGGTTCACTTCGAGGAGGGCAAAGCAACATCAAGACTTACTCTCGTCCTCTTGTCTCCAAGACTGAAGATTCCAAGGCTCAACCAGTGTGGCACAGACCTTAGGAACACTGCGGCGCCCACATTACCAGCCAAGATGATCTGCTTGCCTCGTCCGCTGATGACTTGCTTCACCACAGCATCCGAGACACTCTCGGCTGTAATGACACGTGCTCCGCTAGCCTCGAGTTCGGTCTTGAATGGCGCCACCATAGGGGTGTTCGCGAACGATGGGTGAACGACAGAAAACTTGACTTCTGGCGCATCAAGGAAGACTCGCGTCTCTTGTTGGAGACCCTCGTGGAAGCCCCAAGCGGCCACCTTGGTGTTGCTGTAGGGAACAAGACCTGGAGTTGTCACGAAAGCAGCCATGGATGCGATGGTAACAACATGTCCCTTCTTGTTCTTGGCCATAGCCGGAAGAAATTCTTGAACAGTATAGTAGTGGGAAATGATGTTGATATCGAACACTCGGCGCAGACTTTCTTGAGTCTGGTCGAGAATCGGTCCTTCGCTTGAGATACCAGCATTGTTGATCAGAATGCTTGGGTCGCCGTGCTCCTCGCGGATTTGTCTTGCAACGTCGGCGACTTGTTGGCGATTTGTCACATCGCACTTGAAGTAGTGGATCTTGGGGTTGTTCTTCATATCCGCTGGAAGGTCATCACGGACGTCCAGCGCCATGACGTTGACACCTCGCGACGCGAAGTCTTTGGACATGAGACTTCCGAAGCCTCCTGTAGCTCCGGTAATGACTGCAACTTCTTGAGGCCAGTGGTATCTGTGCTTCTCAGATCTCAGTCGGAAGTTGTTTTGTGCGAGCTCGGAGAGCCACTTGTTTGCATCGCTGATGACGCCGAGAGCCACGAGCCATTTCAAGCCTGTGATCAGACGTCCGATGTTCTCGATTGAGAGGTATTGCCTGAGCTGTGCGAGGAGTGGTTCTCTGACGCGATCGGGAGATGAGGTCAGCGCGAAGAGGAGAGCGCCTGTTACGGCTGGAGTAAGGAGCTTTCCAGCCATGGTTGTGCCTGTGAAGAAAGTATGAGATGTACTAGAGAAATGGAGAGAAAAGGTCTGGCGTTGCGAGTTTCATTCCTGGGCGTTGGGTTCCCTTATAATTTGTATTACCTCCTATGCGATCATCTGGTCCGGCCGCGACGCCAAAGGCTTGACCGAGCCTCTGGAAGACGCGGGGCCACGCGCAGCGAGTCTGTTTTGCCCACGACCGCGTCTGCGGGCGTGGAAGGCGTGGAAAAAATGAGCCGAGGCATGGGGAAAAGTGGACCATCCCGGAGTCAGGTCCAACTCTAAATTTATTTCACGGCCGTCTACGAACGAGCCATCCAGTGACGACGACAACTCGCGATGCCATAGCCGGAGCCGATAAGCAGCTCTGCACAAGGGAGCACATCTCTCTGTGAATGCTCAATGCAACTCGTCGCGCACTGCGACTCGCACGCTCAGAAACGCTCTTTTCGGGCAGCGCAGATCAATTCCTCGCCAAGCAACGACGTCTTAGACTCTGCATGTGAATGTTGTTTAATCTCCTCGCATTCGTTTGGAGCTGTTGCATCAATTATTCTACTGCCTGCTGTACGAACATTATCACCGCATGTCCATCTCCATCTCCTCTGCGCCGAGGCTGCTGTTCCTCTATCCTTGCCTTGATGCTGCATGGAACTTGGCAGCCACCAAAAGTCTGCGAAGAACGCGTCTGCCGAGGCAGAGACTTCATCGATATAGCACAGCCGCTTCTCCAACGGCACAACCCATCGCCGAGCTTGATGCTGGTCCTCCTGTGTCTGCCACGACGGTTGACGTCCATCAATACGACCATCTAGATCCAGTACCCCTCGATTACTCCTCTGCGCCATTCACTGATGCATGCACTCTGAGTGTAGCTGCTGGCACTGGAGGTCATGGCTGTATATCCTTCTTGCGAGAGAAATACATTGCCAATGGGCCTCCGAATGGAGGTGATGGCGGCTTCGGCGGCAGCGTGTATATTCAAGCTGTGCAAGGTGAGACGAGCCTGCATAAGCTCGCTCGAAGAGGTCTTCTGAAAGCTGGGCGAGGTAAAAATGGCCAGGGCAGTCTCAAAGGCGGCGCAAGAGGCGAAGACATACTGATAACAGTGCCTGTGGGCACTGTGGTCAGAGAGATCTCAAGAAATGATCCCATGGAGGCAGTTGAAGCAGAGGAGGCGAGAGAAGAACACCAGCGACGCTCGCGTCCACGTCGGCAAGCTAAGGACCAGGACGAAGATGCAGAAATCCCAGAGCAGGAGGCGGAAAACCCAGAAGTGCAACCTGACAAATGGCTGCTATATCCTGGAGGTCTGCCGAAGCACTTCACTGCTGACGATTTACCTCCTCTCCCTCGCCCTCGCCGAAGTCCGCTTGCCGCCATTCAGCCTCCGAAGCCTCTTCGTCTCGATCTCGACCAACCAATGGATACGCCTCTGCTGCTAGCGGCAGGGGCAGTGGGTGGATTGGGCAACCCACACTTCGTCAGCAAGACAGTCTTCAAGCCAAAGTACGCAACGAAAGGGCAGGATGGCATAAGGATCAACCTGCAGCTGGAGCTGAAACTGCTTGCGGACATTGGTCTCGTGGGGTTGCCCAACGCTGGCAAGTCTACATTGATGCGGGCCATCACCAGGTCGAGAACAAGAGTCGGAAATTGGGCTTTCACAACATTGGCACCCAACATCGGCACACTCGTGCTCGACAACAATGTGGGACGGCCAGTCTTGGACACTAAAGGCCGACGTAAAGCGCCCCGAGAAAGATTCACCATCGCTGATATTCCTGGTTTGATTGAAGATGCACATCTGGACAAGGGACTGGGCTTGGGCTTCCTCCGCCACATAGAGCGTGCGGCGGTGCTGGCTTTTGTTGTTGACCTCAATGCAGGCGATGCTGTTGAAGCAGTGAAAGCTCTTTGGCGTGAGATCGGCGAGTACGAGAAGTTGCGAGAGCGCGAGCTGAACGCCGAGAATGAGCGTGTGAAGGCACAAGAGGCTGCTGCTGTTGCTTATGAGCCGTTTGGCAGCTCAATATCGCCAGGCTTCGACCCAGAACCGAGTGAGCAGGCAGATGACTCTACTCTCCTTGATCCTACAGCAGGTCGCCATCTTCCACCACTGTCGCTCCCACCGATCAGCAGCAAGCCTTGGCTTGTGGTTGCAACCAAAGCAGATCTGCCGGGCACACAAGAGAATTTCCAATCGTTACAAGGCTACCTGAGAAGGGTGGAAAGTGGTGAGGAGGCACATCCAAGTGATAAACGAAATGCTTGGAGGAAGAGCCTTTATTCTGTGCCTGTGTCGGCCATCAACAAGCAAGGCGTGGGAACACTGCCTGAGATACTGCTGCGGTTGTTAGATGAATGAGCACGCGCATACAGGCGCACCATTGTGAGCACCAAAGTGATGTACAGTGCTTTCTCCATGGAGATGACTGAGAAGTGAAGAAACTCCACAATCAGCACCACCAGTGCCAAGAGTGGCAGGCCGAAACATGAGCTAGCGTCTGTTGCTTCGCGGCGAATCGGTGCTCTCGCCAGCGGAACAGGCCGAACTGATGCTTTGGCGGTCAATATTCGCACGATCAGCGGGAGAGCTTGTTATCAGAACAATCAGCAGCTCTAGGGCTATGCTTGCGCAATATTTCGTATCGTCAGAATTGAGCGCAACATGCTGCTCATTCGTGCTCGCTGATAGGTTGCTCAGATCAGCGATCCACTATCAGCGTGCACATGCACGTCAAAGTGCCCTGCTGCTTGTCTAGCCGACCTCAACGTGGGACGGACGCCTTTCACATGCACGAACGACTCGGCGGCAGACTACGACATGTGGGGCCCCGAAAGACTTCAAGATGCCTCGTTGAGACGCCCAGCATCAGGCCTGCTCCTGCACTGCTGAGCACCACGAACCTTGTCCACTTCCAAACGTTTCAGCAAGCAGCCATTCCTGCTATGCTTCACACAAGTTGTCACATTCTCCTTCCCTACTGACCCTACGCTGCTTCCAGTCAATCAGAATGTCTTCCACTTGCTCCGAATCTTCAGAGTCGCCGGACGGCTTCTTAGGATATCGATACCCTCGTATAAGCAGCCGATCCACATTCGTACTCTCCACGCTCTTGCCAGCATTGATTCAGCGCAGGCTCTCGAAGCTACGCCATTTCCGACCAACATTCGTGCAAGATGAGACGTTGAGTCAACACAGTCATTTAGCAGGCTACCTTGAGGAAGACTCCGAAGGCAGTGTAACACCACCACCATCCTACGCGACCGACGACAACAGAGACTTAAGCTGTCAAAGTCAGCCAGCTGTGCTGCGGTGGGTACAGGAGACAAGAATGCCAGGAAGAGTGCCGAGTCGGCCAACGTCTTCTGGAAGTAACACGCCGACCGGCATGGAAGAGCCTCTGCAAGATACCGAGCGAGGATCCAGCAGTGGCGTGCAATGGAAATATGCGAATCCAGGACTTGCGTCAATTAAGCTTGCACAGTCTGAGGACGCTGCAGCTGGCTCGAGCTCCATGTTTCCCCGCAAGCAGTATATCTCCGGTGTAGCCTGTCTACTGCATGGTTTGCCGCAGGAGCTCAGTAAGGACGAGTTACAAAACCTTCGCGAAGCACTACCGCAATCACTCAAGGCAGACGCCACCACAGATGGCCAGCTTGCAGTCCGATCGAAAGGGGACAACAACAATGTTCCTGGGCGGCCATTAGCACAACGGTCGACGCTCCAAAACTGGGTTGCAATGTTCACGTTGTACATGTTCCTCGTTGCTTCATTCATTCTTCCCTACGTGCGGTTCTTGCTCCGAGAAGCATACCAATTTGATCGAAAACACAAGATTAGCGATAAGCTTCTGTCGCACGGCATCGACACAGCCGCTGCAATGAGACGACACACGCTTACCATTGCGACACAAGTCTGTTCGATGAATGATGGCAAGGTCGGAGAACAGCTCAAAGATGTCAGTATGTATATGGTACAAGGCGTTAGTGCTGGTGTCTACGATGGGATTGGAGAGGGAATGCAAGTCCTCGGCCTAAGAGCAAACAAGAGGGAGTGAGAACAAGTCCATGCGAGGGGGATTTGTTGGATACCTGACGATGGCAAGACACAACCCGATTTTCGTCTTTCACCTCAGCATTGCATATGGGTTTTCAGGCGTTCCATGGCGACAGCATCCGATGCGGCAGTACTCTCCGGACTTGAGCCACGCATTCGAACTCGATACGAGGACGACACCGGCACGATTTTCCGATTGCATTTGAGTGCGGTTGCATGAGTTTTATGACGAACATGATGATATGCTTTGTACAGCGAATTGTTAGCGTTTTGAGCGAGCGAGCTGTTGCAATGACGTTTGACTGGACCCCGCAGGCAACCTCTGCTTGATAAGTAGAACATTCATTGGTAGATATGCATAGAGTAGAGCTTCACACAATGACTGCTCCCTTCGATCATCTTCACGAGGAAGCTTGCCTCACTCACACCTGTACTGACATCTAGGAGCTACTGCCCTGAATATCTACTGCTCCCGAGAGACGCACCCAGCGAAGATCAGAATGACCGAGAGAACAATCAACATCGATGGCATCCAATACTATACTCTTCAAGAAAAGCCTCCCGGCAGTCAGCATCACACAGATCCACCTGTCCTGCTATGTCACGCCCTCATGTCCAACCTGCACATGTGGGACTCCACAGTCAAAGCATTGAATCGAGCCGGCTACACAACAATTCGCTTCGATCATCTCGGACACAACAAAACTCCGCCTCCTGAAGATAAGAATGCCTCTTTCCATATGGACGACATTGCGAGGCACATGCATGAGCTCGTTGCATCTGTCACCGGCCAGCCCAAAGTCAAAGCTGTAATTGGCTGCAGTATAGGCGGTGTTCTAGCTCTTCGGTATGCCATGCTCTACCCCAAGGACGTCGAGGACATCATATCGATCGCTGCACCGGGCATCTCTGCTCCAGAGAAAGCTCACAATCTCTGGTCTGAACGTATCGTGCAATTTGAGAAAGACGTCAAAGATGGTTCGAATGTGCTTTGTCGTCAGACTGTGGAAAGATGGTTCCCAGGCAGTCGACCTAGAGATGTAGATGTGAGAGAACGGGCTTTGCCGTTGGTGAAGACGTGTTCGTTGAGAGGGTACAAGACCTTGGCGGACACGATCCGGGATTATGACTACGGAGGTGATTTGGGAAAGGTGGAGGCGAGGACCCTGATAGTTGCGGGCAGTGAGGATGGAGCTGCTAGCCCCGAAGGGTTGAAAGAGTTAAGTGGAACGATAGCAGGGGCAGAGTATGTATGCATGGATGGAGCGGGACATTTACCGCCTATGCACATGCCTGAGGAGTTTGAGGAGTTGATGCTGAGATTTTTGGGATGATGCATCTCCTCAGCTCTTCGAGGGAGAGATCCTGTGCGGTCTGCTGTAAGACGTCCTAGTCTCCTTTCTAGCCGTTTCCACGAGGTCATACACCCAAGTGGCTCGCTTTCGCGAAGGCGTTAGTCAGCTGTAGAAGCATAGATAGAACAAAAAGAGCATCGAACAGTGGTATCATTTATTTATCAGATCATAAGTAAGCATCAATGCATCTTGTGCCCAGCACAAGTCGGGAATGACTTTTGTGTCGTTCTTCGCACGATTGTGCCTCATGCTCCCCTTCATGCAGCTCCACCACAGCGCAACAATCTTCCCCAGAATTTCATCTGAGCACAAACTATCTCTCGATCAGAACAAATAGAAATATTGAAATCGTATGCACCCTCAGCCGGGGTGACGGTGCTTTTTGTGAAGCGTCGATTGTGCGCAAAGGCTCATCAGCCTGTGCCGATGTTGTCTTGTGTGAGTGATCTGATGATCTGATCAATTGGTTGAACGAAGGTCAAAGTCATAAGGCTCCACAGTAACTGTGAAGAGTGCTGGAACCTCGTCGATAGTAGTGTTCAGGTGGCCATAGAAGACTAGAGACCCCGTCTCGTCTGGGCATGGCTTGATAACAGCCATGAAGAAGCCATAGCACCCAGCCTGGTTCAAAGAGATCCAGTTCACCGATGTAACATGTTCCCAGAACAGTCTCATCCTGAACATGGCACTCCGAGTCGTGCCGTCTGTCAGGAGCACACGCACGTCGTGTCCACCGTCCCGATGAGCTTTGAAGGCATAGTCATGGTCATCCGGGAAATTTTTACGGCAGAAATCGATCGCCGCTGATTGCAGAGTCTCAGCTGAAGCGCCAATACTCGGTGAAGTGTAACCGCAACCTTGACCCGTGCCGTTGAGAGCATCTGGCGTGGAGCTGGGATTTGCTGATGGTCCGAGCGTGTTTGGAGTCGAGGATGCTTGGAGCACGGATGAAAATGAGGACTCCGGTGTAGCTGATGAATCTGGTGCATTGTAGCTGTTGGAGCCGCTCGTGAATGTGGCGACCATTGAGATAGTGGTGAGGCTGCTTGAGGTGGAGAAGGGTGCGGGGGCGGACCTGGTGGTCGTAGTGATCGTGGAGCCCATCATTGAGATAGTGATGAGGCTGCTTGATGTGGAGAAGGGCGCCGGGGCGGAACTAGTGGTGGTAGTGGTCGTGGAGCCCACAAGTGCAACCAATAGCGCAGCGACCAGGAAGCTCATTGACGAGAGAGCCATTTTCAAGATCCGGAATAAACTTCGGGTCCGCAAAGCCTTTGTTATGTATCCTTCAACGTCGTCAGGCTATGGTCGTTAGTGTCTGGTCCGACTCGGGAGCACACTGCGCTGTATGGCTTACTCGATTGCCAGGGCACACAAAGGACTCGCAACAGAGATGGTGCTGGCGGTCAGTCACCTCGTGTGATCGTGGCACTGCTGGCAGGAGCGCTGGGTGATGAAGGTGTGTCGGCAGAAGGTTGTAACCCAAGATCGCTAAGATTGAAGTTGTGATTGTTTGAGAACATGAAAGGAGCGAACGTGGAAGTTGCTGTAGGTCTTTTTGTGTTCGATGTTGTTGAGGCCGGTCCTCATGTGACTGGCTTCAGTTCATCTTTTCGTAACTGGTGTTGGGCCTCAATGACAGTAGACCAGACTCTCGCACAGTACTGTGCGCTGGGAAACGTACAGTAATTGCTTGAATGAGTGAGGACCTTAACGACCTCTGTGCAGTGAGTTGATCGACAACATAAACGATGAAGCCTGACTGCAACATCAGTTCTAACATGAATTTTGAGATCTATGCGGCAACAAAAGTGAGAGACTGAGTAAGCGCATCCCCAGATACCCCTATTAAAGTTCCCACATGATCCATTACTGGTATAGTGATCCTATCGAGCTCAAATGTAAATGCAGCGAGGTGAACTGATAACGGCTGGCAAGATTGAATTGCTGTGCTGATCATCTCGCAGACTGTTGACCAATTCTATGAGATATGCTTCTCTTTCGCACATGGTGTATGCCGCAGATGTGATGGGATAGCTTAGATGTATTCACTAAAGTCATGTTGGAAATCTTCAAGAGAACAGGAGGAGAAGAGAGCATGTCGTCTGTCTCCGGTTATTCCCGCCAGTCTTGGCACCTCTGATCTGCCCTTCCATCACGACGACATCGAGCTTGCAGCTCAGCAAGAACACACCCAGACACACCCAATCTCCACTTCACACATTCGCAAAGATGGTGAAGCCAATCACTGGCGTACGCTTACACTTTTGCGAAGTCTTAGGGCCTCACTGACATTGCGCAGATGCTCCGCCGGGGCCTCGTCCTCGATCTCTCCGTTGCTTTCGGTATGACTACAGCGCATCCTTCGAGCGCCATTGGGATTTCAGAGATGGCGAGGAGGCTGTATCAGGAGTGTGCTGGTAGCTGACAGGTGTTTGACAGGCCTCGGAACCTCCTTTGGATACTTCTGGTGGTACGGTATGTGAACGCCAAACCGCGAGAGCGCGCTCCCCTCTCCTCCGCGAACACCACGAACTTCGATTCAGAGTCCGCCGCCAAACCTCCGGATCAGCACTAATATCCAGTAAAGGCTTTCACGTCCCATCCGTCCGCAAGCGAGATGTTTTCTACGCCAAGTTGGAGGACCAGCGAGCCAATGCTTTCAGCCAGCAATAGATGATGCGCCAGCGCAGAGTGGATTTGAGGCGGGAAAAGGACATTGCGAGTGCGAAACACCATGCGACAAGTATCACCGGCTGAGCGATAGACACGGGACGCTGTACATATATCACCAAATCAAAGCAGGGAATGGAGCGTTTGCAAAAACATATTTGGCCATGGTTCCGTGCTCGCGCCGAACGTATTGACACACGTGCAGCTCTGATCTCTGCCCCAGAAACGCCATGGAGCGCACGGAACAGATCCTATGAGCTGGCAAATATCGGACAGCACTCATTGTCCATCCGTGTGGTGGCTCATTCTGGCCCATCACCGACTTTTATACCCTCGCCAGTAATGAACACCTCAAACAAAGCGCCCTTCGCCCGCAACCTGTCCATCACCTTGTCATCCACTCCCCATTCATTCACGAAGCACTCGAACTTTCCCTGGTCCGTGACCTTCCTCCTGTTGGACTCCTCCTGCAAAGCATCTTCCACTGTAACCTCGATCGGCAGTTTCCTAACAATCCCGCGCCTCATGATCAGCCGCAGCGTCGCAAAACTCACAGAATTGAAAGGCGCGGGTAGGGAAGGTCGAAGTGCATATGCGTCATCAAGAAGACTTGAACCGAAAGCCGAGTTTGTGAGCTGGTATTGGTGATGGTTGGAGTTATGAGAGGAAGCTTTTGCTGGTGGGTTGTAGTCCCGGACTGTATAGATGATTGGCGCTGAGAATGTGCGAGAGGCGGACTGAAGTGCGGCAGCGAGATGTGTGTAGCCTATGGGCTGGCGTGGAGGTTCTGTGTAGGACTTGTTCGAAGTCGAGCTCAGAAGTGCGGCTTCTTCTGTTTCGAAGCGAGTCTGCCAGTAGAGTGCAGAGGCAGAGTCGACTGCGATGAAAGCTATGGTGCGATCGAAGGAGTGGTGTTTTGAGGAGTCGAATAGGTAAGATTGCAGGTTGTTGAGCGTGCTGACGGTCTTGGAGAGGGAGTAGGAATGGTAGATCTGGACGTGTAGAAGACACTCTGACACTATCTCGTTCACATTGTCGTTGGAGAGCTTCTGATTTGGAGCGAGCGATTGCGCAAGTAATAGTCGTTTAATCTGTTGAGCGAGTCGAGTTACAGAGAAGTGCTTGTCCAGATCGAAATAAATTACCGCAGCTTGTCGCCCTCCCAGGGTTCTCGGTAATACCGCGAGTGCAGTGAGGTGATACAGCAATTGTGTCTTGCCGCTGCAAGTGTGATGGGACATGAGCTCGACAATAGGAGGAGGTGTCGCTATGTTTGGAACTGTGGCCTTCAGGTCCAGCTTGCACTGAACCAGAGCATCCAGCTGCGGCAAGCCAAAATAGCACGAGCGATCATCTTGTTGCAGACGTAGATCTTTCAGAATCTGTATATGTCATTAACGTTATCTGTTTTGGAGCTGGGCGAACTTGAGCATACCTCATCTAAACCAACCTCTTCAACCTCCGCCAACAACTTCTTCCCCAAGTCCTCCACACTCATCTCGACAGACTCTTACCATCTCTGTTCATCGAAAAGAATGCCAAGTCACGAACTCCGGTAGCGCTCGACCCGCCTAACGCACAGCTCTGAAGAAGTAGAAGATATGCCTCCAGTCGTGGAAGCCTTTCACGCCTCAGAACTCGAATCGCGTCTGAATACTCTGCCTTCGGGCAAAGCGCGCAAACCTCCGATCCAAGAACTGAAGAAAGACTGCGAGCTCAAGGAACTTCTTCAGTATAACTGCGAACCGGAAGGCGAGAAGGGAAAGCAGCGGGTCGTGTGTAGGCCAGTGCTGAGATTGTTGCGTCAGTGAGTAGTGGCGCAAAAGTGACATTTGAGCTTGCACCTTCCGCGACTGACATTCCACTTTTGTGGCAGGTGCGCAAACGGCCTCACTGTTGAGACAACCGCTTGGGAGAACAGATATGATGGCACATTAGAAAAGGCGAAAGAAAGCACGCGTGCAGAATGACGTTCGAGGAACCCATTTCTGCAATTTGCTTGTATTAGAGGTACTCTCAAGCTTCATGGTCTGTCCTACCACAGCTTTTATACAGCGAGAAGACTCGAATGTCTATAGTACAACACCAAAACAATGATACTCCACCAGCGCCAACGCTAAGTAATTCGAGAGACGCGATCTGTCATCAACCTCTCTTCTCTTCCGATACCACCGAGTCATCTTTGGCAGGGCTCAGTCGCTCGATGTCAGGCCTTGGCTGCCGCAACGAGTGCATGCCTGGGATTGGATGGTATGCTTGCTTCCATAGACGGCCTCGCGGAGACTCAGCAAGCTTTCGGAGCACATCAGCCATCGGTCGTGAGTACATCTGTGGCTCAACCCGCCCACCACTCTGACGGCCTTGCTGACGCTTACGAGCCGAAGCCTTGATGGCATTGTTCTGTCTCAGTCGTGACGCGTGCGTCGAACGGGACAAGACATGCTGCACCTACGCATGCATGCCTCTTCTTTGCCCAGATCTACGCCAATGGCGCATATCGTGATTTACGACCACCCCTTCAGGCATGCCCAAGTCCATGCCCGTCCTTGTCTGCGCCTCATCCTCAGCCAGGTCCATAGCATCATCGTTGGCCCCAATTTCTTTCATCATTTCCGCAAATGTGTCCTCGTGAGCTCTCGCTGGACCTCTCACACCATTTCTTGCAGGCTCTCTCAATTTGCCCTCGCCTCGCAAAGCGTTGTGCCGGTGCTTCTCAGCATTTAGCGCACTTGCCTTTGCCGAAGCTGCTAGTTTCCTCAGCGCCTGCTCTGCCAGCACACCTTCCTCCGTCGCCTTTTCGCGCATCTTACGCGCGTCCCTCTCGCGCTCCGGATAGACCGCAGTCTCTTTCCACGAATGCTTCGGCGGCAGCGGAGGGAAATGACGAGGCGCCCAAGCAGGAGGCTGTTGCTCAATAAGCGGCTCTAGCAGCTTGGAGAAGTCGGGCGCGTCCGGTGGATCAGGTTCTGGCTCTGGTATTGAAGGGTACGAGATGTCCTCGGGAACATCGAGTGCTAGCTGGGGTACCAAGAGGCGTGCGGTATGCGCGTTCGGCATGTTCGCGAGGGCTTGCGCAAAGTCGAGCGCGGTAGGTGTCGTTCTGCGGTTGTTGTGCATGGAGGTTCGCGCGTATGAAAGAAAGTGAAGCATGTATTCCTCTACATGTGATCGAAAGAATTCCAGTGCCGTTGGCAGAACTGAGTCGAAACCTGCCATCACCAACGCCGCACTGATGCTTTTCAACAACTGGCCTTGCGCATAGATGGGATTCTGCGACGCCGGTTCGATGGCCTTCGGTATTCGCTGGACATGGTGGAGCGCATGGTGTATCCTTCTCTTCTTGCCCAGTCCCGATGGCGCCGTGGTGGAGTCTGAGTGAGGGCGCTTCGTGCCTGCAACAGGCGACGGATCGGGCATCATCGCGTCGCCTGTATGTTCTCGCGATCGGCGCGCAGCATGTGAGAATCAGTTGCCACGTGCTGCTTCGAATCCAGTCCTCGTGTGCTCGCGTAGTCCGCCTCTACAGTACTCCAGGTTGATGTCACGGAGAGAGAGGTTCCCGCGCCGATGAAGCTTTGGCGCTGTCCCAAGTCCGCTCTCGGGTCGTGCTTCACCCGCGACTCGACTCCACCCCTCCATGCGAATTCACTTTGTTGCACATACCGACAGACGTTGGTGACATGCGATAGCCCAGCAGTCATCATGAGCGCCGTTGAAGCGCTGTACATCTACGACGAGCACAAGTACGTAAGTAGCCGCCCCGTGCTTCACCACAGCGTGCTGCCACTGACACCACGTCACAGTTCGCTGCTCTTCAGTCACATCTACACCGGCAAGCCTCCTCCACCATCAGTGCTCCTCCCTCTCTACCTGCAACATGAATCACCGCGACCAAGCGTCATATACTTGACCTCGACAAATCCACCCACTGCTCTGTTCTCCGTGATCCAGGACAACCTACTCTTTCTCTCGCCCGCATCGAGCGACATAGAGCCTTTGCTAGTACTGGAATTTCTGCACCGAGTCGCCGATGCCTTTGAGGAATTCTTGGGTAGCCCCTTGATCGCCACCAAGCTATCTGCAAACTATGATATCGTGGCACAAATTGTGGCCGAAATGGCCGACTCTGGGGTGATATGTCAAGGCGAGGCCAGTGCCCTCAGAGATGTGGTCGAGACCGGGCCAGGAGTACTGAAGAACTTACTCGGTGGCGTAGGTTTGCCCGGATCAAGTCCCAACCTGCAAGCTATAGGATCGGGAGCGCTTTCGAGGCCGTCGCTCTCGCCTGCACAAACAAACCAGGGCTCAGCAGTGCCCTGGCGGCGGAGCAACGTCGTGCATTCGAACAATGAAATGTACGTGGATATCATTGAGAGCTTGCAGGTCACGCTCGCGCCTTCCGGACGACCGCTTTCCGCTTTCGCAAACGGGAGTATTGTGTTCAACTCCAAGCTCAGTGGTGTCCCCGATCTTCTACTCAGCTTGTCCACGGGTGGCAAAGGAGCAGGAATGGGCACGCGAGGCGATCAGCTGCGAAATGTTATGGAGCGCATAGTGTTCCATCCTTGCGTGAGACTTGCCAAGTGGAAGGCTGAAGGTGTCATGTCTTTCGTGCCGCCGGATGGACGTTTTGCGCTCTGTGGCTACGAAACCGACCTTCTGGGCCCAGAGGTCAACTTCAGCACATCAAAATCAGCGTCGAACAGCTTGAACCTACCTACTACTGTCGAAATCACGACTGGCCTTGGCCCCTATGGTGCTGATTTTGAAGTCCGCGCTAAGCAGAATTCGAGCAGCTTCTCGCCAGCTGCTGCATCACTTCAATCGAATCTGGGTGCTGGACGACCGGGTGCAGCATTCCGTGCCGCTGGGCCTTCCGGCCAGTCCAATGCGCCAGCACTAGAGGATGTGACGATACACGTCCCGCTCCCTCCTGCAGTCCGCAATCTGAGTGATATGCGCCCCAGTAAAGGGGAAGCGCATTGGAATCCAGCGGACGGAAGTGTTGAGTGGAGGATACCAACGAAGGACTTCGGTCCGGGTGGAGCTGTCCTTCGATGCACAGTCCAGGGACCTCTCAATGAAGATAACGACGACAGCAGCACGGGCATTGTGAACGGCATGACAGCGACGACTTACGACTATGATGAAGAGCCTGCGGGTTCCCAGGCCCAAGGGAGAGGTGGATCGAAGACAAATGGGGCAGACGCGGGCGCACGTACGGACAGGAATAGAGAGCTCATGCCTGCTACTGCCACATTGAGCTTCAATGTGAGGGGCTGGCTGGCGTCTGGTCTGAAGGTGGAAAGTCTAGTCTTGGACATGAAGAAGAGTCGTGGTATTGTACAAGGCATGAAGCCGTACAAGGGTGTAAAATTCTTGACTGTCAGTCGCAAGGGAGTAGAAGTACGATGCTGAGAACATAGCAACATCTCGCCAGTCAGTACATTCGAGAATCCGAATCTCGAAACCTCCAGATGCTGCGACGCTGCTAAGCCTCTACTCCAATAATCTTGATCCTGCCCTCCAATCTTGGAGCGATGCCCTTCGTCCACGCCACAGCGAACTCATCGCCCTTTCGCTCCACCATCCTTGGGTTTCCAGGTATACCGGCAAGTCTCCACCACTTCTTCATAACTTTTCGCATGATATGAAGCTCTCGCTCGCGTGCGGGATTGTGAGACAGCTCCTCCTCGTCCTGTTCGTCATCGCTACTGTCCGACAAGACCTCAGACTGATCCGACCCAACCTGATCCAACTTCCGCGACTTCGCAGGACGAGCAGGTAGGTCTGACACCTGTCTTCGATGCTGCTGCTGTGCTCGTCCGATCAGTGACTCGCGCGTGTCGCCACTCACACCTGTCGCCTGTGAACCTTCTGTCGTTACATCTACTGGCTGTGCGATCTTCGCGTCTCTGAGCTTCGGAGCTTCCACGGGTGAGGCGTCGAGCACTGGATGCACTTTATGCAGTCCCTGTTGAATCTGTTCGAAATGTCCGATCATGCCTCCAAACCGCTTCCATTTCCCCAGGACTTTCAAACTCATGAAGTACTGTCGAATGATCATGCTGATGAGCCCTCCATTTTCATCGCTCACGATACTGCGGGCTGGCCCGCCTTCTTCTTCGAGCATCAAACTGGTGAAGCCATCTTTGCCGCGAACCATGTAGTCTCTCGTGGCAAGCGTGTATTCTTTCTCTGGATCGATGGGCCCCTCGCCAATTTTGATCTCGGTGCATCGAGAGCCTTCTGGTTTTGCAGGATCGAAGGTGAACTCAATGTTGCTCACCTGTGGGAATCGACCTTCGAGGGCCGGATATTTGCCCACGGCATTTTCCAATGCGGCGACGATATGCTTGCCTTGAAGTGCTACCACGACGCAAGGATCTTCGAAGGGGAAGCAATTCATCATGTCTTTGACCCTCAGGACTCCCGGCGGATAGATCTGATCCCCGCGAATTGTGCCTGAAGCCATGATGCAGCAGTCGGTTCCATAATGGAATCTCATCAAATCGCAGACAAAGTTGCCGAGATTGGACTCCTTCGTTCGTACCGTGGTGAAGCGAGCATCTAGAGGAGCAGAGGTGTATCCAATGGGTTTCTCAAGTTTTGGACGAAGCTTTGCTGTGATCATCTCGACTGTAGCCACAGCTGAGGGTTCTTCTGGTATCGATGAGACCACGTCTCGACGAATGATTTCAAAGTCCCATTCCTTGCCATTCCTCCGCGCTTCAATGTAGGAAAGCTGCTTGAAATCTGTGCCCGAGCGAAGCACGTGCGTACCATTGATGATGGAATGTGCGTAGTAGTGATCGTGGCCTCCCAATATGATGTCCACCACGCCCGACTCTAGTTTGGTGGCGAGCTTGTCATCGTTGGGTTGACGCTGATGTGACACGACAACGACAATCTCCGCACCGTCTTCTCTCAGCTTCGGTGCCAGTTCGGCAACAGTGGCACTGGCACTCAAATACTTGAGGTTTGGGGGCAAGGTGTTGATCGTGTCGAGCCATTCCCTCTCCACAACACCTATCACTCCGATCTTGATCCCGTTACTGGACTCTAGTATGATGCTGCGCTTGCAGTTTCCCAGTGGTACGTCCTCTCCTGTTGCAGGATCGAGCACATTGGCACAAAGCCACGGAAAATTGCAGTACTTCGCCAAATACTCGAACTGCTTCACGCCAAAGTCCAGATCGTGATTGCCTAAGCAAGCGACATTGGTGTTCAAATTGTTCAGCGGGTCTAACATGTGTTTTCCTTTTGTCACTGAGGACTCAAGTGACGGATTGAATGCGTCTCCCGAGAAGAACGTAATGAGTTCTGGTTGACCGTGGAATTTCGAGTTGGAACTTCTGTACGACTGACATAGCGTTTGGAAGCGTGCGATGCCTCCGACAGGCTCCCGAGAGCCAGGTTCGACATGATAGACATCGTTGTAATGTAAGAAGCGTAGGTCAGGAGTGCCGCTGCTGTTGCCGCTTGAGTAAGTGATCGTTTCTGAAAGTTGTCAGTTTTAGATGTAACGTTGGTGGCGTCCAACATGGATAACGACGAACCGCTCTCAATGATTTCAGCACTTGCATCGCCTTTTGTCTTGCCGTTCGCTGCCATTGTGCTTGTTCGCTGTGCTGAAACGGTGAAGTACGAAGCACTCAGTCGGCAAGGACATGAAGCGGTCAGGAGCTATCTGCACAAGATAACGTGCCGAACTTGCTAGCACTTGTTTCTCCGCGCTTCAGCTGATCCAGTAGTACTTATGTTTTAGGGATGCAGGTGAGGTCGAGGACTGGTCTTATGTTTAGCGCAAACGTGAGTGGTCAGCCAGCGTCAAAGCCACGCTGAAACAGAGAGGCGGTGCAGATGCTTGGCGCGTCTTGTGCGACATCGACCTCACACCGACTTCACTATAAGTCAATCGTTACTGCCCGTGGTTGCTGGCTTGCTCGGAGAACACGGTAAGAGATGGCTCGATACAGCGTATAGAGTAATCTTTTAAGTCTCATCTATCAATTCGCTAACACGACTAGATCTATGCCCGAAAGTACGCTCGAACGCAATTCATAATATGTGCGTACAATGCCACATGCTTTCTCCCGCCCAACGCCTATTAATTTTCTGCGACGCATTAAAGAGGCCCATCAAAGCCCTCATCTATCGGCATATCGAAGATCATGTCGTCAAAATTGAAATCGTCCATTATCATATCCTGAGACACCGGAGTTGCGTTGTTCGTGGTGTCCACGACATCCGGAGTCAACCACGACATGTCCACGTCCGCGATGTCGTCCATACCTTGAGCAGCAGTCGTGTTCAGGATCTCGTCCATTTCTTCTGGTGTGATGTCGCCATTGTTGAGCATTGCCAAATCCACTTCTTCCTCAGGGGTAAGATTCTGGGAAGGTATCTGCGATGTAAGAGCATCATTGGCAAACGACAGAGATGCACCAACATTACCACCCAAGAACTCCATCATGGCACCGGTGGTGGTGTTCTCATTGATGTCCGGCAGCGACGTGTCAACAGCTTGGGGCATCATGCCGCTGTCCTCCCATGCCCCAGTGGTAGTTGCGAACATGTTGGCTTTGTCCTTGGGCAATTCGTAGCGATGTCGCTGGAGGTAAGGCTTTCTGGCTGCCGAAGGTGTGTCACACTGTGGAGCCTCCATGGTCGCGAGTGCCTCCAGCCCATGACTCCTCGCGCGGGCTGCCATGATAGCAAGGTCGCTGTCTTTCCAAGTGCAATGGTGAACGGTTGATTCTTCTCTAGTCAGGGATTGCAACCCTTGTGCTCGAGCAGCAGCGCATTCATTGCGAGAAATTGCCTCCGAACCCAGCTCGTGAGCGGATCCTTGCGTAATTCTTCCACCACTGACGGCTTTTGCGCAGTCATTCTTTGCAAATGCGTTCAACCCCAGCGCATTCGGTCTTGAGCCTGTATCCTCGCAAGACTGATGAGCATGCCGAGAAGACAATTTCTCCAAAGCAGCGAACCGTGCCGACGCAGCAGCTTGATCGTCCATGCGACTGTCCAGAGCGAAGAGACTACTGAGCCCTCGAGCAATATGGCTGCTTCGTCTGCTCAACTCGTCGCCTGGTGCTTTCTGTAGTTGGCTGATTCGCTGCTGCACATCTGCAGGCAGGTCATTGTTGCACCAAGTCCTTGTCGATGAAGCAGTCAAGTCGCTCGCCGAGATGGGCCCGATGTCGATGACATTGCTAACGCACTGCGTGTGGTCGCATTTCTGGCCGCCAGCATGGAGCACCCCTTCCTTCAGCAAGATGGACTGAATTTCGGTCGTGATTGCCTGTTGCTGCGCAAGAGCAACCTGGTAGGGCCCGGGTCTGCTCGCAGCATCGTTCATCTGCTGTCCAGTCTGTGCCTGATTGTAGGCTTGCAATTGAACCGCAAATGGAATTCGGAGACCCAAGTCGCCGTAGGTTTCCTGTCCCCACTTAGCAAATGCGCGCTCGATCGAGCCTGCATTGACATTGCAACTCACCAGGTCCTCTGGCACCTGAGAACCCTGTCCACCGATTGCATTGGGGATGAAGTTGAGGCCATGCGCCTTCTTGAACAAGTCCAGCCACTCTGGATTATCTGCAGCCGTCTGGTTCCATGTATCGTCGCTGTCATAGAGTACCACTCGCGCTTGCTTTTGGAGCATTTCGTCGGTCATTTGCACACCCTGATCTGCCATCTGTTTCGCATACTTGCCAAGTCTTACAGTGAGAATTTCCCAGCAGGTAGCTTTCGTCGCGCCATAGCCATCACAGTGTGCGTCGGTAACATCAGAGTGCCTGCCAGAGTCTTCTCCGAGTGCTCCAAGCATTGTAAACTCTGACGCTGCCTCGGCGTTGCCACCTGGCAGCTCTCTCCAACTCGCTCGATTTGTAGCAGAGAATGGGTTTGGGCTGACCGACTCAATGCCGATCAAATACGGCGGCATGGCATTCGTGACTTGGGCCGCCACTGCTGGGTCGAGACCTCTGCAACCTTTCCATTCGGACATTCGTGCCCCAGCTTTAAAATGTGCCGTCAGATGATCGACACGCTCCTGCCAAACGGTGAAACGTTGAGCGCAAAAGCCGCAGCGACTGTTGATGTTCACTGCAATTGACTTCCAGCTTTCCATCGCTGGGCTCATCTCACAACCATGCATTAACCGCAGGTGCTGTCGCAGGTGGTCTTTTCGGTAGAAAGTACGCGCATCGAGACCTTTGTCCTCGCATTGTCTAAGATTGTGAGATTCTAGGTGGTCTTTCGACGGGTTGTGTAGTTCGCAGTACACGCATTTCTTGTTTCCAGATTCCTGATCCGTGAGGACGGGTCCGAGCGGTGCGCAAATCCATTTCTCGAGCGAGAGATGTAGGGATTTCTCGTGTCGTGTCCAGTCGTACTTCGATTTAAAAGTGTCAGTGCAGAACGTGCACTGGAAAATGCGCCTTTTGTCGTCTACCACCTTCCGGCTGGAAGCTTGTACCACTGGTCTTCGGCGTCGTCGCCGGTCTTTCTTGCCTGCAAGACTGGAGCTGAAAGAGCTAAAGGATCCGTGCGTCGAATGTGATGAGCCGTTGGAGTATCGCGCGCTCGAAGCCGACAGTGAAGATGTCTGCCCTGTTTCCTGCGAGGTCGTGGAAGGTGCCCTCGACTTCGACCAACCAGATCCTACGCTTGATCCCTTCTGGCGCCTTGAGCGAGCAAGTGTTGATGGAGATGTAGAAACATCGTCAGCCGGGGGCTCGGTTCGTGCAAGTGCGTTGGCAATATCGTCAAGATCGGCAGGTTCCTACAGCCCGTAGCATTAGCAAATGTCTACCAAATCCCCTCATGTCCATGCCGTGCTGTTCGTGACCAATAAAGCTCTGGTGCCATAAGAGTAACAGAGAAATGGAGCTCGCGATTCGAAGTTGCACTTACATTTTCTGGTGGCGAATGCTGCCATCTTTCGAAAGGATTGAGCTCATCCCACGGCTTTTCTGCAGCACCAGGAATAGGAATTGCACTCGAAGTTGGCCGTAGGCTTGGAGACATGCATAGCTTCGGCTTGGATTTCTCCGTGACCTTACGCCGCCTGCGAGCATTGGCTAGCCAATTCGCGATTTGGCTGGGCTTCAGTTCAGTCTGTCTTTCGAGGTGTGCCTTTTCTTCTTCGCTCGGGTATGGATTATCTGCGTGCGCGTCCAGCCAGTCTCGCAGTACCTTCACGGCCTGACGTGGGAACCTAATGCCATTGCGCTTGGAGCTGCCAGGTGCGTCGTCTTTGGCAGGCGCCGTAGAACTAGCTCCTGCTGTGCCCTTGGACCTGAGTGGTTTGATGCCTGTGTATGTTCCAAATTCACGAGCATTATCTTCGTGCACGACATGTAGAGTATCGAGGAAATTGCCCAGGTCCTTGGAGGCGTAATTTGTGGCTTCCAGCGTCTGCGATTTCGAGAGACTGCATTCTCGGAACAATGTAGCGCATGGGGTGCAGTGTGCCTCACCGCGCTGAATATAGCAATTCAGCCGTTTCGATCTGCAGTAGTCACACGGCTTGTCTGGCCAGACAAATCGCGGTATCCAGTTTTGGAATTGTGAGTAATCTGGCTCGTCGACAGTGTTTAGTGTAGCGGACTGCTCTCCAGTCTCTTCCGCTTGTGCCCAGTTGCCTACAAAGCCTCGACACAGACATCTGTACACATCAAGTCAGCGCATGCGCCTCCGACCACAGCGCTCGTCTTACTCGTCCACGTCCGGATGAAGTGGGCATTGGTCCGCTGCCAACGGGCCTGTGGCAGTCAGAGCATCGCTGGTCCCTCCAAATGTCACGTCTGATAACAGTTGCCTGAAGTCGACGGGCGCCAGTTGTCCCTCATCCTCTTCGGCTATGGTGGTCATCCTGCTCTCAGCTCAACTTCACACCGGGCCGGGATCTGGCTGGGCGCCCTCAATGTGAATCTTGCACAAGGCGTGCACAGGGCGGAAGTGGAATCGAATGAGTGTTAAAGGGCGCGATCCTTACTTCTGTCGAAACCTACAAAAAGCTGGCCTCCGCCATTGTAGACCATGGCGTTTCGACTCACACCGAACAGAGTACAATAGGGCGTGAGCGATTGACAAGCGCAGGGCTAGCTCGCCAAGTCAAGGATCCAGCTGTCAAATTTTCTGGCACGGCCGAGCTCGCATCCAGACTACGACGAAGTGGGCACGAGACGTTCCTTCGTGCGATCATGCGACATGTCAACGGCATGCGAGTGCTTGAAGCACTACATGACGCATCTCGAGAGGTGATGCTACGAGCTGATGGACTTTTTACAGGCCGTCATATAGCCGGACACAATGCTGATTGCAAGTGAAGACCACAACTTTTCCGATGGAGGAACACAACCTTGCTGTCGACCACCGGCCCGGCCTTCTTTAAAGTGCCTTGCGGCTGTCGCGCAAGCTGCCAGCCAGCAGCAAGCTTCTCGCTACCACCGTACTCGACCGTATAGCAAGCTGATTAATTGCCCACAAGCAAGAGCTTCCGATGGGGGCTGATGGCCTCGCTCTTTGACTGGTTGCGACGAGCTCGTGGCCGACATTCGGAGCGCAGCTGCATCCTAGCGCATCCCTGCGACCTTGCCGTTGGGAGGATCAATGGCCGCATAGGGTACTTGTCGCAAGTTGACATAAGCTTGCTAGGCAATGACCGCGAATAGCGAACGCGAGGCCAAATTGCTTACAGGCAGCAGGCACAGGCCGCGATGACTGGCCCCGTGATGCTTGTTGCGATCCAAAAACTCCACCGAATTCAAGGAGGATCACGTATCGCAGAATGATACCAGGTTGTTGGCCATCTCCCGATGCGAATCGTCATTCAGCATTTGTGCATTGGCAGCAATGTTGATGTCAGACTGGTATTTGCGCAGATGCAGTAGCCAGCCTTCCGAGAGCAGTGAGTCGAGGCCGTTATACATCTCAATGAGGAGCATGGTGCGGCCAGCGTCGTGATACTCGTGGTGGACATCTGCGTGCTTCTGTAATCGAGTTCACTGGAACTCCCAGCAAACTGCCAATAGATTGCGGCAGCAGTCTTCGAAAGACTGATCAGCGAAAGAGAAACTGGATACCAAGAATGACAAGCTGCACGGAGCAGCTCAACCTTCTCTGCATGCTCCACTGTTCACCAGCTCACTTTCTGGTGCAGGCATCGTGCTCGAAGGCGAACCAGAAGAAATGCTGCATTATAGAAGACATAGCAGATCAACACTGTGAAGAGCTACGCGCCGTGCAACAGACTGCGCTGCATTCGGCGAATTTCAATTTGATAGCCAGAACTCTCGCCTTTCGAGGTGAAGCTGTATTTCTTGCCAGTAGAGTATCGAAATATCACATTCAAGTCATTAGCGCTTCGTATGAACTTTCATCCGACGACCGTCGATGTCATCTGGTCCCTGCATAATGAGTTGATGGGGCCAAGATCGCGGAGGTCGCAAGTCACTGGCCTGAAGCACCGGGTAACCACCGAAGGACAAGCAAATCTTGCGAAAAAGTCTTGCTGGTCCGAGCAAGACACATCTGCCAGCTCATTTTCTCGCGCCACACTGGACAAAGAGCGAGAGAGGCAGAAGAGTGCGGCTGGAAGATCATCCGCACTTATATCCCGCAGTGGAGAGGTGCCGCACACGTGGTATCGTCACCCCGGAAAGAACCAAGGCTAGGCAAGTGGAGGCCTTTGCTCGCCGTTTGGTCACCTCGAAACTCGGGCGGAACCTCTTTTGGCGTCGTTGCGGGAGATGTGACAGTCGTCGAGCCGTGCAGGAGCGCAACAGAAGAGCAGCAGGAGCGACGACATGGCTCCAAACCATCCGCAAGCGCCCGCGGTCGTCATAGTCGCTAGGTACGGAAGAAACAGGAACACGAGCTGCCTCGGCCGGTATGCTGTGCTTGTGCTAACACTTCTTGCCTCGCAGACATGGCATGCGCCTGGACGCCGCCGACCAGTCCTGGCATCTGTCCACTCCAGCGCCCTACGACCCTCCGCTGACCTACGGCGGTATGTGGCAAAAGCAGCGGCGGCGTCATCGTCATGGTGTAACATGCACTGACATTAGACTTTTCCTCTCCAGGCTGGAATCAATGCCGGGCATTGGGCACGAGAATCGCCAGTCTGCTCCACGCGCGTGAGCACGAGTTCAACAATGCACAGAGCACGCCGGGCGCGGATGGCGCGAATGGGACGCATGGTTCCAAGCGAAAGAGGAAGAAGCACAAAGTGGTAATCCATACATCGCCGTTCTTGCGATGTCTACAGACCAGTGTGGCCATATCGGCTGGCATGGCACAGTTTGAAGAGCCAGGAGATAAGAAAGGCAGCAGGCCAAGGACTCCCGCGCAGATGCATTCGGCGCTGCATTCTCCGAGACTACATGCCATGAGTGGATCAACGTCGCCCAGTCTTGCCCCCATCTCCGAGCCCAGGCATGATCTGGCGCATCAGCTGGCTCGAAGGACTTTGGCAGAGCACAAGAGGTATAGAAAGGCGAAGATACGAGTCGACGCTTTCCTGGGAGAATGGCTGAACCCTCAATACTTTGATCATATAACTCCCCCTCCACCCAGCCCTCTCATGGTTGCAGGAGCGAAAGCGGAGCTTATGCAGAACGAAACGGTTGACCTCTTCACACCAACAGTCTCGCATCGATCTTCCAACAACAGCCTATGGAGTGGTGGGAACACGAGATCGCAGGGCAGCCGAGAGAGCACTTTGGACGACTGGAGCCATGTCACAAATGCATTGCACGCGCCAACTGCGCGGAGAGATCGCTCCAACAGCGCCAGCAGCGTCGGGAGCAATGACAGTCACCACAGCCACCACAGTGCATCTGGCCGCAGATCGCCATTTCGACCTGGCCACACCTTGCAACCTCTCACATCGACGATTCCGAAACCCGAGTATTCAGTCTATCACCCGCCGATTCCTTCGTACGCGATCTCGAACTCCGACCACATCCCTCGAGGCTATGTTTCGCACGCTCGCAACGCTACTGTGAATGTCGATTACCATTGGGACAGCAGTCGCTCCCCGCTGAACTGGGGTGATGGTGGAAAATTTGGCGAGGAATGGTCATCGATGCACAAACGTTTCCGGAGGGGCTTGAACAACCTCGTCGAATGGTATTCGTTGCACGATACGAGCGACCGTGCGGAGGATGCACTAGGACTTGAACAAGCAGACAGACCCCACATAGTGTCTCACGATGAACAGGAGGAGGAGGATCTAGTTGTAGTTCTGGTGACACATGGCGCTGGCAGCAATGCACTCATCGGAGCACTGACCAGCCAACCTGTTCTGCTGGATGTCGGCATGAGCAGCTTGACAGTGGCTGTTCGCAGACCTGATGCACCGCCTTTGACGCTGCACCATACCTCAACTGCCACCGATGGGTCATCAAGTGAGCCCGTTGATCCTGCACCAATGCTGAGAAGGCGAAGTGCCTACGATATCGGGTTGAGCGAGATATACGAGATGAAGGTAAGCAAAGACCATAAGGTTCCGAGTTGACGTGTCACTGACCATTTCCGTTCCTATGCAGCTCGTGGCATCCTCCGAGCACTTGCGACCTGGAGTCGACCCTACGAAGTTGGCAACGTCGAACGCTGCCTCCGACATCAAGACTGCCAAAGAAGCTTTGGCAAAATACAAGCGAACGGGAGGCGGCGCACATGCTGAAGCTGGTGCAGGAATTGATGCGAACTGGGACTTGGGAGAACCAAAGCCGCCGACAGGCCCAACAAGAACAAGCAGCAATTCTGCTCTAGGTTCTATAAGGCGCCCGAGTGTGCCAACGATGAACAGGAGCAACTCACATCCTGTCGAGACCATCTCAACCCCACCTACCTTCACAACTGGCCTGTGGACGCCACCTTCTGGCCGTGGTACTCCCATACTCGATGCGCAGAAAGCGAAAGAGAATGGCGATGCTTTGTTCGCTCCACCCAAGGATAGTCCCGGCCGTGTGAGCTTTGAACAGGACCTGTCACCTGACTCAGCGCCAAACAGCACCAATAACGTAGCTAC
Organism: Cercospora beticola; assembly: GCF_033473495.1. Taxonomy (NCBI): domain Eukaryota; kingdom Fungi; phylum Ascomycota; class Dothideomycetes; order Mycosphaerellales; family Mycosphaerellaceae; genus Cercospora; species Cercospora beticola. The sequence continues at coordinate 3,922,641 of NC_088939.1, read as the reverse complement.
GAAGTCTAATCCGCAGGTTGACGCAGCCGACAAGGAGCAGCGCAGGATTGTCGATAGTGTGATGGGCGATGACCGCAGTTCAGAGGATGCAAAGCATCTGGCCCAGGAAGCCGCGGACGAACCGACCGATCTGCCGCTAGTCGCGAAAGATGTTCCAACTTCGCTCAGTCGAGGTCTCTCCGTGAAAGGTTTGTGGGGTCGGCCACAATTTGAACGCACGCAGTCTGAGGACAAAGTCGCCAGAGCTTGGAACAAGTCTGAGCCTAAGAGGCGCTGGACAATCAACGAGCATGACTAATGTATACGAGACACCCAGCATGGCGTTATGTAAAGCATGAGCGGACGTCGAAATGATAATGAGATATCCCACTCTCGCTGAGTCACGTGTTTCTCGCTGTGAATCAAATTACAGCTTCAAGTACATTTGCGATAGCGCCAAGCAAAGAGGAGAGTCGCATCCGGCCGGCCGAGACCACGACTCCTCTATGGCTGAGGGTCAATGGATGGCGTCAGTATCATTGAATCTCAAATATTGCAGCTTTGACATAGAAGAGCGACTGTTTCCAGAAGTCATTCTTGAGCGACAGCACATTCCTGAGGGAAAAGCACACCTTCCTCCGGAAGTAATTTTACAATTCAAATCTATTGATCTACTACTCACAGGATGTCCTGGGCTCAAGCCGATGGCAAAGGACCTCGTTGGATCGGCGACAATCTCCCAGACCTTCCCAAGGAGCTTCAATATGCTCAAGACTTACCACCTAAAGTCACAGACACATGTGTCTACTTCTTCGGCTCCGATCGTCCGGAGCCTGAGTGTGCATTACAGCAATGGTATCCTAGTCCTTTCAAGTCCGACGGAAAAGAATTCCATACTGCCGAGCAGTATATGATGTATCATAAAGCTTTGCTCATGGGCGATGAGGAGGTCGCGGAGAAGATTGCAAAGGCAGGTGAGTCATTTCCATCTTGAATGATATCGCCATGAGTACGTCAATTCGCCGTTACTCCAGATTGATCGAATGAACAGACACACCCGCCAAAGCCAAACAGCTTGGACGCGAAGTCAAGAATTTCCAACAGGATCTTTGGGACAAAAATTGTGATCGGGTTGTAGAGGAGGGAAGTTACTTGAAATTTAAGCAGAATGAGAAGTTAGGTAAGATATTGCTGGGGACTGGGGATAGGCAGTTGGTTGAGACGAGTCCGAACGATCGGATCTGGGGGATTGGGTTCAATAGTGATGAAGCGGAGGGTAATGAGGATAAGTGGGGAGAGAATCGACTTGGAAAGGCTTTGGAGAGGGCGAGGGAAAGATTGAAAAGGGAAAAGGCTTGAGTGATACTTTGAGATATCTGAGACATTAATGAAAATGTATTTGATGTGGTGTCGTTCTCGATTCTCGCCCGGTTCGGCGGTCGATGGCTTTGTGTAAAGTGCAAGGAGCAGTCTTGCTGTTGTCCATTCGTTCAATGTCGCTCGTGGACTCTGGGTCTAGACCCAGCTCTTGACAAGCCAAGCATCTGCTCGAGGGTTTGACTTGCCAAACTCCACTTCTGCTACTTCTTCGCAACACTTTGCAGGTGTCGCTACACGATCCTTGTTCTTACAGGCGTCCCGCCGACCATGACCGCAGCACAAGAAATGATGAGCATCGACTTCAGAAAGGCTTCTACATGATGGCCTAGCTCGCCTGGACCGCCTGTCGAAGGATCGCGCCGCAAAATTGGCTTTTCGGAGGCGATCCGCCCACATGGCTGCGCCCAGTCGATGTTCCTTGATTTAGAAACACAACGCCACACTTTGCTTTCTGGCCTGCAGCATGCCTCTCCGATTGCAACACCTTCAGTTTGTGGATTTTCTATTCCTATAGCTGCGTGGGCTGAGTACTAACTACAGCACAATGTCTCCGTGCCTCTGTCTGTGCACACAACCACGAACTCTGGGCCTCTACGGCCTCGTGGTGCTTCACCGGCCTCCCCTGTGAGAAGCAGACTGCGACCAGGTATGATCAGTATACACAACACAACCGCCGCGTGCCTCACACGCACGAGCTATGTCAGTAGGTACAGATTGGACTCTATATTTGCCCAGTCTTCTTCAATCACGCACCAAGTACATGACATCTGAGGCTTGCCACGGCCACTGATCAGGCTGTCAAGACCTGCATCGACATATGCAAGTACGGCAGCAGGTGCGCACACCACTATTGGAATCGCAGCCTTGTCTGGATGGCATCAGACGATAACGATGGCGAATCTTGCTCGAGCTCGAGTCGTGATAGCATTATGACCAAAACCGCGTCGGATCCTGCATTCATTAATGACAATACTTGGACAGCCAAGAGCACATCCAATTGCGACCCTAGCGAAGAAAACGGAATCGCGAGTTTCCACGTGCTGTCAGAAGTTGATCCGATTTCTACCACATCGGAGGCGTTTCCTGCCGCAGTCTCAAAGCAGGGCACCGCCACTCCACAGAACGACGATCCCTTAGGATCTCTCCAAATATGTGGATCCACGTCAGCCTACCGCGTGCTAGTGGGCACAGCACCGACCCTTCTGGCAGCCGCCACTGCAGGTACATCAGTGGTACATAGACTACTATTACCCAGCGCCTACAGACAAGATGAAACACCTTCGCTTGATTCTCTCACATCAAACACACTCGCTCACCCTTGCCAGGCTTCGGCAGAAACAGAAGTTATCTCAATGTCGAACAATGATCAAATACTGCCTACGGCAGTCGAGAATGATCGCCCGAACAACAGTCCCGGAGCCGCAAGTCCCACTGATAGTGGTGCATCGTCCGAAACAACGGAGCCGCCGAATGCTCTAGCAGTCTTGTATTCCGCACTGCCTAGCGGTGTTGCAGCGTCTGTCGCTTCAGAACTCAATATCGATACGACCAATTTCCTGCCAGCCACTACGAGCTCGAGAGCAACATCAACATCTCGACCAACCTCGATCACAACTGCGACATCATCGGCATTGTCAACCTTCTCGACAATTACTCGGTCTACATCAGGGCCTGCGACCGCGACAGCAACACCAGCACCACCTTCCGACGATGACAACAACAGCTCACAACTCCGACAAGGCTCCGTAGCAGGCATTGCAACGGGAGCGGCTGCTGGTGTAGTTTTGATCATTCTCGCTGCTCTTCTACTATTCCGACGAAAGCGACAAGGCAAGCCCATGTTCGGCAGGCTAAGCAGGTCCGACTCCAACAGATCTGTTCGTGCATACCCCGAAGTCGCCTGGCTGTACGACCCAGCGCCCACACCGCCTAGAACGTCCAGACACTACCGTCGAGGAGAGTCTGGTGTGTCGTTATTGCCCACTGCCTATGGAGGGGCAGCCGCAGCTGAAGGTGCCGGCGGCATTCGAACAGTTGCGGGAGCGTTTGAACCGGAGAGCCCTTTGTTGCCACCTCAGGTGTCCTACGCTCGAGATGAATCTCCTGGTAGTTCAGGTGGCTCCTCGCCAAGGAGCGCGAGAGGTCCCTCAAGAAGCTCGCTCGGCTCTGCTTCGAGAATGGGGCCGATTTGGGAGGAACCGGGACATCAGCAAGGCGTTCATCGATGATCACTTCTGCTTCTTATTCTTTGTTAGCGTTCAAAGCGTGGCGTTGGAAATATGGAAGGAGTTGCTTCTTTTTGTTATTGTCATCGCCCTCGATGACCTTGGAGATACCCATGCAGCGTGCTATGTTACCGCTGCACGTCTGTACAATTAGAGCAGTCGTGGAGGCATACAATGTACAGTGATCTGTGCCAAGATGATCTGCCCATCTCAATTGCCCTCATTCACTGCCGCTGCCTCATCCCTCTCCCTCTCTGCCCTCCCCATCGGATCCGGATTTTGCCTCCTCAACCTCTGTAACACCTTCCTATGCCTCCAAGGATCACAAACCTGGCACAAGTACGTCTTGGCTTGACGCTTAACCACCGTGCTCTCAACTCCATCCTCCATACAGATCACATGCTGCCAAACTCCGCAATTCTCCCCATCACACTGAATCCACTCTTCTCTACTTGCTACATCGCGATTCTCCCCACAGATACAGCGAATCGGACCGTTGTCGATGTCCTGCTCGTCGAGCGCTGTGCGCTCAGCTTGGGTGAAATTTTCTGGAGAGTGGAACTCAGGAGGGAAGTCGAGAGCTTTCACGGCGGTGTCGGGGTTCACAATGAGGTGGGCTCTCTCCAGTATTTTTTTGCGCTCGATGGCGCCGTCGACGGCTTCCTTGCGGCTTTTAGGGAGGCGGTTGCCGGAGACGACGCCAGGGAGGAGCAGTTCCACTGGGGGCGTCTCCGTTCGTGGTCGCTTGGTGGGGCGAGCTGGAGAGGGAGATGCAGGGGCCTCGGTGCCGTTGCTGTCGTGAGAGGGCGAAGGAGAGTCAGCCGCACGCTTCTTGCCTTTCTGGTGCTGCGGTTCCAGGAGAGTATCTTCAACTTCGGCGGTCTCCAGTCTTGGCCGCTTCGGCGATGGAGGGGGATGTGGTGGCTTCGTCGGTCCCGTCCTGTTCAGAGTCCAGCGAAGAATCCGCTGACCGCTTCTCGCCTGTCTTGTGCTGTGCCTTCACCGGGACAGGAAGTGAGCAATCGGTGAGGTCGGCGACGCCTCTCTCCGCGGCATACTGTGGCGGCGCTTTTGTGATGGTGCCAAGCGGGTAGCTCAGATCATTTATGATCTGATTGAGTGTCTCCGGCATGAGTGGTGGGTTGCGCACAGCAGTGGCCATAAGATCCCAGGCGGCTCGGTGTGGGTGTCGCGGAAGGTTTGTATCAAAGTCTTGGGTCTCTGACAAGGCGTTTGCTACCTGCGCAGCGGTTTGTACACCTGGTTGCCATTCCGAGGGAGGATAAAGAGCGGAGTCAGTTTCCATGTTGTTGCCAGTGGGGTACGGAGTGAGCTGCTCGAATGCGTAGTAAAGCTCGAGTCGCCGGACAGATTGGGCGGACAGCATGGGGTGGTGCATGAATATGATTTTGGCATCCCCGGCTGCTGTGCGTGCGAGTCTTGGGATGTCGCGAGTGGCTGGATGCCGGCCCAAATGGCCATGACGGCGCACAAGATATTCTGACTTCGTGTATCTCTCGTTGAGTATGAGACCAGGCTCCCAGTTGCGGACCTCGAGATGCGAAGTGGCTACGCAAGTCGCTCGTTCAGCGGTATCCAGGTAGCGGCGTGAAGAGTCCATCTTCAGGTGCTGGGGCGAAGTCTCTGTAATCTTGATGATTTTGGTGCGGCGAATGCGTGCCTACGTCGGCGTAGAAGGTGTCTGTGAGGTGAGCTGAAGTGGTGAAGAATGTCTGGGAAGAAAAGAAAGTCGAGTCGGGGGCAAAACACTTAGCTGTGTCGCACATGGTATTGTCGCGACAGTGAATGGCGGAACAATACGCTGCTCTCGCCGCGACAATGGTTCACTGTCCCGACAATATACAGCACTCGATGAAACACAGTGTATACGGCCCTGTGTCTTACGCTCTGGTTTTGAGACCATTGTAGATTGTTCAAAACTCCCATTGTCGAGTGAAGTCATCGGCAGGATCCGAATGTTCGACCGGGCGGCCAGGAGCACAGAATGCTTTCGCACATGGAAAATACCCGAATACTGTTCTCGCAGCATAGTCGCAGGGTTTTGCTGGCACTGCAGGGCGTAGCATCGTGTGGCTCGGAAATCCAAGCACATTCGAATGCAGCCTCTCTACTGCGAAGATGGAGGGAAGGAACGATGGAATGCCGCAGAAAGTGTGCCAGTACAGCTCGATCTCTTCCTTATTCCACGATGAACAATGCCGCGCGTGGAAGAACGTAGCGTTGAGGATCGACCAGAGCAGTTTGTGGGAGAGTTTGAAGGGTTCGTGCTTCGAGTGGTTTCTGAAAGGTCGGACCGAAGTGCAGAGCCTCTGTATCTTCTTACGTGCATCAAGTTCCTGGTTCTGGCCACGCGAGGCCTTTCACTGAGCCCTATGTCGAGAGACACGCGGCATTCGAGGCCGACGTGACATCTACATCGATGTTCAAAAGTCCGAAAGTATTCCTGGGCTGATGCACGTGCAGTGCTGGCATCTGCCACGTGGGAGTCACAACATCGGGAGGGAAGCAACGTCCAAGGCTGAGCCTGTCTGTGCTAAATCGAGATGCCGCACAACTTTCGCAGATGGGACAGTGCTGGGCCCGTGGGCCGTCACTCCTCAGGCGACAGTGTGGTTCGCCTCGTCTGGCGGTGAGATGACGAGGCATTGATTTCGGAGATCGGTCAGAGGTCAGCAGCAGTCTCAGGACGCGTAAGATGGGAGAATCAGCGTCCAGAAAAGGAGGGTTGGCGAGAGACAGTGGACGAACTCGTCCGACGCGGCGTGAGCAGCCAGGCACGGCTGGCGTGAAGAAGAGACAAGCATTGCCTCGCTCCCTCCGCGTCTGGGCATCGCACCTTCCCACTGGACACCGTGTGCCTTTCCCGTTCATCGACCGCAGAGTTCGTCCCAACCCCGTCGACGCGCAACCGGCAAGTGCGATGGGGCATCTGCCGTGGAGCATCGCGCACTTGATGCACGCAAGCCATCCGAGGTCGCGGCAGCTGCACATCGCTTGCACCACGCCGACAGCTGCAGTGCCTTGAACTGCACGCGACACGCTATGCACGCTTCTCCGCAAACGCACCCCAGACCTCGCCTACGCGATCCATCTGTGCCCGCCGCCACCAGTGCTCATCCTGGTTGACTCGAGTCTGGGACCTGCAAGGCCTCGCGCGGCCCCCATGTGCTGCGCTACGACCACGAATCACCGTCCATGCCACATGTCTGTCCGGTGCTGGTAATGGCGCGGGTTGTCGTCGATGCACAACTGCCGCGAACGCAGCAGAGGCCCCATCCAAGCCACATTATGATTCAAGGCCCTCGCTGGCTGATCGATCGCCTGGCCTGGTGCGGAGCTGTCAATGTCGACGATGCCGACGCTGGTAGACTCCCTATCGACAAGCATCGACAACCCTGTTCCGTGTTGCTCGCGAACCACAAGGCTGGCACGAAGCAGAACATTATTTAGGGATGCCCCTCCCACGCACATATTAATCCCCATCGTCTCTCCTTTCCAGGGCAACTCTATCTTTGCCTGCACCAGAGGCACGGCCCTCTCGCATCAGTCAAAATGGAGATGAACGCTAACCTGAAGGCACGTCCTCCCCAACGTAACGTCAATATGGCCGATGACATTCCACTGACGAAACTGAAATTTCAGGAACTCCATGAGTTGGAGCAGGAGCTGCACACCGAGATCGTCCCCGGGACGGAGGTGATGACAGATGTGGGCTCGCATCACTTCGTCAAAGGCGGTTCACACGTGCTGGTGCCACAGCCATCCGACGATCCTCACGACCCATTGAATTGGAAGCCCACGTGGAAATTCCTATGCATAACAGCGACCACCATGATGACCTTTACCCAAGGCTTTGGGCCGCTGGCGCTGGCGCCTATGTTTCCCGACTACATCAAAGCCTTCAACTCCGATTTGCACGACGTCGTCAAGTTTACTGGTTACTGTATCCTGGTGTTAGGTTTCAGTAACTTCATCTGGTGAGTTTGTTGCTCCTCTCGAAGTGTGGCTGTGGCTGACGGCCGCAACAGGGTACCGATCAGTAGCACTTGCGGCAGACGACCGGTCCTTATCTTCTCGCAAATCATCTGCCTCGCGTCGTCCATATGGAGAGCTCGTGCCAACACATATGGGTCTTTCATGGCCGCGTGCATTGTCAATGGTATTGGTGCTGGTCCAGCGGAGACAATGCAACCTGCCATCATTGCAGACATTTACTTCCTGCATGATCGAGGTTACTGGAATACCCTCTATTGGGTAGCATACATGGGCAGTTTGATGGTCGGACCTGTAAGCATACTCCACTCGGCACACACCGCTACTGTGCTGACCGAAAGCAGATTGTCAGCGGCTCCATGGCATTGCACATAGGATGGCGCAGCTTTTGGTGGCTCAACACCGGGCTGATTGCGGTGTCACTCATCATGGTCATTTGTAAGACGATCGAGAATGCCTGTGTTGGTCTGCCAACTGATATCTTCACTACCAGTCATGTTTCCCGAAACCAAATGGCATCGCCCACATCCAGAAGAGCTGCTCGCCTCATCGCAAAGGTCCGTGGATGCCGACTACAAGAATGGCAGCAGTGCAGATACGCTGGAGGTACGTTCTATTTTGTGCTCGTGGAGGGTCCAAACTTGCCATAAAATCTCACTTGCTGATATGGACTACAGCGACCGAGAATGGTTCTCGCTGACGACTGGCACGATTCCGAGAAAAGAGGCAATAACATCACACGAATTCGGAGCAGCCACGGTCCAAACAATCCTCCCGCGCATCGTGATCCGTGGCTTGGGAAGGGCGCCCCGAGCAAACGGCAATGGGGCATTTACACACCTTCAGCCAATCCTCTCAAGAGTATTCTCATGGACCTTTGGATTCCCTGGAAGCTCTTCGCGTTTCCGATCGTCGAATTTGCAGCATTCGTCGTTTCCTGGTCATGCAGTTCCTTTTTGACAATCAACTTGACACAATCGCAAAACTTCGCGGCTCCTCCGTACAACTTTAGTTCGCAGACGATCGGGTTTACCAACTTCGCCATTCTGGCCGGTGCCATGATTGGTCTCTTTACTGCTGGACCATTGAGCGACTGGGTCAGTGCTCGAGCTACTGCGAGGAATCGTGGAATCAGAGAGCCTGAGATGCGTCTTCCCGCAATGAGTATGTCCTCACGGTACCTTTGACATGGGGATCCAGCTGACAGACCTCCTAGTACCCTATGTTGCCATCATGATTCTCGGAAATTTTATTGTCGCATTTGGCTACGACCGCAAGTGGCCATGGGAAGTCATCGTCATTGTCGGATATACCTGTGCGGGCATCCAAGTCGCAGCTCTGCCAGCAATGGTCAACACCTACGCCGTCGACTCGTATAAGCCTGTCGCAGGCGCGCTCATGGTGTCCATCACTGTGAACAAAAATCTCTGGGGCTATGGCTTCTCGGAATTCATCACGCCCTGGGTTATGAAGGATGGCTTCATCCCACCTATCATGCTCAATATGAGCTTGATAACACTGTGGTGCGCATTCGGAGTACCTTTCTATTTCTTCGGCAAGACGTTCCGGCGCTGGTCGAAGAACAGCTCTGTGCACAGAATGTAACAGAAAGAAATAGTGAGATATAATAGCTCAGCAGTACCAGGGGTTCTGAGAAATTCCCTCATGACTTATGATATATAATGACGCATAGAAACTGTCTGCATGCTCAGCCACGCATCGACATTAACCGCTGTCGCAAGTCCCTACTTCTGGTCTCATTTCTTCGCAGCTTTGATGCTTGCAAGCTTCTTTCGGAGAGGCTCTGGCCCAGAGTCCCAATCAATGCTCTTCGTGATGCTGTCCCTCTCATGAATCGCCTTGGCCCACTTGGAGAAGTTGGGCAAAGCATTCAACTTCTTGATCAGACTGGCTGGCAGGAGATCCTCATGCTTGGCCAACGAATACCATCTGTCATCAAACAATCAAAGTCAGCCAACCCCCTCCGTCCACACAAATTCCATTCGATCCCGCACAACTCACCTCACAACAAAAGGCCCCGCATGCACCTCCGCCATCGTAACCTCTTCCTTCCCACCAAAGAAAGGCTTCGCCCCCTCCAACAACGGCTCAATCTCCTTCTCCACAGCTTTCACCCACTCCTCCACCTTCCTCTCCTTCTCCTCCCTTTCCCTCAGCCATCAAAGTCCCAAACCAAAAACTCGCAACCTTGGAATCCCACGTCTCAGTAAAAAACTTAATCCTAGCCCTCTCCAACGGCGCCCTGGGCCCATCACCTCTCGCCCCCAAAGCAGGCAAAATACTCGCGCCTTTCCCTTTCTCCGGAAAAGAATCCGCGAGAAATTGCGCTACGACGGCAGATTCTGTTATAATTTCATCGGAGTAGATGCCTTCGACGGAGATTTTGAGACTTGGGACGAGACCTCGTGGGTTGATTTCTTGGAGGTACCAATCTGGTCGAGGAGTATCGAGATCTATGAGAATTTCTTCGTAGGGGAATTTGGAGTTCCGAGAGGACGATGTGGGCGCGGTGGGCGTAGGGGCAGCGGTGGTTGGTGTATACTATTGCGATCCATTGGTTAAAACTCTGCTCGTCCTTCAACGATTCATCATCGAAAGTCTCGTACAAGTAATCTTCGGTCCAACAACATTCTTCCCATTCGTCAAAGCATCATTCGCCGCCGACACGTCGTTCTTGTTCGCCGTTTCGAACGTCGTGGGAGTTAATCCGTTGGTCGTCATTTTTTCGTTGTCGTCGAAACTTCTTGTTCGGCAGTAATGTAAAAAGTCAAAAAGTCGTACAGCAGTGAACTCATATATTAATCATCGGAATTATCATAGCAAGATCGCCGAGACCAATTACTAATTATGGAAGGAGCGATGATGGCATCGGTTGGCAGAAGCTCCAGCTCCACACAGCTCTCACCTTCCCTGCACACAAGCTGGAGAGAGCTCTGGTGCCATTCAAGAGCTGATCCTAGCAGGTTTCAGCCAATCTTCGTCAGCACTTGATCGGGAGTGGACTGCTTATCTCGCCGCCTTAGAACGGTCGACCTTCTTGTGTACAAAGATCTGGCGAAGACGTGGAGAATAAGTGAACAGCAAATGGTAAACTGGCTCGCTTTTACAAATTTTGCATGACCTGATGTCTCGACTCCTTCTACAATAGGCACATGATGAGCGTACACGCTCGATTATCGTCACTCCCGCTCCCTCACAGTGTCCGAGCGGGACACATCCTTCATCCTTCACTCCGTTTCAACGCTGTGCCAGTGTGACTGCAAGTGCACAATAATGTCATTCTGCAGACGCCAGGCCGCCCGTGAGACAAGCTCTTCCACGTTGCTCAATTGCAATCGTCCTCATAAGTAGGTTCGTAGGTAGAGATTCCGAGGCATCGTTAGGTTATTCACAAGGCAACAAGAGGCTCAGTCTTTGGCTCGCTGTGCGACTCCGTCTTGAGCTCAGCGGTGGGGTCCACCACCTCAGTTACTGCCGGCTCCTCCTTTGGTGCCGGAGGAAAGTCAGCGCTGCTGACGCCACTCTCCGGTGTCACCTTCTCAGTAGTTGACTGAGCTGGTGTGACCTTGTCCGCTGTCTCCTGGCTGACGTAGCCCTTCTCGACTGCAGCCTGCTTGGTTTGGCTGATAGTCTCCTGGGTCTTTGCGCTGGCTTGGCTGACAGTCTCTTGTGTCTTCGCGCTAGCTTGTCCAATGGCTTCTTGTGCCTTTGCGGTGTACTCCTTGGTTGCGCTCTGGGTTGCTTGCCATGCCTTGTTGGCATTCTCAGCCGCCAATGAGCGGACCTGCTCCGTCTGCTCGGAGACGATCTTCTGAGCGTTGCCGAGCTGCTCGTCGATGAGTTCCTTGTTGGTAACGTAGACGAGTGGTGCAAAGTAGACGAGGGTGGTGAAGAAGAGGAGTAGTCCCCAGGTTGGCATGACCTTGATAAGGTAGTAGGACAGGAATGAGCTGGAGAATGCCTGCAATGCGATTAGCACAGTCTTTATGACATATTCCATGGTTTCAACGTACAGCAACCGTAGCGTAGACATTCTCTGCAAAGACAATGCGCTGGAACTCGATCACAAAGAAGTTGCAAAGCTCGACAGCATCTACTATGACGCTGTCGAGTGTCTCCTGTGGGATGGTGTAGTATTTCTTGGGTCGCAGCTTGGTAGCCACACCCTGGTTGAGCACCAGCTTTCCAGTGATCTCAGCTGCAGCGGTGATGCCCAGCACGATGTAGAGGGCCTTGAAGGCGTATTTGGCGACAGGAACGTAGCGGAAGGCGAGGATGGAGAGAACGATGGTGGCATAGCTGATGGCAGTGGCACGAGGGTTCTCCCACGACAGGAGGTTGTAGAAGAAGGAGTGGTAGTGTGTGAGGTTCTGGCCGGTGGCCGTCTGCGTGGAAGGTGTTTGGCGGGAGGCAGCGAGGTTTCCGAACTCATTCTTCGTTGCGGCGGCCTCGTTGGCAGCCTTTTGGGCAACGGGCCCGTTGGCGAGGTCCTGCACGGTCTGCGAGTTCTTGATGTCGCTCATGGTGGCTTGTGCGGTGTGCTGTGCGTCTGCGAGAAGAGACATGTTAGGATGCGGGTGGAGGGTGGTGGTGCCAGGCACGGTAGGTGGATATGCTGATAACTGTCGGGCGGGTCAGCTGGTGCCTGCGGGTGGATGTGGTGAATGCAGCGTGTGCGTTTGTGTTGGAGAGCGAGAATGTTCACGAAGCGGGAAGCAGCAACGAAGCCATGTGTCCGTGACGTGTTGGGCGGTACATGTAGCTTTCCTGTTTCGCAGCTGCCGCCCACCACCACGCACGCTCGAAAATGGCAGCGGCGGGTGGGTGTTTTGTGCATCGAGGGAGTGGCAGAGGGCACCTACCTCACTGTCCAAGAAGCTCTTGCCCTGATCGTTGGAGGCGGCGGAGGTATTTGCACCGTTGGAGTCGGCGTAGGGGTTGAGACTGGGATATTGCGGTTGGGCGCTTGTCTCTGCCATGGCCGGCTGCTGATACGGAATCGCGGTGATGGATTTCGTCAGATCCGACAAACGGCTGCTGTTTACTCTTCTCCGGGCTCGTTTCAACAAGTTTCCCAAATTGCAAGTGTCGGTATCGAGTCGTGCGTGTGTGTACGGGCGGGCGGTGAGAAGCGTCAAGACAAGACAGCAAAAGATGGCTTTCTGTTTGTGTGCGCTGTGACTTTTCCCACTGCTGCGACCCTGACGGCTGCTCTAGCGCGCTTCTGATATCATTGCGTGTTCATTCCCCCCATCATCGCACCCAACAAACCCGGCTTTCGACGCAGCGCCATACCTTGATTTCCTACAGCCATCGCTGCCGCCACGACGTCACTCGTCTGACCGTCCCGATGTGGTAGGCAGTCACACTACTCCATCATTCTTCAGTCACCACCAAGCGTGAGCACGCCTCGTGCCAAGTTTTAGCTCTCGCTTCGCACCGCGTTGAGAGGCATGTGAAGATGTCACTAGCTCACACTTGTCTTTCCGAGGCTCCGGCCGTGGAACCTTGTTGTCTCACCTCTCAAAACCAGCCTGCTTCCATATCGAGCTGCTTGCCTCTTCGTGCTCTACATTAGCCTCCTCGGGCCAGCGTGGCCGACACGCTTCTGGACGTGTCTCGCCACGCACATCGCATCATGCGCCGCGATATTGATTTCGCGTGGACGCTATATATAGCCGTGCCAACGCGTCTGTCGTGCGGTGGTAGGGTGGATTCGGAGGATCGTTTTGCTACTTGGTAAGTGTACCTGTCGAGAGCCGGCAATCGCCCTTCCGAATGAGCAGGGAAAGCCTGTGAACACCTATAGCAATCGCCGGAATCGATCTCCTCTCATCGCGGGAAGAAAGTATCGTTCTGGTCCTTCTGGGTATCGATGAGTGACACTTCAGCATCCGAAAGAAGCTCCAACGCGTCCGCTCCTCATACGCGACAAGGCTGCGACTGTCGCACCATCCAGCCATCTCAACATGCGATCAGCAAGATTGTCGAAAGCGGAGGGGTTCCAATCTTGGGCATTTCGACAGGAGATACGGACAAGCTTGATCTCTACGAGAAAAAGTACGATGGTAAAACCGCGTACATCGCCTTCATGCCTACCGATCAGCGCGCGATCTGTTCTCCAGACTACAACACAATCACGACTTGCCAGCTGATGGCCATAGCGATGACACTTGGCAAAATTTATGTGCACGAGATTCGAGCTGAGCTGTGCTTTTGGCTGGCTGGCCTTTGTGTGCCTGCAGGACAATTGAGATCCGAACCCAACATGGCTGAAATCCAGCGCAATGCCTACCGAGTGCTGCATATAGGGTGATTGGACTTAGAGCTTGGGAAAGGAAACAAGAGACGGGAAGCGAGCGGCGGCAGCGGCCATCTGCGCAAAGCAAGGTGGAAGACCAGAGGCACTAGAGCAACACAGCCTCAGTACTTCGCGGGCGCGAGGCAATGAAGACACACACGTTTGGGTCCTGCTAGGAGTCCAGGCAGCGGTTAGAGGCCACTTTGAGAAGGTGAGCTTCTCAGCACATTACAGCTTCGACAGGAGGTAAGATCTGGCATTTGTAATATCCTGGGCGGGCTGAGTAACGGATGCACACACTAGAAATAGATCTGCTCAAGAAAGCAAGAGTACATTTCCGATCTGTTCGTCCATGAAGCTTTGCACTTTTGCAGGTACTGTGCTCCTCACAAGTTTGACATTCTGGGTATTCTCCTTCATGATGATCTCCCCTTCCTCCACTACTGCAGATAATCGCCATTGGTCTCCTTGTGGACCACGTCGAACAGCGGCTTCGCACTGAACCAGCCAGCACGTCCAGTGCCCACAGAACGATGAGTGTACTGGGCCTCTTCCTCACCAATCGCAATCGGCTTCTCGCCTCGCGAAGCAGCAGCCGCCTCGGCCATGAGCTGAGAGTGGCAGCACTTCTCCAACGACACGAACCAGAAGATTGTCTAAAATATCAGGGTCAGTACGACAACCATCGCATGAATAAAGACATGCAAACAACTCACCTCCTCAATCGTAGATCCCACAGTCAACAACCCATGATTCTGCAACAGCGCCGCCTTCTTATCCCCAAGGCACTTCGCAATATCCTTCCCCTCCTTCTCCGCCAACACGACCCCATTAAAACTATCATAAACCACATGATCATTATGAAACGCACAAGCATCCTGCGTCAACGTGTCAATCTTCCTCCCCAACGAACACCAAGTCCGTCCATAAATCGAGTGACTATGAGCTGCACAATTCACATCTGGCCTCGCAGCATGGATCGCCGAGTGAATCATATACGCCGCCGTGTTAAGAAGTCGGCATGGGCCTCCATCGATGACCTGTCCGGAGTGGTTGACAAGGATGAGATCGGACTTGTTGATCAAGGAGAACGCCACGCCGAATGGGTTGACCCAGAAGCAATCTGGTTGCACTGGATCTCTGAGGGTGATGTGTCCTGCAACACCTTCGTCGAAACCATATTTGCCGAAGATGCGGAAGGCAGCTGCGAGGCGGCCTTTGAGGTATTCTCGTTCCTTGTATTTGTCTTCGAATTTTGGTGGTCTGTCACGAACATCAGTACATGTTGGAGTTTCTCATTGTTTGCGATTGAAATTCGCAATCAGATTATGTGAAACGAACCTGGGGAACTCTGTCATCTTGCCTTGAGCAATCGTCTTCTTTATCCCCGGCTCAAGAGGCGCTTGGCCCTCGTTGGCAGGCACAGTATGTCCATTGCTAGCAACAGCCTCGGTAGCCCCGTTGCCATTCTGTCCTTCAGCGTGTGGTGCCATTTTTGTGTATTGCTTTGATGTTGGTAGAGAATTAGTGTTGTTGTAAGGAAAGGTCGAATGACAAGAAAGAACAATGTCAGCAAGAGTAAGAAGTCCAGCGAGTGTGGCAACTGCTCGGCAATGCTGCTGTACGGATGTCGCAGCGCTAAGGTATTTGCTGGCGAACTTACGTACCCGCCCTATCGTCGACCGCTTGCCCCGCATTGTCACGAGTGAAGCAGTGGGATGCCTCACTGCGGCAAAGCCGATCTCGTCCTTCGCCTAATCTTTTTTCCACGGCTGATGACATGCGTTTCTGTGATTGTGACGCCTTCCACGTGCTTGTACTCGCATTACCAGGTCAAATGGCAGACTTGATGCTTATTCCCCACGGGTACGCTGTCAATAAGCAGAGTAGAAGCCTTGTTGTCACTCTCATCACAAGGCATTGCACGAAATTCAAGGTAGTGTATGAGTTGAAGCCAACGGAATCAAAGCGAATTCTTACGAGATACGAAAATTGACTGCATACTGTCTAGCAGTACTCAGTCATAGACCTGTTAATCCTGAGAAAGTGGTATCATATCCGCGCGCACCACGCGCTCAAATCGCCCCCGGAAAGCGCGGTATCCTCAACGCCCTAATCAAAGCTCTCATCGGCATCCTCGAAATCGTCTTCTGACTCGTCCTCGTCCTCGTCCGAATCGATGGTGTATTTCGACTTCTTGGTAGTAGCAGCAGCACGGCGAGATCGTGCCGCCGGCTTGGCCGGAGCGATGTCGTCCTCATCGTCGCTCAAAATGTCATTCGCAATCTGATCCACACCGTCATCCTCATCCTCATCGTCGGAAGAAGGCAGCTTCTTCTTCGATGCACCGGCTTTGGCTTGCGCGCTCGCCTTCTTCGCTGCGTAAGCTTTGGCGGCAGGCGAAAGTGCTGTTGGCTTGGCTACGGCAGGAGCAGGAGCCTTCTTTGGCTTCAAAGCAGCGGTCTCCTTCGCTTTTGGCGCAGCTTTGGTCTTCGGAGCTGCCTTTGCAACTGGCTTGGCGGGAACGTCAATGTCCATCGAGTCCTCATTGTCAGACAGGATAGTCCTATTCGTGACCTTCTGAGGCGAGTTCTGTGCGAGTTGAGCCCAATCGGTTTCGTCATCGGAAATGTCCGCCAATGTCTTCTTGCTGGCCTTTGGCTTCAGACCATGGCTGCTGGTTGGACGAGATGCAGCGGGGGCACTGGTGTGGAAGAGGCGAGAGCCTTGGGCATCGGCGCTAACGTTGCCAACGCCCTTCACCATTTCGCTGACATCGGCGAGCATATCGTTGCCTCCGTCAGACTCAGAATCGTCGCTGTCAAGCGCGTATTTCTTCGCCTTCTGAGCCGCGGCCCTGCCAGCACGTGCTGGAGGCTTCGAAGCAGCTTCCTTGGCTACAGCAGCGAAGACATCGTCGTCGTCTTCCATCTCGACATCAGAGTCGATCACCTTCTTGGCCCGGCCAGTCTTCTTTGCTCCTGGCTTGACAGCGTCGGAGTCTGTGTCTTCAACAGCCTTCTTCGCACGACCACGCGGCTTCGCCGGTGCTGCAGTTTCGACCTTTTCGACATTGATCGAAAGCTCGGGTGCCTTCAATGCTGAGTCTAGAGTCGTCTGCTTTGCAGCTGGAGGAGGCGCCACAGGCTTCTGCTCGACTCCGTTGACCAGTGGGTAGGATCCAGCTGGCTTAGACTCCGTCTTCATGGCAAGCAACCCTCCAAGAGCTTTCGATTTCGTGGTCTTGGGCTTCTTTGGCCCGAAGTCCTCATCCGAATAGTCATCACTGTCACCGGCTTTACGCTTCTTGCCAGCCTTGCCTGTGAGACCAAGTTTGGCCGAAGCACGGCGTCCCTTGGACTTGATCTTCTTCTCACGCTTCTTCTCCTCATCGAGCGCAGTGTGCCAATCCTCGCGGAGTGCCTCCAGATCAGCTTTCCAAAGGTCCTGAGGGGTCTTGACAGTAAGGTCATTGATCTCCTCTTCCTTTTCACCAATCTGCTTCTTGAGCTTCTCTACTCTCTCCTGGGTGAGCGACCAGATGGCCATACCGAGCAGGTAATCGAAGTCGCTGGCGCCAGCGGCAATATCGGCGTCGGATTCTTCATTGTCATCTTCTTGAGCCTCCTCTGCCTCACCCGCCTTCTTGGCATCAGCGACCTTTGGAAAGCGCGTGAAGTTGAGCTTGTCGAGCTCTTGGACCAGCACGGACTTCTTCTTCTTGCTGACGACCAGCTTGCCGTCAATGATATACTGCACGAATCTCGCCTGATTGGTAAGCTTGTTCAGTTCTTTGTGCATGACTTCCAGCATGTGGTCCTTGCGATGGAAGTACTTTGTGAGTCGGTACCCGTAGAATTCCTCGATGATGTCCTGGGGCGTTGCATACTTGTAGATGCGGCCCTGGGGATCGAATGCGACCATGTTCGATGTCGCTTGAGTCTTTGCCAATTTGAAGAGCTCCTCAAGTTTATCTTCATTCTCCGCCAGTTTCTTCTCCTCCATCTTAATTATGAAGCGAACGGTTTCAGGCGTATTGTACTCGGTGTAGTCCTTGATGAAGGAAGGTACCTTTTCGGCCTTGATGATATCTTCCAGTTTGTCCTTGAAGTCTTGCGTCCACTGGTGCACGGGCAATTCGGTGATCTCAACTTCGTTGCTGCCTGTCTTCACGATCCTGCCAGGGAACTTAAAGCGATCCTCCGTAAGCTGCTCGGTCTGTCCTGTCCAACCACGGTACCATGGCATCATAGGCACCATGGACTCCTTGGTGGCGCCCGGGGTCATACGTCGAATGAGATTGTCGATGACCTCCTCTGGGTTATAGCATGGGATGGAAGTGCTCCAACCAGTTCCAATACCATCAGCACCATTGATGAGGATCATAGGCACAATTGGACTGTACAGTTCTGGCTCAATGGTGTGGCCATCATCCTCATTATACCGCAACAGTGCCTCGTCCTTCTGGTCGAAAAGACGGCGCGCGAAAGGTGACAGTCTCGTGTAAATGTAACGAGCGCTGGCAGCATCGCTACCACCCTGGAGACGGGAACCAAAGTTACCACTTGGCTCCAGAAGATTCATGTTGTTGGATCCCACAAAGTTCTGTGCAAGAGCGACGATGGTCTGTTGAAGCGATGCATCACCGTACGCGTACGCAGTCAGACCAGAGACCAGACCAGCAAGCTCGACTACCTTGATATCCTTCTTCAAGTTGCGGCGGAAGGCGGTATACATGACCTTTCGCTGACCAGGCTTGAGACCATCCACAACGGACGGGATGGATCGCATATTGTCGGCCATGGAAAAGAGAATGAGTTCTTTGTTGACAAAGTCATCATAAGTGATGTCGTCTGTCCCCGACATATCCAGGTAGGTGCCAGGAACGAAGCCCTGCAGCCAGGTTTTACGTGCATCAGCTCTCTTTTTCGAGAAAGCGAGATCAATCAGTTCCTCTTCGTGCTCCCGCATCCTATGGAAACGCTTCAGGTGCCGGTCCAAATCCTGGAAGTATATTTGAGCATCTCGGGTGTCCGATGTACCCAATCCCTTGTAGTACTTGTGCTCCCAGCCCTTGGTGTTGCCTGGCAATTTCTTCCACTCCTCGTATTCAGGCATTGTGAAGAAGTCACGCTTTGCTTTTGGGTGTCTTTGGTCGCCTTTCCAGACCTTGACAATGGGCGTAATGAACTCAAGCAGAAAACCCTCGATCTTGAGTAGCGAGGGGAACTGAACCTGCAAGAAGTTGATCAGAAGTCCCTTGATGTGGGAACCATCGTGATCTTGATCTGTCATGATCATGATGTGACCATATCGCAAACCGACGGTCGTTGTGTACTCCTTCTTGTGCTGCAGGCCGATAAATTTCTTGATGTTCTGAATTTCCGCGTTCTTCGAAATCTGGTCAACGGAGGCGTCGCGAACGTTGAGCACTTTACCACGGAGTGGAAAAACACCGAAGTAGTCTGGATCGACCACAGCACGACCTGCCAACGCCAGCAAGGCGGCTGAGTCACCTTCAGTCAAGATGAGAGTACATTTGTGGCCATCCTTTGTACCAGCTCTGTTGGCATCAGTGAGCTTGGAGTGATTCATGCGCTTCCGACCACCGCCATCAGACTTAGCCAGGACTTTGTCTGCCTTCTGCTGCGCGAAATGGAGGATGTTGTTAACGACCTCGGTCTTTGCGATGTCTTTGAGGAATTTCTCGGTGACCTGCGGCTTGCTGCCAAAGGCGCTGACTTTGGTCGTAAGCTGCTCTTTTGTCTGCGATGTGAACGCGGGATTTACGATCAAGCAGTTGACGAACAGGAAGATGTGGTTCCGAAGCTGTGCCTTCTTGAGCTTCACACCGCCCTTATTCTTCTTGTTGACGATCTGTTCGAGCTTGTCACAGATCTGGTCTGCAATGTAGTTGACGTGCGTACCGCCCGTGGTCGTCGCAATGGAATTGACAAATGACACTTGCTGGAATGAGCCATCCGACACAGCGAATCCGATTTCCCAGCGCTCGTGAGGGTTGTCTGTCAAGATGACCTGTTCCGGTGCTTTCCCGTCATTTTCCAGGTTCTCGGTCTTGATAGCTTTGGTGTACATCTCCATGTACTGCTTGAACTTGCTGATATTGATTCTCTCGCCATTCAAGTAGACCTTGACGCCCTTGCACGTGCCAGCCATATCGTAAACTCGTCGCTTGACCAGACCTTCGAAGTCCTCGTCCATTTTGTCCATACCGAACTTGCTAAAATCAGGCTTGAACGTGATCTTCGTGTAGTCATCGCCCTTGATCTTGTCGATCTTGGCCTTCTCCATGATGCTCATGTTCTTGCGCCATGTCTGCTTGTAGCGCTGCTTGGTCTTCGAGTCCACAGTCTCCAGGTGGAACTCAGTCGAGTAGATGTTGGTGAGTTTTGCACCGTATCCGTTTCGCCCACCAGTGACTTTTGCTTCTTCGTCGTCGTAGTTGGAAGATGTCAGAAGATGCCCAAAGATCATCTCTGGAATCCAGATACCCTCCTTCTCGTGCATCTCGATCGGTATACCACGTCCGTTGTTTCTCACCGAAATCTTGCCTTCGTTGGGATCCACATCGACACGCAGCTCATTCATGTTCTTGTCACGCTGCTTGTTGTCCGCCGCGTTGACCAAGATTTCGTCGAAAATCTTGTACAGACCTGGCACATAGCTAACCTTTCGGTTCTCCATTGCCTCCGTCTCCGAGTTGTAGATCCATAGCTGGTCGGTTGTGTACTCGACTGAGCCGATGTATGTATCAGGACGCTTCAAAATGTGCTCAAGTTGTGTCAACTTCTGATATTGCTCCGACCCCTTCTTCGCCGTTGCAGCTACCGGAACGTCCATGAAGCTCTCGTTCTCGATCTCAGCGAGTGGTTCTGACGCGACCTTCTTCTTAGCGGGCGCTTTCTTCTGCTTCTTGTTCGAGGGTGGCGTATCGGCAAGAAGTGAGTCGTCGTTATCAGAGGGTACGTCGACGTCCGAGTTCTCCTCGTCAGAGTCTGGTAGGGCGCGCTTCTTCGCAGCTGCCTTCGGCGCGGCCTTGGTGGTTTTCAAGGTCGTCTGCTTGGTGGCTTTCGGTTTTGCAGGTGCCTTCTTCGCAGGCGCTTTGGTGGTTGCGGGCTTTGGCGCTGCCTTTGCCTTCTACGTTTGGTCAGCACATGGACTGAACATGCGAAGTGAGGTTCTCGGCACTTACAGCTTTTGGCGCCGGCTCAGGCTCGAAGTCACTTGAGGCGCCGTCTTCGAAGACTGAGTCGTCCATTACGGAGTCGTCCATGTTCGCGTCGCGCTGCTGCGCCTAAGACGCGCCTGTAGGGGTTAGTATTGGAAACGAGAGCGATGCCGGCTATCGCATGGGGCTCGTGGTGATGCGATTGACCAGCAATCAGGAGTGCGATGTGCCTGTTGTAGCAAGTGGTGTGCTATAGAAAAGAAGCGCGGATGTTTGTTGCGATTGTTTATCCTCGTCAGTTAGCGCGCTTCGGCGTCAACAGACTTCGAGTTTGACCCGCAGACCCTGGCAAGCGCCATCCCTGCAGCTGCGTTCACTCATGTTGACTCCACTCCTCTCTTCACTCTTGACGCACAGCGAAGACTGTATTCCTGTATGAGCCTAGGCAGCAGGCAACATCTATTGATATTGAGCTGACGAATTGCTCACATGCCAGACCCCAATCCGATGATCATCTGCCTGAGCACGAGAAAAATGGCGTCTCCCCGCTGAAACCTCTCCTCCAAGCGCAACATGTTCATCGACATTTGTTGGCAGACATTAAACGGTTTCGCCAGTGCATGTTGACATATCATGCAGCCCACGATGAACCTGCAGCGGCCGTTGACTTCACAATCCAGGTGCTTCACGAACCCTCTTGAAAGAATGTGCGACCAGGAACTATACGCATGAATCTGCCGAAGCACTCCCACTTCCACGTTGGTAGTGCAGGTAGCCAATCTGGTCATTGCTTCCGAGATCGTACCTCCTACTTGACGCGTTCGATACTGCTCAAAGTGACTGGACCGCCTTTTCCATGACCAGCGACCTTTTCGCTTCGACTTACATCCATCCCATCACCTTTATGGCCGCTGAGCTCAGCATCACCGCATACATCAGCATCTCGCCGCCAAGTCACGCCATGCTTACTCACTTGCGGCCAGGCGCAAGATCTCTTTGTGTGCGTCTTTCCGGACGCGTTTCTGATTCGCTCCATCCGTGCACAACAAAGAAGCCACATACAAGATAGGCTGTCGGGTCTTCTTGAGTGGCTATGTGCCATGTCGTGCTTGATGCCAACCAGCCGCTGACATTCCAATGGTAGGTGAGGTCTGAGCGCATCTCAGCCACTCTCCTTTCCACCTCGAGGGCGTTCAAACACCAACAAAACACCAGGATATTATCCTCCAACGGCAGTGGTGCATGTCTGAACTCGCGGGCTAAACAAACTTGGAATTTCGTCGAGAAAAGCAATTAGACTTGTACGTTCGGTTGAGGTGGCACCGCGAAGGACGGGGTTTGAGTACGTGTTGTCAAGAATCGGTGAGGATTCTTTGAGGTTGAGTACAAAACTTCTCGAAGAAGCTTCCTCTCTTGGTAAGGTATCGCCCCGCGTCCTGGAGAAAAACCGCCATGGCTCTTTCCGTCGGCCAATCGAATGACTACGCCCGTCCTTAGCGGCACGGACGAGGTGAAGCGCTAGTAGCCCAAGCTTCGTCGCTTGTCTTGATAGAGCCCAGGAGGTCTGGAATTGGGGAGATGTTCCTACGTGGCGTAAGTGACATGGCTGAACTATCGAACTCACTCTGCCGTCGCAGGGGAAAGGCCAATAAAGTTGACAGTTTGGCGAGCTCTTCATGCAGCCAGAGATTGCTCCCAACGCCTCATTATGTAGATGCGTCAGGTTACGAGCCTGGAGCTGTCGCTGCATATACATGCAACACTGCCACGTCTGAACGCTGTCTGATCGCGCACTGTCGTTCAGAGAGTCTTACTCCTTCAACATGCGTTCTCTTTTGAGGCTTGTAACTCTGCTTACTATTGCGTTCAGCGACGTTGCATTCTCGAGCAATAGTTATGGGCAGTACAAATGCTCTAACGATGGATGCTTGAAAGCTGTGAGGAACGCCGGTCGATCGGCATCGAAGGACTGCTCCTCTTACCTGGAACTCACGAAGACCGCAAGGCCTAGGTATTGACTAGCTACAGGAGCCGAAGATAGACCACGCGTGCTGACATTTGATTTTGTAGCACCTGTACGAAGACGGTAACAAAGACGGTTCATGGCTATTATCCTACGAAGAGGAGCGTAGAAGATGGTCTGTAGAACATTCACATTCCATTCGAAGGCATCTATGAATCTGACATTTGACTAGCATTTGACTCTTCCGCCGCCATTGGGCCAGGCTTAGAGGCTCGTACCGACAAGAGTCGTCCGAGATACGCGAAAAACTGTAACCATTCCCGCTACAAGTCTGCTTGCTCCTGCATTGGGATAAGACCTCATACCAAGACTGTGCCTGGTACAACGCGCACCGTGACGGAGACCAAGACTGTAACGAAGACCAAGAAGACTACGACAACGACACAAAGTACGACTGTAAGTAGGCAGCGATTTCCCTTCCCTCGATCAACTGCGGAGCCCCATCTTCTTCATAGTATCCGAAGACCTCTTACTAACGACCTGCAATGGATAGAAGTCAACTACATCGCCTTCAACCACAACGTCCTCGACTTCAACGACAACTTCGACTTCAACGACTACGACTACGACTTCGACGACGACAAAAACTACAACAACGGTGAGTAGATCCGTCTGCGCAAATAATTAACACGAACATCAGCTAAAACCTGATCCAGGCCCCACCCATCCCAACAAGCTGCGCACTTTGCGACAATGGTGGAAATGACTTCTGCAGTCAAGAGGGCTGTTTCTGCTTCATCCGAACAAGCGATATGGTAGCAGTCTGCACCTTGAGTGCTTCGTGCCAAATCTGCACCACTGACGATGATTGCACGGACAACCCCACCGACACTTGTTCATTTGATTGTTCGGGTTTTTGTGGTGGCGATAAAGGCCAGGGAAGATGTATTCGAGTCTCCACCGACCTCGATGGCTGCGGTATGCCATCTCCCCCCACTGCTAAAAGGGAGTTGGAAAGGGTTTTTGAGGAGGCGAGGAGAGGGGCGAAAGGAGCTCAGCGTCGTCGTCGTTAAGCTCACTAGAGACCGAGAGTAGCTTTGTGCGTGAGCACTGGGACGCTATGCGTTGAAGGCTGCTTTCTCAACGTGGCATTTGTGAAGGCAATAGAAGTGCTCAGCAGGATGTGGAGAGCAAGCGCCGACTGTCTGAGCCTTGCTGACTTTGATTTTTCAGATACAATTTTCTAACAACATCTAGTCGTTTCGATTCTACGGCGATTGACAGTATTTACAGGATACCGCTTTCGCAACGACATAGATGGCCTCCGCCAAGGACAACTCCTAAAGACGCAGGGTGACCTTAACCGCGTGATCGTTGGGGAGGTATCGTCGCTCGACGCAGCACAATGATTTACTACCAGTCCCTCCGGACGCCTTGTTGCTATTTTCCCCGACATCGTGGTAACAGGCCGCATCCTCTATGCCTTTGTGAGTTCGTTTGATTTCGACCAAATCGAACTTCGCTCTGGTGCCGCCAATGACCACCCAGGCCGGTGATGGGACTCTGTCACTCACTTGCACTGTCCAAGATAACGGACTTCTATCTTCGGGCATAGGTTCGATGCGTACGGACATTGCATCATGCTTGTACTTTCACATTCATCCACGATACCACTCGCAATGAACACCGAAGCACCAATACTGTCGGAGAAAGAAACGAACTCGAATGCCAATCGCCGCAACCTCTTTCTCAGGCGAACGTGATTGCTGTTGATGTAATTGACTGCCGACTTCCCACTTCCGGGAGGCACGTGCATTCGGATCACTATTAGGACTAGGTTATGTCGGTTGGCAGCTCCTGTGTCCGCCCCGATTTCTTTATTGCGTTGCGCCGGAAGCGTTCTGATTCGCTCCTTTCGTGCATGACAAAGAAATTGATAAAGGCGAGACAGTCCGTCTGACTTCTCGAATGACGATGAGCTCATACTTGGTCTCTGACAGCGCCGGCAGCGGAATTATAGGCCATGTTCACATACGCATTGATCACTCGCTAGTACAAAATCGAGCGCTCAACTGCATAGCAACGCCCAGATATCAGCTACGATATCATTTGCAATGAGCAACGGAGCACCGATACTATCTGAAAATAAAACAAACTCGAATGCCAATCGCCGCCGCTCGCATAATTTGACCGGCCCACTCGACATCTCGCTTCAGGAGATGGGCGTTCAGACCTTAGAAGAACTGGTCAACAAGTCCAGTCAAGAAATCGAAATGATCGACGAAACTTGGAGCGAGTGCCATGGGCCAAAAGAGAAACTCTCCATCACCAAACCGAGCGATCAATTAGTAACGAAGCCACTGCGACCACCACGTTCACGCACACATGGAGAAAAGAGAAAGCTGTCCGACACAGACGGAGTGAACAAATAATGGGTATCATAAACTTCTCATATCCTAAGACCAAACAACACTCAAATTGGCAGATTGCCCAACAGGTTTCCCAATCCCAGCAAATCCGCAGCTTTCCTGATATCTCCATTCGTCTGGTTCAAAACCTGAATGGTCTCCAGTCTCACGACACCCAACTTCAACAGCCTATCCGTCAACTGCGGCCAAGGACTCTTCGCAGGCGTGATAGTCGAGTTGAAGTCCTGTGGCACAGACTCTTGCCTCTTGAACGTATTCCTTGTTCCAAAGATGGTATTGCCAATTTGTCCAACCCACTTGTACGGCTCATTGATGTTATCGCTTCTTCCAGCATCCCAGTATTCCCATCCATTGACTGAGCCGAATTTGCTGCCGTAGTTGGCTTTGAGGATCCGAATGGTCCTCTGAATCGTGGTGAGGTTCTTCCAGCCGCTGCCACCGTTGAAGGAGCTCGTGAGAGTGCCGAGGACGACGCGGTCGGCGGGATAACCGTTTTTGACGATGGCATTGTAGCCATTTGGTGTGCCTGCATCTCCCCAGCCTAGATAATGTTAGGGTGGGTTTGAGACATGATGAGGATTATCTGTAAGCTTACCGTTATAGAACTGGCAGTTGAACCAATTGACGATCTTGCCATTTGGCTTCTGAGAGTTGGTCGCGTAGTAGTCGAGAGTCTTGTAGGAGAAACCGCCGAGACCATAAGGTTGTGGCTGCAATTCAGATGCGACTGGGGACATGGTGATGATGAATTTTGAACCGAAATCCTTGTTCAAACGTTGCAGCAGGTTGTAAGGGCAATTGACATTGACCCTCTCTTCGATGTCCAAGTCAATGCCGTCCAATTTCCGATACTTGAGCTCCCAGTACAATGGCATATAGTAGGACTCGTTGATGGTGTTCCTAGGACCACTACAGAGCCTTGGATAACTCCCGGGTGCTGCGCCGCCCATCATGTACATCACTTTCTTCCCTGCACTCTGTACTTGCTTGACTTCGCTCCACATATTGTTCCATATAGTGTCATTTGGATGGTTGTCATTCAGATGCATTCCCTTTGGATCAGGATTGATGTGCAGAGCCGAGATGTAGAGGTGAGTGACTTGTGTCGGGTTTTGAATCAACGGGAGCATCGAGAATTTCCCGCCATCGACGCGTCTGAATGTTTGGATGTATGCCAGGTTTCGTGGTGGGTTGTAAGCATCAGCTCGCTTCTCGAGCGTCGTTACCTCCGACGGTAACGAAGATGCGAGCCCCAGCAAGGACAAGAGCACCGTGGTGAACCGCATATCGAAAGTTCAATGGTTTCGTGATGGATGGTAACAGCCCGAGTAGGGAACATCGCAGAGAAATCGGGGAACCCAAAGCTCTTCTATTATTTCGGTCATACTCCCGCGGACGTTGTGAATTTGGCACTGATGCACACGTTGCCGCCATCGTTAAGACGTGTATGCGTTCTAGCCTATAGACATCGCCATTTCTCCAAAAGTGGGCCCCGTCCATTGCCCATAACGGTGAAAGTCCTGAGTCTCCTGCTCGGATGTGCAAGCCATTTCACCCAAAACGTGTTAGCACGAAGTTCGCCACGAGGTCGAGATCTCAAACAAGGTTTGCAGATCAGCGCCACAATACCCAGACTCGTGAGCTCCTAGACGCTTCCACAGCCTTTGTGCTGCGAGGGCGTGATTCCATGCGCAGCGTGCTTCTGCGTGAGCCGATGTTGGGCGTCCGCTCCGAGTATTGGCAGAGCTGGAAAAGATCCTGATCGCGAAGTGGCGTTGTCTGGCCCATATGAAGGTATGCTCACTGAGTGCAACGATACTTCAGCAACCAGACCCGCCGTTCGAACATCTTCATCAAGAGACAAGGCTTGTTGCTCTTGTGGGCATCGTTAGCACACTCAGTCCACGAAGTACGATAATGCATGACAAAAAATCCTGTCATGTTTCGTCGCACCAATGAGAATTTGCATGCCGCCACTGAGCATATCGACACCCGAGCGCAGCGTATGGCGAAGCGTGGCAGGCGCCAATTGTCAGTCTCAATGCTTCCCGCAGGCATGAAAGCAGATATATGTGTTCCTATTGGAATATCCCAACAGCACTTCAAGTCGTCTTGAGAGCGAAGAGTAATCCTGTATGCACGCGATCCAAGCAACCATGTGCGAAAGCTGCTCAGGGTCCTGGATGCAGACCATTCGCGTTCGGGGGCCGTCGATGGCATACGCAGTCATAGAAGAACTTTTTCGAGCCTCGAAGGTTGAAGTCTGTGTCGCGTGCTCACGGTCCGAGCTGTCATGACCGAACTTTGTCGTGTTGATGGTTGAGCACAACAGGGAAGCAGCCTGGTGCAGCAAAGTCCCGGTGATGATGCTTGCCACCCCAGGCTACCAATAGTGCTGGTGTATGGAACACTCGCAACTTGCTGTTTCATGCTTGTTCCATCCCTAAGATCTACTATGTAGGTTTGATAAGTTGATTCCATAGATGTGGTCTCTGGCGCAGAGCTTGCAGGGGCGTTCGTCGATCGGCGCAGATGAGTATCAACGCATCGCGAAAAGATACTGAGGTCGATAGGTCTCTGCCATCTACCACACCTAGCCAATGAGCAACATCGTGCGCGGCTTGTCAAGGTCATCGTTGTTCGTAGATCCATTTGGTCGTTTCGTCCTCCCAAGGCAGCCGCCTGGGAAAAGTCTCCCAGCCAGAAACCCCACCTTGCCATGTGAGCAGGCCCATGACCTCTGGCTCAAGACGAAAGCCCAGGAAAACATGGGCTCTATCGGCGTTCCAATTTCTGGCCAGGCGCTTCTGGCTTAGAGGCATTCTGACGCCATATGGATCTGAGGCAAACACATTGTATGCTCGTTCGCGCTCCCCCATTTGCGTGAAATTAAGCTCATCGAGAGTGAAAGGCGGATTCAAGCCTTGTACCCTGATGCGATGATGTGGCCATTTGATAGCAGGAGCATGGAGCTCCAGGAATCGGCGCTCTTTGAAGGCGTGAGTTACCACAGTGATATTCTTGGGATATGCGCCAGTAAGCTGTCTGAATCGGATGATGGAAAACAACAGGTTCTGGTAACTATCGGTCGCGTAGGTTTCCAGCGCGTATCGCACACCTACAGGGAAGAGGGTGGGATTATGGTTCACCATGTACTTGAGCACCAGAGCATAGCTTTCCGCTTCGCTTCGGGGCGCGTTGGTGGTATGGCCGCCCGAGAAGACCAGCAGGGCCTCAGGATTGCTATGCACCGCAAGGGCAGCAGTCATAATGTGCGCGATGAATGTCTCATGTTCGCCCGGCTTCCTCGCGAGCGGGTCAGAGCGCGAAAAAGGCTGCAGGATCCACTGTTCTTCTGCGGTGTTCCTGCCATCGCCCATGTAGATGCCGTGGCAGCAGACCAGCACGAGGTCGGTGGTCTTGCAGATGTCACTGCTCTCCACAAATTGCTTGACTTCGGTCATGGTCGCCTAACCTCCTTATGGGCGTCGCAGGTTAGGTTAGGTGGAGGTTACCGTGTTCAGCTGCATGCGCTTACCACGTGCCCGCATAGCAACGTCAGACGGCCATTTCTTCTCAGCCTCTGCTGCAGGCTGGCTGACTACAGCTCGAAAGGATTCGATAAAACGGTCGCAGCCGGTCAAGATGATGGCCCGACGTATCGGCAGCGAAAATTCCTGGATGCAGAAGTGTAGCACAGGTGGTCGGAGCACGCGCTCACCGATAGTTCCTGATGTGAGACCTGCAGATGGTCTGCGTGGTAGTGGTGTAGCATTAGGACATCGGATGGCACACAACGTTGCAGATTTGCTATAGGCTAACTAGTTCGGTCGGGGTTCGGCAACTCCAGGCATGCTGTCGCAAACTCGCAGCGCTCGAACAAACGCTGGCCTTGGCAGCGCAGGTACGGCGAGCGCGACGAAAGCGAACCGGCGAAGTGTAGTTGCGACGAAAAGCGTTGAATGCAACATGATTATAGGGAAGATGCAGCATTTGCCGCCGTCAGCACAGGCCGGGATAGCGTGGCGCGGGTGATGACAGGAGGCTGTTGAGTTGCGCTGTCTGCTGTACGGCGCTCGTGTGAGGCGCAGTACCAGCTCGCTAAATATAAGTCGATACGCGTCTGGATGGCGACGCTAACTAGTGCACTATGATCGGGGCAATGGCGTGTACATAGACGAAGAAACGAACCATCGCAGCGAGCGCACATTCTTTCGCCGCCTCTTGTATTGAGCTGTACACCACCGCGAGAGTCGCGCCGCCGACCATCTGCACACCTCCACCATCGACGGCGACGCGGTTTCGTGGGACCAAATCATCAATTTCGAAGCAGCTGTTTCGCTGGCTGTCCCGCGAATGAAACACTAGCAGCGGCGATCAGCACACGCAAAACCTATCCCTGAACCCTTCGGCTGCAATTCTTGGCTTAAACCTCTCAGACATCTGCTGGCCAGCTTCGTGCTTTTCCACTGCCCGCCTGCCTGTCTGCCCTGTTCTTCTGCGCAGCCAGAGCACGACTCACTCATCATCACCCGACCACTCCGCCCCCTCACGACCGGGCTGGCTTTGTCTGCTTGCATCACGCCACCACCTCCGCAGCGCACCTTTGTTGCTGGAGCTGACGCCAACCACGCGAGCTTCTCCAGACGCGCCAACGCTCGAACCACAATCGTTTGGCAATCTGGTTACCGACATTCACCTGTCACAATGGCATATCATCCCCCTGGCGGCGGCCATGGCGGCTACGACTTGCACGACACTCCTGGCGGCAGCGGCGTAAGTTGACAATGGGCGTGAGAGGCCAAGCACGTGCATGGACGTGTCTGCTGACACATTGACTACAGCAACCATACCATCAGCCCCCGCATCGAGACAGCG
Organism: Cercospora beticola; assembly: GCF_033473495.1. Classification (NCBI taxonomy): domain Eukaryota; kingdom Fungi; phylum Ascomycota; class Dothideomycetes; order Mycosphaerellales; family Mycosphaerellaceae; genus Cercospora; species Cercospora beticola. Next base: position 3,892,262 of record NC_088939.1, on the reverse strand, counting down.
AAGACGAGGAAGTAGAGCGCTCACTGCTTCACGGAAACCCCAGTGGACCTTTCCAAGGCCCTTTCGACGAACCACACTCACGCTCTGGCACGCCTGGCGGCCACGATCCCAAGGGCTACAATCTGGAGGAGTCCTACGTGGGCCAGCCGCCCAATTATGGCTACACAGAATATCATGGCAGCGCCACAACGCTCCAGGACCCAGGCTATGGTGCTCCCGATCGAGTGCCTAGCCCATATTCGAGGAGTGAGACGGGCAGCACCGAAGCTTGGAGACAGCGACAGCAGCCTGGAGCTGCAGCTGGTGGCCTGAAGCGCAATGCCACGCGTAAGGTCAAGCTCGTGCAGGGTGCTGTGCTCAGTGCAGACTACCCAGTGCCGTCTGCCATTCAAAATGCAGTACAGGCAAAATACCGCAACGACCTGGAAAGTGGCAGCGAGGAATTTACACACCTGCGCTATACAGCCGCGACGTGCGATCCAAACGACTTCACATTGAAGAATGGATACAATCTTCGGCCAGCGATGTATAACAGACACACTGAGCTGCTGATTGCCATCACATACTACAACGAAGACAAGACTCTGACGTCGCGTACCCTCCACGGTGTCATGCAGAACATCCGCGACATTGTCAACATCAAAAAGTCCGAATTCTGGAACAAGGGTGGTCCTGCCTGGCAGAAGATTGTGGTGTGCTTAGTCTTCGATGGTATCGATCCATGCGACAAGGGCACCCTGGACGTGCTCGCAACAATCGGTATTTATCAAGATGGTATCATGAAGAAGGACATTGACGGCAAAGAGACCGTGGCACACATCTTCGAGTACACCACGCAATTGTCCGTGACTGCTAACCAGCAGCTCATTCGGCCACTTGATGATGGTCCGTCAACTTTGCCTCCTGTGCAGATGATGTTCTGTCTGAAGCAGAAGAACAGCAAGAAGATCAACTCGCACAGATGGCTCTTCACCGCTTTTGGCCGAATCTTGAACCCAGAAGTCTGTATTTTGCTCGACGCTGGTACCAAGCCCGGCCACAAGGCGCTTCTCGCACTCTGGGAGGCATTCTACAACGACAAAGACCTTGGAGGAGCTTGCGGTGAAATTCACGCTCTGCTCGGTAAGGGATGGAGAAACTTGCTCAACCCGCTCGTGGCCATCCAAAACTTTGAGTACAAGATCTCGAACATCCTGGACAAGCCTCTGGAGTCGTCCTTCGGATACGTGTCTGTGTTGCCAGGTGCCTTCTCTGCATACCGATTCCGCGCCATCATGGGCAGACCACTCGAGCAGTACTTTCACGGAGATCACACCCTCTCCAAGCAGCTTGGACCAAAGGGTATCGAAGGCATGAACATTTTCAAGAAGAACATGTTTTTGGCTGAGGATCGTATCCTCTGTTTCGAATTGGTCGCCAAGGCAGGAAGCAAATGGCATTTGACCTACGTCAAGGCATCCAAGGGTGAGACGGATGTGCCAGAAGGTGCACCAGAGTTCATTGGACAGCGTCGACGATGGCTCAACGGTTCCTTTGCCGCCACGCTCTATTCCCTCATGCACTTCGGCCGGATGTATCGCTCTGGACACAACATCTTGCGCATGTTCTTCTTCCACATCCAGCTGCTCTACAACATTGCTACAGTCACTCTCACCTGGTTCTCCTTGGGTAAGACACGAAGAGCACGATCAATTGAATTCTTACTGACATAACGATAGCTTCATACTATTTGACCACTGCTGTTATCATCGACCTAGTCGGAACTCCTGGTTCTTCAAACGACCAACGAGCCTTCCCATTCGGCAACACTGTCACGCCCATCCTGAACACTTGCGTCAAATACATCTACCTGGCATTCCTCCTGTTGCAATTCATCCTTGCGCTTGGTAACAGGCCGAAGGGTAGCAGGTGGACATATATTGTCTCCTTCTCTGTGTACGCGATCATCCAGTTCTACATCATCGTGGATTCTTTCTATCTGGTTTACCATGCTTTCGGATCTGGCACTGGATTTGTCACGGACCAAGGCGCTGATGATTTCATCAAATCATTCGTCTCCTCGACAGGTGCCGGTATCATCATTATCGCCCTGGCAGCAACCTTTGGTCTGTACTTCGTGGCATCGTTCTTGTACCTGGACCCATGGCACATGTTTACCTCGTTCATTCAATACCTCCTCATGATGACGAGCTATATCAACATTCTCATGGTCTACGCGTTCTCCAACTGGCACGATGTCTCTTGGGGTACCAAGGGATCCGACAAGGCGGATGCCCTGCCTTCGGCTACGACACAAAAAGGCGCGGACGGCAAGGCCACGGTCATCGAGGAACCCGACTTGGCCCAGGCAGATATCGACAGTCAATTCGAGCAAACGGTCAAACGCGCGCTGACGCCGTACATCGCCCCCAAGGAAGATACCAAGAAGACACTCGAGGATTCGTACAAGTCTTTCCGTACTCGTCTGGTGACTTTCTGGATCTTCTCGAACGCATTACTCGCCGTCGCTATCACCTCGGACAACTTTGACAAGTTCGGCTTCACTTCTGGTGCAAATGACCGAACAGCCAACTTCTTCCGAGCGTTGCTGTGGGCCACTGCAGCACTGTCGTTTATCCGCTTCTTGGGTTGTGTGTACTTCCTGTTTAAGAGCGGGTTGCTCTCGTGCTGCGCAAGACGATAGACACGGCGGCTGCAGCCACTCAAACCACCTCAAAAACAATTCGGCAGTAAGATGTGCAATTATCACGAGATTGTCTGTTAGCATTACGGAAAGACTGGGACCGTTGGAAAGGCGTTTGAGCGGATTTCTGATATGACCTTGCTACGGCCGCAAACAGGCTGCTAGTGACAGTCCGAACACAGGCTATTGCATTGTAATGTAGCAAAATACCCACGTTCTGAATGACTTCCCAATTCTGATTCTACTCGTACATGTAATGTTCCTCTCTCATAATGTCGCACGTGCTCCCGCGTTCGTTTCGTCATCTCGCGACTTGAACTTTCTACCTCGACTTTCTTCCGAACACCACTTGCGACTTCACTCGCATAGAACGAGTTCGCACAGCAGCAAATATGGCGTTCACAATCCTCGCGCCCACGCCTGCTGCAGCACCTCAGCGACCAACCTCAAACTACCTCGACACCGACGAAATGCACGACGACGAAAGCGACTCCCAAGAAGAACTCAACGATCAAGACCCCGACAGCATGCAAATCGACTCTCTGCCCTCCGGCCACACCAACGCCTCTCGCCAACTCATCACCCCAGGCCAAATCATCACCTCCGACCCACAATGGATGCGCGGCCACGGAACCTTCGCCTCCCCCACCGACGACCTCTCCTCCATCCGCTCCACTCTCGCCGGCACAATTCAAAAAACCAACAAACTCCTCTCCGTCGTCCCCCTCCGCGCACGCTATACACCCGAAATAGGCGATTTGGTTATTGGTCGAATCGTCGAAGTTCAATCGCGAAGATGGAAAGTCGATGTTGCGGCTCCGATGTTGGCGAGTTTGCAGTTGAGTAGTATAAATCTACCTGGTGGAACATTGAGACGACGGACGGGGTATGATGAGTTGAATATTCGGTCGTTCTTTGGGGAAGGGGAATTATTGGTTGCGGAGGTGCAGAGTTTGTTTCAGGATGGGAGTGCAGCTTTGCATACACGGTCGTTGAAGTATGGGAAGTTGAGGAATGGGTATTTCATGGCTGTGTCGGGGGTTGGTGGTGGGAGTGGGGTTGTGAGGTCTAAGAGGCAGATTTTTACGTTACAGACGAGAGGGAAGGGAGGAGAGGTGGATGTTATTTTGGGGGTGAATGGGTATGTGTGGATCAGCAAGCATGTGGAAGTTGGAGAGTCGGGGGATACGATGCCGGGGATTAATAAGATCGAGGAGACGATAAGCATTGGGATGTATTCCAGCCAAAACGACGAAATTGGGAATGAGACGAGAAAGCAGATTGCGAGGGTTGCGGGGTGTATACGCGCGCTCGTAGAGGGAAGTGTGAAAGTTGCGGAAGAGACTGTGAGGAGGGCGTACGAGGCGAGTCTGGAACTGGACGACTTGGAAGGGGAAGAGGAGTACCTGGGCGGTGAGAGAGGACGACTAATCGCCGAGATGGCGTTGGCGGGAGACGCTTCTTGAGAAAGAGCACACTACTCTCATGTTTGGCACATATCGACGACGATGATTGCACATTTCGTGCGAAACGAATCTGGTAGCTGGCACTGCACCGCTCCCCGAAATGGCATATTCGTTTCCAAGATCTGAAGTAAAGGCTTTGCACAGCCAATGCGATAGGACTAGGCTCAGTGGGCAGCTGCTTCTGAATGCTGGACTGTCGGCGTTATGCTCTGCTACGAGCTCGTCGATTCTACACCGCAGGTGGTTCCACATAGACCACCAAGGCCGGCAGCAGTGAGCGAACCGAGGAGGAAGGCGTCAGCCATGACGGCGACGATGTAAAAATGAGATGTGCTCATCCCATCATCGTACACCTCACCAATTCTGGTGAGCAGCAAGGCGGATCAATGGCAAAAGGCTGGTAGACACAGATAGCTCATCTCGAAATGCCGTGTCATTTGGTCCGGCATAGATCGGGCAATGAGTAACCAAGTAAATCATTCAACAGGCGGGTTCGAGACCGAGCTGGAGTTCTCACACATGCAGTCCACGTTCAAACATTAATGCTTCATTTCAATCGTCGCCTCCGTATAGCTAAAGGAAAAGAAGACTAATCTCAAAACAGCCAGCCCAAAACACGCGAAAGTGGTATAGAGTTTGCAAAACACAGTGAGCGCACATATCCACAAGACACAATCAACAGCCGAAAATTCCGAATGCTTTCGTCCGCTCAATGCACAATATGTATCTGCCCGCCAATGATGATGACCCGGAAAGAAGAAAAGTGTCGAACCATCCGTGATCGTATGTCCAAGAGAAAGTAAGCGTGTACGTCGTTATCAAGGAAGAGCGATCCTTTCGTCCGTCTCCGGAGAGGACTCCAATTCAGCGTCAGTCTCGAAGTTCAAGTCAAGCAGCCCATCTGGGACCGAGGGGAGGTGAAACGACGACCGAGTCGAGATTGTACTCCAGTCATTGTCACAAAGCTCCTCCTCTCTGTCCTCATATTCTTCTTCTTGCTCTTGCTGCTTGCTCTCACTTGACTTATGCGCTGGCGAGGGATCGGATCCTGATCGCACGTCCGAAGCTGCATCTTTTGTCATGTCCTGGCTTTCACGGACCTCACCGTGGGGCTCTTGACGCTCAGTCCAGTGAGCAACTTTTGTTTCTTCCGCCGCCATTTTTACTGGAGCAGAATCAGAAGAGCAGGGTTCAGACTGTTTGAAGCAGCTCAAGCGAACATTCTAGTTCTTGAGCTTCTCGATCAATCTGCTGAAACGACCCTTCTTCTTCGTCGATGAGGCTTCAGTCTTTGCCGAGTCTGGAGTGCCCTCTTTGCCGCCCTTAAATCGCTCCATAATAGAGTTGCGCTTGGCAGGGGTGGATGGGCTGGCGCCAGTGCGTGGAGTGCCTATCGGCTTGGACGCAGCTGGAGCTTCGCCAGAGTCGACGCCGGTGGTGACGACAGGTGCAGTCTGGTTATCAGTGGCAGTGGCTGGGTTGGGCTTCGACATTGGGCTAACGTCCCTGCTGTCCATGGGCTGGTTGGGTTGAGCTTGCGACGTCGCAGGTGCATTGAGTCCCTTGGACTTGTCGTCCAGACTAAGAGCGGCAACACCCGCGGTTGGGTCACCAAGCTGTGGTGCACCAGAAGCAGATGTCGTTTCGGCAGCAGGAGCTACAGCTGTGGTGGTAGCGGTAACTGTGGGTGCGGGATCACCACCGGCCTGTGACTCTGGCACTTTCTGCAAAAGCTCCTTCTCCACATCGGCTTTCTCCTGAACGGCCTCTGGGTTGGCAGATGCTTCAGGTGCGACGTGGGCCTCCGTTTGTGATTCCTTCACTTCGGTCGGAACCGCGTCTGCAGCAGGCCGCGTGGTGTCGCCTCCGCTTGGTTTCGTGTTCTCGTCGACAGTCTTCTGTACTGAAGCAGGGAGGACCGAGACTGGATCTGTTCCAGTGACCTCGTGTGTCTTTTGACGAGCAACTGCCGCAGCACCGAGAGCTGCAGCACCGGCGCCCGCAGCAGCGCCACCAAGAGCACCGCCAATAGCGCTGCTGGTCTGATCTTCTGGCTTTCCAATCTTGTCCTTCAGCTCAGCTTCAAGCTCCTTCTTTTCTGCTACTGCTTCGGGGTTTGCAGATGCCTCGGGAGCGACGCCGGCCTCCTGCTGACTCTCTTTCACGACCTCAGGAACTCCACGCGGCTCCAATGGGACCTGACCAGCCAACTGGTTGGTTGTGCTCGTGGGACCAACCGAGTTGACAGCTTGTCCCTCGATGGGAGCTGGAACGTCCTTACCCATTCCGAGGCTCGATTCGGGGATAATGTTTGTGGTTTGAGGGCCCAGACCACCAATGATGGCAGCGCTCGCAGCCGCGTTGCTACCGTCCGCCGAAGTATCAGGCACAGCTGGAACGCTGGCTCCGCTGTTCTCGTAGGACGCCTTGTCTAGCTTGACATTACTATCGATGGTGTTTGTCGTGAAGGTACTGCTGTCAGGCACCTTCTCGCCCGGCGCAAGAGTGATTGGGTTGCCGATGCCACTGGTAGCTGGAAGAGGAGCGACACTGACAGTCTGGTCGTCTGTGCTGCTCTTTAGCGATGGGTCGTCGCGCACGGTCGAAGCAATGGTGTTGTTGTTGAACGTGGACTGGTCTGGAAGTTGCTGGCCGGCTGGAACGCTGATCGGGTTTCCAATACCCGCGCTTGCTGGAATGGGGTTGACAGAGAAGGTTTGCTCTTGCTCCTTGGAGTCAGCGGCGGGTGTCTCTGGGAAGGCGCCAGGCGCGGAGGCCGCCACCCCGCTCTCCTTGTCCTTTTCCTTCTCGAGTGGCTGCTGGCCAGCCAAAGAAGCCGTAGTAGCGCCGGGCGCGACTGAAGAGAGATTGTGCGCCATGGAGTTGAGAGGCTGGATGTCTTCTGGCAGCAGCACGTTGTTGAGGTTGCCTTCGTGGTCGGTCTCTGTCTTGGCGGTATGATCGTGCGACCAATTCCCGTCGGCGACGAATTTGTAGTAGACCTTTTCTGTTGAGGGCAGGTTCACGAGCTTTTCGTGCAGCTGATCCTTCTTATCGAGTTTCACGCTCTTGCTCCAGTTGTCGAATGTTCCGGTCACGTAGACTTCGTTGGCCGGATGCGACCTGTGCGGTGGATGTTCGTCAGCTTATGCGCAGCCCCTCCGATCACGACCGCGACCAATTGTGAATGTGCGAGCGGGCGGCTGAAGGCTGCCTGGAAGCTGTTTTTATGCTGCGCGCGCGGGAGCAGCAGTGGGATGCGTGTGACGTGGGCCGACGTACCAAGTGAAGTTATAGCTTCCCATCTTTGGTGATGAGACGTAGCGGTGCAGGGAGCAGTGGGCTGTTGTTGAGCGCACAGCTATTCAAATGACGACAGCGATGTGGAGAGAGGAGTGCGTGACCAGGTCAAGGTGGCCGCGCGAAATGAAACGCCGGCGGGTCTGCAGCGATGGCGTACCGAGGAAGAGAGGTTTGCTGTCGCTCTCCGCGTCTGCGCGCTGCCAGCACAAAAAATTGTCACGAGAGTATGCGTGCGGTAGACTGACGCGCGGTGATGAGCGTGGAGCCAGAGTCGTGAGAGATGTCGGTCGCACCAGAGGCTGCTTCGTCGGTCCCTGCAGGCATGATTATCTATTCAGCAGCGGTGGCTGGGCTGGCGAGCTGGAGCTATTGGGTTGGGATACGAAAAGTGGAGCTGCCGTGACTGGTCCTCACAGTATTGGGGTCACATGGTGGTTTTGGAGCGGTCTAATATCACGATCGGTGCAAGCGCTGAACGGTGTCGCAGAGGGCAGAGTCGAATGGCGGGACGACTGACCTGTTTCGTGCATTGGACGGACAACACTGACTTCAGATGGCAGTGGGAATGGTCGTTCTCAATGCATGATAACAGAACTGCATCGCGTACCGACAGACATGCAGTCGGTGAGCATATGTATATGTATGTACGCGCCGGCCACGTTCCTGAATGTCTCGTCTGGGCGTCGGGTTGGTACAGTAGCAGCAGCAGCAGCAGAGCAGAGCGTGTGTCTCTGGCACAGACGGCCAAGTCGCAGCTCGGCCCCGCAGATCGTCAGAAAGAAGCTCCTTCGATAGCTGCCCGCGACCGCCTTCTCGAACATTGCCCGTTTCTGCGCCCTGCCCTGCACCACCGCCCTCTGCCTCCGCCTGCGCTCTCGTCCACCGCCCTGCTGCGCTGCACACCTGGTCACCTTCATTGTAAGCTTTCCATATCGCTCCCCGCGCTCTCCATTGGCGGCCGCTCCTCCGACGTGCCTGAGCGCGGAACAGTCGCACAAGACCGGCGATCCCTCTCCATCCTAGCTCCTTGTACGTCACAATAGTGGGCTCGTTTGACATCTCGCCCTGCAGCCTCAACTCCATCACGCGCGTCACACCAGCACAGCAAGCAGCAAGCTCCCCGTCAGCGGAGCCAGCAGAGCCTAGCCAGGGAGCTCGGAAGGACCACGGTGCGCCGCCGCCGCCGCTGAAAAAGAGCCTCCATTCCCCGCCCCTCGCGCGTGCCTGGAGGAATGTCGCTCCCCAGCGACTATACCAACGAAATCGGCGCCCTGAACCGCGAAGTCCTCAAGCACCAGCCCAAGGACATCCTCCAGTTCTGCGCCAACTTCTTCCAGCGCCGCCTGGAGTCACAGCGCGCCGAGTTCCTGCTGTCGCACCGACATTCCAGCCAGCCGGGAATGGCGGAGAGCACCTTCCCTGGCTCCAATCCGTTCACGTCGACTGCCCCCAACCAGCTGGCGGGAACAGGCGGCGGCATGCATTCGCTCGCCGAAGAAGAGGAGCACGACGACTTCGCCTCGCCCACCGCCTCCTCCTTCCCTCCCCACGTCCGCGAAGTCTCTCCCACCGACCCTAGCAGTGTCCCCAACAGCGCTGCCGGAGGCACATTTGGCAACTTTGGCGGCTTTGGAGCCCCTCGCAGCAGCAATCAAGCCCCTCCCGCGCCCTCTGACAACATGTCACAATCCGCCTTTCCCAACAACTACAACATGAACCGTCGCACCTCGGTGTCGGCCGAGTCGCTCGCCCCCGGAGCAGCAGACGACAGCAAT